>NC_133030.1:31882500-32482500 GCF_048771995.1 Taeniopygia guttata | reverse complement strand
CATTTGAAAAATAGTGTTTTTTCCTCATAACATCTTTACTAATGAGTATCCTGATGGCTTGGACAATATAAGTTGACAAAAGTTCTTGCTGCAGAACTTCACTATTTTAATTAAGTTGATATTGAAATGACTACTTGCTTACCTAGTCTTCCAGGCATTATGGGTGTCCACATTTTGGAAAAAATAATGCTGCTTTCTTTTATTTTCCAGGTGACTGCATTAGCTTTACTAAAAAGAGAAGACTACTCGGGTCTGAAGAGCTTGTTGAGGAGAGAATTCAACCCCCTTAGCCGCCTCTTGGTGTTGTTAGGATGGACTCATTGTCAAAGTCTGGAATCAGCAAAAGCATTGCTATGGACTCTACACAAAACTCAGGTAAATCAGCAGAAAGTAAGTGGCAGTCTCCCAGTCTGAGTCCAAATAATGCAATTTGTTTCCAAGAACAAGTAAAACTGGGGAGTTTTCAGTGTGAATGTCAGTCTTCCTCAAATTGAATTGAAAAAGCTAAGATAATACAGTTGTATGCAGGTAACATTATGTAGGGACACTTGGCCTTTCTTCTGATTTCTTGGCTGTGAAGACAGTATGACTACAAAGGAGACTGAAAGTTTCTTGTGCATAAACTCATAAACTGCCTCTGCTGTTAGCATGAACAGCATAAATAGAAAAGACAGCAAAGGTTGTTGATTAGTTTTGAAAAGAGTTGGGGCATCTTTCTTTAATGTAATTTCCTTCAGTGAGTAATCCCTGGGTAGTGACTAATTCAGGCCTGAGTTTAACGACACGTTAGCTTAGAAATTCCCCATACTCTTTCTCAAAGCAAAATCATAAATGACAAGAGCTGTGAGTAAAAGATCTACCTTGTTTGTGGGCAGTCTTGATTTATGCAAAAGATACAGGGTTCCAGCTCTGAAGGTGTAGTTGCACTTCAAATGATGCCTGCTGGCTGGCTTAGATGTCAGAGGTGGAGAGATGAGGAACTTTGTACTGCTGGGTCACAGTGCAGACCTAAGCGGATATTACCTTAAGGGAGTTACTCTTTGTTGGTAATACACCAAAAGTCTATTCAGTTACTTCTGCAAAGTTAAACTCTTAGATCTGATTTTAGCAGGCAGTCTTATGTAGTAGAAAAGCACGTGGGAAAGGAGAATAACCATCTGCTACCCAGTATGTCATTTTTTGAGTACATGATTAGTTCTAGATATTACATTTAGACTGTTACTAAGAAGCATTTGTTTGCATTTTATAAGCTGTTCTTGAAAAGGAAGGTAACCATCTTTCTATGGTCTGTAGATGTGCCAAGGGGTGACTGACTGACTTTTATGTTCTGTCAGAATAGCCCTCCTTTGCTGGCTTTGTAATTAATCTGGCAGTTTTCTGTATTTGAAATTTATTACTAGGTAATGAAGTCTTGCAAACAAGCATGTGTGACACAAGCTTTGTTCTGCTGTCTGGATGGGGGATTTGTTGTAATGAGATTCTTTTATTTGTCTTTCCATGTAGGATCTGTGCAATGATTCAGTATTGAAAGATTTTTGTGATGGGCTGTGGACTCATGTGGAAGTTCTTGAATGGTGCATGCAGCAAAACAGGTAAAATGATCAGAAGGACTTTTTCCAAACAGTGTTGCCAAATCTCCCTGTTAAGTCAGGTTACGCATGCAAATATAGAAGGCACTATTTTCTTGGCTAATCATATGATAGTGACTGTATATACAAGCTTTTGAAGTTTCTCATGGGTTGCAGTTATGCTCTTTGTTTCTCTTTTTAATTGCAGTAGTTTGGTTCAATCAGAATTAGAGTGGGAGTTGTGTCTTTAAATATGACTGAGACTTAAATCTGTGCCACCTCTTTGTTCTCTTTTGTAGTATTACTGTCCCAAGGAAGGTTCTGTTGCAACACTTGCACAATCTGGATTGCCACACTGCGGTGTATTCTCTGCATCATCTCACCAATCTTGTGGCCCTGAATGAAGACGATGTTATTGAGCTTCTTCAAAAAGTTCCTGCTAGAGACCAGCAGATGCAGGGTAAATGTGTAGGGCTATGAGAACACAGAAAACTCACAATCAATTGAGGATGTATGTTCAGTACTTCTGGCAGTTCTCTTGACCTGCTTCTTAATTGTGGAAGATACCAGTTACTAGCTGTTTTGTGGAAGAAATCTAGAGAGCATGTGGAAATTATTTTAGAAACCTTTTGGGGAGTAAATTATCTTTCAAGAAGGGGTTGTGAGATCTCTTTGATCTCAATAAGACAGATCTCTGAAAGCTTTTTCAAGATGCTCTTGCCGTCTTTTTCAAGATGGTAACAAGACTTTGCACATGCTCATGATATATGCTGCTCATTATAACTTCTGTACTGCGTAACACCTTTAGTTTGAAAAGGAAGTGTATGGCTTGTATTTCCATGCGCTTTAATTGAAAGTCAAAGAGAAAAACCAGATGAAATTGACAATATCTTGTACTACAACATCTTCATTTTAGAAAGAGATAAAAAGTGGGTTTTAAAAATTCTGATATTAACTGTTACCAAACTTAAATTTAGTATTTAAATCAGTAAGACTTATCTGCAACCTGTGTTTACATCACTCTTCCCTCACTTCTCTCGTCTTCACATGTTCCAGTTGGGTGCCTAAAATACCTGCAACTGCTAAACACATTGGATCACTTACAATTGTAAGCGAGTCTCTTTGGATACACTTTTGATTGCAGCCTGTGTCCAGGTTCAGCTGCTGCAATTTTAAGGCTGTTTTTTGATAGGGCCTCTTAGTAATGACAAACAAGTTCTGTTTTCCTGCATGTCCTAGAACCTAAGAAGTTTAAATATTTATTTTCTAAATATTTATTTTATGTTTGTGAATTTGGACATGTGTAATTGCAACCTCAGTGATGGATCTTGCACAGATTTTTCCAGATTACCTTGTGAGAAGCAGGTTTTTCTTCTTCCATATCATGCTATTTTGATGTTGATTTCTATTCCTACTTCTACGGGTTTTGGTGTTAAAATTATCATGACACTTGTCTTGAATAATCTTAAAAGATGTAGATAGATATAGATCTTTATTTTCAATGTCCTGCTATCTAAAATAGTGTTGTTGTTGCTGGTATTGTGTAGTTTTTTAAACAGTTCTTACATTTTAATTATTTTCTGCTTAAATTCTGTCAAAGTCTTTCAAAAACAGGAAGAGGCAGTCCCATCATATCTTCTGGGAGTTGCATGACTGTAGCAAAAGAACTCTAGCTGCAGTTTTTCTTCATTTTTTCATGTTGCAATAATTTATAGAAATAATTAATGGAAGACAAATCCTCCTTCTCTTTTCAATCCAGCAATTATTGCAGAATTCAGCTGATTCTATATAAGCACATCTTAATAGAATTTCCTTTAAAATAATCTATTTTGAGCCTTAAAGGGAAGAGAGGACTCATAAACCTTTGTTTTGTCAGATGTAGTAGTGTTAACAGGCCTTTTCCTCCCATCACCCCATATGCTTCCCCTTCTTCCACTTCTTTTTACTACATATCTGTCAGCTGCAGTAGTGAAACCAGGGTTGTGGTAAACAGTTGGGTTCAGGCTGTGCATAACACTGGTTTTGATCAGTCATGGTGAGCAGCAATTTCCTCAGGAGTTACAGTATTCAAGAAGAAGGTATTAGTATTTCTGCATAGGAAAAACAGTGCTATTAGTTAAAGAATTGTTCTTCAGTATTGGTTTAAGGAAAGTATAAGTATAGGGAAAAGGATTGGTTTAGGTACAAATACTGAGAGACTTACCTCACTGCATCCAAGTTTTTCCACATGTGAGACAAAAGTGTATTAATTCAACTTACTTTTTATTACCAATATCTGTCATAGTATCTCCAGCTAACTGCTTCTCTTTTCCAGAGTATTGTATTTACCAAACTTCTGGCTTTACCTGCCTGAAGTCCTCTTAAGGCAGTGGTGTTGAGAGGTGCTTGAGTGTTTGCATATTAGTGTAGAGCTTCTGGGCAACAGTAGAATTTCAATGGCTGTGTAGGTTCTCCAGAGGATTCATATGTGGATGTCTCCTCAGTTCTGTCTGCTAGCTACATTATATTTTCCATCGCTGTTGCTGTTTAGAATGGCAGTGATAGGGAAAAAGTGTTTCCAACTGTTTGTGCTCTCAGTCCTTTTGCTTTGGCTGCTCTGTAGTTTTCAGAAGAGTTCAGACTAGTGCTTTTCTTTGCAATCATGCTCAGACTTTGTGTAGGAGAGTGCTGAAACAGTTTTTAGGTTAGGTAATTCTGTTCAGTTCCAGAATTTGGATGTAGACATTGTCAGTACATTGTGTTTTGTACCTGTGCTTTGTTTAAAAAAAATAACTTGGCAAATGCTTTTCCTGCTTGACAACAGGCAGAGGGACAATTCATCACTTGTATAAGAATACAGGACAGTGAATTCCAAGCACTAATTTAACACTGTTTGTGGTTGTCAGGGCGTTTTTTTCTTTCTTTTTTTGTGGGACTCTTTTTACCTTTTTATAGTAGATGGATAATTAATCTAAACTCAGCATAACAGAATATATGGCACTATATTGTGTTTCTGGGTGAGGGGGATGATGATGATGACGTGATTTTTACGATTTGCAGCTGTCTTGTTCTGTTGTACTGAGAAGGGATCATGTCTCTGGCATGTGATACCTTTCCTCAAAAAAAAAAAAAAACCTAAAGGGGAGGAGAAGTGGGTGTAGTACTTCTCTAGTTTGCTTTTGTCATAAATATGTGAAGGGAACTATGGGACTGTACTTATTCTCTAGTCAGTTGCAGATAGTATTTGATCTACTGTGTCAGCCACTGTGAATCAACCATGATATCTATTTATTAGTACAAATCTGAAGAGGTGGTGGTACTCTAGTCTTACTACAGTCATAGCCTGTCTACACTGTTTCCCTACTCGTCTACTGTGTACTATAACACAGAATTCTAAGAGGCTGAAATGAATCAGGATTTGCCCCTCTGTTGTAAATGTAGCAGTACAGCTTAAGCACATGCTGCTAATGAGAGTCATTGTGAGGGAATTTGCTCATTCTATGCTGCAGTCAGGTCCTGCTACACAAGTTCACACAAAATTTCATTTTTAGAAGGGGAAACAGACCTGACTTTTCTGTGCCCATCTGTTGTGGGTTGGGTTGTTTGGGCTTTTTTTCCAAAAGTAACAGTGAGATGGATCGAAGCTGAGACAAAACCAGCACAGGGGATGAAAGACTGAATAAATATTGCTGTGCAGGAACTGCAGGAGAAAATTAACTTCTTTTCTTGTTTATCTCCTACCCCCTCACCTCCCTGATTTCCCTCCACAGCAGCCACACTCCCTAACACCCTGAGTCAGCAGCGCAACCTGGCACTCTTCCGAGCATTCTGTGCCATGAAGTATGCAATCTATGCTCTCTGTGTGAATTCACACAGGCATGCCAAGTGCAAGGATTGTGTACACAGCCTTCTTGGCGATATCCCTGAGGATGCAGCTTCTGGAGAACCAGCAGGTGATTTGCCTCCTTTCTCAGGTTCAGTAACGCGTGATTCTCCATGCAATTGCCGAGGTCTGCATTATCACTTACTATTGGGATAACACTGCATCCTGCGTACATATGGTATTTTATTCAGTGGGCCATGGATGCTTTGCAAGGAAGTAAAATGGAATTTCTTTGAGGTGTTGTTATCTTTAGTAATAATAGATATGAATTAGCTACCAGCCTTGTTTTAAAACATTTAAGGCAAATGTACAAAAAATACAGTGCTAAAAGGAAGTGATGCTAGATATAGGGTTGTAGTAACAGATAATTTTGTAAGAGCTTATGATTTCCCGGAGCTGAAACTGATTTAATGGCTAGAATTGGTGGAATCTGAATTTGCACATCATTGAACAAAGCGATAATTGGCATTGCTCAGAGGGAGGAGGCACACTACCTTCCTAAAAGTAAAATGTTGGACATATATATACTTGATTTTTGGAGGAATGATTGGGTCTGAGCCACTGGGCTAATTCCCTCTTCTGGGATTTTCTTAAAAGGCACAAGTTGGCGCAAGGAATCCCTGAAAAATGTAGTAAATGCTCTTTATGTTTGTTTTTAATTGTACAGATTGCTCTTCAGTATTTCCTCAGTACATTGCAAAGTGTCAGCAGTTCTTAAGGAGTGTTCCTATTCCTCTGCGCCTGGAGGTTTTGGAGAATATTTTCTCCTTGCTTTTCATTTCCTATAATGACCTCTATACTGAAAGTCCTCTACCTGAGAACTATGCAGAGGATGAAGACCTTGAGAAGAAAAGTGCTACTCTGAGTGTAGAAGGCAGTGATAATCGGTGGTCTTCCACCTCACAAAGTCCACAACACCTGACAGAGGCTGAAAAAAAATCAGAGAAGCATCTGCTGGCTGCACAAGCAGTACACACAGATACCAGAGATCTTTTCCCCTCCGTGTTAGATGGCAAAAGCCGTGAAACCTCTAAGCCAAGCTGCCTGGATCTGAAACACTTCACCAGTGGTATTACTGGATTTTTAGTGGATGATGTGGCCATGGAGGCCTTCCTCACATTGCTTCTCAACCATCTGGAAGAAATTCAGAGTTCTCTCCCGTGGGACTCTAGTAATGTGCTTCGTGAAGAGCTGGAGCTTGTTGAGTCCTTGAATCTTTCTGCAAGCAGAGATGCCTTTGGAAGTCGTGTGTTGCAGTTCTCCAAATACCTTTCTGAAGCTCACTGGCGATACAAGGTGGTGATGAGTAACAGAAATGCAGGTAGGCTTTGTATTTGACACCTTCTGATATGTTACAGCTGTCCAGACAGTGACCTCAAGACTAAATTCTGTGAGCATCTTACTAAGGGAGCACATTTTGGCAGATACTGAGAAAGTGACCTGCTTGGAGACCACCTGGTGCTTGCACCATTTTCCAACAGAAGTGATCTCTATTCTAATAAGAAAATTTGGGTAATTTTCTTATTTCCCTCCCCTTTGTGGATGCACTGCTTCTTTTGTCCCACCCCTTTGTCACGAGTCACACTGCAATGATATGAAAGGACATGGTGGTGTTGGATCCAGTGGAAGCCAAACAGTCTCAGTTTGTTTGTGGACAGTGTTGATTCAGCCTAGTCTGGAAACATGTTAGGAACATGTATCAGAGGAAGTTGTATTATTCTGGATGATTGTTGAAGTAGCTTGAACAAAACACTCAGAAACCTGTTTCCCACTCTTCTCCGTAGCCCATAACTTGTTAGCTCTGTTGGTATGAGATTTTGTCATGTAACATGTGCAGCTTATTGTGTATCTCAGACTTTGTAAGCTTCGTGTTCCAAGAAAGATTTGGAAGTCTGGATCTTAACTATTGCAAGTTTCCAAACTTGTGTTCAACTGTTTGTCAAGTCTCCCTCTATAAAACTATTTGGTAATGTATCTGTTTAAATATTTCACAGAACATCAGCTTGCAGCCTCCAGGAGATATTGCTCTTTAATCAGGTGCTCCAGCTTTAAGAAACGAAGTAGATATTGGAGGTACAAGACAGGTGGGTTGAAAAAGTGTTTTGAAGAAGGCACTTCTGAAATGGGCATAATTTTACTGGGCTCATAGCTGAATGTAATTAGATTTCATGACCTAAGAGTAGAGAACTAGATTTATTTCCTTTCATTTTCTAAGCAGTTTGAGGTGTCAGTCTAGTTCCACTTAGATTGAGGCTGCTTTCTAAAGCTCATCTGTACAAATAAATTCTTCCAAGAAGAATAACTTCTTCCAGTCAAGTCTGATTTGGGGTAGGGGAGAACTTCAACTACAGGACTGATTTTTCCTTTTCTCCACTACGTCCCATGACTGTTCAGTATATTATCATTCCTGTTGCAGTATTATCTAGGATGTGAATTAACAGGAATCTGTGGCATAAATTAGCAGCCTTAGGAGAAAGTCGTGTTCCTCACCTTTTTACTGTTTAGCCTTGGAAAGGCATGTCTGGTTTTGGAGTGGAATATTCCAAAATAAGAAACTTTGAAGTATGTGACGTGAGTCACTGATGGGCCACCCAGCATAGTCTTAGCCTATAATTTTCTTCAAATCAGCAGTTTTTGCATTTATCATAGATGTCGGTAGTGGCTCATTTGCGAGATATCTTGAAGATCATTTAAGGTTGCTAAATGTGTTATTTGCAGTAAGTTTTAATTACCTTGTTTAGTAAAAGTACATTTAATGTGCTGATTTTGATTTGTTTCAATTTTAGAGGGGAAAGAGGGAACTTCCAGTCCATCACTACAAAGCACAAGTAGCGAGCTAAGCACCAGTACCTCAGGTAATAAGCCACAAAAGTAGTATTTATTTGTCTTTTTAATGTGCATGATGAAGAATTTGCTTGAGTAGTTAATGTGAATTACTGCTGTGTGCAGGACAGAATTATGTCTTTTCGCTTCTTGTTTTTGGATGACTCTTTTGTAGTCAGAATAGCACATGTGTCTTCTTCTGGAATAAGAGAATTAGATTTTTCTTGATATCTTTGCCTTGCAGGAAACAGTATGCAAGCAATGTAGTGATCTGCAAACCATCAAAAAAGCTAATGTACTGATAGTCATGTCAGCTAAGGCATGCTGAACTGATCTAATAGGTCAGATACTTTAGACTTCTTCCTTGATCCATACTGAACCAGTGCGTAGCACTGTGTGCATGTTATATAGCTGCTGAAAAGTGTTACATGGGGATGAGATCCAATCTGCAAATTCTGACCAAATAGTGAAAGGCTATGAGAATTTTTAACAAGATGTTTGTGTTGACTTCTTTACCCTAAAACTTGCTTGCAACTCTGGTCCTATACTGTTGTGTTAAATATGTGAAATGCTGTTATCTGCTAGGTGGCTGTCATTTGGTGAAATGTTTTCCCTAATAGTATACTGATTAATTCTGTCTTGCAGAGGGAAGTACCAGTAGTGTGTCTGGCTTGAGTGATTTGGAAAGCAGGGCAAGACCACATCAGCAGACCTCCCTCATTCCTATGATGCTTTCCCCACCAGAATCACTGTTAGTTTCTTGTGTTTTGAGAGGGAACTTTGTGGAAGCCCACCAGGTAAATAAGATGCATGTATTTCTATTTTTGATTTAAATTCCTGCTTCTTCTGTATTTAGCAAACATAGGGCTTCCAAGTGAAAGGATCACTTCAGAAGTAGAAGCAAGTGGAAGGAACAAAGATATTCCAAACCAACACCCCACGGATGCAGGATTTTTTCTGCCTTGTTATGTAAAAATGCTTTCTCTACACCTGGGTTCTCAAAGCATGCGAATGTTTGATGAGAGCTAGTCAAGCATAGTGTTTCAACTGACTGAAGAACACAGAGCTCATGTGAAGTCTCATGAGGAAGCAGCATCTGAACTGCTTTATGTAATCAGTTTCTCAAAACCATGACACTGTCCCACTTGTAACCATGGTAGAAACATGTAAAGGTGTTCCTTACGCAGAGCAGTGATTACTTTCATGTGAAGGAAGTATGTTTTGAGACTAAATTTGTGGTATTGAAAACAGGCAAAAAGACTTGAAAATTGACACTCTCAATATTTGTGTTTCTTTGCTCCCTCACAGCTGTGCATACCTTTCCTTGTGTGGCTTTTGAGCTGATGTTCTGAAAAAATATCTTGGGGTGAATTAACAAGTGGATCTTCTGTCAAAACTGTGACCTGGCTGAGTTTTGGATAGCCATACTGGAGCAGTTCATATCACTTAAATATTGCATTAGCATCAGGTTACTACTCAGCCACTTAGATCTGTCTGATTCCAAGCATGCCACTTCATCCTTTCCCTACTTACAAGGCCAAAGGAGCATTTTGTTTTGCTTTGTTGCTTTGATTTTCAGTATCACCAGTGATAAAGCATTCAAACTTTGTTTGTATTCTGTTGTCGGTTTCACAATAGGTTGGTTGGTTGTTAGTTTCATGCACAGCTCTGCTTAGCTACTCTGTGTTTAAATTTTGAGAAGGTATTCCTTGCTGAATAAGAATTTATTTGAAATAGTCTGCTTTGGAGGCAAACTTGATAGATATCTCTCATTACATAGTGTATTAAAATTGTGAACAGTTATTCTGAAAGGTGTGGGTTCTGAAAATTAATTCAGCCCTAGTCCTGCAGCAAATAATAGGTAAGCTTTATAGTAATAGTTGAAAAAACATCTCTTAGGGTCTTTTTTCTTCAGGCACTTAAAACTGTCTAGGAGAAAACCCCACCATTTCAGCCTGTTGTGGCTGTGGAGATGTTTTTCAGTTAAAGTATTTGTTTTACTCCTTTGTCTCCTCTAAAGCCCCCCCCAAGCTCCTTGACCTTTGAAAACTTCATTTGACATGCTCTGCACGGTCTGTAATTACATCTATTGTTACCTTTGAAAGGTGGCTATGATGTTTAATCTGGAGACTTCCCCTTGCTATGGTGAATTGGTTTTCATGGAACGTTACCAAGAGGCAGTACGAGAAATGGCGAGAGTGGAACACAATATTGAGAATCAAGCATCAGATGGCACTGGGGGCATCAGGAAATCTGGCAGTGGCCGTTCAACACTGCAAGCTATTGGGAATGCAGCAGCAGCTGGTGAGGATTGGGCTTTTTGAGTTCTCATAAAGAGTTGGGGAGAAGTGAAAAATATGAGAAAACAACTTGAATAATGTCAAAATGGGGATAGTGTTTGTTCAGAAGAGTAAGTGGTGGTTCTTCGAGTTAGAAAGAGACTATGAATGCTGAAAATTTGCTGTTGATGCCCACTTAGTTGCATCCATTCTACAGTAATGGATTGGTCCATGAAGCAGGCCGCATATGGAATTATTTTCTATCAGGATTAAAAAATAGTTACCCATTACTGGATCTGATCTAATTGTTAACCAGTGATTGTGTGGTTTTGATGACACCTGTAGGTATGGTATTTTATTCCATCTCGGATGTTACTGATAAATTGCTTGCAACTTCTGGAAGTCTTGCCCCTACTCTTCAAGAAAATTTCTGGGTCAGGAACATCCAGCTGGAACATTCTGATCCTCTGCGAGGAGTCCTTGAGGACCTCAGTCCTTCAGCAATGGCAGCATTTGACCTAGCTTGTACCCAGTGCCATCTTTGGAAGACGTGCAAACAGCTTCTGGAGACAGCAGAAAGAAGACTCTACAACAGCCTTGAAACTCGGGGTAGGCTTTTGATTTATATGTTTATCAGCATGGGCCTGGGAACAGAAAATACCTCTCTGTGCTGTGTTGTTTGTGCTAACACCCAAACCTTAATTAAATCTCATTTTGTGCTTTCATGTTAGTGTCTCTTTTTTCCACTCCTAACTTTGATTTTTGTCTCCCTTTGCACGATGACTGTTCCAGGCCACCGACCTGACTTTGTTTTACTGCACTCTGAAGGTGTAAAGGGCTTTCCAGCAGTTCTCCATCAAATAAGTAAAATTCTCAACTATTCCTGCACATCACAAGGTCAATCCAGACCAGGTAGTACGCTTTGCCAATAAGGCTTTCTCTTGAAACGTGCTTAAATCAAATTCTTGTCTTCTATTGCAATGTAAGTTTGAACTTTCCATGTTTTAGCTTAGTATTTATAACAGAAAAGGCGAGGGGGATGTGACCTGAGTTCAATTCTGAATAATCTGATATGCTCTGTTTTTTTTTGTATTATCGTGCACTTCTGGTTTTGTGGGCCTTCTTCTATGCAAGAAATACTTGTGTCTTTGTTATAGTTGCTGGTTTTTTTCTCCCTCTTTGTAGAGGTATCCGATGAGAAAATAGGGAGTCATTTTCGATGCAGTATTGTAGACCTTCTGCAAGCTTGCTACCCAGCCTTGACTGAAGAAAGTATTACTAATGAAATTGTTCTATCAAAAAACCTGGATCATATCCTAAAAGCACTGACATGTGTTGAACGTTCTGTGGGTAAGTTATTTTTGTGAACATAAGGTCTGATTGACATAATGGATCTAAATTTTTGCTTTGGCCTTTCCAGAGAGCAGTAAACCTAGTAATAATGCTCTTCAACATATCCAGAAATATGTACTTTAAAAATTGTAAATGTAAAGGGTAAAATTTATCTGTAATTCTTATTTTTCTTTTCACAGCTAAAATTCTGAATTCGTCACAGATGTTATTTGTTCTATTTCTGTGCAGTCGTAGCAAGGAATTCTTTTAATGTATTTTAGCGTGGCGCTTTATAGATAATTAGGTATATTCTTACTCTTGATTTTTTTCCCTTTTTTTTTTTAAGTAACAAAATGGAGATAAGCTTACAAAACCTTTGTAATATCATAATACCTTCTAATTTTCTTAGCACTGTCATAAAATATCTCATATTTTCCACAGTTGCTTTTTCTTACAGCTCTCTTCATTATATAGCATTGGTGTTTCTCTTCTATTTACCAAATTTCTAAATGGCTTTTTGGTGTTCTTAAAATATTTAATGAGCAAAAATCTAGGAGAGCTCTAAGAGCTAAATGTTGTGGAGCTCAAGGATTGGTCAGCACCTGTGTTTTAGAATAAATGTGAATGACACAGAAGGTCTACCTTAATATAGTTCTAACCTCTCACAGCAATGGTTACCAATTTAGATGAACTATAGTTTTATTCTGCTGTGAAAATTTATCTTGGTTTCAATTGAATTATAATGCTTACAGTAAAAATTTCCCTTGCTTTCAGTTAAATGATAATGCTAATACTGAGGTCTAATTGCAGAGAGGAAATAAAGCTAAAGCATTTCTCTCTTTCTCTCCCACCTCCCTGTCTCCTTTCTTCTTGACTTTTCATCCTTGAATCTTGTCTGTTCTCTTAAACCAGACTCTAAAGGGAGCCTGCTTGGCGCCTTGGTGGAGCAGGGCTCTCTCAAACCGATGGAGCTGGAGAAGCACCTGGTTTGGAACCAAACACAGCTCCTGCTGAGAACGCTTGACCAGCACACCCAAACCATGCCAGAGAACAACAGGCAGACAAACTTTGTCAAGGCCTTCCTTGACTACATCACTACGCTGGCTGCTGTGGTGCTACGAAGCTTGAATGCAGAGTTAGGTAAGGGGTTTCTGCTGGAAAATCTGAGCCTAGGTGAAGATACTCAGACTGTGTAGTCTGGCCTAATTCTGGAAAGTAATTGTGCAAAAATGGTTCATTGCCAAATGTACCTACTTCCTGTGCTTTAGATTTCAACTGATTATTACATTTATTTTATAACACCTAGGCCACCCACAGCTCACATGAAAATAGTTGATGTCAGTGGGAAAATAAGAATAGAAATGCTAACTACTGACCCAGACTTTGCACTCCACTTAGAGTGAAGACAAAACAAACAGCCCTTGAAATCCAAAAATTCCTAGCACTACCCCTGTAAGGCGAGATTGATTTTTGCATCTGGTGCTCCAAAGGGATTAGAAAAGAGTGTGTAGAAGGCCATGCAGAGGTGTAATGAGGCAGAGTTTTTTTATAGAATAGCAGATGATGGTCCATGGAAAGGAATGTACCGTCAGCACATAAAGCTGTCAGAAGAGCAGAACAATTCACTGTGCTAGGAGTAAAAATGCTTATCTGTGTTTTAAAGTTGGCATTAATTGAGCTGCACTAATGTAAAATACCACAGTACTGATTTCAGGGAATACCTTCCCAAGAGGATAAGACAAAAGGGCAGAGATCTGTTTGCAGACATGCTGGTTCAGCTCAGGTTTCTGCCATGCCAGCTGTAACTTCGGTATGGACATGACTTAGTCCTCACTGGCTAACTGCCAAAGCCAAAAATTGCACAAAAATATTCAAGGGCTGGGTGAATTTGGGGGAAATTGTGTTGGAAGATTAAAGGAAAAGGTAAACTTAGGAGAATGTGTCCAAAGTTACTTGACATAATTCAGTAGTGGATATAAATGCTTTCCAGCAGTTGTGGTCAGGGTTTCACTCCTTTGTAAAAGTACCTGTACACCTGTGAATTCCCTCTGTCCTCGCTAACTGACATTGATAGAGCATGGACTCATCAATCTACATCCAGAGACTCATCAGGAAATAATTCTGCATGTTTTCTACTTCTCACCACAAGTACCTATTTTGGTGAAAGTTTGAAGTAGAGTTGGTAAACTGTTTGAACCTCGATCTTGCTTAAAGGATGAAGAATCTCTGCTCTACCTGTTTTGATAATATGTCCAACATAATGTTGCCAAGATTGAGAGGCATATCATAATCACAAATGCCTTGCAATTTGCTCTGGATTTTACCATTCTAATGTGAATTGAGAACTCTGTGAATTTAGTCAAAGTGGTTTAGACTCAGGGCCTTAAAATTTATATTCCTAAAAAAAGGTTGCTTAGTGTATTCAGCTAATGTGTTTGTATTATAATAAATATTCTGGTGTTTTTTTCCCTAAGATGTGTCTGCAGAAGTGAAAGTGGGAAACCCATTCATATTGTTACAACAGAGTCCATCTCAGCTGCTTTCCCAGCTTGTTTTTGAGAGACAAGTTCATCCTGACAGGTCAGTGCTTTTTCAGATTATGTACTCCTGTAGGTTATTTTGGTATTGGTGACTTTTACCTCAGCCATGATTAAGTTCTTTGGCTAATTATCACAGGTGGTACAGCCTGCTGTGTTCCACCAGCTGATCACTTGATGCTGCAAGGATTGATGTGCAGGGAGGAGCTTAGTGCCTTCTCCATCACTCTGAAGATTTTTGATTGGGAGAACAGTGACTCCATATTTTTAACAATTACTATCTGTTATGAAGTGAGAGTGAAATTTTGTGGATTTTTTTTTTTAACTGTGTGACACTTCAGAGGAGTGCATTTGCAGCATGTCAATGTAATACAATAAAGTAGGCCAGTAGGTTTTATTGAGAATACTGGGCATGACTCTTGCCCTGGTCAGCAGGTAAACTGGATAATCTAGACTCCTTCCACTGCAACTACTAAATTAGGTTGGTGTGGAAACTCTCTAATTTGATGAGGTAGCTTTTAAAAAGATGAGTGCTGATGGTGATCTATTTTAGTGTCTTGCATTTAGGTAAAAGTCAGTGTTTGAGGAGTCAGTTCCTTTTCTGTAAAGGAATGGCAGCATAAGCTCCGAGTTAAAATAGTATATGTAATTTTCTCGTGTAAGTACCTGTGAAGAATATTAGGGGGCTTGTGTTCTCAAAGCATTTGGAAGATTTATGAAAATATGTAATTATAAAGTACCTTTTATATGTGCTGGGTAAGCTGGTTCTGTTTTCAATCCTACAGACTTTCTTCTCTCTTGGCCAAAGAAGGGTTGAACTTGAATGTGCAGCAAGTAATTGTTAACTCTTGTTGTGAACCACTGCCCTTGTGCAGTGCAAGGCAAAACAGCCAGGCAAAGTCTCTTCTGACAAACATCAGCAACTTGACACACCAGTGTGCCTGCCACTGTCTGCCAGATGTTGAAATACCTATTCACAATTCTGCAGTGACCTCTGAGGATATCTCCACTCAGGCCTCATCCTCTCTGAATGACTTGAGCCAGCACACACTGACTGCCTCCTCCCTGGACTTCCTGAAGTCTCAGTCAAAGCTAATGGCTACAGTGGCATGTCTAAGTGCATCTAATATACAGAAAATTCACAAATCAAGTTTGTCTTGGATGGAATTTCGGGGCAAACGGGAGGTGCCCTTAGGCTTGGAACAGATTACCAGGGAGTGTGAGACATTGTTGAAGGAGTTCCCAATATTGGAACGATTTCTTTTTGCTATGTTTGACCCGCTTCGGAATCAAGAGGAAGGTAACAGTTTGGCTACTGTCTTCTCTGGCAAGGCATACATGTCTCTGGCTCTCCTAGGATTACATTCCACCACAGCTGTTAAAGTATTAACGGGAGTCTTTGAACAAGCTCTTGCTGCAAAGGATTGGGACAGAGCTCTGAAGGTCTTGGATCTGTACTGTCAGGATGTGGAGGAAGTGGTCAATGTGAAGGATGCTGTGCTGAGTTGTGCAGCTGCTCAAGGTAAGAAGGATTAAGTTGTGTTTTTTCCTGCCTTTTTTCCTTAATCCTTTTGTTTTGTTTTTTAATAAAGAATGCAGCCTGGATCAAAACATAGAAACTAAAGTAGTGGTCCTTGGGCAAATCCGGAGATGGAAATAGATAATTTTCCTTTCTTCATCCTGAATTTGCTTTCTCTGATGGTGTTGTTTCTATTTCACAAATGTGCAAATCACGACCAATTTAGTACAAGAGAACTGGAATACATCTGTTGTGTTATTTTTATGTGAAGAGCTGAATACATCAGGACACAGTAACCATTGTACTGTTAATGGAACATCTCTTACAGCAGTGTCATTGTTTTGCATGGATGATGTGATCTGTGACAGGTGCCTTTTGGAGTCTGAATAGTAAGTATCTCATGCTAACTTTGGACGCTTCCCAAAAATTTGATGTTTGGGGTGACTCTTACAAAGATTTTTCAGCACTGTCAGTGTTTCTTCTGTTGATGTGATCCAGCAAGGATAAGGATTTTTTTTTTTAATTTTCCAAATTATAGAAACTGAATTTCAAATCAGCATTTTGTTTCCTCCACAGATAAGGATGGTTGGCAATACTTGTTCCCAGTAAAAAATGCAGTGTTGAGAAGTAGACTAGCCCTGCGCTGTCTGGACAAGTGGCCCCTTGATGCCTGTTTGGAAATTCTAGCTTACTGCATTTCTGATTTGTACATACCTCATGAACTAAAAGCTAATCTGCACAGCAGGAAGAAAGAACTTCAGGTTTATCAAAAGGTACAAAGTCATTCTTCAAATAACCACTGAGATGAAATAGGCAGCAGGAAGAAAATATTGCTTGCCCACTGAGAAACTTTAGCCCTTAGTTCTTTTTTGATCCTGAGAGCTTTTCAAGTCTTTTATCCAAAACAGTTCATGTGAAGTACTGTAGTATCCAGTTAACACTCAGCTTCCACCCTTCACAACTTTCCATATCACCTATTGGCATTCAGGTCCACAGACATGTTTAGATATAAACATTTATGTGAGTCTGATTGCTTTGCAAAGTATTTTCCATTCTATGCAAATTCAAGAGCATCTGGAAGCTTTCCATGGCAGTTAATCATTTTACAAGTTTGAGAAATGCAGATGGTGTACAAGACTGGTGGTCCAAGGAGCAAGTTTGTATTGCAGTCAGTTCTTTTAACTGCAGGGTAGTACAGATACCCTTAAGTCAGACAGGCCAGCCTGGAGTTCAGCACGGACTGAAAAGCCAAACAGCAAAATAAGGAGCCATCCCTGCTGAGCTCTGTCTGGTGGGAGTTCTGCTAACTGACAGCTCAGTTCTCTCTGTTAGTGCCAGCAAAACCTTCCCTTATAAATGTGTTTTGTAGACTCACATCTGTGAAAACTGTGGAGTTTTTTTTTTTTGTTTTTTTGAGTGCAAGGGCACTACATCATCTTTGAAAAGGTCTAAATGTGGGTCTCCTTTTTGACTTTTTTATTCTATAAAGCAGCTCTTGATGTGATCAGCTCAGCTGTTTTCTTAGGCTATTGATTGCCATAAATTAAAATTCTAGAATTTGTGCTACTCTATATTAATTTTTCAGATTCTGAATGTGCAAAATGAACCATTGTGGAATGACTGGCAGGATCTGAAAAAAGCCTGCACTGATGACCCCCAGGCTGTCATGAATATCATTCTGAAAGCAAAGGTTAGACATCATCATGTGAATTTTGTTGAATTAGAATGCATTAAACTTTGAGTAAATACATGTGTTGAAATAGCATCTTAAAACAATGATCTGTGGAGATTACCTTGGGAGGAAGGATTCCTTTACACAGTTCTGTGCTACAGGAACAAATAGAGCTCTGTGTTTAATATCAAGATTTGCATGTAATTAATAACTCATAAGTTTTAGTTAAACTCTTACTCCGAGACATAACCTGTTATTTTCTTTTACAATTTTGAAGATTTTAAAATAGCATAATAATCATAATACAGATTTGATTATTAGGGAAATGCTCGTATTGTAAATCTGGCTGGCTTTAAGTGTGTTTCTGAAAACTAGCTTGTTTACTGTAAGGTAAACAAGGTATTTTAAATGCAGGCTATGACTGATTAAGTTGACTGTCATCTTCCCTTGTCAATGTATTTTTTTTTTAATCTGGGAGAGAAGTCTAAACTACAGAATCTCTTGATCAGAGTTTTGGGAGAAACAACTGTATCAGGGAGGGTAGAGTTTGTCCTTTTGTTTTTACATTTTTTTTTCAATTCTTTAGGATTATGAATTGTGTGAGGAATGGGAACACTTGTATCCTGTCCCAAGAGAAGATTTGATCAACCTTCACCGTGAGCACCTTCTCCACTTACTGGAGATGGGAGACATGGAAAAGGCATTGCAGGTAGTAGCAAGACATTCTCAGCCTCATTTCCACGGATAAATAAGTTGACAGCTGTTTAGCATGCCTTCAGTGTGTGTGTCTTCATGGTCTTTTTGGTTCCACCCTTAAGAGAAATTTGCTTAGATAAGCTTTTAGAATACTAGCTCTCCCCTGGTCTGCTTAAGTAAAAATCCAGCTTGGCAATTTAGTTCTTGGACCTACTAGCATAAATGTCACTTACATGGAAATACAAGGCTCCTTTCATTTGAAAAATCATAATGAAGCATGTCAGTGCTTTTTAAGCAGAAGAATTAGAAGTGAAAGTAATAACATGAATCAATCAGCTGAGCTTCAGTGCCCAAATTAGAGGTGTGAACATTTTTGGTTTTAGTAATGGTGGAGCTGTCACTCAGAGAGTGAATTAATTTGCTTGCTGGAACACTGTAGGGTATTAAACTGTTGCAGACAGAAGGCTGCCTTGCAGGAATGTTGTAGAGCTTCACTGTGCTTTGTTTGGTTTTGTAGCTTTTACAAAGAATTGAAGACCCTGGTGTTTGCCTTGCTATCAGTGAACAATCCCTGGACCAGCATCCAAACTTGGCAGCCTCTCACTTCTTGGCTGATTACCTCACAGCTCACTTCTATGCCAGTCTGACAACGGCACGCCGGAATGAAATCCAGGCACTCTATATAGGATCAAAGGTCAGTAAAATGCCTGCCTTGAGGGATTAACAGCAATAAATAACTGTATAAGTAATTTTGTCATGCATAGTATTTTCATAATATAAAAAGCCTGTAGGCTTTACAAGAGCATTCTTACCACACCAGGTCTAAGATTCTGAGTCTCAGGATCCAAAGGAAAGTTAGAGATGGCTTAAAGCTTCTCTTCCTTTTCTCTATTTTTGCAGTTCCAAAGCAGTCTTGTGTTTGAGCTGTGGGGAGTGGAGGAACACACAGGCTGAAAGAGGATAGGGTGGAATAAAATAAAATTGTGGCATTTATCAGAAAGGTTGCCATCTTTGTCCCAAGTGAAGAAGAAAGTGTACTTACTCTCTGTGTCAGTAACACCAGGTGTCCTACATACGCCCACCTGTATGGTGGTTTTTTGACTTTGTGTTTCTCCCAAGTGCCTTCCAGAGGTGGAAAGTATCACTCCTCTTTCTGGATGGCCACTCCCTTTAGAGAAGTCACACGGGGTCTGTGCTCAGCCTGGGAATAAGCAGATTACCTTAGTTGAATGCATTAGATGTAAACAAAATGCAGTGCTTTTGGTAACATCTGTTTTGGTGTAGGACTGTAAACAGCAGCTTGCTCCAGTGTGTGCCACAACAGTGTTTTGCCAGGCTGCCTGTTTCCTTATTTGTTCCTTCTGAAGACATGACTTAGTTTGAAAATTGTCCATATTAACTGTCCATCTAGAGGAGAATTGCTTTTATTTTCTCCTCTTAACATTTCCTCAAATGACAGAAGGATAAGGATTGGGCTAATATGCTTTTTATAAGTTTATTTTAATAAAAGGGTGTGCTGTACTCTGCTACAACATACTTGTCACAGGGTCACAAAAGGTTTTTCACTCCTGCATATTCTCTGAAATAAGGCAGTGTTTATAGAATGGAAAGTGGAAGCTAAGTGATTCTGCAAATCCTCTCAGTAATTCTGTAACAGAAGTAGGAATTGGTCTGAGAAGTCCCACCTCCTTTTTTTGACCTGTCATCCAGAGAGTTACTTACTCTCTGCGTAAGTTACTGCTCTAGTTTCTTGTCTTTAATATCACAGAGACACATATTTAAAGGTATGTAATTTTACTTTTTTTTTCTTGTGTCTCAGGTGCTGCTGACTCTGCCTGAGCTTTCCCGTGTTAACTACTGCCACCTCTCCTCAAGGCCACTGCTCATGCTGGAACAGCTCCTCATGAATATGAAGGTGGACTGGGTAGCTGTAGCTGTGCAGACACTGCACCAGCTCTTAGTTGGGCAGGAAATTGGTTTTACTGTAGAAGACATTGACAATTTGCTTTCCAAGTATGCCGAAAAAGCTCTCAACTTCCCTTTCACATTAAAAGAAAAGAGATCAGGTAAACTGTCAGTCAGAATGCTGTTTTTCATTTGGGAAAGAAGGGCCAGAATCATCCCAGAATAATTTCAGCAATCACGCCATGACATTTTTTAGATGTGTGCCTCCAGTCGCACTCTAGCCCAGAACGTGTTCCTAAAGCCTTTGTCTTTCTTGTAAATAGAGGTTTTCAAGGACCAACAGCTCCAGAAGTTCCTCAGACTTTTCTCAGCTGTTCCTTATTGAGGTTTCTTTTCTTGTATAATACTGATCAATTCTATTTTACTCCTGTTTAGTGCAATGTCACTTTCAACTTAAGCACTCCTAAAGCCTGCAGCCAGCTACATCTTCCTTCAAGTAGAATGGGGATTTAGCCTTCTGTAATATTTCTTCCTACCAGAGGCCTATTCCTTTTTCATATAGAAAGCTTCTAGACTCGTAGTTCTGTTTAACAATCTTGTTACAGTTCTCCTCTCTGGCTTGCCAATCCTTTCTCATCCATGTTGTCTTCGAGTCTAGTGCACTTGGCTTCTTTTAAGGTTTTAGAACTGGAACAGCAGAGGGTGCTGCAGATCCATTCCAATGCTTTTGTGTCACTATTAAAAGTGTATGGGGTTCTGTACCTATCTATATCTATTTATACCTGCTGATATGGTACTAGTTTACATTATGCCAGTTTCCAAGTGTTGGCTTCATTTTCTGATTTAAAGATGCTGCCCTTACTAACTTAAAAGCATCAGACTTATCTATCTCTTCTTGCCAAATGGTCTCTAATTTTGCAAGTATGCATGTTCCTTCTGCTGCAATATGAAGCATTTAATATTTGCCATGAGCATCTTGTATTAATCAATTGTTTTCACATCTCTGCTGTATTGTTCCTATAGCTGTCATTACTCCTTTGCTTTGATAATGATCCCTTTCTTTATTTTTTAGGTAATTGAATTTTATACAGTTTGGCATTACTTGCTGTGGACTAATTTGCATACAAAACATAGCCCTGTTTTTTGCTGACCTTCTTACATACTTCTGTGAATGGATTCCTCTAATCTTCTTGAAAACAGGTAGATGTATTGACCAGTATTGTCCTCTGACTTTTTTAATCCTCTTTCTTCTCTTTGTCCTAGATTCTCTGGTACGTATTCAAGAAAGTCTCAATCAGGTATTAGAGTGTGAAGCATTGTCTAAATCAGGATCATCAGAACTATCTCCTGTCAGCTTTACTGGTAAGGTTAAGACCTTGGTGCCTGTTGGAGTTTAACCTCAGCAGCAACCACAGCTGCTTGATCATTCTCCCACCAGGCCCTTCACAGGTGGGATGTAGAGAGAGGAGATTTGGAAAAGGGGTAAACTTGTGGGTTGAGGTAAGGACAGTTTAATAACTGAAATGAAGTAAAATATAGTAATGATGATGATGAAAAGGGAGATGAGAAAACTTGAAAAGAAGAACAAAACCCAAGAAGAACAAATGCTGTATAATACAATTGCGCTAACCTATGCCCAGCCCATTCTTCAGTGGAGATCAACCCCTCCCAGCCATTTTCTCCCAGTTCTTTCACTGGGTATGCCATTCTACAGTCCTTGAAGTTTTTTTCCCCTAGGATCACTGTTGTGACCTGAGGAAAATAGTGCACCTTGTCTTGTCTGAAAGGTTCCACTCACAGTTCTCAGACACAAAGAAATAGAAACGAAGTAATTTAAGCCAGAACAACCGGAGAATATTTGTAGCTAAGAAACAACCAGAAAATCTTCTGCAGATTCTATTCAGCCTAGACTAGGGCTGCAGAATTATATCCTGATCTACAGTTTAGGGTGTCTGAACTATTTCCTGCTTCTGTATCCTGAAATGAAGACACTTCTTGCTTACATCAAGTGACAGCAGTATTTTGGATTGGGCTGTGTAGCTCTTCAGTTTTTTTCTTATAATGGTCAGTCTAATATCTCTGTCCTGTTAAAAAGCTTGAATGCATGGTCCTTTAATGTTTGTTTGCAATCTGGTATCTACTTGAGTGAGAATAAGTTAGCTTTAGTGAAATGGAGATTTTTTGTTCTTCTGTAGTTTAATATACATATACACAGAAGGTAGCTTGCAGGGCTACAGTGACGTGTTGAAGTTTTTAATTAATCTGTAGTGTAACTGTCTCACATCATATGAACTAAAAGCCTATCTAATACTGTAAACTTAATTCAATGAGTATTTCATTGTTGGGGTCGAAGATGCCAAAGGCCACACTTAAATTCCTGCCTCTGTGAATTGGTTTTCCCTTAGTAGATTGAAAAGGCAAGCAGAATAGGGAGGGCTAGGCTGTTGCTAGCTATACCACATCTCCCTTGAGATAACAAAGGAAGCTCCCAGTCTTCATTGGCTATATTTAAGATTCTATTTTATCCTGTATTACTTTTTGGTATCCAATGACCATGGTATTTTTTTCTTCCTCCTCCAAGTCTCTGCTTGAGATACAGGAACAGATGTTGCCATGTTGTCTTATACCTCTCTTGTGGTTGTGGAAAAGGTCTCTTAATAAGTATATTCTCTTGCTTGTCAGAGCAATAAGTTTACAATCTTAGATTTAAAGCATATATATTCCTTACACAGTGTTATTCTGCCATGCCTAGCTGAGAGATGATGGTAGTAGTCATCTTGTGAGGCAGAAAGATCTTACAGCCTCATTGAGTCTGTAGTGTTTGCTGGTAGTTGAGACTCTATTAACAGCTTAAATCCCAATACATATTTTTCTTGGCCTGGCTTATTTTCAGGTGTAACCATATCTGCAAGTCCCAGAGACAGAAGTCTGCCGCAGAATTTGTTTCCTCAAGAATTTGTGCCTCCTGAGAAGCCACCACCAAAGCAGCAATGGATACCTGATGATACTGAAACAATATGTATGGTTTGCAAAACCGAACGCTTTACTATGGTAAGGAGCAAAAACGAAGTACAGACATTCCTAGAACTGTGACCTTAATATGAGCACTTCCTTATAGTCTATTTCCTGAAAGACCTGAACTACTTCAGCTGGTTTGTCTGCATCACCATGGGCCCTACTTGATTGCCAGTCCTTTGGTATTTAACCATTGGTTTCTATTTAGAGTGGTCGAGGAGACTGGCACAGTTAGCTCCTTGCAGAGTTCTGTGAAGTGATAGAGCCTAAAGAGGAAATCTGGTCATGAGAGAGAAGACAATTATGGGATCTCAAACATGTGTAACAACAGCAGTATTAATATTCCAGGAGGCTGTCTAGTTGACTCTGCTGGCAAGAAATAACATGATCACTATATGATTCAGATTATGAGTATAGAAAATTAAATCTTTGCTGTTGGTTACACTTTTCTAAAAACTATTGTTTCACAGAGTACTTGAGAACTGCATGGGTGCTCTGAGATTATTAATTTTTGGATTTGCAGGTGTGCTTGCAATTTGTTATCTTCTGCTGCTTAGAAATAGTACTGTTTTCTCAAAAGTATCTGCTGCTTTTGAATTTGGAAATTTCTACAATGGTACCAGGAAAAATACTCTAGAGCTTTTAACTTTTCCAGGACATTATCTAATTAGCTTTATGATCAAAACTGGGATAATTTAAGTAATAGAAAGCCCAAGGCTGCTGCAAACGTATTTTAAATACTGACCTCTGGGTTTGGGGTTTGATTTTATTTTTCCTTTGCTATGCTTTCTTCAAAAAGGAATTTTAGCAGAGAGAATCAATCACTGTATAATTCTGAAAAGCCTTATGCTGCATGGTGTTTCCTCTCTTCAACTGGAATAAGTTTACTCACAAGTAGAGTCACAGGAGAAGACTTCAGTAAATTCTCTTTGTGGCTCATCCATGACCTCTTGTGCTTAGTTTAACAGGCGCCATCACTGCAGGCGCTGTGGCAGGTTGGTGTGCAGCTCTTGCTCTACCAAGAAAATGGAAATAGAAGCTTGCAGAGAAAATCTGTCTCGTGTGTGTGATCAATGCTATAGCTACTACAACAGAGAAAACATGCCTGGCTTGGTGCAAGACACAAACATGTAAGTCCTTCTGCCCTAGTTCTCCTCAATTTTCAGCAGAGTGGATGAATGGAATTAGAGAGACATAAGCATTATGATTTATCTGGATAATGTAACATCAGCCATTTGGCCTCCAGTTGCTGGGATTTTCAGGTTTGATAGGTGTGGGAATGTTCCTTATGCCTCACTTTACTTTTCACATTGGATAGAACATTGGAGGGCCTGGCAATAAATTCTTTAATTCTTTAACTATCAATAATTATTTAAGCATCAATTAATCACTAACCTAAGAATTGAATGCTTTGATGCAAAACATAGCACAAATTGCTACAGTGTGACAAAGTTCCTGGCAGTATACTCAACTTCTGGATTAATATTGCATATTTACTAGCTCTGCTGAACATATCAGTGTTTTAGTTTATTCCATAATCCCTCAATTATGGCTCCCTGAACGCTTGGGAATTAAAAAGCAAATTTCCAATCAGATAAGCTTTGAAGCTCCCTTTAATGAAAGGGACAGCTGTGATGACAGATTTTCATGATATGGTTGCTTTCAGCTGAGAATTGGACTGAAGGTCATTGTGTGTACACAGGCTAGCTGGTGAAAAGTGCAGCTGAAAAGAGTTTTACTCTCTGTGACCTTAAACAGGCTTCACTAGGTCACAGAGAGTAAGATTTACCTTTTTCAGCCATGCTTTAATTTCCCCTTTTCCTATCATAGCAGTACCTATGATGGCAGTATCAGCACGCTTCCTAGGAAAGGAGCAATTCTGTGCAGATCTGAAGAGGAACCTGTGAAAAAGCAAGCAGTCATTTGCAACTGAACAGCTTGTGTCAGAATGGTTGCTTACATTGCCAGATTAGGCCAGCAGCACTCAGCACTATGCTTGAATACCACCTGCCAGGTTTTAATTACTTGTCTGGGGTTTTTAATACTCTCCCTGTTTGTATATCAAATCCAACTAAGTTCTAAGGGCAGACATTTGGATACCAAAGACTTCATTTTAACTCCGACATGTCCTGATACTGGGCTGTTCTTGTTCTCAGTGTCTGCTTTTTTACGATGTGTGCAACAGTGCTGTTCCTACAGAAGGTAATAAGAGCCAATACTTAGTGCAGTTGAAATACAACAATACAGAGGCAGAATCTTAGATTTCCAAGCAGAAGGGATTAGGGGCAGGGCAGTGTGTTGAAAAGGACAGCTAGGGATAGGTGTTGCATTTTTACAGAGCAATGTTCTGAGGAGGGTAGCCATGTTGATATCTGCCTTAAAACCATGTTTCCCCCAATGTGCTGGAGTAGGCATGATGGTTCTTTCTGTCATTTTATTACAGCAGAAAAGAAGATCAGGACCAAGTGGAAGGTAAGGAATGGAGTGATGTTAAACCTCTATTTTTTTAAGTGCCTGATTAGCAGTTAGATACTAGTTGCAGCTAAATGTGATCAGAAGTTCAGTTACAAAATATCACTGATGGTTTTTGTGTGTGCAGGCTGAAATTGAGCATTTCAAACTTCTGTGAATGAAAATTGAGACTTAGGAGAGCTATCTGAGCCAATATTGAATTTGTTGGATGGGTGTTATAGAAAGGAACTGAAAAAGAATTGGAGAATCCCCTTTTCATTCTAGAAACAGTAAGTGAGAGGCAGTAATGTGAGTAGGAATTAATTAGCTCACTACAGAGCACTGCTGAGGAATCCTCTTTTTATAAACCATGACAGTACAATTCTGAGTACCACTGCAGTGGGCTGTGGTGTTTTATACCCCATGCTGCCAAGAGGTAGCACAGGATGAGGCCACTCTCATGGGTCTGGTTGTGTCCTGAGTTCCATCTCCTCTGTTGATTGTGTGAAAATAGTAATTGCATTTTGGTGCCTCCATTTCCAAATCTAGTATCTTAAGCTTCAGGAATAATAGCAAAATTTAATTGCCTTTTTCTCTGCCATTTTTTCTCAGGAGGTATTTACGGGTTTTGGTGTTTTGGATGATTGCAAAGTTTTCCTACACTGATGTGAAACTCTGTCAGAACAAGACACAGTTGAAGTGCTTAGAACAGTAGCATGAAACATGGTGCAATATTTGCATTTGTGTAATAACAAAGAAAATAGGAATATTTTTTCTTATTTCTTCCTTTTTAAAGTATAGTGGGCTATTTGAGAATTTTTTCCCCTGCTGTTGATGGAAATTTGCTTTACCACTACCTTTGTTTCAAGACTGAAACAGCTGACATGTAGGTTTTGTGTAGCATTGCTGCACATCACTGGACCTATGTGAACCATTCAATAAGATTGGATAAGAAAAATGTGAAAATCCTCAGATTTGAGAGGGAGTTTTATTTTTATTTGGCTTTTCTAATTCATCTGGGGGAACGGCTTATCAGATATTTTCTAGCCTAGTTTTTGTGCCAACTCAGTTTCCAGTTCAACTTGGAAAAGTGCAGGGGGGGGTGTTGGGGTTTTGGTTTGGTTGCTTTGGGTTTTTTTTAATTCACCCTACAGTTGTAGAGTTACTCAACACTCTGAAAAGGGATGTGAATTCTAAATGAGTATGTTTTGAGACTTTTAAATTTTTTTTTTTCAGAGGAAGCTGATCAGGGGCAAGAGCAGCAAATTGTCATTATTCTCCATTTCTTGGCATTGTGAGATTGCCCATTGTTTTTTTGGAACTGCAGTCACAAACTTGATCATTAGCTACACTCAGATGACAGACAGTATTTAATTTATAACTATTCTAGGTTACAAGTTTCAAAACAAGTATTTCCTTAATCTGGAGGAAAGAAAACTACTTTTCACAGTAATTATATTTCTTGAATCATTTGATCAGAACTCAAATTTTCTGCAGTACTATCTTATAAGAAAATTTTACATTAGGAGTTAGGTCATCTTAAAATCGCTTGGCCTAAAGCTCATGGATTCCATGGGCAAATCACCTGAATTTTGGAAAGAACAAGAGGTGGTTAAATCAATTTACCCTTTCTTTTACAACTGTTTTTTATTTTAAGCTGAAACCCACAGCTCTCATATTTCCAGTTCCTTCCTGCTCAGAAATATTAAATAAATTGCCTAAAGGGAGGCTAAAGAGGGAAAGCTGCTATGCTTGATGCCCAGTAGCATAAGAGTTAAAAAATAATATGAAAATATGTTACTGGGACCAGTTTTTGGTAACAGTGACAGTAAGTTTAGATATGATGTGGCAGCCTGCTGAGGGAAGGAAATGTTTCTGTGATGTGGGCTGGACGTGTGATGCTGGTAGGAAATGGCACAATGAGAGGACTATAGATGACTGTTTTTTGAGAGATAGGAATGTTCTGCATTGTGTGTCTTTAGCTGGGTTTGTTGCTTCTTGTGCAATGATTTTACCTGGTGGTTTTTTTTTTTTTTTTTGCTGTAGAAGCTTCTAATAATGAATATTCCACAGTGGTACGAATATCCAAGGCAACTGATCTTGAATGGATTTTTTCCCTGAATGAGGAGGAGAATGAAATTGTACGCAGCGAATTTTATTATGAACAGGTGAGCTCATGAGAGAGTCCAATATAGTCCAATCAGCAGTTCACTGGAGACCTACCTCAATACCTATATTTATCTGTCTTTCCTCAAATTGTCAGGCTCCCAGCGCTTCCTTGTGTATTGCCATCCTTAGCCTGCACAGCGACAGCATAGTGTGTGGCCACCAGCTGATAGAACACTGCTGCAGGTTGTCCCAAGGGCTCACTAATCCTGAGGTGGATGCTGGACTCCTCATGGACATCATGAAACAATTGCTCTTCAGTGCTAAAATGATGTTTGTAAAAGCTGGAAGGAGCCAGGACCTAGCTCTCTGTGACAGGTGACTCTAATCAGATACTCACTAGGATGTGTTGTGGTACTGTCAAGATTATTATCTTTTTTCATTGAGGAGTGGAGGTGGAAGGGTTACTTTGTGTTTGTACTGTGGACCAGCTCAAATGAGAAGTTCATAATGCAGGAATAATGGGAAAGTTCAAATAGGAGAAGTTCAAGTAATAAGGCTACTTAATTACTGAGAGAATTCTCTGACTGGGAAGAAATTATGCACAAAGATGGGTACATATTTTGCTTATGCTGTTGTGTATCTCCTTTCAATCTGTATTTTAATACAGGATATTAAACCTGTGCTTCTTGAGAATGAACATTTTGCACTGCCTCACGTTTTGTCCTGCAGAGCTTGAGGTGGCAGATGTGCTATATAAATTTCACATGTGCTCTGTTGATTTTAGTAAGCTATAGCTGGTGTCTTCAGTCAGCATGTTACACTGAACATGGCAAAGAAACCCCAAACAATAAAAAAATACTCTGAAGGGATAGTATGATGGATAGAGAAACCTGGTGTCCTCGTGATTAGAAACCAGTGTCCTAAGAGTTGTCTTTGCATCAAGTTCTTTGATGTATAACAATAGTGAAAGCATATGTATTTCTTTAACCTCTAGCTACATCAGCAAAGTGGATGTGTTGAATATTTTGGTTGCTGCTGCCTACCGTCCAGTGCCATCTTTGGATCAGATCCTTCTCCCAGCAGCAGTAACAAGATTGAGAAATCAGCTTTTGGAAGCAGAATACTATCAACTAGCTATAGAGGTAACAGTGGAGGGATGTCAATGTTAATTCTTCTGTGGTGGCTTTTGTTTTCCTCCCTCCTGAATTCACATGGATGTCATGTGTGAAATGGACAATATTTAAACAGTTACAATCTGAGATTAAGTTTCTAAACATGGAAGAAATAATTTTCTGAACACAGGAAAAAATTTCTGAGATGGAAAAGTCCTGCTGTGGAGCAGGCTGCAGAAGGGAAGGATAAGCAGCCTTGTTCCCTGGTACAGTTAATACTGGAATGGACTAACTGCAAGGAAGTAATTAAATGCATTATTTGAGTTAACTGCAAGGAATCTTGCAGCTTTGCAAGACGGGATGAGACACCCTTTGTGGCAGGACTTTATCTGAAGCTTAAATGTTAGATTGTATTTGTCTATAATCTGACAGCAAATATTGGTAAGGCACCTTTCCCAACCATTTACTTGAAAATCAGCAGTATTGGCATATCTGTACACCTATATATGTGGTTTATCATCATCAAATCCTGCTCTCAGGATTTTGTAAAACCATACAGGATTATGATACTACAAATAGTATTAAGATTTGTTAAGCAGTAATAAACAGCAAGAATAGATGACCTATTTGAATAGAAATAGTTCTTGTTTAAAGGCAGCTAAAAGACCTTTAGGTCTACTAAAGAAAATCAGGAGTAAATTTTATCAGCAAAGTTGTGTGAAATAAAAAATATCTTGGCAGTTCATGAAGCATCTTCTGTTGCCTTTTTTAAAACCACAAATCTGGTGAATTCTGCTCTGTGAAAATCATCTGCTTTAGAAAAGTAGATGTGAAAATGTCCTGGTTTAGAACTCAGGAACTGAAATTTCCCAGATAAACAGTAGTTTAAACTTACACAATAAAAACTACTTCCACATTTGGAGAGCATGTGTGACGGAACCCAGGCCTGGTTTAGGGGTCCTGTGTGGTGGAAAAGTCTGTCTTTTAACCTGTGCTTCGAAAGAAAAACTTAGCAGTCTCTTGTTTGGTCTTACGGTAGTTTATTATAAGCTATCTAAAAGATTGTCTTCTCTGGCTGCTGCGGTTTGGTCAGCAGTTTAGGCAGAGGCACACGCTTCCCTGACATCTTCTCTGTCCTTTGACTTCTTCTCTCCTCCCACCCCTGGGCTGCTGCTCTCTTTAATATGGTATATTATGTGATAAATGTTTATAGCTTTTCTTTAATACTTACTACTTATATTAAATGGTGTTCTTCTATTTTAAACTAATTTGTAAGTGCCAACATCACCAAAAATATGGAGGTAAGGAAGAAAAAAGAGGAAGGATTGGACCAGCCAAGAATCTCTCAATCTTAAAACTTCTGACCCTCATGTACAAAGTAAAAACCCTCTTGTACAGGTGTTAAAACCCCCCTGTGCAACACTAAATTTTTTTTCTTTTTAATTTGTAACTATTTTTACTATAATATCTAAACTTTTGTGACTTCTTATTCTTCCTGCAAAGTTGGTAAATCATTCTATGGCTCAAACTCAAAATTACAGCTGTTTCCAGCTGCTTGCCAGGGTCTCAAATGCTTCTGACTGGGCCCTGAAACCTCTAAAAATGTCTGAGGGACATTTTGAGTTCCAGCACATGGGTGTTTTGGTAGTTGGCCTTTAGTGCTAGTAATGTGGAAATAATCAGCACAAGTTTTTCATACGTTATTTTAGTTGTTTGTTTTTAATGGGAAACGTGCTCTAGGATGGGAAAGGTCAGAATCACAGACTGATAAGCCATTTTTTCTATTTGCTGTACTGGGACTGTGTTGCAATATTAACAAATGATTTTGAATATAGGTTTCTACAAAATCTGGATTGGATCCAGGTGGAGCGTGGCATGCCTGGGGCATGGCTTGCCTTAAAGCTGGAAATTTAACTTCAGCAAGAGAGAAGTTTAACCGATGTTTAAAGCCACCCATGGATCTAAACCAGCTGAACCATGGTTCAAGGCTGGTCCAGGATGTGATACAGTACCTGGAGTCCACAGTGAAGCCAGTACTCATCGCAGTAAGAATCTTCTCTGTCTACTCTGAGGGGTTATGGCAAGGCCAAGTAATTATGGTTTAGTACACATCTTACAGCAATGCATGTTATCATAGCAGGTGTTAGGATGTTTATTTTCCTTCTTTGTCATGATTGTGTATTGCAAGCTGAATATTGTTGAGAAATTCATTAGCTGTTTCATCACATTGAAGTGATGCCTGAGAGATTGTAGGATTTTATAGCAATTTGGAATAGACTTTGTTGAGGGGGAAATAGGCTGTACTGAATAATGTACTATTACTACAGTCTAAGGAGGGTAAATTCAATCTCGGCAATATTTTGTGATGCTGCAGTGATGCGATTTTTCTGCTGAAACTCTGGTAACTTTACAGAAGTTCAAAGACTTTCAAATGCTTTCCCACTCTTCTTGTCAAAAAACACTACTAAATGGTTTGGAATTCTGATTAGGTACCAAAAAATTACTTTAAAATTACAAAAAATTAACTGCATAATCATGATGATGAAACACAAAGTACATATTTTAGGAGAATAAAAAAGCCCCTTTGAACTGGGTTGTTGAAGTAGCTGTTGACACTGGAATTTTTTTTAAGTAAGCCTTCTACCTATCCTTGGAAACAGCTATGCTGGGTACAGCAACATTCAACACATCTGTTGATAGCAGGGTTCCAGTCTAGCATTTTTAAAAAGCATTGCTGGATTCTCACCCCTCTGAAGCAATACCTGTTTTAAAAACAACAGTAAAGAAATTCTTCAGGGCTGAGTGACAAGACCTATCTGAGAAGATTTTCTCTTGCTGATCACCTATCATTGATTCTCTGTGTTAATGGTAGGATGATGATTACTTTGCTACATTGAGGGAACTTGAAGCTACATTGAGAACAAGAAGTCTGTCCCTGGAGATGATGTGTGAGGGGAAGATTCAACACAACAGCTATTATCAGGAGTGCTTGTTCTATTTACACAGTTACGGCACTAATCTGGCAATAATAAGCTTTTACATGAGGCATGACTGTATGAGAGAAGCACTGCTTCACTTGCTAAATAAGGTGAGTAATTCAATTTTCATCACCGAAACTGAAATTTGAAAAGCAGCAATGAGCATCGTGCAGTGTTTGGGTGGCTTTCTGCGCAGGAGTTTGCTGAGGTCCTGAAATGCTGTTATACAAACTATCCAGTGACTGACCGGAATTCAGGGAGACAGAAGAGCAACACTGATCTATACAGATCTAAAAAGAGCATGCAGTTTTGGTTCTTTTTATAGAGGTCCTGTATCAACAGCACTTTGTCTTTTCTACAAAGTTGGAAACCTGGGACTGTTGTCATAGAGTTCAGAAGAGAGAAGGAAAATTTTGAATTACAGGGTGCAAATAACATTAGACACTACTCCCTATCCCTTTGTCTCTGTCTCATGGTATTGTTTGTTGAATCAGATCACCTGTATTTGCACTTCTGTAACCATTAGGAATATAAGGGAATACAGAGGACAGAAGTCTAGGGAGCCCAAAATGTGGTTTCCAGCTCTCACTTAAGGAAACTGCATAATATAAGAGGACTTAAGTATCTCTGGAGTAAACAGTTCTTCTGTTGGTGCTAAACTACAGTTAAATCTAGAAATTATTCCGGGTTCTTACTAAGACATTAAGGGGGCTTCTTAGGAGATGTGAATCCATTATATCTCACCAGCTTGTGAGAGTGTGGTGTTTCCTTTTCTAAGTTGCTGTGCTTGTGTTTGAATTACTGATTTCTTTTTTATTACTATTATTTGAAATAACTCTTATGGAGAATGTACAACTTGAAACACCAACTTTCATTATCTTTATCTGGTTATGAGGTTTGTTAATAGAAAATAAAGGTGACTTATCCACTCTGCTTTCTCATTGTACCATCAGTCATTCTAACATCTTACAGTCATCTACATATTGAATTATCTTTTTAAATTTATCCTTCACATCAGTTTAAATCTGCTTTTAAGAAAAGTTGCATATTTTTACAATGTAGGTGACATAATTTCACATCTTAAGTAGCAGACTTGGAAAATACTCTAGACAGACAATTTGATGTGGAAGTTTTGGACAATGAACTGGTAGTAATCATACAAACCAGAAAGGAGGGTTTGTTCCCCTAAAGCAAAGTAAGGTACTGAGCTTCTGACTAAACATTTTGCAGTTGGTTGTTTAGAGACATTTTATGTGTACAGACTTTGTCACTTGCCTCTTGCTCTGAGACACAAAAAAAAAAAAAAAAAAAAAAAATTTCATATCGAGCTTTTAAAACTTTTTTTTTGTGGTGGCCCTGTTGAGAAATATTAATGTTACTGTGGAAATAAGCACATGTGAGGCTGCATTTGCAAGACCACAGTCAAGAGGTCAAGGGGAGTAAATATCCTCCTCAGGTAGCACTACTTCTGAGGTTTCATCCGAGCAACTGTGCCCAGTCCGGGGTTTCCATGTACGAAACAGACACTGTGAAAGTGAAGCAAGTCTAATTGGAGGCCACCAAAGTGTCTAGGGGCCTGAGACACCTGATACTTGAGGAGGGTGATAGAGCTAGCTTTTTCCTGCTGGAAGAAAAGGCAAGAGAAGATCTGTGTGTGCTGTTTTCAGCTACCAAGTGGGTGATTATATCAAAAAGAGAGCCATGCTTATCTCCTATGTGCCCAGTATAAGGGTAAGAGACAGTGGACACAGTTGGGAGCAAGGGAAATTCCAACTGGATATAAAGAAAAAGGTTTGGGGTTTGTTTTGGGGTTTTTTTTTGGTGCATATATTTGGACAGGACCAGGGCCACAGGGAGGTTGTTGTTACTTTGTCTTGCTCAGAACTTGACTGGACAGGTCCAGAGCCGCATGACCTAACTTGGAAGTCATTCTTTGAGTGGGGTTTTGAGCAAAATAACCCCCAGAAATCCCTTCCAGTGTAAATTACTTAGTAATTTTATGATCTCTGTCGTATAATATGCCTATATATTACATAAGGAAAATAAGCTACAGAGGCTTTGCTTCAAGCAACTTTCTGTTTGTGTAGGAATCCCCATCAGAAGTGTTTATTGAAGGGATTTTCATTCCAAGTTATGAAAGTGGAAAACTGCATATGTTGGAGAACTTGCTGGAAACCATTGATCCAGGATTGGAAAGCTGGGGAGTCTACCTGATTGCAGCCTGCAAATACTTGCAAAGAAAGAACTATTACCATATTCTGTATGAGGTGCAACAGTTCATGAAGGTAAGTTGAGGGACAGTGCCATCTCTTTCAGTGAAATGCGGAATACTGTCAGACTTTTGGTTATTTACTTTGGTCTAAACCTGCATGCTGGAAAAATATATTTTTGCCTCTTTACAGTCTTAGAGAACATAGGAAGGCCTGAGCCTTACTAAAGCTGACCTGATTGATGTCTTGGCTCTGGCATATTGTATTAAAGAAAACAGAGCTCTGCCTGCTTTGTGTGAGCCCTTCAGTGCAGACAGTGATTACTGAAGGTGGGGTCCTGTGGTCCATCTTAGTGGTGAGTGCATTTCTTCCAGGATCATGTCCGTGCTGCAATGACCTGCATTAGATTTTTCACTCATGGAGCAAAGTCTTACACTGAACTCGGAGGAAAACAGACGTGGCTTCTAAAGATCAAGGACCATCTCAAAGTCTATCTGCAGGAGGTCTCAAGAAGTTCAGGAAGGAAGAAAATGGCATTCACTTTTCGGAAGAAGATGTCTGCTACAGATGTGTCAAGGTATTTATAAACAAGAAGTTAAGTTTTAGGAGAGGTGAAATTCAGGCTTTAGACTTTGGGGTTTTTATTTGTTTCATTTAAGCTGGCTTTAGTTAACACTTACTGGTTGTCGTTGACCCAAATCTGCTTTTATGTAGTTAAAAGTGTAGGATTTCCATCATTGTTTTCCCCCAACAATCCATATAAGGAGATGGGCAGTTGTTTCTACCAAAAATATGCATGTGTATTAGACTACCATCCTTCAGTTTAAAAAAGCAAACAGGGACTCTACAATGCATAGACAATTATATATCAGTCCACAAGGATTTTTCCTTTTTCTCTTCCTTTCCTCTCTGGAAAACAAGTATCTTTGTAGCGCTTCAGTATCTACTGGGGTTAACTCAAAACCCTACACTATGTACAAGCTATAGATGCCAGAGCTAACTGGATTCCTGTGTTCATAAGTCAAAGCGTAAATTTAGCTAGATCTCTCTTGTACTTGGGGTTTTATATCTTGGTTTCTTAGGGGCTTTTTTCTTTCTTTCTTTTAGGCTAGACTCTTAAACATGGAGAGGTGTGTGTGTGTGTGTGATGAGGTGAAAAAGCAGAAACAGATGTTTATTTGGGGAGCCAGTTTCTCTGGCTCACTTCTTTGAAATAATGTGAATAATTGCTCATCTTCAGCTTGTGATGTATGTTAGGTGCACAGATCTGAAAAGTAATATTGCTGCAGACTTGTACAATGGACAAAATCAAAAAGCAGCTAAAATAAATTTTATAAGTATGTCTTCTTTTGAAAGGTATTGAAGAAATTAGTTCATGTAAATAATAATTGACACCTTCCCTGTTACTAAATGAAGTCAGAATTTGTTCACTATCTAGGCACATCAATACAGTTGATCTGCAGATGGAAGTAACAAAGTTCCTGCATCAGTGTGAGAGCTCAGGAGCCTCTCAAATGACAGATTCCTCCTTGCCCACACTCTTTGGAAACAATAACATGAAAATGGATGTTGCTTGCAAGGTACTAATTGCTATTTTGAGCACAGCTATTTTTCATCAACAATACTAACTTCTAAATGCAGTTGAAGCTTTTGATGGTTGAAGCACTTTCTTGTATTTTTTTGGGCAAGTTACTTACACCTGAATGCAACCCATCATTTAGGAAAAATTCAGGTTTTTCCTCAGAGTAGCAGAGAACATGTGAGAACTTGGAGCTCATCTCCTCAAAGTTCAAATTTTCGGAGGCAGAGCATCTAACATGAAAATAGTAATATTCCTTTTGTCTGTACATCCCATTATATTTGGAGGCAAGGCAATTAATGCTATAATTTTAACCATTCTTAACTTTGGCTCATCTCCATCTGTAAATTGCCTAATGCCCCTCGTGGAAGCAGTGTGTGACAATAGACCCTATAATTTCCTGTGCTGCTTGGGATGGTGCTGTTTTCTGTTGAAGTAATGCATTTTATTTTGGCCTCTGGGCAAAATCTGGATTTGCATTAATATTATTTAACTGTACATAATGAAAAAGGAATGTTAATTCCCAGACTTGTCTATACTTCTCTTTTCAGGTCATATTGGAAGGCAAAAACATTGAGGAGGGGTTTGGGATTGCATTTAGAGTTCTCCAGGTATGGAAAAACTTGATATAACAAGCAATATTAATGCAAAGTAACTCCTGAAAGCAGCAATTATTTAAACAAAAGCCTTTCCCCTGCCCTCCGAATGTATTTTAATCCCCTCAGAAGAAAAACTTTTTAAGAGAAAAGTCACAAGTTTAAATCTTACATGTCCATATATTTGTGGAAGCTTGGTAAAGAAATTAAGATGCTGTTTCAGGAGGACATTTACAGAGTAATTGGGTCCTACAAAGGAATGAAGTACAGCTTTTCCTTTGCTGTGCCCCTTTATCAGTGTCTGAACTCTGGCAAACCACAGTCACAGATGTTTGTAGAGACCTCTCACGTGGTACCTCTCTGCAGTTCATGACAGTCATGCAAAGACAGTGAATAAATAAGGCCAGGGCTCTCTGTGTTCTGTTCTCCTGATTTGAGAGCAAAATTAACTGGAAACTCTTGCTGGGGAGCTCTCATTCCTCATGTCTGGGTAAAAGTTGAGTGATTATCAGTCAGCATAGCTCATGAGCCTCTAAACTCTTGAGTGTTTCTCATCCATGTAGTCCCAGATGGTAGAGCAGGACACTTTTGGACAGAGGTGGCACACTCTGAATATTTATGGATGTGGCAGGCCCTGCTCCTTCTTTCAGGTCAGGACGTACAAGGCAGAACTCCTGTTTGTAGGGAGATGGAGAGCCTTAGAAAAACAGCACTTCTAAGCAGCAGCAGCCACTATGTCCAGTAAAAATGGAGCAGTGGGTCCAGCTGCCTATCACTTCCATTTCCATCCTTTTTTTTTTTTTTCTTTACTTACTCATTGCAGGATCAGTTCACAGCTTTTATCATCTCTTCCCTCATGTGGATGGTGTACAATGGTCAATTCCCTCCTGTTTGTGGTATCCAACGGATGACTGCTGGTGGGGGGAGGCTGGAAAAGTATAGTGGGAATGTGCTGAGGGAGAGGTGGGTAGGGATCTAGAAAAGAGCTTTTGCCAGAAGAAATAAAACTGTTTTTTTGCCACTCCTGAAAAGAAGGCAGTAACAGCACTCTTGTTCTTAAGCAGAATTGATTTTTACAAGTCTGGTTATAAAAAACCCTTTAAGTCAGCCCTGAGCAGTGATGAGTGGAAAACCAGAGTCTCCCAAAACAGCTTTTACTTTTTGGAGTGTGGTGTGGTATTTTGTCCTGAGGAGATACTGTCTCAGTTGTGTAGACTCCCTCTGAGAAAACCTGCTGAGAACATTCAATGTGTCGCTCTGATGTTCCAACTACCTCTAGGACTTCCAGCTGGAGGCTACAGAAGTGTACAGCAAAGTGGCCAAGCAGCTGGTGAAGCAGCAGAAGTACAGCGAGATCCAGCAGCTCCTGAAGTGTGTCAATGAGTCTGGAGTGGCAGCAAAAAATGATGGGGATAACATTATCCTTAACTGTCTAAATGAGTTCAAAAGCATTCCTGCTGAGGTAATTCTGTTCTGCATTGTGTCCCTTTGAAGTAAAAAGTATGTAGACCATACAGGCTGCTCTTTCAGTGAGTCCTTCAGATGCTCTGGCTCCATGCTGTAGGCATAGCTGCAAGGTGGGAGTGTGTGGTTTGCCTTGTACAAGCTACTGTGGGAGGAAACCATAAGTAGCTATAGCACATTCCTACCCAGCACTTCCCAAATGGATACCCATGGCGGGGACAGAACAAGATCCTATCCAGTGCTGCTGATTGCAGCAGGAGGCTTCTCTTCAGTGAGGCTTCCCTGGCTAACACAGAGGATGTGTGGAGGCAGAAACCTCCTGCCTCCATAGGAGCCGATTTTGTGATTGCCTTTGCCTATCACAGTGTTTTTTCCATCCCAGTGAAAGAAGGAGATGCACTCTGCTAGTTCTGTTAATTAGGTTAGGGGATGCAGTCCACTCTTTGGGTCAGTGTGGGCCATGGAGTAACTTCTGCTGGGATGTGAGGAACCTACAAGTTCATTTCATGCAACACAAGCCATGCGCATGAGAGACTCTTAGTGTTCTCTAGGGAATCCCCCAGAGATGGCAGGCAGGAAAAGCTGTGGGTAAAGAAAAGACTTGGAACTAGTATTTTTTGTACTTCCTACACCTGCAACTCTTGCAGTTGGGACAATCTAAGCACCTGCTGTGATCTCAGCAGCCCTGCCTGTCCACAGGGGTTTGATCTCTGATGGGGTAAAGTTTTTCAGACTATTACCAATTTTTAATGTGAACACCTTTTCCCTTTTTTGGATACAGGATCTCGATAATCTGATTCAGGATATGGACAGTGATGAAAACAAGGTAAGTAAAAGCACAGTAGCAAGAGTTAAACAGCCCAGTCTTGGTCTGCAGCTTACAGGTTCTTTTTCACTATCTTCTTTCTCATCCTCATGCAAATAAGATTTTTGAAGGCTACTTCCTAAGTTGTAGAAATCACAGTGAGTTCCTCAAGGCCATGGTTTGTGACATGTGTAAAGCTGTGACATACAGGTATCAATTGGGACTATTCCTATTAGTTCCCTGAGAGCCCTCAGAGAGCTGGGTATTAGTTAGAGTGGGAGGAAAAGTATTTCAGAAAGGCACCTTGGTGGGTTCGTTGGTTTGTTACTCAACTTTTCACATAGGTGCACGTAGGTTTTAGTAATGGCAGACAGCTAATGATGACCACTTCAGCTTACTGTTTCAGGATTATACTATTTCCCTGGTGATGGAGAGTTAAATGATAAAACTTGTTCAGCTTCTGGTAGACTTTTTCTCTTAGAGGAAATGAAGCCTAAACTAGTTTATTTCTTTGTTGGTTTTCATACCAGGCAGCCAAGCCATGGAGAACTGTAGATGCCTGTTCTTAGAAGTGGCTGTGACTCAGCATTTGAAGGTTGTTGTAGATCCTTAGTGGCATAGCTGGGAATAAAATCTAAAGATTTTTAACGGTCTTCTGTTTGCTCTGAATGACAAACTCATGGTTGTAGGCAGATTGAAAAATGAGCTTTTAATTCTGCTTTTCTGTAAGTTCTATCACTGAAAGATGGGAGTTGTTCTAGAGCCAGCAGTGGAAGAAATGACATATGCAGACTCTTTGCTATGAGGATATTGTAACTAAGGCACAAGATTAAATTACTCTCAGGAATCCTATGGTCATACAGTAAAGGAGTGTCTACAAGACACAAACTTAATAAAATACACCTATTTGCCCATCTCTTTCACTGGGATCTGCTTCATGCCATGCTGTGTTTGGTAATGTGGTGCTGCTACTTCATACGACACGCTTCTGAACAGGGTATTTCTGTGAGTCCTTGCTTGATCTTGTCCAGTTAATTTGCTGCAGCTTTCTGACCAGGCTCTGCCTGCCTCTCGTGCTTCAGATCCAGGCCTACATGATGTGCAACAAGCTGCGCTCAGCGTACCTGGTGTCGGTGCGGCAGGAGAAGGCGCGGGCGGTGCAGCTCGTGCAGCACGTGCGGCAGCTGGCCGAGAGCAGCGGCGACCACGTCGTCAAGGCCATCTGTGCCCAGTGGCTCTCCGTGCACCAGCCCAAGGTGAGAAGTCGGCTTCCCCAGGGCACTAGGAAGTAATGTGTAACTGACATTCGCTGTCATACCGAAGGAGAAGGCTTCGAGACAGCTCAGAGCTGTCTGGTTCAGCAGCCTCTAGGTAAAATGGAACTCTGTTGACTGATGTCGGTGGCAAATGGATGCTGCTAATGTGCCTCTGGTGAAAGGAAGGGAACTAAACTATAAGTGCCAGTCCTGTATTTTGACAAACAGTCACTACCTCAGGGTGTTTTTTGGCTCTCTTTTTGATGGGGGGGAAGGGGCCAGTTTCAAACTGAACAAGCGAGGATTTAGACATATGGAATGGGGGGGTTGATATTTTTTGAAAAGCACTGGACTTAATAATATGTGTTTTATTTTTAATCCAGAAAACATATGTAGAGAGGACAGAAAAATTTTATCAACTCAATGTAGCCTAGAGTATTAAATTTTTGTGATGTTTCCTGAAAATTTTTTGAGATTGGAAAGTTCTTCTGTTACAAAGACTAAAACTCATATTTTTTTAAGCCTCTAGACAAAATCATTGCTACTTCTTTTTTATCCCCCCCTCCGCCCCCCAGCCCAGTACAATGTACCTAAGTTTTTTTAGTTTGTTTGAAAAGGTAGGAATCGATTCTTTTGGCAGATTTGTACTTACCAGTCACACTGTGTGATATGTGCCACAGATGTGACACTTGGGCTAGTGCCATCTAGATGAATGAAGTTATAAAGGGCATATGCTGTAAGGGGAGGAGTACAAAGGGAAAATAAGCCTTTAAAATAGCTGGAAAATCATGTGCCTCTTTCTTTACTGCGGTAATACCCAATAAATCATTGTGATGCAGCTTTATGACTGAATAGTTGACAGTAAACTTCCACAGTTTTTCATCAGGTATGGCAGAGAATAAGGATAGAGCAAGCTGTGGCAAAATTAAACATCTCTGTCACATAGGAGTGTATTATTACCAGAATAATTTGTCCCTGTCAAGTACAATAGAACACCAAACTGGATATGCCGTGTATTGATGGGTTTTGCTCTCGAAGTGTTAGGTTGATTTGCTTTATGGAAAAAAGCAGCAATCTTTGTGCAATGTTTGTGTTCAGGGATGCTGAAAAAAGTAGCTGCTTCTCTGCAACTTTTACTGGGACATGAGAAACTGGCAAAAATGTGTTAGACAGTAGTAGGACCTTCAAAAAAAAAAAAAAAAAAGAACAAAACATGGTGTTCCCCAAGAGTTTGTGTTTGCTGTTTACATGTATTTCAGCACAAGAAGTAGAAAAACTAATTCACTTTCTCATTAAAAAGTTGTTTACATCAAAAAACCTATAGGTTTTCTGCAGTGTAATGTAATTGTAAATAGTTTTAGTACATAAAATAATTAAGACTATCAAGTAAGAGTTTTGCACTATCCCCAAGCTCACTATAATGAAAGAACAGACTTCCACGATGTTGGAAAGGATTTGGTCCATCTTCTTCAGGGTTTCAAGAGCTGATACAAACGCCTCTCTTTGGAGGTGCTCTGTTCTGCTCACTAGAGCAGAAATACAGACCACATATAGCTTTCAGAATCCCCTGACCACAGATTTGCATTATCTCATTAGTGAGCAGTACTAATGAGAGAGCAGTACTAATGAGAGCTTTTGTTTCCTTGGCCAGACTGACCTAGCTTTCCATCAGCTTACAGCCATCAGGCTAATCCTAAAACGTGGCACTACCTATGGCTTCAGTCATTTTTAAATCTCTGATTATGGGGAGGAGATTTTACTGTGTGTGGGTATCCAGGTCTGCATTGCTGTAACACCCCCTGTTCTGCTCGTGTTCCATCAGCTGCAGAGAACACTGAGAGTGGAGTTTGCCATGCAGGCCCGTCAGTTCCCTACCTGCCTTTCTTCCTGACCTCTTTGCACTGTACCTGATGCACTTTATATAGTGTTTGGTGTAATTTGAAGTTCTTAACCTGGAATTGTAGGGATCTTTCTTGTACCAGCAGAACTGGACTTTTGACCCTGATTAATTACATTGTGTCATAAATAGTGCAATTATCAAGGGGCTTTGAATTTTTGAGCAAGAAAAAGGGATTGAATACTGCCACTTTAAGAGAATTTCTGTGTTACTGACCAAGGTTTGTTTACAACTAAAACAAAAATAAAGTATTATGACTGTTAATGTATTCTCAGTTTATTTTTTTATCTCAGCAGAGCTAGGGTTCTCTTTCTAGACTTGCACTTTACTTTTGGCTATGCTTAGTGGAGTAATTAGAAGGGGGGTGATTGTTCTGTCATGCCAAGTTTATGTGTTACTGAGTATCCTCAATATTTAGATTGACTGGAACGTCACATCTTTAGAAGTCCCCCCAGCAGTTAGGTAGTTCAGCCTCCTGCGTGTATGCAGTAATCCTCTTTAGGGAGCTTTGCAAGTTAATCTAACTCTCCCTTACAAGCCTCCCTTTGAGACAACTAAATGAGCTTTAGTTTCCTCATTTTTTAGAGATCAGCTGAGAGGTATAAATTACTTGCTCTAGGTCAAAGAGGGTGGATATATTTCTATGGAAATGTTTATTTAATATGTCTTACATTAAATCTACACTCAGACTTCTTTGGGAAGTGCATTGACCTGCAAGGGCAAAAATATTTCACACCAGAGACACTTCTCTGCTTTTTTAAAAAATTATTTCTCTTGCTCCTGAAGCCACTTTCTAAATCCAAGAATGACACAGAGAAAGCAAGCCAAGGCTCCAGTGGTAGGTAGCGTTCTACTGCTATATTATACTTGTGGATTTAGTTTCATAATTGGGATGCAACATAAAGAGGGAGAGGGGAAAAAAGTAAAGTGACAGGGAGAAACACAAAGGGACTTTTAAATATGTTACCTGGACTGAATTCTCTACATTAGTGAGGCAGCTGCAGATAACAGCAACACCAAGTAAATTGAGTCAGCATTTCTGAAAGAAGATACAGGGTCCTGTTGTAAAAGGAAAATGGCTTTATTTAGTATTGCTCAGAGGTAGCACGGGACTGATCTGCATAGATAGCATCCAGACAGGAAGAATTAAAATTAGCATTGGTTTTCCAAAACTGGCAGTTGGTCACAGTGGCAGGCTAATATTCAAGTCAAAAAACTTCCAGGCTTTTTTTTCAGAAGGAGAAGATAATCCTATGAGCTGTGGCACTTGTTTTCTGAGTGCTTAACTCTTTCAGAAATAATCTCTGATTATGGATTGCACTCCAGCAATTTGCACTCACATAGCACTGGAGTTCCAAGGGAGCAGTCCCAGTGCTATGTGGCTTGAGCCAGCTGCTTTGTGGAAATGCAAGCTGTGTGGTCCTGCACAGGCAGGCTGGCAGCCTTGGCTGACAGCCAGTCACTGTCTGCCCAGTAACTGCTGGGCAGTCAAACACAAGGATTTCCGTGCAAGTCTTACCTTAGTGTCCTGGAGCCAGCTTGACCATAATACCGAGATAGTTCTGCCTCCTGCTTCAGCTATGTAGCTCTAGTAAGTTTGGTGTCATTTAAAGCTAAAGTCTCAGTTAAAGTTGTTTAATATTTTTTAACATGGTTGAAATGTTCCTTATTCATTCTGCTCTATTTTCTAGGTTCTAAAGTCATTTAAAGTGCACCTGGGGGGGTTTACTTTAACAACTTTTACACTGTCTTTGTTCAGTGCTTCACAAGAGAGATGTTTATTTTTTTTAATAACTCGCCTGTGTACAATTGCAGCCCTCCTGCAGCTTTTAACCTCCTAGTCAACTGCACAAAAACCTGGGTTCTCAGAAGATTTGCCAACCCTCAGTTAACCTGCTGCAATCAGTGTATATTCAGGGCCACAATACCTCAGTGGCTAGGGTCCAGCTTCTACAGAGCATTCAGAAAAAGTGATTCCGTGTAAAAAACTTTACCTAATGCTTGGCACAAAAAGGCCAGGACCTGTTTCTGTGTGCTAGAGCCTATTTATATTGCATAACTTTCCAGAAAATCTAATAATCCAAAATATTTTTGCTCTGCCAGTTCCAAGGGTAGAAACTGAAAGTAATCTCATAGACCGTAAATTTAGAGTCCTACTTTTTTACTATTGCTGTTAGGGAAAAAAACAACCAAACTTTATTTAAAGTAAATCCTTGCTACTTCATAATCTAAACCTAAGACTGCAACCTCCCTTTCTATTCTAAAGCCAGAGAAGCATAGCCTCGAGCTGCTGTGTGAGATAACAAGCAGGTTGCTCTCTGCCTCAGTGCTCTGATTCTCCAGCTAGGAAGAGGGACTGACTGCTTACAAATTAGGTTGTTCCCACAGAGCCATCCTTAGGGCAGCTGAAGGATCAGTGTTCTACTCTTGAGGTCTCTCAGCAGTGCTGTTCCCCGGAGAAGCTTTGCTGGGCCCAGCCAGGGACACTCTTGGTGCTGCTCAGTCCCACTGGATGCCGAGGAGCTCACAGCTCACGCGCCACAGCTTCTTTGCCGTCTCATCATCCCGACCATGTGAAGATACGTACGCTGGCTGGCAATCACTGTAAGAAAAACATTCTTTTAATTCTTTCAAGTCTAAGATCTCCATCTACATTAGTATACCAAAATGTCTGTGTTAAGATTAGGGAGTTGCTTTGTATAAGCTTAATTCAAGACTAGTTCAAGAACACAGTGGGAGCTATCTAGCAAATGAGCAAGGGTTGCTAAGCACCACGATAAAGATTTCTTTCCAACTAGCTAGGGAAGAAGCTCTCCCAGTGGCACCAAGAACTGGCAGGCAAGCTCTATCTGTTATCTCAACTCTTAAAGAAACCTCACTAGTGTGCATTCCCATTAATACCACTAAAAAGGCACACAGACTGCAACCAAGCTCTTAAGGAACGCATTTCCTAAAAAACACTGCAAAAAAGTCACTCAAACAGCCCTTCATTCTAAACTGTTTATCCCACTATATGCCCAAGAATAACACTGTAATAACCATGTATGATTACCCCCTTTCCATTATCATCTGAACTGTGGCTCCTTTCTTCTTGGCTCCTCCAATTAGAAAGCACTCAGTCTGGAAAAGAGGTCCTGTGTTCTCAACTGTACTGCTGCAATAACTTTGGAGTTTAAGAGCACAGAAGAAATGGCATCTTGTAAGGTTTCTGTCTGGCTCAGTGTTTATAGATGGAGTCTTTAATATTCCTGAAATGACTAGTGGACTCCCACCTGTATCACTGTGGCATGCAAATTCTTTTCTTAATGTCTACACTTGTGTTTTATCATCTATGGTCTGGAAAGTGGAAAGGATTCTAGGCTAGTCCAGTGTAAATTGTGGATTAGTGTTGCAGCTCCTCGTTTCCCACCACGTCCAAAACTCTTTTTTTATGCATTTAAATTCTACCAATTTTCTGTACTTCCAGACATCAGTGCTACATTTTTATTCCAAGACAGACAGCTAGGGAGGACTTAAGGTGTCTATTTATATATTCAGGTCTGATTAAGATGGTACTAACTCCCAAATGAAGATCAGGTGATGTCATTACAGAGATTAATCTGGTCATAAATCACAAGAAGAAATCTCTGCAAAGACACAACAGCTCCAACAGCATCCATGTGAGGGGGGGAAAAAAAAACCACGAATTTTTGTATTCATTTCCAAAAAACAGTATTGTTACAGTGCTCTACACACAATGAGAAGCTGGCAGACATATCTGTGTGAATCTGTTTGAATAGCAGTCTTCAAATATAGAATGATGATGACTTGAAACTGCTCTGGGGTGTGGTTTTGGTGATGGGAATAGAACAATGTAGGGTCCTGGAGTAAGTAAACAAAGAACAGGTTTTGTAATGGGAACTAAACAAGACTATTTCCATGACAGAGTGACAAGCAGCCCAGCAAGAGTCCCTCCCAGCTGTTGGGTCTACCACACTGGAGGATTAAGTTACTTGGTCACATGCCAGACCTGAAAATCTCACCTGTCTCTGCAGCTCCATCAGCTCTCTCAGCTCCAAGAGCACAGGCCCTTTTGCTCTCAGAAGTAAAACTATGAAGGGAACTGAAGTGATCTTCCCAGAATTGACTGAAGTGACCTAATTAACTACACAGTTCTACTGAAAAGTGAATTTCCCTAGTGTTAGGCAGGTCAGCATTAGAGCTCTGAGCATGTGACAGCCATTCCTGCACTCTGAGTACATTAATATTTCTAGCACTAAAGGGCATGCTATTGTATGTTGCACAGGTCAGGTGTTTCATCTAAAACGACTGTAACAAACCTGGAAGGGGTAATGCTCTATTTGTCACTCTCAGTCTTACTAGACAGCCTCTTACCTGGTCCCTTCTTAATGAAGAATGACAGTAAGTCCCATATTCCCCAGCCAACGAAGTTGCCTTCAATATTCAGAGTGTCACTTCATCAGCTTGCACCCACCTGAAATACTGTCCTGTCACAGACTCCAGCTCCTCAGCTACTGCACAGTAGATACTGGTCTGAGCTCCTTCGCAAGGTGTCTTCAAGAAGAAGGAGAATATCTTCCACAGCCAAGTCATTACAAATGAGTGCCGGACCAGTTCAGAAGAGACAGATCCAGGATGGAGAGCGTTTGCTGTGACTTTAGTGCCTACAGCAAAATAAAGTAGTCCAGGACAAATCTGCATTGATTAAAGTGTCTTTAAAAGAAGGGTAATATACTCCTCAATTTTAGCTGTAGATATTCTATAACTTTAAGGAGGAGTTCTTTAAGTATCCTTGGATAGAGAGACAAGTGCTGTCCTCTGTAGTTACTGTATGCTGGATGTGTTGGATACACTTGACCCCTTAGCCAAATCTGCAGTAGTTTGGTACAGGCCCGAAAGAAGGTAAAGCCGTAAACTGGCCAGAACTCCTCTAGAAACCCACAGAGGCCAGTGGGTATCAGTGCACATGCATTTGGAACACCCATCAGTAGCACATGGCTTTTCCAATACTCTTTTATCCAGGAACAAATAAGGTTGTGGATGCACTGAGTCTCATGTACCTTTCCCACGGTATGTAATTTGAATACAAGCCAACCACTCCATTCTGTAGATATTACAGCCTAATTAAGCCTTCCCTAAGCTCTCCCTGCTAGGCAATATGACTGCAGGGTGACAGTCTTCCCTTGAGCTGGCTCACCTCTCAAGGTTGCTCCTCAAGGCAGAGAGCTTTTACCAACAGCAAACCTTCGGATGAATCCAGCTGAACCTCAGCTCAGACTGCAACTGGACTGCACAGCAGGTAATTCTCCCCTGGAGCAGAGGCACCTCTCAAGGTTTGAGATTTCTTACCTGAGACTGAGAGCCTTCCTTAAGCAAGGCAGAGAGGCCCTTTGCTTGCAACAAATCCTTGGTAATGACTGATTGTTGAATTAGTATTGAGGAAACATTACTAGTCCATGTAGCTGCTCAATAATAATTACAGAAACTTGGTATAGATAATTCCATTACATATAAATTGTCCAAATCTGAGACTCAAACTGGACATAGGCTCCCTAAGGAGTTTAAAAAGCATGAGGTTCCATGCTGAGCCTCATGATTTATCAGGAGGGTCTTCCTTACACAGTGTGTTTCCAGTCCTGTGTAAATCATTCTAATTTAATTCTAAATCAGTTTTCCTTTGCATGTGTCTTCCACGTAAGTAATAGACTGAACCTTGCCATCATACTTTAAGTCACCCTCTTATGACATCAGGTTAAAACCACTTTTGCTAATACCTTTGATGGTGATTCTTGAAGCAGTTTAAATCACTCATCCATGGCACTGGATGAGGAGTATCCCCTGCTCCCTTCTAAACACAGGAGTCATTATGTGCCTTCTGCAAAACAAAGTGCTAGAGGGTCTGAGTGCTGAACCAGAAGCAGTTTCCAGCAGGCTTTTGAGAACACCTGCCTTTTTTGACTTACTCTAATAGTAATTTCCTGGGGAAGACACTACTTCTGTTGTAGTAAATAAATATTACTTAAGTTTATGAACAGGACTGAATGACACGACTGTGACAGATGTGACTTGCAAGGTACTATCTAATCTTATGCTTGTTCTACGGGCCACCAACCTTTAAGGCAGCTGAGTGTGCATTAGCTTTTCTATTGGAGACTGCAGTTGTGGCTGTTTTCAGCTTCCATCCACATACTACAACTGTCTCTGTGGATGCAGCTAGTTTTTGACCAACACCAAAGAACAATGAGATACATTCAACTGTGCTAAGCTACTAAACTCCTCTACCCTGTTGCTGTAGAGACAATCTGTGTTGTAAGTTTCCTGGTTCCACAGACAGGAGATATTTTTCTTCCTGCAAAGAGCTCTCAGTGACATTTGCCTCAAACCATTCAATTTCTGCATAGACAATTTGCAGCTCTTTCTTCAATCCAGTCTCCCCATCCATGGTGCTCAGAAAGCCAAGCAGAAAAACACCCCGCCTGCCCCTGGGACTTGCCTTGCAGCCGCCTGGCCAGCTCCCGGGTGAAGAGCACGTTCGCCAGTTTGCTGTGACAGTAGGCAAGGCCACGATTGTAGCTCTTCTCACCATGGAGATCGTGGAAGCGGATTCGGCCTCCGTGGTGAGCCAGCGAGGACACGTTCACAATGCGGGCTGGGGCAGACTGCTTCAGACGCTCCAGCAAGAGGAAAGTCAAGAGAAAGTGACCTAGGGGGGAGACGAAAGGTCATCCTTCTAGGAAGGGTTCCCCTGCTTGCTTCTACGTGGTATCTTACTGCTGTCCTCATTTCAAGTCCAGGATAAAGAAAATTTCTGTTAAATTCCCCTGATTTAACATCTACACTTTTTTGGGGCCTTCAGGTTCTGCTCTTCATCTTCAAAAAGCTGTAGCTGTCATACATTTCAAAATGTCCCAGGTAACACATACAGATCCACAATGCACAAATACATCACATTGCATCTCCAGAATTCTGACTCTGACCCTCCATCATTCCAGTAAAAGGAAGAATGAGGAAGAGAAAATCTGAAAGGATTTTTCTTTGGCATTTTGCTATAGATATCGATGTTAGAAGAAGATGATCTTTAAGGGCAATTCCAACCCAAACCACGTGACGATTCTATGGTTCCATATTCAGTGCAAACATGATTCCACTAGCCTTACCAAGATGATTGACTCCCAGATGCATCTCAAAGCCATCAGCAGTCTTGGAGTAAGGACATAACATTACCCCAGCATTATTAATGAGAATATGGAGTTCCTTCTCCTCTGCAAGAAACAACAAATATCTTTAAACAAAGAAACAGAGAATGCAGACAAGAAGGTAGCACAACTCACCCCTTGTTGTCTGAGTTGCAGCCACATCACCTTAAAAAAAGGATATATCTCCTACCACAAACTAGCTCATGGCCTATGACCAGCCCCTGCTGTGAACCACAGTACCCAAGAGGTACAGAGACAAGCAGGGCAGGGCTTTGGCAATGGTTAGAAGAACAGACAGCAGTCCTTAGTAAAATACTCTCACTAAAAAGAAGAATCTAGAGACTCTACCTGCTAGAAATCTCTCAGCAAATTCCCGGATGGACTTTGTATCAGCCAAATCCAGTTTTTTCACAATGACTTGCTGGTTCCCTGTCTCAGCTCGGATTTCATTGGCTGCAGCTTCTGCCTTTGCTGTGTCTCTGCAGGCAATAATTACCCTTGCACCTGCAAGGAGGGGAGGGGGGACAACAGGAACAGAAGATGAGATCACTGGAGCACACTGGATGATCAAGGCTATGGCAAGCAGGCTGACCATGCCCAGCAATTACAAACAATATATTGTTTCTTTAGGGAACTAGCATCAGTCAGGGGGGTGGCTGGAAGGGACAAAGCTTTTCCCACTCAAGTGTGAGCTACAATCCTGCTGAAAGATAATTTCAGACCAGGCAAATCCACATCTTAAGTGCCTCTGTCCATGTTCTCCCAGGTCAGGAGTGCATACAACAACACTGGTATGATAGGGTTGTATCTGCACATAAAGGTGATGGATTCCAGCCAGAGTAATTTCTAAATGGATTGTGAAAAGGTAGTTTAATCTTCTTACCAGTTAGCCAAATAACATTTGCATCAAATTAGCTTGAAACATGAATAACTAAAGCACATAGTGGCGGACCTATGGCATTTCCCAGCTTCATACAAGCAGAATCCAGGAACTTCCCCAGTCCCCTTCAGTTGCAATGCAACGCATTTTTATGTCCCCAAGGCACATTTTTGGAGTCCAAGCAATGAAAAGTTCCCAGTTAAGGAACTGGAAACCTGCACTTCAGTGGTTACAGCCTCGGAAGGAACAGCACTTGGGCTCATCTGCAGTAACTCTGGAATCCAGTTTACTTCAATATAAGCCTACAACACTTCTTCCTTAGGTCCAGAAAAGGGGCTACTGACACAAGGTACAGCCAGTCCGGCTGCAGAGGGATACGTGCTGACAAGACTGCACTCGCCTCTTTTTGCGAGGTCTCTGGCGGTCTCCTTCCCGATGCCTGTGTTGGCTCCGGTGATTATCACCACCTTCCCCTCCAGCCTTGCTGTCGACTTACACCGTCCTCCAGCGACATACCGCCTGCGAGAGGGGAGGCATCAGTCACCTCTACCTGCTCAGCGTGCCCCGTCCGGGGCTGAGCACCCAGAACCTGGGGGTTCGCATCAATTCTCGGGCTCACCCCCGGGCGCCCTCACCTGAAGCGGCTGGTCACGGCCCTGCCGCGATCGGGACACCGGGAAGCGCCGCCACCCCCGATCCCCCGCGCTTTCCCGAGGCGGCCCCGCCCCATCCCTGCGTCAAGTGGAGCCATGGCTCCTATTGGCTGCTGCCGCGCGCCCCGAAGCCTTTTGTCCAATGGGCTTCGCCGCCGCCCCCTGGGGAGAACGCGAGCCCCGCCCCCTACCGCGCCGCGGTGAGCGCGCCGGTGCCCGGACGGAGCCCGGGGAAAGCACCGGCGGTGCCAGGGCCGAGCGAGCCCCGGCAGCGCGGCAGTGTCGCCGGGGCGCTGGAGTGGGCAGGCCTGAATAACTCCGACCCCAGCGCGGGATTCCCGCTGTTCGCACTCCCGCCACACACACACACACGCGCAAGAAACCCGAAGCGCGCCAGCTCCGCGCCCCAACGGGTGCCGCCCTGCGGGGCGGAACACACGCGAAGGACGGGCTGCGCTCGGTAAGACGCACCTGATGTAGGGCGCTGCCACGAAAAGAAAGACGGGCACGGAGACGGCGGCGCCCAGCGCGGCTTCCCAGCAGCTGAGCATCCCTGCCGCCAGCTCCCCGCGCACAACCAGCGCACAGCTCCGGCAGCCCGCGCCCCTCCCTTTGGGATCCGCCTCCGCCCCTCCCGCTTGGCCTCGCCCACACCCGTACCGCCACACCTCCGCGCGTACCGCGCCCCCGCCGGCGCTGCCCGCAGGTACGCGGCCGGCCCGCTGCTTTTTGCCCCGGACACCACACCACTCCGACCTGGGTCCCGCGAAACATTCTGAAACGCAGTCCGCAATTAAGGAGCGAGAAATGTCTGCAGAGACAGCGCAGTGGCGGCTGTCGGCAGTGCCGTTTGAAGCACATTTTTACAACCCCACGCCGAGGTTCATGTCATGAACCCTGGCAAGGAGCGTGCACCGATGTGCGCGTGGGCAGGCGCCCAGGCCTGTGTGCAGCGCGGCGGCAGCGGCGGCGGGTCACGCCGGTACCGGGGAGCCCCGGGGCCGCACCGGCGCTGCCGGCCCGGGGCGCTCCGTGGCGGCGGCGGACGAGCGCCCCCGCGCGGTGCGGGCACGGCCGCCTCCCCGGGACTACAGCTCCCAGCAGGCAGTGCGCGAGGCGGCCCCGGCGGCGGAAGCGCCTGACGGGGCAGGGCCGGGGGCGCGGGGCCATGGCGGGCCGCGGGGCCGCGTCCTCGGAGCACCTGGAGCGGCTGCACGAGATCTTCCGCGGGCTGCACGGAGACCTGCGGGGCGTCCCCGAGCGGCTGCGGGGCAGTGCGGCCGGTGAGGCGGGGAGGGAGAGTGCGCGTTCCTCGGGGCACGGGCGGGGTCCCGATCCCCGCGGCCGGGGGTCCCCGCCGGCTGCGGGGCTGTGGCGGGAGCGTTCGGGCGCTTCTCGTCAGACAGGCGCGTTTGAGCAGCGGGGAGGGCAGCGTCCCTTCCGGACTTTGTGTGGGGGGCTTTGCGGTTTAGGGATTGGGAACGTCGCTTCTGGTAGGCGCTTGCTGGGAGGAGGCGGGTGGCTCTGCCCCGTGTCGTTCTCAGCTGCTGCCATGTCCTGGTGGCCTTGCAGGTGTGTGGCTTCGCTCCCCTGGAGCTCCTCTGCTCTGGCACATTTCAACTCCGCTGGCAAGCGCTGCCGTGCTAGGTTCACAGCATCCGTCTCTGAGGAGGAGCCCTTCTTTGGACGCTCTTTCATGCTGTTTCTGTTTGAACTGGAGTATAGCCTGGAGAACAGGAGGCTCAAGGGTGACCTCCTCACTCTCCACACCACCTGAAAGGAGGCTGCAGCCGGGGGATCGGCCTCTTCTCGCAGGCAACCAGTGACAGGACAAGAGGACACAGTCTTGAGCTGCACCAGGAGAGGTTAAAGTTGGACATTAGGAAGAATTTCTTCACAGAAAGCATGGTTAGACATTGGAATGAGCTGCCCAGGGAGGTGGTGGAGTTTAAGGAGGTGTTTAAGGAAGGACTGGATGTGGCACTCAGTGCCATGGTCCAGTTGACAGGGTGATGTTAGGTCAGATTGGACTCAATGACTGCAAAGTCTTTTCCAGCTAAATTGATTCTGTAACAACTGTAGTGCTTAGGGGGTTTGGGGTTCTTGTCCCCCCTTTTTTTAATTTGCTATGTTGGATTCACAATTAAAACCTCATTGGCAGAAATAGAAGCAGTTTTTATTGTCAGAACTTCCCAGAAGCTTCTGTAGATTTGTTGGAGAATGTTTGCATTTGAAATGATTGTTTTAAAAGTCTGGTTTATGCAGTATGTACTCAGAAAATAGTGAAAACCTATCGTTCTAGCCACACTAAGTTGTATTAGAAGCACAGCCTGGTTTCACGGGTATTCTTTATAGCACACCAGTGGTAACATGCTCTCACAGAACAGTCCTCTGTAAGGATCTGTGCTTCTGATGCAATCTTGATACTTGGCAGCGTTCTGGGAACCAGAAAGGGAAGCAACGTGACAAGGAGAATTTTGCCAGTATCACTGAATGCCTCTGATTGAACCCTTCCTATGAGAAATGTAATCTGTGGCTGTTATGAGCTGCTGTAGTTCAGCTCAGGTTTTGTACCCCAGTGATGGGCAAGGACTGTCAGTCACGTTCTCCTGCAGTGTTCATTCTCCCGCAATTGATCAGTTTTGTGTAAAATCATAAGAACAGTTTGTTCAGAACATACCAGTCTGCACTAGATAACACAGAGCACGAAGGGCTTAACATTCTGTTTCTTACCTGACTTTCTGTTTAATGAGTTAAGTTCAGGGTCACAGTCCTTGGCATCAGCATTTTCAGGAAGTTTGGTACAAGAAAGGTATTGAAACCCACGAATGACAATTTGCAAACCTGACTTAATTTCACTAGTGGTCAACAAGGATAAAAAGCTTAAAAGAAGCAATATCTTTTCTGGTAAAACTCCTTATTTCTCTATAGAAATGAACATGATCAGTTTCTTGGTGAAGTCAAACCAAGTCTCCTTGACACTGTGGTAGTTATGAGCAGTGAATTCTGAGATGTGGGCTTAAATGCAGTATTTACAGGCAACTATTTTTGTGATACTTGGGATTTTTTTTAATAGATTGCAAATAATTGCACATTGAATTTTCAGACAAGCTACAGAATTTTAAGACAACTGTTCTATTCTTTTTTTTTTTTTCTGCAAAAATCCTGGCACCATTTTTTAAAGTGTTTCTAAGAGAGTTTAAGATTTAGGAATTTGTCTATCTGGCAGTCATTCCACTGTCCTGATGTTCTTTCTTTGCTTCTTGTACTTAGGAGGAAGGGAGTATATATTTATTTTTTGAGTTATTTGATCCCAAAATATTCAGAAGGTGATAAAAGAGACCTTGGAATACTCTTTTAAGGCAATTCACATGCTCCAAGAGCAACACAGAACCTATAGTCCTTGGGATGTCTTTGAGGGGCAGAGGTTTGGAAATGCTGTTTCATTCTATATAAACAAGATGACAAATTCCTAATTCTAGAAGCACCCTTTTTTCCCCATCCAAATTTGTAAGAAGGGGAAACAGCCTGGATAAGTTTAAAATAATGTATTTTCCTCTCCATGAATTCAGTTAGCTATACTTTCCAACTGAATCTCTTTCTAAGTGACTGGAAATAAGTTAGTTTAATGTTGATGAGCATGTGGGTGATGCTGCCGTGGCACAGGCACTGCTGCTGCATTTTAGAGTTCTGTCCTTGTGCTTTGGGTTGTGGTTCAATGCAGAGCGACACCAAGTGAATCTCTCGGTGTATTTTGGTGTTTCTGGATACCAGCCAGATACAGTAGAATGTTTTCAAGCCACATTGCTGGATTTCTTGTTGGCCTTTGGCCAAAAGGTCTCAAGCTGCTTGGTTTACCTAAACCATTCCATGATTCTATGCCTTTTGGAAGCTGGCATTTCTTTGGCTGCCAGCTTATAAGTGCAGCATCTTATTATTCTGAACAGGAGAAATAAAGCAAGGAAATGCTGCATTTCCAGATCTCTGCTGGGTTTCCATTACTTTGAGACAACAAAATGGGTTTAAGAGGGCACTGCTTGAATCACATTAGTGAAATAACCTGTATGAAACAAATTACTGACTTCCAAAGGCTGTTTTTCCAGAGTTCATGTCCATGATTTCACTTGTAACCCAGCTACACAAACAATGGCATCAGCACAAATGTATATGATGCAAATCATGGAGGAAGTTGAGGAGAGTGTATTTAAGAACCTCTTAAGTCAGCATTTCCTGCTAAATAAATCGGGATGTGAAACTGTATTTCCTGGTGCCAGCTGATTTGTAATATATTAGTTATGATGTAGCTTAGTCTGTAATACTTCTGTGTGCTGTGTGAGACCACAGCTACTTCTTTAGATGATGGGTTTTAGTTCTGTCTTAAGTTCTCTACAAATTCTGGGCTTAATCTGAATTTGAACTGAGAAGGAAAGCCTACATCTTAGGCATGTTGTGTATGTGAGAGGAGCTGTATATCAATGTTCTGAACACTTCAAGTTTTTTCCTATCTTCTGTTGAGATCTCAGTGGTTTAAAAACTACCTCTTATGCAGAGGACTGTTCTTACCAAAATGCATTAGCAAGTGAGTTTTATTTTATTGTGATGATGTTTTTATAATGTTGTATGTACTTTTGTCTTTAATCAAATGAATTGGAGGAGTTTTACTAAGATGGCAGTCTGCATTTTCTGCTGCCTAGAATTTTGTTTAAGACTGAATAACACTCTTTTGAAAGGTGAATTAAGCTAGGTGCATAGTTATCAGATTTCTGATAGAATTTGGTTTTGTTTGCAGTACTCTACCACAGTCCTCTGGTGTTCATCTTCAGTGCTTTTGCAAAAGATTGCAGAAATGTGTTTTTGCTCAGTTGAGATAAGGAAAGTTTCAGATTTAGACTTTCATTGATGGTGGATGTTAGATATGACAGTTTTTTTAACACATGAAATATACATGCCTTAAGATTTTGTTCAAAAATAGAGTAACAGCAGTGAAACCCATTCTTTGGTCTCCAAAGCCCTAGGTACACAGATCTGGGTAAATTACTGTCTCAAACAACTAAAATGTCTAGTGTTGTTGGCTAATTCAAACAACTCGTGTCATTCCACAAGAGGGAAACGTTTGGGCTTTAGTCTGTGAACCTCAGGTGATACCTTGGTGGCATCTTTTATCTCAGAGAATTCTGGAATGCTTATCCTGTGTACTTAGGTACTTTATGACCACAGGAATGAAGAGTGCCAGGTCTGCCAAGACCTTCAGATCTGACTTGAAAATGTAGATTGACCTGATGTTCTGTTCAAATCCAAATTACAGTTTCAACCTTCAGTAATCTTGCCAAGTGTTTCCAATGTATTTATGAGCTCTTTACTAATGTGTCATCTTTGCTGTTCTTTCACACTAATGTTTTTCAACATGAAGTTCTGTCAGTGGACATTGAAGGTCAGAAAAATATTTGAAAAATTACTTCTTTTGTCACAGAGGTAGTGTTCAGTGTTTGGAAGAGTGATTTCTGCTCTTTTGCCCCACTGCCATCTGAAAAGTTGTAAGAACAAGCTGTTCCCATTTGAGATAAATTTTGACCTGGTGTTCTGCAGCCAGCTGTCTATGGCAGCTTCCTTGTTTTTAATGGATTGAGTTGGAGTTCTGTTGTCATTTCTCTATAGTTTATCTGACATACTGCTTTTACTTTCCTAGAGGAGAAGAAAAAACTGGTTCGAGAATTCGATGAGAAGCAGCGTGAAGCCAATGAGACGGTGAGTATGAGGCTTCTGGCCTTCCTCATGGTTGAAAGACTGCTGCCTTAAAAAGGACAGTGCTTACAAATGTTCGTTTTTTATGGATCCTGTTCTGGCAGGCAGGTGTTTAATTTTTTTACTGTTTGACGATTGATCAGGTGTGTCTGCGTTTGTTAAGACTGTTGTGTATTCTTATATGCATACATAAATATAGACCCATATTCTTATGTGTTTTTGAGGGTTTTAAAATGCTCAGTTTTGATAACTGCCTTCACTTTGTTGAAAAAAGTAGAATAGTGGAGGTGCAATTAAAATTACTGAGGTTTTAGGTCAGGCATGTAGCGAATCTGCTGCCTGGGATTTTTTATTGCCCTATTGTCTGTTTTCATGTTGGTTTGATCTTTCTGTAGTAATGTATAGGCTTGCTGGACAGCAGGTGATATGGAACAGCACCAGAAAAGCTATGTGACTCGTCTTCTAAAGCAAGACATTATGGGTTAAGCTTTCTTTTCATATTTCAGTGTGCAGTTTGTTAGGTTGTTTTTTAGTCACAGCTGAGCATGATGCTTTATTCCGCTAACTTACTGGGGTTAATTGACTGGTACCTCTAGGTGATGTATGAGCTGTGGCGCTCCTACTGTGAGAACTCATGTTGGCATACAGCTTTAAGCATTTTGAATTTGTTGCCACTAGAAGTTGGTGTGAATATTCATGCATCCAGAATCTCGTGGCTTGCAGATTGTAACTCCAGTTGCCAAGCCTGGATATTCAGAGCATGACTTTAGTGCTGTGCTTACCCATGCAATAGATCTGAATGAGGAGATGGCTGAGGTACCCAACATCTTGTTTACCTCAGTCTTCAATGGTAATTTCTTTTCCCAAATCTCTTGGGTTAGTGGACTGCCATGCCAGCACAGTGGAAGCAAATTCCTTCCTTTAGGGGATGGCCAGGTTCATGACCACATGAGAAACCTGAATGTACATACATCTATGGGACCTGATGGGATGCATCCCAGAGTCCTGAGGGAATTGGCTGATGTAGTTGCTAAACCACTGTCCATGGCATTTGAAAAAGTCATAACAGTCAGTCCTGGTGATGCCCCACCCTGTTATCAGGTTGATGTCCCTGAATGCCCCATCCCTGGAAGTATTCAAGGACAGTATTCAACCTGGTCTAGTGGCAGGTGTCCTTATCCATGGCAGAGGTGTTGGAACAAGGTGGTCTTTAAGGTCTCTTCCAACCCAAACCATCCTATGATTCTGTCGCTGTTGCACAGATATAATAGAAAGGTGATACCCATCCTATAAATGCTTAAACTATAAGAAAGTGAGAATTGCAAACTTTGAAATTTAGAGTGATATTTTAGGGGAAAAAGATCAAGTGTTTATTGAGACATTGTGTATCTGAAAATGCACATGGGCTCAACAGCATTGGGTACCATAGTGTACTCAATACTAGATGGGGTGTGGGGTTTAGGGTTATCCCCCTCAGCCACTCCAACACAAACGTGTGAATCCCTTCATCTGGTGCTGAGTTTTGAGTATACAGCTGCTGCTAAGAAGAGATTTGGTGCTTTTTTTTGTTAAAGCTGCGGGAAATGGAGGAAGAACTGAAGTACGCTCCTATGCCTTTCCGCAACCAAATGATGAGCAAAATCCGAGCCTACAGAAGAGATCTGTCCATGTTCCAGAGGGAGATGAGAAGCACAGATTTGGGATTGGGCCGTGGAAACCAAGGCGATACGAAATATGGAATCTTTGCCACAGAAAATGAACAGAGTGTAAGGATTAGATGTAAATTTTATTTAGCTGTGCTGTGACTGTGCAAAAGCAGTATCCCAGACACATTGTTTACAGTGTTTCTACTTTAAGCCACCTCTCTGCTTGTATAACTCCCTGCATATCTCTCTACATGTAACATGAATATCTCAGGGAGGAGAAAGAACACCTGGAACTCAGAGGAGAGCTTTTCTGTTCTAAAACAAAGATAGGAATATAATCAAAATGGAACTCCTTGAAAGCCATGCAGTTAGTAATTTACACGACATTCTGTACCGAAACTCTTTGTTTAATCATTCCACAGGTTTCTACAGAAGGGAAAACACAGAAGTGATGCTACTTATTGAAAAAAAAAGTTAACTTATCTAGTTCTAATGTCCAAAACTTACAAAATGTGAATCGTGCATTGTATAGGTTCTTTAGTAGAATTATCTTTTAAGCAATCTTAGTGTAAATAATTTCAAGAAAATATAAGGATTTTTCCTCTAGCACTTTTTTCACTATGGTTTTGCTGCTACAATGCAAAAAGTACAGCAATTTCTTGTTTACCAGAAAGGCTTAGCGATATCTGAGCTAGTGAGACTGAATCTCTGTATTGTCTTCAAAGTGCTGTCATGTGTACAGAAAGTTCATGGAGGTGGGCTTTTCATTTTTTTGCTTTAGATAAGGAGGGGTTCTTTGCTTAGTATTTCCTTGTGCTGCAGCTTGGGAAATTTTTGCATTTGATTCCTCTTGACTGATTACACTAAAACCTGAGAGCAGGATGATAGATTAGACTTTCTGAAGCTTAAGAAAACATTTTATTTTGAGCTACCGTCTGACCCCAAGGTCAGCAAACATTCCTTATCCTCTAGACCAGGCTGCTGGCATGAAAAGAGGATCTTTGTTACTTAGCAGTCCATCTGTTAGTGCTGTTTGTTCCTAATCCTTTTGACTGTAAACTCTTAAAGATTTCCCTGGCAACCAGCTGTGAAGTCGAAAATAAGGCTGACTTTAGATGTAAATGGAAGTAAAAGTTAGCATCTGGAAAAGAAAGGTACTATTTTCATGTAAATGTTCTTTGATGGAAAAGTAAATTGTTACAAAGTCAGTTTTTTGGAACTGTTTTAACTCTTCAGTGCTGTATCCTTTTTAGATTTAACCAGATTTGGTCATAATCTTACAAGGTGAACAAGGCTCAGCCAAAATTAACTGAGCTGCATCAGTTAAGATAAGAAGTATGTACAGCTAATACAAATATATGGCCTATGGAGTCACATTCTAACTTTTTAATGTCACAAGCCCAATACTTCTATCTTTGTGCTTTAATAGTTAAGCACCCATTATTTTTCAGACTAACCTGCAGTCACAGAGGGTGCTGCTTCTCCAGGGCACAGACAGTCTGAACCGAGCCAGTGAGAGCATCGAGCGCTCGCACCGAATCGCGGCCGAAACCGATCAGATTGGCACGGATATCATCGAGGAACTCGGGGAGCAGCGGGAGCAGCTGGAACGCACCAAGAGCAGGGTAAGCAGGAAACTGGGCATTGCTTTGAAACAACCTGATGTTACTTAGTGGGAACTGTATGCCAGTAATTAGTCTCAGGGACCTTCCTAGGCATAGTCATCCGATTGGATATCTCTACAGACCAAATTCAGGCTGCCACATTTCTACTTGTTCTCATAAAAGAAAAATAATTACTGTAGAAGGGTCCAAAGCATGGTAGTCAAATGTCTGCTGCTGTGTCTGTGCAAGATGGGAGATTAGACCTATAGATCTGCTAGAAAAAATAGCATTACTGAAAAAGTTACAGATTAGAAAATTGTTAAGGATTTGCCTTGTGACTAGATTACTAGTTAAAGTTAAAAGATTTTGGAAGCAGTTAGCAATTTTTTGTAATGAAATTAAATGTAGTAGAAGAGGATTAATTACTAGCTCTCCAGTATTTGCAGAGAGGGGGACTATATCAGACAATATGTTTATTCCTCATCCTTGGTTCAAGAAGCTCTGCTTCTGCTGTGAAAGCTTCAAAAACTAGTTTACTTGTTTTGTTTACACACATATGCAAAACTGACAATTTGATTTTTGAACTAACAAATTGTTGGGATTTTCTATCTGTGCAAGGGATCCCAAGTGTAAAGCTTTTAGGTGAGTGACTTCATGGGACACCGAGTTTGGCAAATAAGCCACTCAGCCAAAACAAAAACCATACCCTTGATTTTGGGAGTTCTTTCTACTCATTGCAAGAAAGCCTGTAGCTTTTTTGTTTAAGTAGTTCTGTAATTTCAGTCAGAATTTGATTTGTCCTGTTCCAAAATTTGGGCTAGAAAGTAGGATAGGAAATTGATCTTAAGATTTGTAGGTATAGTTTTTGTCCTTTAGCTAATAAAAAATACTACAGTCCTTCAGGTGTCACAGTCTGTCAACAGATAGTTTACAGAAGCATAGACTTGTTTAGGTTGGAAAAGGCCTCAAAAATCATTGAGTCCAACTGTTAACCCATCACTGCTGTGTTCATCACTAAAAAGGGTCTGTGACTTATATTGTGAGCCTCTTTGGCAATGAATTGTGGAATTGTGTGAACCACACATTCCAACTGGAAGCAGACTTTCTTCGTACTTGTTCTTTCATAGTGAAGATTGGAAATCTACTAAGTTCTGAATGGAATTGATAGTTTTCTTCCCAGCTTTGTCCAGCACATCTCAGTGCAAAGAAACACAGAAGCAGTTTTGTAGTTGAGGGCAATATGTTAAACTACAGAGAAATTGTTCAGGCAGGTGTGATAGAAGTGACCTGGCTTACTCTTCATTTCCCTAGAATGTTTGGAAGTAGAATAATGAAATCTTACCTGGAGACCAGTGGCCATGTATCATGAATCATGTCTGTGGAGCAAAACCTTTTTTAGTTTTCTAAAACCTCACATCATTACATGTTTCTTAATAGCTGACTGGATATGCTGGGCCGTTCATTTCTGGGCAATACAAAGCTGAAATGGATTATCCATTAACAGCTCAGAGCTTGTACCCACTGGGTCACTTAGACCTCTGAGTGCAACACAGTTCTTTCTTTGATAGAACTTGAGCAGCATTTCAAACACTTTGCTATGCACAAGGGTGAACACATCTATCACTTTCTTCTGATGGTAACAGAAAATAAATTTCATGGAAGAAACTAATACCACTTTTCTGATATGTGTATATTAATTAAAGAGGCCAAAAGTGGTCTCAAATTGCATATCTTTGTATGTATCTAAGGGAAAGTATACACAAAAGTCTTAATTTCTCTTTAGAAAAGAGGTAATGCTTCCAGCTGGTATTGTGGGTAGAAAACAATGTTGTGTCTCAATTTTGAAAGTACATGGTCATCCTTGTTCTGTAATTCATTGCAGCATTTCAACACCAGCTGCTTTCACGTGCATCTTTCCAGAGTTGATGTGTGCTTGTTTAACTGACAAGTAACTTCTGTCTCTCCTCAGTTGGTGAATACAAGTGAGAACTTGAGCAAGAGTCGCAAGATTCTACGCTCGATGTCTCGGAGGTGAGTGGTGTGACTGACAGCAGCATGGAGCATTGGTGTCTGCTGGATTTAGGGGGAAAAATAGAATGGCAGCTGGGACTGCAGGGAGGTTTTAGGGAATGTGTAAACAGAATGTGTGCCCACATGCAGATGTTAATTTGTATGTTTTCCTCTCTGGTAATTGCTTAATGGAGTAGAGGCTGTTGAACAGCACTAAATGTGTGCTGTTTGGTCAGGACGATGTGGGGTCTTTAACCATCTAAACCATGGTGAGGACAGAAGCAAGTTTCAGTGACTTGCTCATGGTGCCTTCAGATTCCACTCATTCCAGCTGGGAAAAGCTATGCCATAAATCACTGCAGCATTTGGCAAGTTAGATGTCTGATGACACAGAGAAATCTGCTTAGCCCACACCAGTGCCCTAGAGCAGTTAGTCCTAGGCTGGCCCGTGAGACAGTTCTGAGCCTAACCATGTACTATTTTGATGGCTAAATCCACAACCTAGAAGTGGATTTGCAGTTCAGCTACATTGTTTAATTAGCCTTAAAAACCCAGTTCATAGATTGTATTCCCAGCAGCTACTCATCTCACAACCTTTCCTTTATGCCCATTGCTAAAGGAAGTTGTGATAACTGTCTAGTTTTCAGTAGTAAAAATACTTTATTATTTTGGGATTTTAGTTTTCCTTCAACAACATATTTCCAAGTAAAAGCACCACAGTGAGGGTTTTTTAGCACAGGCCTTCAGGTATTGTTTTCCTCTTTGCTTAACTGAAGGAGTAGGCACAAATAGAGCAATGATCTGCCTTCTGTGGGGCAGGGGAAGAGGAACAGAACTGCTACTGCTGAAATAGGAGATTCAATCAGGATTTCCAGGAAAACATGAGTAGTGAACTATTGAGTTTGGCCCTTTCTGCTTGTTAAGAGCTTTTTGAAAAGCACAGTGTGGTCTTGCTGAAACAGGGAAGGTAAGATGGTGATCTAGATCTAGAATCTGCTTTCATAAACAAGCTGAAAAAAACCCTTGGATTTCTATTTTTTAACTCTAGAATAACCACAAATAAGTTGCTGCTGTCAATTATCATCATCCTGGAACTGGCCATCTTGGGAGGTGTGGTCTACTTCAAGTTCTTTCGCAAGAAATGAACCTTCATGACCAAGATGAGCTTTTCCACTGATGAGGAATAGGTTGGGCTGTCTGCTCCCTTTGACTGTCTGAAGGTTGAACTGAATCATGAGACAGCACATTCAACTGAAACTGTACTGACACTTGAAAGACAGAGAATGGGAGTAAAAAGAAACAGGCTTGAACTACTGGTAAGATTAATAAGAAGGTAATAAATATTTTATTCTGACATTTTGTATATACTTAACTAAATGAATAAATCTTGCTATGTAATAAAGTAGCCACTGATCAATGGAAAAAGCTAGTTTATTTAAAAATTGAGACATTAACAGTATTTGCCAAGTGTTGACAATCTATCCACTCAAGTGCCTCAGCAGAGCTCTGTATTGTCCAATATATCCAACATGGATTCTTAAATCCTCACTTGCTCTTCACTGTCAGATTCATCTGGAGAGCTGGGTGTTGGGAGTTCATCAAAAGCGATGTGTGCTCCTTCCCTTGTCTGCCCAAAGCACGTTGCTATCACATCGACTGCAAGGTGAGCAGTTGCTTTCACTGCCTCTTGAGAAGCTCCGAGCAGTGGATTGACTTCAACCATGTCTACAGCTGAAAGCATTCCTGTGAAAACGATTTGCAGCTTTGTTACTGTGACAAAGGGTACAGTCTTCTGCAAGGTTTTGTTTATTCAGCCTTTTCTTCATTGTAGCAAGTCTGGTATTTGGGTTTGTGACCTGCTCTACCCCTTAGAGAAGTAAGATTGGCTCTTGAGGGATGAGGTTTGTTCTCAGATGTAAATTTGTGTTTTTAATTTGGTTTTTCCTTACATCATCACTACCTCACTTATTTGTGCTTTCAACATTCAAGAAGAACGTTTGATGTTCCACACACATTTATGAGAGGAACATTTTTTCTCCTAATCCAAAAATGAGGGGTTATAAAATAGTCTCACTTCATATTCTTTTCCATCCTGTTCATGAATATATAGACTATTGTCTGGTTGGGATTTTTTTAACCTTCTTTTACTGCAAATAATATTGTTTAAACATATTAAATAAAAACTTGATGGTAATAAGATGAAAAGTCCTCATATATTGAATCAACTGCAGTATATTTTTGAAAGCTTGATTTGTTGGTCTTGAATCCTAGAATGGAACTTCAAACTATTTAAGAGTGTTTGCACCCATTTTTTATTCCAGATGCCCATTTTCACATCTCACCTCGTGTTTAGGATTAAGGAACAGTATTACACATTTTTGACATTAGTTGTTAACATATTGTGTATTTTCTTTTGCTAAGTTAAAATTGTTGGTGGTTAAGATGCTTCCAACACCAAGGGAATTGCCCAGTCACAGGACTTCTTTTTACCTTAGTGAAGGCTGAATTGACTGCAGGCATCTTTGCTTTGACTATTCTTACAATCTATTTTTACCAGAAAAACATAGCCAGTATGAACTCTAGGTAGTTTGTCCTGTCCTTGCTTAGCCCCGTACTGCTGGTCAGCTCCTACCTGTGTTGTGTATTTCCTCTGTGATGTACATTCCTTCTCTGTAAGTTAATCCACCTAGAACAGGAGTCCCCGTTGCTGGAGCCAGTGAGGGATCAAAAGCATCAATGTCAAAACTCAAGTGAATTGGTCTCTGTCTCCTGAGACAGAATAAAACAAGAGAAGCAATCTTAGAGCCTTAAATTTTTTCAATGTGCATTCCTTACTGTCTAGGCTACTCAGCAAGGATTTGGTTGAAGATAAGTACTTCAGTTTACACCATCTTAACTGGTATTTGCCATCTTAGTGGAATGAGTTGGAGAAGTGTATGATACACTCCTTTTGTACAGAAAGCCAGGGTGAAGGCTTTCTGATGCACTGATGTGCATGGCAGCTAGGATGGAGGAAGCACCAAGCTCACGGATTTCACTGACAGTCCATCAAGATTAACATTTTTCAGGTCAATACTTAAAGGCTATATCCAAACCCTGCCATGTAGCCTAGCTGTTGAAGTAGTAAAAGATAGTCTCAAAACTAAAATGTTAGTTACTTACTATATCATCTGCCAGCTGATGACAGCTTAATAAACTGGACACTGCTTGTCACTCACATTAATTATTTAAGTGGCAGACTGCATACTTCCAACTTACTGCAGATGCTCAGTAAGGAAAAGCATCTGGATTACCATTTTCTTTACTTGGCACAGTTGCATCTAGGAAGGGTGAGCACACCTTTAGAATACAGCAGCGTGCAGCACAGGTTCTAACCTGTGGGAGAGGTTACCACCATTTCTAAGTGATCCTCTCCCAGCTCCTGGCATGATTTGCTCCCTGACCTGGTTCCCCAAACTTGAACAAGGGTCTCAAAGGTGGCAGGATTTTACCAGCCTCACTGGCACTGGCAGCTGCCATCAGGACATTGTGTGTGAGCAGTCCAAAAAGGAAGCCATCAAATGCTTCCATCTTCCATACCAACAGCTCATTTCAAGTTACTGTCAAGTTGCTGTATGTATAATTTGTATCCTGCACTCTGAGTTGATTCAAACATCTTGTCAGACTGCAGAAAATGCAGAATTACTTAACGGAACCAAATAGTATAAAACAGAGCCACAACTGTAGTGAGTCGTAACCTGTCTCAGTCATCTGCAAACACCATGAAATGGTTCCAGTGCTGAGACTTCCCTATATACTGGACACTGGCATCAGTTCTGTACAGCTCCCTTACAGCAAGTGACCTTCACTTATTAAATAACTTTCAGGAAAGCAGATGTTCAACAAGAGTAGTTTAAATTAGATAATAGTTTGTTACCTGCCCATCAGTTGTTCAAAGGTTCTTTCCATAACTTTCTGAATTCCAAGGCGATCGATATCCCTCATGGAAAAATACTGGATGTCAAAGTTCTTCAAAATATAGCTGTGAAAATAATTTTTTATAAACAATCATTATTGGTTTAAGCTGAAATCTAGCAACTCTTATGGATGTCATTTCAAGCTTATTATTCAACTTTTACAAAAATTGTTTAATCTAAACAAACTTACTACTCAGCAGGATCCACATCCCTCAAACCAATGTACACAATATCAGATGCTGAAAGGCAGGGCTTTAGCCAGGAAAAGCCAGGAAGTTGTGGTACCTGCAAGCAAAGGTTTGGTATTAGGTCAGTTTAATGACATACTTAACAAAATGCTTCCCTGAAAACATTGTATTGATTTATAGCATCCTCACTTCCCCTAAATAGATAAACTTCTGCACTTGAGGGTTTGGCTGATGTAATCAGTCTTTACTTTCATTCCTATATAGGTAATTTGCATCAGTGAGTGTAAGGAGGAATGCTTACCAGATACCCAGATGTAGATCACTTACCCAGGGCACTTAATGGGAATGCTCTGTAATTTACCAGTACATTCATTAAGCTTACGTGGAAGAATGAAAACCAAGGCAGCGGTATCTTTTTAGGAGAGCTACCAAAGTCATACAAACGTACAAAAACAATATTAAAGATGGATAAATTCAAAGTGGGAAGTTGAAAAAAAGAAAAAAATAAAAGAGGGGGGGAAAAGCAGGGCAAGAAGTTGGGCCTCCACAGTGGGCTACATCATGCTGGCTTTTGATGCAGAATTGAAGAGTAGGTCTAGGACAGCAACTGAAATATTATGAGGTCCTCATTTCAGCTTTGGTAATTAAGTAGTCATGATATGGAATTATAAAACCTTTCAGTTAGTAATATCTACTAATTTTAAGAGTGATTTAAATTAACTCAAATTTCTCTTCTTCTCCCAGCCCTGAAAATGGCTACAGCCAACACAGCTCTCAAGCAGTTAGAAGGTTTTGTTTCTGTCTTAGACTTTTCAATTACTAATTATTCTAATTACAATATTGGATGTTTTTAAAGGTGAACACATGCATAGCTATATTTAATTACATTAGGTTAAATTAACACAGATTATAAAGTATTTGCTATTCTAGGACAATGACCTGAAACTTCTTCAGTCATAAATTAAGAAGAGGGATAAATGAATTGGAGACCACTAGAAAAATTAATTCAGGTTTCAAAAGTGAATTATGCAAAATTCATCATCACCACATCATCACAAACTGAGCATAGTAATGATAATATTGTCAGATACTCTCTATTATTAATGATTTAGTAAATTTAATACTGCAATTTCAATTACACCTCTTTGTAAATAAATAAAATTCAATTTATTAACTGCCTTTGACAGGTTCTTTGCTTTGTTACATTGGAAAAGGAGTTGCTGGTAGTATAGCCAGAGGCACAGGCATTTTCATGGGAAGGGGTTAATAGCAGTTTGTGAGTTTAGATGATTCCAGGAGCCCTGAAGCAATCAGGAAAGGAGGATGATAATTTTCTTTTGTCCCATTATCAACTCAGCTGCTGTACTGGATGAGTGTAAGAGGGTGAGCCATATGCACTTCTGCACACATAATGGTTTGCTCCTGAGAGTCAGAGGGGTATTAGCTGGACACACCATTGTCAAAGGCACATTCTGCTACTGCTGAAGAGCTGTTTAATAATTCATAAACTGTGGAAGCCTCGTGGTACCAGCAGGACTCACATTAGTTTCCCCCACTCTAAACAAGAATACAATAGGATAAGAAAGCCCCCCTGAGTGAGTACACATGCCTGTTTGTGCACTTGCACAGCCAGGCCTTGTGTGAGCTGCTTCTGCAGAGGCATCCAGACTGCTGGAACTGAGGTGGGCTTGTGACAAGATCCCATAACCAGCACCATGCCTGAGTAGCTTGCCACTAAGCATAGGCTGATCTTATTCTGTCTTCACTACTGCTGCTTGCAAGAAAGGCCTGCTCTCCCACTGACCCCAGAAAGCTTACAGGTATTCTTTTAGCATGTCAAAAAATCCCAATAATTGTAAAAAATTACTGCTTTTCTATGCTGCTCAAGAACTGGAACACAGCAGACTAGTATCTCCTCCTTCCTCAGCTATCAGAGAACTTTAGTTTTGTTTCCACCAAGCCATACACTGTTCACCTTAGGTGAGCTCTAAAATCGACAAAATTTTCACTTTTCTTATCTCCCTTAAGAAAGTGTGTACAGTTTCAAAAAGGAAAAAAAATATCACCCTCTTTAACTTATGGGCAAAAAAGTAGAAATACAGTAACCTTTTATATTATCTTTTCATGTTCAGAGGGTGTTCCAAAAACCCCATTAGTCTTGCATTACTTTGGGAATTCTAACCCATTTGTAGAGACCGCATAAGAATGTCTAGAAAGAGAAAAGTATGTAAAAGCACCGTATGATTCTGTTGACTTGTGGATGGAAATAATTCAAAAGAATTTGCAGGAGGAAAAGCAGAAGAGCTTTATGAGATGACTGCAGTATTGCCATGCTGAACTGATGCAGTGGTATCTTCAGTCGCCATACAGATTTAAACATGCTTGTTCTTGCTTGGAAAAGGTATACTTCCCACAACACAGCACCCCAAATTTGTCAGAGAAATGAGAAAATTAGGAGTAAATACTAGCAGTGCAGGGTGCCAAAATGCAGTCAGCTTTTCTGCAGCTCCAGCATCCATTCTCAAGATGCAGTTGCTGATCCTGCTCTCACTCTCCAGCCTAAGCTTCAGCAGAAGCAGATTGTTGTATCAAAGTTCCTACTGCAGAGGCCTCGGCTGTGCACTGCACAGATGCTGCAGGTCCCTGTACAGCTAAGCCAGGCAGGGGACCTAAGCCTTAGATCAGCCTACTGTTCAGCACCTTGACAGCAGCCAAAAACGGGCCATGCACATTCCATGTGCCCCAGGAAACAGCTCTTTTTGATAATTTGACCTCTTTCCAACAAAAAGGCTCTCTCTTTAAAAGCTCACTGCAAGCAGTTACAGCTGTTTTGATTTGTAATATATACAGTGGAGCCAATACCAGAGCAGGAGAGATCACAGAGGAGCAGCCCTTGTCAGGCCCCAAAACACACATTGTCAAAACACAGAGGAGCCAAACAAAGCAGCATGTGAGGTATGCAGGAACCAGCTGCTCCTGGAGGTGAGCTCAGCTGGGCTCAGGGGAGGTTCCTGCCCAGCTGGTAGCAGTGGGCAACAACACCACTCAATGACTCAGGAGCAGCAGCACAGTCAGCTGCTGCGTGCAGCTCACTGTGTAGCACATGAGGGTGCAAACACAAAAGCTTTTTCTCATTGGTGTCTCTAAGTGTGTCTGTGGCACTTGTATGTACGTGTGTATGTATATGCATGTGTACACACACAGTAATATGTATTTTTCCTTGTACTCCAATAGAAAAGTTCTGCATTTGCAGCAGGTAAGAAAGAACCTTACATCAGCAATGGTGCAATGCTCTGAGGTTGCCATGTAGGATAACTACAATCAGGATACTCACTTTATTTTGAAGTTCCCTTAGGAGAAATGAGAGAGGTTGTCCATGGAGGCTTCCAGACTGAGTTGTGAGAGGTGTGTTGATATCAGCATGTGCATCCACCCAGATCACCCCGAGGTGTGGGCACTGCCTTGTATGGCCACTGATAGATCCAAGTGCCAAGCTGGAAGGACAGTAACAAAGTCTTTAGTCACCATTTCTCCTTCAGAACAACTACAAGGACAATGGGGAGTCCCTCATCTTCAGTCAGCCATGTCATTACATTTCCACACATCAGACATCTGTGACAAAAAAGGGAGAATCCCATACAAACTGCATGGCATGCCACTGCTGTGATTCCAAGAGGCCAAGTAACTACAGGGCAATAGTGCCAGATAAGCCAGAGCTCTCTGCTTGTCACCCTGCCCACACACTTAATCTTCACCTGCTCTAGGTACAAATGCTCTGGAAAATCTAGCCTTTTTTTATTCTACTCATGACACCTTCCCCCACGATTTCTTTCTACAAACCCTACCATCTTCAACCAATTCTCAGACCAAAGGTTAGTGAAAAAGAGGAAAAATATTCATGTTGTAAGATATATTGCAAAATTGTCTGTGTGTAGGCATTACAAACCTATCCTAAGAGATGATGGGCAAAGGAGACACGTCACTAAACATTCAGCAATAAAGAAACTGAGCAGTTCCTCTGAAGGAACTTGATGGCACAAACTTTCCCAAAGAGAAAAACCTCAGTTGTGTGTCTACACAACTGATCACAGACCAGTCTGGAACTAAGCAGTACTGTCTGAGAAGGTCTTCTGTGTTCCACCTAAAGCCCATCCCTAAGGTATTGCCAAGAAATGACCCCTGAGTTGTTCCCCAAGTCCCCTTGTTTTTTAAATTAAATTTTTGTACTCGAAGACCTGCAGCATGAACCACTAATTGTTTTTAGGTCAGCTCACCTGTGATCACCTCCTAAAGTCACACATCTGTGTCCAGCAGCTACTGCTCTGCTCACTACATCAGCCAGCATCTGGCTGGCCAAGCCCACTGACCGTGGATATAAAATCAGGTTGTTGTACAGTTCATCGTTGGGAACTTGAGTGAAATTCAAATCTCCAAAGTCGTGCACTTGGCATCCTGGTAACACAGCAACAAAAGAAGAAAGTGACTTAAATACCTTCCCAGGGAAATGCTCAAAATCAGTTGGCAAGTATGAAAGGAACAGCAGAAAAGGAATGGATTCATTTGACTATTTGCATGGGATGCAACTGTCACAGCATTACAAATTAGAAAGTATAAGACAACATTATCAGTTCAAGACAGCTTTAATTTAACAATAAGCTATGCCAATTATAAAAAGTCACTTAGAAAAAGCTTGGAATTTAAAAAAATTATTTCATGAAAAATTCTAACATGAAAAATTATAGTCTGCATTACTACCTTCCTTCTCATTCAGACAGATTGTGTACAGCCTCAAAGAAGCGCAATTGCTTAAAGATGCCAAAGACTACACATTTCACTAACTATAGCTAGTTTTCTTTACATTTTCAAGGTCCCCAAAAATCCTGGCACAAAAGTGCCAAGTAATATAATAGAATTTTCTTACAGTACTTCCAGACAACTCCATGGAGGATCCACTAGTGCTTTGTTAGGAGAATATGTCCATTTTCTCAACACAAGCTATTATAGAAGGCATTGTAGTTCTGGGAGTTTGATCCCAAAACTCTGAGATCCTTTCATTGCCAGTTACAGTTTGATTGGCTGCTGAACCTGAGAATATTCTGGGTGTAAAATTCAGCCTTTCCTCTCAGAGACCTTCAATTTAAGACAGGCCTCTCACTGCAGGCTCTGATGAAGGCAGTAAAGGCCCCAAGGTATTTACAGCTACACCAACAACGGCTTAATAAGACCACCCTGAATACCAGTCATGCCTGTCCCCTTTGCTCCTCAGAATCACTAGTCTGTTTGCAGTTCAAAGCATCCAGGCCAGAGTTTGACATTTGGCCTTTAGCTATCCTGTGCTTAATGAGACAATTTGAAAAACTTAAGGCAAGTCAACATGAAGAAACTGCCTACTTGGGGCTCTGTGTTCCTGCTTTATTTCCAGTAAGCTATTACTTTGTCTAGGAAACTGGCTCTGTGAATTTGCTTGGTGGATATTGCATAAAAGCTTAGTTGAGAAATACATGACTTCTTTATATTTTAAAAGGAGTTTTGACTGATGAATGAAGGAAAGTTACTTGTGCAGTCACTTGAGAAGATTTGGTGCTGGGAAATGGGCAAGCATATATTTTATAGTAGGGACAGAGGTGGGCAGATGTTGGGGTATTTGCAAATGAACATGTCAGCTGAGCACAGCTGCTCAACAAAGGATTGAATAAATGTCCTAGCAACTCTGAGAAAACACATCCTCTGCAGTGACTTAAAGCAGTACCATGACATACCACTCCCAGCTTTTCAAAAGGCAACACAGGTATCCGACTGGTTTTTTTCCTCCCATAGACAATACCTAAGTAAGCAACAGGATGAAGGCTCTGGAATTTTGAGCCCATTTTGTTCAGATTTGAGTGTGTTATCTGATCTCTGTGATCACTATATTTTCTATTTGCTGTTTATTCTGGTGCTGTGCAGAAGCAGAAAAAAGTTGTGAGTTCCAAGATGTTCAGTAAATGTTAAAAGTTGGGGTTTTTTTGTATTTGTGTCACACTTCTCCAACACACACACACTGCTACACATTTCAGTATTTCAAAGTTTGATGAAAGTACTTAAGCATGCCTGAACTTGTAGCAGTTTCTTTTCTCAGCTTTGTGCATCCCTTGTCTCTAGGCCCACTGTACTTAATGTGCTTGCAGAGGATAGCTCAGGTTTCCCAGAGTAGAAAGGAATGTTTTCAGCCAGCTATCCAAAGGCTATCTGATTAATCTCAGAAGTACATGCTAATCAAATACTCAAACATTCATATCTTCTCTTACTATTACTTCTTTTAATGGTGCCCAGTGTTTTTAAAAACTGGGATTAAATTACCTTAGGGCAAAGGGAAAGCTTAGTGAATAGACAGTGCACAGAGAAAGGAATTCAGAGTACTTAGATATGCCGTGTATCCCAAAGTGTGGGAAGTGCATGTGTACCGTTTTTCAAATGACCAGATACTAGAGATGAAATTAACATGCACATTTGTCTTAATGGTACTGAACAAAGAAAAAGAGTCCAATACATAAATATTTTATAATTTGACATAGCTTCTATTTAGCATCTCAGCGATTAGTCTAAAACTTAAAAGACCTGAATTATTTTCCATTTCATCTGCCTGCTTGCACACAGATTTATTTCTTAAATCAAAGCTCTCTTGACTACATTATTTGTGCACAGAAATTGCTCAATGGATAGACATGCTGTACTGCTGTGCGATCTGGGGGATTTGCTGTTATTTGGCCATTAGTGAAAGATTTTCTAATCTACCTCACCAAGCAATATCCACTTACTTTCTGTGGTAGCTGGGACAGTCTTTATTTTATACAGATACTAATACTTTATTTCACATAGATACTAATACTTATAAACAAAAGAGCTTTTCAAATCAGCACCAAAAGTTAACATGAAGACTGTATGAGGCCTTTTGAAAGGCAGTAGATTCAAGTTCTGAAACAAAACTGTAGGCAGATAGGAAAGCCAGCTTCCTTACGTTCATTAGAAAGCTCAGCATCCACATCATTTGTCAGTGAAGCAGGTCATATCTAGCCAGGATTAAAGGTCTTTTAAATTGAAACATACCATAAGTACCATACTTAAGGAGTAAGCAGCATAGACATTTTGCTAGTAATGAAAACATTATGTTTGATTCATTAGTCAATTATCAACAGTGCAGGAAATTGATAACAACCAAATACATACAAGTCAGCTCCACCAACACTCTGGCTCAAGCAGAGATCCCTTTATGAAGTGAGGAAAACAAAAAAGCAGTAATCCATTTTCTATTTCAAAAAAGATTAATCTATTTCTGTTACAGAAGCTTGAAAGAGATACAAGGGAGATAAAGGTGTCAATCTGAGTAGGATCATGCAGTATAGTTACATAACTAACACATGCATATGCAGAACAGTCCTGTCAGAATGTACAGCATCTGAAGCTGAGGAGTGCAATCCTCAGAGCCTGAATGCCCCCCTCTGTCATCAGAGGTGTCTGGGGGCACAGACCAGCTAAAAAATTAATAAATTAGCTTGAAAGAGTTTGCACAGTAGATCGTTCCCAGGTTAATTTCTTTTGACCAGAACAGGTTAGGGAAAGATCACACAGGCACACAAGCTGCAGACCCAGGGATGGACAGCTGTCATTTATCCAGCCTGCACAGCCAGAACCTTACTTGTATCAGGTAGAACAAATCCTCATTTTTCCTACTTAGGAGCCTTAGACTTAAAAATTTTTGAAAAAGAAAAAAAAAATCGCACTTACAAAAAAAACCCCACCAATGACAAAACAAACCCAAAATACTAACAAAAAAAAAAAAACAAAAAAAAAACCCAAAAAAAAACCCCAACCCTAACAAGTTAAGTATACACCCGAGAAAACTCTTCTGTGCATACCTTTTCAAATAAGCTGTTAATGTATACAGCTGTCCAACTGTATGACAAGTCTGAAGTTCACTTCCTATCATAAGCAAAATACACACTGTAGCCAACAATTACTACAGTAATTTCCCTGCACAGATTTAGAGAATTTTCTTCTGTAAAAACAGGCAGCTCGTGTCAGGTGGCATTTAATCAGAAAACATCTGGGCAGCACAGAAAAGCCTTGCCCCCACCCCCATCCTCCTCTACTAGGAAATTGCACCAGTAACAGAAGCAGCAAACTTGATAGTAGGAGATTCAGCTTTCCAAACCCAGGCTGTTTGCTAACATTGCCCTGTGGTGCATTCACATAATAAATGTAACAGCTCTGCAAGGCACCAAATGGGAATTGGAACAAAAGCACAAGGAACATGGGGTAGAACTGATCTCCCAACACTGCTGGTTTACACTGGACTTAAAAAAAAAAAAACCTCAAAACCTAAATTAATGGGAAAAGTAAATCCTTTTTTGGGTGAACTACCATCAAAGGAATCTGGAAATCCTACAGTTACTAGACCACCTTTCATACTGTGTTATATATAAAGCTGCTCACGTGAAAGCACCACTCCTGCAAACTGTTTTCTCAGATTGCAGCACCATTTGCTAAACCACCACAAACACATAAAGGCCTTTTAGGATGCAATGAGTATCATGAGCCATGTTAATAGGCAAGCTTAACATTTCACATGAATGAAATCAAGTTGCCATCCATCTTATGGTGGGGACTTTGTAATCCTTTCTCAGAGACACTGTCAAAATGTTACACAACAGCAAACAAATGATTCAATTCATTCTGACCATTGCATTCTGAAGCTTTTTTTAAGGTAGTTTTAACCCTCCAGAATTATCCAGGATGTGTGTGTATGTTACAACTACACAAAGTGCATACTTTCATTTTACATGAATAGGAAATTAGGCTAGCAAGGTTCCCACTACAAGAGACAGACTTCAGCAAGCTAATTTAATTGTAACTCATTTGCTAGGAAGTTCAGTACACAGCATCTACCAATTATCTGCTAGAAGAGGTATAGGTATATAGGTATCTACTGGATACATAGTTGATGGCTCAATAGATACCTGCCAGCTCTAAAATTTCACTTCCTAAAAGGCAAGTTCTTGTCTGAGCAATTCTCATCCTTTTATTTGAAATTTTGAAAGGTCTGGTTTAAGACAAAGTTTCTGTAGTTGTAAATATTTTAAAAGCTTCATCTCCTACAAAAGCAACAAGCAAACCCAATTCCAACTGCTACCCCAGGTCAGTAGTCAAGATGTCCCTTGAATAAAATGAGCCAAAAATTATTTTTCCAACCCCAAATTGAGCAGCCACCTCATTTCCCTTTGAAAACTGCTTATAACTTTAATCTCTGATGAAATTCAGTGCAGTTGACCTTAAGAGGTCTTCAAAAACGTCACTCTGAGGTGTTGGGAAACATTTGTACTGTGCCTTGCATCAGAGAGAAGGGTGTAGCTATTGCATCTGCCACACCACCAACAAACCCTGCGCACGTTCTAATTCCCTTCAAATAAGCTTAACCCAGACACAGTTCCTGATAACAGCAACACAATGGGGCCCTTACAGCCATGAGGATCATAATGCCAAAAGAGCTTTCCTCAACAACAAGCACCTTGTGCTTTAGATTGTTACAGAAGTAAACAGTTATTACATTTGTTAACCCAGGCAGGTAACACTTGAGAGGAGGGGAGAGCAGAATATATTAGCGATTACTGAAATTCTCTTCCTCCCTCTTAACCAGCTAGGAGAAATTAACATCTGACCACTTTACTTCTTCATATACAAATTAAAAATCTGGTGGGTTGGTGGTCTGTGGGTTTTTGTTTGTGGGGTTTTTTTTTGGGGTTTTTTTTTTTTAATTTAATTTCAGCGCTTCATTCCTTGCTTTTCAGCAGGTAGTGTTATAATAGAAATTTCCACCTTTTGTCCAAACACAGTCCTCTATACCATAGTCACATAAGCATGCACCTGCCATAGGTCTCTTGGTCTTGTGAGTCCACAATGAGACGTGAATCAAGTTTCAAATGAGAAAGCAGTAATAAATCACATGTACTGTAAAGCAGATCAAAATCCATCTCATTAACTAATTTTCCCTCTGCCATCTTCCTTTCTGCCCCCTGCCTCCCCCTAGTAACTCCACTCTTTCAACAGAATTAATAGCAAAAAAATAAACCAAGATGTGATCTAAATGTACTCAAATCCAGAGAGAATTATATAGGTGCAGAAATTCAGCTAAGTCATGCATTAAAACTAATTTTATAATATGAAAATAACTAGCATGAAGGGTATCATTATAAATAAAAAAAAAAATACAAAAGCTCCAAGAGCTCTGTTCATTGGTCCTTGACCCTAATCTCCCTTTATTTCTTCCTAATCTTTAAATAATCAGTTCAGGTTTTCCTGATCTTCACCATCATAGCTTTATTTTTAAAGGTATTTAAAATAAACTGACACACAGAACAATTACAGTTAAAGCACCAAGTGACATTTACCCCAGATTCACAAAGATTCTTTTAAAGCCAATTTCATAGAGTGCAACCTCGAGTATGCACCAGCCAAAAGGGAGAGGGAAAAACAAACATCAAATAGATGGATAGCTGATACAAAGCTTTTCATTCCAAAGTAGATTGTGTGCTCCATCAGCAAGGGGAAGGGAAGAGAATATCAGAACCAACTGACTGCAAGGACTGCTCTGACTCTATTTTCAGTGTTGGCATTTTTCTCCTGGCTTCCAAGGCTACCTGTAATCATGCAAATATCGAAGCACAACATTCAAAAGCATAAACTGCAGCTGCTGATTGTGCACAGCAGAGCACACTCGCCCAGGGGAGCTTAGCCTCCCCTGCTCAAGGCAAGACAGCCAATGAGTTCTGGTGGGAAGAAGCAATCTAAAAACAACCTTAGTGGAGGCCTCCTCAAAGCAGCTCTTCTCCAAAACCCCAGCAGGGCTTCTTCTACCTGCCAGGTCATCAGAGCCAGGTCCTGGCTGCCTTCCCTCAGAGTGGAGCAGCACCTACCCCTGATGCATTCTGACAAGTGGCATATTTTCAAAAACTCATTGCAAATGCCAGTTACAATCAGCCCCTTTGGCTGTGCTTTGATTTTTGACAAACCACTGGTCTTTGAAGGTAACCAATCATGGCTAATCTACATTTGACAGGTAAACAAGAATAGCAGAGTCTCATGGATCTTTATCTCTGTATAAACAAAAAGAGGTAATTAAGTCTATTTCCAGAAGTAAGTTGCAGTACTACATAAGGGTGTTGTACTGATATTATTAAACAGAAGTGTTTGGGCATGCTTGTGTCTAACGGAAAGGAAAGAGAACTGCCATTTACCCATTTTGTTTCAGGGAAAAACCCGGGGGAGAGGGTGTTCCTGGATTTAAAAAATTGCATTCCTATTTCTGCTTTGTAGGGAAGAATTAGCTGTTAGTCTGACCTCAGTTATATCCAAACTGATTTTCGTTCCTGAGGATGTTCCTAGCAAATGAATACTTAGCTTTGACAGTACTAGCACCAGATGCGATCAGAAATAAAAACACATGAACAGCAGCATTTCTTACCTCAACAATGCAGAGATTTAACTAAACAAGGTGCTGCTTAAATGCCAGCAGTTATTTAAAATTTTGCCTGTCTCCCACTTAATCAACAGCCAAAAACATAGCTCAAAAAAGCTAGATCTTGATGAAATCTATACAATAAATTTAGACTTTGTTGGAATTCTAGAGATTAGAGATATTTGACTGGCTGTACTAATGTCTTTGCAAGTTTAGAATACTGAGTTTTGAAGAGAAACAACTAAGGTAAAAGCTAGTGTCTAATCCAAGAATTCATTCCTGACAGGTCTTGTTTCTCACATGTAAATCCAATCCCAGTTCAAATACAGGGCAAGCAGAATGGTACAGTTTGTCAAATTCTTCAGGGATACAGGCAACTTTTTAAACACATTTACTGGATGGAGTGATCAACATTATTTTCCCAACAAGGCAGCTGCAACTCTTACCGATGAAAATCTGCTGAATCCCAGCACCTATACTTATTTATGCATAATAGGTACATAACTAAAAAACTGTTTATCTTCCTTCTAAACTCATTACTGAAGAAGATTTAGGTGGACAAAGAGGAGATATATAGAAGCAGCTGCCTCATGATTTATTAAGACTGATACTCACCATACGAGCTATCTTGGTGGAGAAGCAGAGTTGCACTGCTATTTCTGGCAGCACATGTCACCAGGAGTCCAATAGTTTTGGGCAAAGCAGTAGTGTAACTCCAGAGACACAGGGATTAACAGCTCCACTCCTCTTTTAGAGGAGGTTACTCCTTTCTGAGTCACTACACTGATCTCATGAAACCTATGCCTGAAGAATTTTTTCTGGTCAAACAAGACTGGCAATAAGATGCTCATTCTCTCTGACACATATAGTTCCTTTCTGTGTGTAAGCCACATGTTTTCTGCAGTTCAACAACTTGTCAAGCCAGCAACTCAGATCCAAACTTTGCTAATCAATTCTACAGTAACCCAAATCCAAGCCTCACTAAACTCAGCAATCCAGCTGCGTGCAGTTCTAAATAAGGACCAAAAAAATTTAATTCAGCAATCAACAACAGTCAACATACAGTAATGAATATTTGGGAAGAAATCTTACACTAAAGTTGTTCCCATGCCAGCAGCAATACAGATGCTCTAAGTCACCTCAAAGGTGACAGTAAGACACAGTAGCTCTCTATTAAGTACAAAAAACTGACTAAAGCCTTTCTCTCCTCAAGTAAGAGGACTAAGCAAAACTCTGGATTGAAGTGTGATCAGATTCTCTGCCTAATATGCAGCAAACAGGAGAGGCCCAAGAAATTCTCACTTTAAAAAACTTTGCACCTTCAGTAGCTTATGCATCTGCCACCTATCTTCCCCACTCCTAGCCAACAAAAGTCCAAAAGCCTCCACATATTGCACCCATTTCTGTTTTACTGTTAGAGCAATACACAGCCCTACAGGTTCTGCACCCTTTTCTCTCCCATGCCAAGGAGGTGTGAGTCTCTTTTCACATGGTACTTTTACTTCTTTGGCAAAAGTTTAGTGTTCTCACTCTTTTGGATACAGCTGGAGCACTATCAACAGAAGTCATTAAATAGGACAGACAAGCATGTGAAGAGCCATGTGGCTGCTTCATAATCAAAGTAACAAACAAACATAGCATATGCATCTTACTAGCCAAATGCTACCTTTTAGAGAACCCTCCAGAGCACTTTCATTTTATACAGGTCAAGTTGAACTTGAATTACAAATGGAAAATTAATAAATCAAAACGCTAAATAAATAAACTTTAAAATTTCAGGCAAACAGAAGAGTCTGATCACCAGAAATCTCTTCCACTTGAAAGACTGTGAGGGCAATTTTCAGAGTTATTGTTAATGCAGAGGAATAGTGCTTCTTTCCCCCATCTGTATTTCTTTAGATGGCCCAGAATCCAGCCTCACTCTTGTACTGGGAAGCATCATTCCACATTTCATACCTGGTTTCAAACTGGTAATGACAAGGAAAATCAAGTTTGTAGCATTCTTTCATACCCAAGTAGGGAATTGGGGCCATTTAACAAACACTTTCCATATGCACCCACATGCACAGACCCTGTGGTCAGAAATGCTTCAGAACTAGCCAGTACAGATGAAGAAGTCCTGTGTCTTAGACAAATGTTATTTATTTTTAAAGGAGAAACCTGGTCTGCTTCAGTATAATTTGCCTGTTCCTGGAAAACAATCAAGAATGCATTAAAATTATTAACTCCTATAATAAAAAAGATAAATGGAATGTCCAAATTAATAATTAGAATCATACTGTGGCCTCATTCATACTGTGGCCTGAAAAGTATGAGCAGAAAATTCATAGTGTTAGAAAGAAAAAGAAAGCAGCTAAAGATTTACTGCCAGTTCAGCGTACCACAGGACTCCAAATAATGGCACTGTGACAATAGTACTGCAGCCAAAGCTATCCTGGCATCCCAGGGAAGAAAGACAAGCAGCCCACATATAAAAACAATAATTTTTTAAGTTTCCATGAACAACAAATGTGTACAGTGCAAAAGGCTGCATGGCAGCATCCTCCTCCATCTAGTAGCCTCCCCTCAAGCGGATTGTCTTTGCACTGTAGACCACTCCTCTGTGCATGCTGGTGACTGTCATAGTTTCAGGATGGGTCCTCACAGCAGAACCTGTTCTTAAAAGGGCTGCAGGGATTTAAGCAGCAACAGACATCAACACCACCTTGAAAAACAAACCAACCCCACCCCAGTGGAAGAACATGCCAGCAATAGGAAACTGCAACTGCAGAAGGAAGAGCCTCTAAAAATTTTAAGGGACCAGCTGTCAGAATCTGAGGTATTAAAGATTCCGAGACTGTAAAAAGTCTCTGTCTTTCTGCTCCGTTGCCAAAGAAGAAGTCATAATTCATCTGTGCTGGTTTTCAAGGTTGTTTATTCTTACTTATCTCTAACACATCCTGCTGCCCTGCTGCAGGTCTGTCCTGCAGGGCAGCGTGCGGGGCTCTGCCCCTCAGTGGGATGTTACAAACATTATATACCAGAAACTACCTGTGCTATATTTACAATAAAGTGCCAATATCTGTCACCTACGTTGAACAGTGTGTCCCCAGCCTAAACCAACAGAAAAATGCCAACACTACAGTGAAACATGGAGGGCATGAAGAAGGAGGAAAAGGACAAGACACACCCAATTTCCTCCATCTTGTCCCCTTTGGACCCCTAATCTAGAATCCTAAAATTTTACTTTTGCACCCATGCCACACTAATTATTACTTATATCAAACACTCAGAGCTGGTAATTCATCCTATAAGATTGAAATCTCTTTTCCATGGACAGAGATCACAGACAGTGTCTCTCGGGGCTCTGTCCAGGGGGGTTCCTGACCCCTGCCAGGGTCCCAGACCTGCCAGGGCAGCCAGAGGGGAGCCCTGGATTCCCACAACCAGCAAGAAAATATCTCCATGTGTTAGCATTCAGGAACACACATAATCATGGGATATGATTATATGCAGTTGCTTTTATTGAGAGCTCTGGGAGTCAGGGGTACAGACCCAAATCTGACTCCGATATGGCTTTCGAGCTGAACGTATTTTATATTCTATCGTTATATAACTTACATATTAATTATTAAACTTATATTGTTCTATTGTATACATTGACATCAGTTTCTCGTGATCTTTCTTGGGCCCCTGACCACAGTTTCTCATGATTATTCTTACGATTAAGCAGTAATTATATTTAATTACTAAACAACCATCACATCTAACAATTATATCATTTATCATGCACTAGCTACAAAGGTGCAGTTCTAGCAAGGTACAAGGCCTTCATGTACCTAGGGTATTTATTTTTCCAGGGCCTACTAAGCTTAATTTTCCTTTTAACCCTAAATCCCCATGACTTTGAAACTCTTTTACTATCACATGTGCATAACTAATTGATGAGTAAACAACTTAAAAGAAACTAAGCAGTGAAAGTATTTTTTTAATTTAGTTTAGCTTGCTTCATTTCTATCCCCATAACATTTTGATACTGGAATCCAAAAGGGCTCAAATTTCCCTTTCTTTCTACCTTCTGCAAGCTCCTATTGAAGTGAGCTTGTGTCAGGCAAATAAGAGGGTTTTTTCTTCCAGTTTTTAATTTTGTTGGGTTTTGTGGGTTTGAGCTTTTCCTCAAAGAATTCCTTCAAAGTGGAAACATTAGCTCTGAACCATTTGAAAGAGAACCCTGAGACTTCCAGCATAAAATTCTGTTATTGATACTAAGTAATCTACTGCCTACAGCGCTATTTAGAAGAGCATCCTCCTTTCAAACCTAGCATTTTATTAATTTCAGATAAACTTTAGACTAAGTAACTATTCCAGTACAAAGAACCTCTTTTAGATGCCCTCTTCCACACTTGCTGAAATTATAGATCATTCTCACTAGAATTCAAGTATTGCCAACAACGGCAATGTCTGTTTTGCACAAAACAAGCAAGGAAAAGAGTATCTACGCATTTGGCTGCCAACAGGGACTTTTCAGCTTGTGAATCATAAGATATGCAGGATAAGCCTACAGGGCTGCAAAGAACAATTACTTCTGTTTAGAAGCGTTCTTACAATTCAGAATAAAATTGCTAGAGGGTTATTAGGCAATTATCTCTCTGCGCATCTAAACTCCATTGACACAAACCACCCAGGGAGCAGATATTGGTTCTTTCTGTGGTACATCCCAACAATCCATCCTCATCACACCATTTTCAGTAACACTCTTTAGATCAAAGATTCTCCAAGACACATTTCAGCTTTACAAATTTCTAGTCCTCGCGTCCTGTTTCTAGCAAATGTGGTACACCTTTCTGCAGCTTGTGGATGGAGTAGATGTGAGAAGCTGAATCACAAATAAGTGCATGGATTTGCTTGCACAAAAAGACCAGAAACAGCCCATTCACAGGGTGATATTTGCAAGCGTTTTCAAAGACTTCACACAAGACCTCTTATATAAAACTGACGATTTCTCCAGAAAATTCTGAACTTCATCACCTGGAAGCATACGAATCTTTTAGGAACAAACGGGTAACGAACACAGAAGAAAAAAAATAAGGCAAAGCCCACACTATGTGATAACCCGAAGATCACAGTTACATCTCTGGATGCCAGGAGCGCGCACAGCGGTTCGGGCGGCCGCTCGCTCTCCGGCAGTCAGCGCGGGAGCAGCACACGCTCCGTGTGCCGCTGTGCCGGCGCGGCCGCGTCCCGCTGTTCTGGGCAGCCGGAGCGCATCGCGGCCGGGGAGCCGGGACCACCGGCCGCTCTTTGTTCCGGGACCCCCGCAGGGCCCGGTGCGGTCCTCCCGGTGCGGCATGCGACGAGCATTCTCCCTCCCGACACCTCCGCAAGGCTGCGGGCACCGCCGGCGCCGGGGCACGGCGTGTTCCGTGAGCCACCGGAGGCAGGAGCCGTCTCCCCCCGCCCGCAGCGAGCGGCTGAGTCACGCTGCCCTCAGAGGGGAGGGGGCGCGGGCGGCCCCGCAGACCCCGCCGCCGCCCCCGCCCGCCGCGCTGTGCTCACCGAGCCCGGCCAGCCGCTCCACCAGCCCCGCGGCACGGAGGGTAGCGGGGCCGTGGTCCACTCCCCGCCGTTTCTGCGAGACAAAGAGAGGGGAACGCGTCAGACAGCGCTGCCCGCAGCCAGGTACGCAAGCCCCGCCGGGGAAGCGGAGCCGGGCGAGCGCGGCGCCCGACGCATCCCCGCGATCCCACCTGGCCCCTGGAGAGCGGGGCTCCCACCAGCGCCACGGAGTGCGCCCCGCGGCGCGGCCGGAGCGCGGCGTCGGGCTGGGCGCGGAGCAGGCGGGCGAGGGACCCGCGCAGGGCCATGGCGGGGCGGTGCTGCCGCGCGCCGCTCGCGCCCCGCTCTCTTTAGCGCCGCGCGCCGCCCCCGCGCCGCCGGCCAACGGCAGCGCGCGCGCACGGAGGTGTGTCCCGCCCGCCCCGCCCCCCGCTCCCCTCACGCCCGCCCGGGGTTTTTCCACTGCAGCCGCCCCTCCGCCGCCGCCGCTGCCGCACCCCCGCGGGCCGCCCCGCCGGACGGGGGCTCGGAGAACCAGCAGCGCCTCAGACCGGCGATAAGGTGCTCGTTCTCTCTGACACGTGTAGGTCCCCTCTGTGTGTGAGCCACACACGCTCCTGCAGCTCAGCTCGGCTCCCTGGCTGGCCGCTCCGGGAGCCTCCCTGCAGGAACGCTGCTCCGTGGCTTCCCCGAAGGAAAACGGGTGACGCTCATCACCAGATGACCTTAATAAAGCATTGAAGGACCATCTGTCCAGCACCTGCCTCGAATATTGATCTCAAAGCATCGTGGCTAGACTATTCTCGGGTCTCCAGCTGTTCGTATTTGAGGCACATTTGAAGGCTGATTAACAAATGATTTAAAAAGAAGTGGGAATCCCCACCTTTCCCTGCTGTGACAAGGCAACAGGACTCCCACTGTCGAATGTCCAGTCTTTATCTACAAGCTTGAAAGAAGGCTGACAGTTCATGAGATAACAGAGCACAAACATGGTTAAACAGGGACTTGCCAGTGACACATATTAAAAAATCCAAGCATACTTTTGCTTTTTCCTCCTAAGATTTCCTAGTTCTCCTCCTATCTCTGTATGTCAATAACTCCTTCGTGTCTTGTTGTGAATGTGAGTTATTGTTAACACTCCTCCAGGAGATTATGTTTATTTTCTGTCCTGTTTACTGACCTGGCTGTTCACAGTGCTTTTACCTCTTCTACCTCCTACTCTGATTTTTCTTTCCCCTTCTTCCTGTCCCCACCTCTGAAGCTGTCATACCAGCTGTCATAACTCCTGCTTACATGCTTCATTACTTCTCACCTATCCATTTCAAACCTTTCTTTCCTCTTTTAAAAGCCTGTTTTCAATTTATTGGGTTTTTTCCACTTTCACTTCATCAATTAACTTCTTTCACCCTCTTTTGAACTTCAGTATATTCTTCTCCATTTCTGCAGTTCATTGTCTGCTGTTACTTTTTTCCCCTCCAGGCCAGCTCACCTTTCCTCTTCAGAGAAAGTGGAAAGCCCATTCCTCCACCTGGTCTCTTGTGTAATAGTGAGATCCTGGACATACTGCACAAAACTTCCCATGGATGGCAGCCATCAATCACTCTTCCAGGCAAAGCAAAGACCTCAGTAGTGATTCTCTGATGCCCCTTGGTTTTTCATGTCCCTTAAGACTTCTTTGGTGCCCCTGTGAGAACAACAGTTTTTTTGTACATACAGTATCCACCCAAGAGCTCTGAGGATGCCATGCATGAAGTACATTGCTCACAGAAAGATGGCACCTGCAATTAAAGCTAACACTCAAAAACTGTGGGATAAGGGAAAAAATAGAAAGGCCAAAGAAATCAGGATGGCAGTTTGGAAGTCACAGAGCTGTAGTTTTATATTACTGCCACGTAGTCACAGAGCTGTCACGAAGTCACAGAGCTGTAGTTTTATATTACTGCTATGTCAGTCGCATGAAGTAACAACTGAAATGCATTAAAGGGTACACAATACAAAGATCCATTAAGTCTCTGTGTGCAAAGCCAAGTCTCCAATTTATCACGTATTTAGTGGCAAGGGACCAGAAAACTCTGCTTTAAACCTTGGGGGAAAAAAATCAAAAGAGCTTGTAGCTAGCTAAGCATGGTACAGATGAGAAAATCCATTAATGTAGTCGCAGATGGTAAGGACAAAGGGGGGAAAGAGAACCTTCTTGAGTAGAGAAGGTTGCATGGAGAACTCATAGAAACCTTCCAGTATCTAAAGGGGCCTTCTGGGAAGCCAGAGAGGGTCTTTCCATCAGGAATTGTAGTGATAGGACTAGGAGTAATGGAAAAAGGGTAAGTTTAGGTTAGATATTAGAAATGTTTTCCTTTGCATGTGGTGAGACACTGGACCAGGTTGCCCAAGGAGGTTGTGGATGCTCCAACCCTGGCAGTGTTCAAAGCAAGGTTGGATAAGGCCTTGAGCAACCTAGTCTAGCGTGAGGTGTCCCTTTCCAAGGCGGGTGGTGTAGAACCAAATGATCTTTAAGTTTCATTCCAGTTCCTTAACAGTCTATGATTCCATGAAAACCCCAGTCTCTTTATCACGCCAAGAGACACGTGCAGCATCACTAACCCGTGTGCCCTTTAACACTCACACTCCATAAACAGAGGAAGCAGGCAACAGATTATCAACATGTGCAAACCGCAGAAAGCGCTGATGTAATCGAGATTACGGACAGACGCCCGGCCAGGTACAACCGAGCGAGACAGCCCAGCGGCAGCACCACCCCGCGGCCGAGCAGGCGCCGGGCGGGCGGAGCGGGCAGAGCGGGCAGAGCCGCCGCCGGCCCAGGCTCCTCCCGCGGGAGGGCGGCCGGGCCCCGCCTGCCCGGCATGGCGGAGCAGCGCCGCTTCCTCTCGGCCGCCGGGGTGCCGATCGCGCTGCGGCGGCGCCAGCACAGCGCGTCCTGCCGGGAGCTGGCGGTGCGCGGCCCCCGCCTGCAGCTGCGCTCGCTCAGCGCCGTCACCTCCGCCGTCTGGCTGGCGGCCTACGGGCTCTTCGCGCTCAGCGAGGTACCGGCCCCGCCGCCGCCCCGGGCCCTCCGCGGCTCGGCACGGCGCCGGCTGCGCCCCTCGGCCCGTGTGCCGCTGTAGCACCGCGGGCGCGCAGGGCAGTCCCGCGGGCTGCGCAGCCTTGGCTAGCGGCGCCCGGGGCGCGGAGGCGGCCGCTGCCCGCGGGAAGGCGCTCGGCGCCGCTCCGGGGCATCCCCCGCGCCCCGGGGGCTCCGAGCTGATGGGTGTGTGACGGCAAAGGGAGAGCCGTGCCAGCCTGAGGGCTGCGGGCCGCCGCCTGCTTGCCCCAGTGTCTTCTCGGGTGCCTCTGTTGGTTTGTAGCCTCTTGACAGATAGGGTAGATGTATGGGTGCCGAGTGATGCCTGGCACATGCTTCTGAGTCCAAATAACGCGTGCTCACTTGGAGAAATGAGTTGTGAGAATCTGAGATTAAGGAGGAATTGAATAAGGTGAATAATTTTTAATCCCCAAAAGGAATTTTTCTAAGTGACACCGGGAGCACTGCACCATGAATGTCATCAATTTTCACAGCTGAGGCAGAAAGATATTTGCAGTACAGATATAAAAGTCTGCTGATTTCTAAATTAATGCTTTTGGATTCATCAGAAACTGGACCCAGACAAGTCATGTCCAGACTGAATTAAGTAGCTTGACCAAAGAAGCTGGTCACTGTGACCCATGCTTTGACTGTTGCAAATCAGGATTTTTCAGTAATCTTTCCTAAGAAATGAAGATAAGAGTCAGTTGTCAGGAGTCAGACAGAAATAGATGGTTCCTGACTGAGTTTCTTTTTTACCAAAGCATGTCATTCTTTTTTTACACCACAGTCAGTGGTTAGCACCCACTGCCCTGCTGCTTGCCTTTACATATGCTCCTGCAGCCTACATGCAAGTGACTGCAATTCTTCCTTTAGCCAGGAAATCAGGTCTGAAAGTGCCCCTCTCTTTTTGTGGATTTCAGTGTCTGTACTTCATGACTGTTTTTTTTCCCTGTGATAGCAAACTTTTGGAGAAGTCCGGTGAGTTTCCTGAAGCCATGGCTTCTTTTGCTCACATGGTGGTACAGGCCCAGCTTGAGTGGTAGTAGGGCTGTGCAGTTCTGGTTCTTTAGAAAGTGTCACTTATAACTCTCATTCACGGGTAGGTGGCCTGAAGATCTCTAAAACATGTCTCAGAAACAGGTTGTAGGTTGTGGACCTTTAGAATTTATCACCAGGTCTTCAGATCAATTACTGGTGACTATAGTGTCATCGGTTATATATTAAAATGTAACAGCAATCCCAAGACTGTGGCATGCAAAAGACATTGATCCTTACACAAAGTACAGGATAAAGCAAAATTTCTTTGGATTGGTATTTAAGGCAAGAAGTGGGTGTGGTTTGAACAAGTTTGGACTGGCAGTTCATGGTAGTGCTTATCCTGAAGGAGGGTTCCTCTGCTTTGAGAATCCATCCTTGGTTCCTGTAAACATTTCACAACACTTTTTTGTCAGTGACATCATCTTTAGAAGTTGGCATAATACTCTCCTTGATACAACTGGCTTGTTTGGGTTGAGATTTCTGCATTGAACTTGAAAGGGAATAGAATTTTCTCGCAGTTTTCAGTTTCAGCTCCCGATTCTTTTAGTGCATACTGCAAAGACTAACTTAAACCTCACTACATATATATCAGCCAGCCAGGTGAATAAAAGGACTCTACCTAAGTAAAAATGCTTTGCCCCTGTAGCGTTAATATACAATTGACTGCGCAATTTTAATTTCTCTAAAGCTGTGTTAAAGTAACTGTAAGACCAGAGCTCTGCCTTTTTCTTGGCTTGTGTTACAGAACAGCATGGTGCTCTCTGCCGCCATCTTCATCACGCTGATTGGCCTGATCATATACCTGCACTTCGTGAAGATTGACCAGGAATCCCTGCTGGTCATCGGCTCACTCGGCATTCAGGTGACTTCCTCCTATGCCTCAGGGAAAGAGAGCACAACCTTCATTGAGATGGCTCAGGTGAAGGATGTGGTTATCAATGAAGCCATCCATATGGTAATCATACAAAATCTGTCTTCTTGTGTCTGGGCGCACTCACATCCAGTGTATTTTCATGAGCATGATTTACCAGAGCAATTAAACACAGCACCATCCATAGCTTTACTGACATCAGGAGCTTCAGATTTTTCAACTTAATTTGTCGTCTCTCTCCTTTAAGGAGAACTCAAACCAAACAATAACCTCAAAAAGCCAAATCCATTCCTTGGATAATGCCACTGTCATTGAGCTAGTGGGTTTCGTTCTTTGTCTTATGCTGTTCTTTCAAATCCTGATGCCAACTCCATATGTAATCAAGATGGAGATGAGAAGCTATGATGACACAATGATTTTTCCTATTGCTGGGGTTTTCTGCAAAGCTCCTGTAGAAAAGCAGACCTTACCCTTCCAGCATGTGTGTGTTCTTCTCAGGTTAAAAACTTAATAGACAGTCAACGTTATTTCTTTATTAAGTGATAGCTATTGATACAAATTTGTAGACTTGACTGTGACCTGGCAGGATTTGCCTTCAGCCCAGTGAGTTGAAACAGATCCTACTTCTGTGCTAACTCCAGGCAGTTTGATAGCATTTTTATACTCCAATGATTTTTGTCTGTTTGTCTTGTAGCAAAAAGTTATCTACTACCTGTGTATCCTCCTCCAGGACCCCGAAGATCCTCAGGGAGTATCTGAGGTTGTGCCACTCTTTCAAGTGAGTTTGACTGAATGGTGGAGAAATCCAGACTTTAGTCTTTGTGTTGCATCAGTTGTCTAAGCATATTTTTATTCTGCTACAGGTAGCTGGTGACAGTTGCCTTTCCCTGGCTGGGCTGTCAGGGTGGGTGGCATTTGAAGTCTCACAGAACTACATACTAGGGATGGGTTTTTTCATTTGCTCTCCATTCAAACAAACAGGGAGTTGTGTCAATCTGAACCCAGCCAGAAGTTTGCATGAACTAAAAGTCTTCAGCTCCCATTGGGTGCTGAGGACTTGTAGAGCTTTCTGTGCAGTCCTGTGCTCAGGGTTACCACCGTAACTCTGGCACTGTGCTGCAGTTGAGTTTTCTCTTAGCTCTGTGTACCAAAAGTTCTCCTTGGCATTGGAATGACTTCCCCTGCCTGACCCCTGCCTGCCCTGCTGACAAAGATCATGGTACAAGCTGTGACCAATTTGTTTAATGTATCATAAGATGTTTGTGTTGCTGTAACCTCGTCTCCCCTCTCTCTTCTCTCGCTAATGTGTTCTGACTGTTCGTAATCCCATTTCTGGAATGGATTTGCTTTGTACGTGTGTTCATGCCTAGCACTCTCTGTTCTTTATTTCCCTGCTGCTGGTGACTGTTTTGTAATCTGCGAACAGTTTGTGACTGGATACAGTCAGTCTTCACCTAAATACTTAGGAGTATAAATAATCTATTCCATTTACACTTGATGGTTAACTCAGTCTCACAATTGTAAAGATCTTTAGTAACAGTAATATAAATTAGATATTTTGCATATAAACAATGGAAAAAGTAGATTTGCGGGAAATCAACAACTACTAAATTCCAGATAGCTGCATTCAAGTACCTGATATTAGTTAGGTATGTTCCTTTCCAGGTTCAAAGGCTCTGCCTGGCATCTGTATTGTTTCTCTCTTTTTTTTTTTTTTTTTTTTTTAACCTTTCAACTCTGAACAGTTTTGTTTTCATGGAAATAACCTTAGCACTGGTAGAGTTGACTCCAGCAGGAAAGAAGGTACGGAACTCTTCCATTTTGAAATTCAGTACCTGTCTGTAATTATTTTAACATGCAAGTTAGTATGTTAGTTTTGAAGGAGCAAGGATTTGTAACTTTATTGAGTCTCCTTCATTGGGTTTCTTTAAGTTATGTCAGCCTTCAAAAATAAAATTTCCCATGTCACTCAGCCCAGGAAGCCTACTGCACTGATTTGACCTTTTGTTCTCTTAAGCAACTCTTGCAAGGAGGCATTTGATGGACTTTAATAATGTCTTGGGAGCTCAAAAGTTATAGGATCATAGGGACTGTGAGACCACGAAACTTGCGCTTCCCTGCTGGTTTTAAGCTAGTCCAGGTTAGAATTGATGAAAAATCATTATACTTTGACCACTGCTTGTTGTTTGGGTAAAATTAAATGATGTTTCAGTTCAGAGCCTGATTCTCTGTTGTTTGACTTCTAGAGCTCCAAGCCACGACTGGACTGCTTGATAGAAGTGTACAAAAGTTGTCAAGAGATCCTGGAGCAGAGGAAGACAGTTCCTCAATCAAATGAAATAAAATAGCTGAAAAAAAGACAGCAAACTTTTAGCAGGACTCAGAGGGACACATGAAAGAGCAAGCAAAACTGCCCTATGAGCAGAACTTTTTAGGTTCAGACAGAATGGTTTTTTTTCTTGCCTCTCCAGAAAAGAAGTATAGGGAAATAGGGAAAAGGGAGACAAGAAAATGCATCCTTTTTTTACTGTTTCATGCATCTGACAATTATGCTAAAATTGTAAAATAACATTGGCTGGACTGACATAAGTATGCATTCTTTGGTTTTTATTTAACCTTTTGTTTGAAAAACACTCTAAATACCAAAGCTGATGTGTGAGTTCAGATAGTAACTTCCTGATGACAGGAGAATTTCAGAAGGACAAAACCAGAAAATTAAACTGTTGCATTCAGTTACGTTTAATGAAATAAACAGAAGAGATCTGAGGAAGCTGATTGTAAGTCAAGGATCGTTTCTTTTGAGATCAAGAACAGTCCGTCCCAATGAGAAAGCAGTCAAGCAGAAATGCCAGGAAGCCTGCATGGATGAGCAAGCTGGTCCTAGCAATGCTTGAACACAAAAAGTATATTGAAGGTGGAATGAGGGACAGGTAATTTGGGAGGAATGTAGCAACACTGTTCAAGATGTAGTTAGAAAAGCTAAAGCCCAGCTGGCAATGAATCAGTTGAAGGATGTCAAAGGCAACAAGAATGGTTTCAGTAAGTGTTGCACTACGACACGAAATAGCTCACACACTCACTCAAGATGCAAAAGAAGGAAAAGAGAAGTTTTATTTCTGACTTTGCAATATATAGAATTCTAAAAGTGACAATGGATTGGAGGATGAAATTGCTACTTCTCCAACCACACTGGTCAAATCAACAGTCCATCAGTTCTCCTCATAAAGAAGAATGTAAAACAGTCGTTATTTACATGAAGAGTGCATGAGAACTCCAGTAGAAATATGTAAACATTAGAAGGCATAGAAAACTTTAAAAAGAACTTTAGAACTTTTAAAAGAACAGGGCAACAAGTAAGTGCTTAATTATCAAAAGGAGCACTGGGAAAATGTGAACCCATTGATGAATGAGGCAGGGCCTGGTTGACACAGGACATGGAAAAGATGTGGCATTTAAAGGGCCACATCAGTTACACTGAGAATATGAGGTACATGTGTTGTTGAAAATGATGGTAATGAGAATGTGAATAAAATTTTAATGATCAGTGCTCTTGGCAGTAACTTGGGAAATTCTTCTTTGTTGATAAGATAAAAATTGCTGTAACACTTAACTGGTATTTTTCCCTCTATATTCCACAACTCCTTAGTAATATAAATGAGGCGACAGAAGTTTCAAAAACTAAACCCACAGGTTGGCAGGAGTCTGGATTCATGCTTATTTTGCATACAGTGCTGAACAGTGCTTGTCCACATAATCTGTAAATACTCGGCACCATACCATCCTGCAATTAGGTAGAGATAAGGAGATATGTGGGTTTTTTTCCACACTGCTACAAAGTTTGAAAGACAGGTTAGCTCATGTTACAGGAAGTTGTCCAAGTGAAAGGCAACAGCCTGGGGATGTGTCACTGCCTTTTGTGTCAGAATAGAAAAGATGTCTCAACAGAGTGGACAGAGTCATGGACTCATGGGTGTGCTGGGAATGCTGACTATGCTGTAAAAATTCCATGAACTCCTCAAAAAGTGCACTGAAGAAATTACCAAGAAGCAGTGCCACAGCAAGAAGTCTGAAAGATTGCTTTAGCAAGCTTTTGAAGGAGTGAACATCCCGTGCCCATGGTGTAGTCATCCACTTAAGCTAAGAGAAGACCAGCAGAGAGAAACAAGGAATCAGTCTAGGGCAGGTTTGTACCAGCTCTGGTTTGTGCCTAGGTACCAAACATAATCTATGTTCATTTTTGTTTACATCAAGAATATTTTGGCTTTTAAAATAGTTTATTTCATTCAGAGACTAATACACATTTAATTCATGGTTATTAATTCACGAGCTGCATTTTATTAAGAACAAACAGAAATCTCACAGTATCTTCCAGACAGCCTTTTACTTACACACAGCAGTTAGGAACACCAAGGCTTTTGTCATCTCATTCTATGCTGCATTAACAGTCATTGCCAAAAGCATTGATTAAAATAAAAAATTATTTTCTCTACCAAAGAATCATACAAAGTAGGTATCTGCACAGGGTGGGGTGTTTGAAGGCAGGTAAGCTATAAATAGGAGGGGTATGTGCATCCATCAGAGTGGGGTGGTCCCTGAAACACTCAAGTATTGGTAAATATTTTTAAGAAATAAGGAAGAAAGTAAGTTTTGTGTATCATGCTTCTCAATTTAAAGTGCAACTGTGACAAAAAATAATGAGTTTCAGGAGAGCTTCTGTTTATTTAACATCTCTGCTTCCTGTTTGCCCTGGTACAAGTCTCAAGTCTCTGAGGATGGGAGGAAATACAGCCTGCGAACTGGAGACTTCTATGCCTTGAGCATCCCCAGCACTGATGATGACTCCAGCCTATTCTGAAGCAGCTTTGTTATTGGTGGGATACCAGAAGCAAACTGTCAAACAGACCTTCAGATACAGGAGAAATTGTCAGGCACAGGTGACAGAGTGAGGAGGAGTAACATTTTGTGTATTCTAACTGATAGAGCTGTACTAAGATAATGGTGAGAGAAAGAGGGGAAATACAAACTACTGTCAGGACATACAGAGACTGGAAAGTATCTAAGGGAAAACAAAAATTACTAAATGCCTTCTTAAAGTTATTTTTGGCTCAGAAAGCTCTTGGCCTTTTCTGTGCCTTCAACGGATGGTCTTTAAATTCATAACAAGGGGGTACATTACAGTATGTGCAAATCAGGTCACTTTTCTTAGAATCTTTTCCTGTCTTAGGTCTGCCATACTGTTTCTATAACTCACCATAGGATGGTTTGGGCTTGGGTTTGTTTGGTTTGGTTGTTTGGGTTTTTTTATTTTGTTGTTGCTGATGAGGGATTGCTTAGAAAAATTGTTGTCTGCCCCGTGCTCTTCTCTTTTAGTTTGTGGCTTTGCACCCATCATAAGCACGAAAAAAAGCCTTGATGTATCAGCTTCCCCATTTGCATTAGTTGGATGTATCAAGGTTTACTAGGGAGTAAAAACACTTGTATGGTTGGTTTGTTTATTTGCAAATAACTGGTTTGCTATTACTGACTTCTATCTAGTGGTTGGATTCACACTGTTTTAATTTGGGAAAGCTGCCCACGAATGCATAACTATTATGTAGTTGGACATGGTACTTTTCAAAGTGCAGTTATTCTTTCTTAACTTTTGTTAGAATGCTTATCAAAATAGCTGAACTTAAACTAAGCAGATTTAGATTTTTTATGAAAATTGATATTTTTCTTCTATGTGTTTAAAATTCAACAATCTTCTCAAAATGAAGTCCCTTTGAAACAGATAAAAAAATATCAGACCTACCAACATTCTTTAGGAAAGTCAGAAGAACATGAGTACACAATTGCTGACTACCTCCTTCTTGCTTATGGTACATGAAGGAAGCAGGAGTTTAAAAGAAGCAGCTTCTGTCAAGTCAGAATGGCAGAGCTTGTCTGGGAAGATCTGTCCTAGTTGCTGAAACACAGAAAAAATACAAAATTTGCTTGTCTTGTCTTCCTTTTTCTGACATAATGTGCAGTTCCAAACACATCTACAACAGTGGTTATCAGGAAGTCTCATTTGAAAGTGCTTGTCTGAGAATGGAGCAAGTGGCACACTGAGCCCTGCCCTGCAGCAGCAATCTAATGTTCATCTATTGCATAGAACAGCGTCGGTTTCCAAAATGCATCAGACCTGTAGGTGCCAGGGCATTCTCTGACACTGTCCCAGTCCCAGCTGCTCTGGGTCCTCAACATGAAAAGACTCTGGGCTTCCACCTTTATTTAAAGTTGAAAATACTCTTAAGTACTGCTGAACTCTAATTCTATACTCACTATTTCAGGTCTGAAATCACCCTTGACTTGCATCAGAATTATTCTTGAGAGTTTAATTCCTCTTCTTTCTTAGCAATGTCTTTCTTTCATGTCTGAGCAAGAGCACAAAAGTTTATGTCTTTTGAAAGCTGAAAATGGGAGGGATCAAAAAAAATGTATGTACTTGTAAAGCAAGGCAGTACAGTAGGAGATGGAAGAATGAGTGCAGATATAATCACTGGAGCACTGTGCAAGCAAATGACCTGAGGAATGGTAGTTTGGATGGAATGTGTCGCAGAAAGGAAACTCCTGCACAGTCCCCCAAATCAACTTTTTGGGTTTTTTAAGAGAAGGTGCACTGCCTCTACCTCTAAGGAACTTTGTCTATTATTATGGAAAAAGAATCAGAGCCTGCATTAATCTGTGGTATATAACCAACAAAATCAGCTAATGTGGAACAAGCCCTTAGAGCAGGGTGGGCCCCTTTGTGCTTCGGGGCACGGAAGGAAAAAAGCACCGATTTTCAGTCTCCCAGGGCTTCTTAGCAGGTGTTTTGCTTTGTGAGGGCTGTGTGGAAGACAGCAGTGAAGGAGTCGAACGATAGTTAATATAGCTGGCAATCAGAAGTGTTGCTTCAACAATCTGGGGAAAAGAGAAAATAATTAACTGTAAGTCAATTAGAGGTAAGAATGGCCTTGATTTTTAGAATCTACTGACTGCATGGCTTTTTAAAATGGCTTTCTCCCATGGAACTGTTCAGTTTTAAAATGAAGCCCTGTCTTTAAGAGTTAGGAAGAATAAGTCTCTTGTTGAAAGGTTCCAGCTTACAAAGATCTGTTGAATACATACAGCTAGTGCAGCAGCTACAAGTACCAGTCCCCAGGGCTTGTACAAAACACCCCGCCCTGATGCTGCCAGCTGGAAAGAAACTCACTTTTCATTTGTAATTACCTTTGGAATTGCCATTGTGAAGAGCAGTTTTTCAGTGCTATTTTTTCCAGAGCTTCTTTCTTTCATTTTACTGACTACAACCATGAAATCATCTCGACAGCCTCCAAAGGTCAGCACAGAAGAGTATGAATAAGAGACCTTCAAATGCTGCAGACAGAGAGTTTGAAAAAGTCATAGTTATGTCAAAAACTCCAAATGTCTACCTTAAACTAATATCTTCGTTTATGTTGCCACTTCCTGTAAGAACACCAGGTCTCCAGCAGTGAAGGGCAGTAGATGGTTCTATAGGTAAGAGCTGGCAGAGAAAGCTCAAGTGAGAATTGCATTTCTAGTTTTCTCCTGGTGTGCTTGATGCTTCACTACTTCACAGTACAGATTTTGTTATATTCCAGATGGCAGTAGTAAAGCACACACCACTGAGATTTTGCAAGATGTATAAACATGTTTGCTGCTCTATGTTACACTGCAGCTGTAATTTTCCTTTGTCTATGGTGTGTTCAAACACAACACTGACTTCCCTCATCTCTAACTTTTACAAACTAACTTCTAATAATAATTCACATTTGAAGTTAAAGACAAACTGTTAGTGACTTTCACTGGACTCAGGGGAATGTCTTTCTGTGTTTGGTAAGGTATTCCTCTGAAACAGTGTTCCTCAACATACCATTGTGCTATAATCCAGTATGCTGATACCATCTTCATTCACAGCTATCCAGACTGGACAGTCATCCAATGAGGAAGGCAAAATAGGCTAGAGAGAAATAAAATTATTAATTCAGGTATTTTTTGAACACCACAGAATGACGTTTCTGACATAAATGCTGAGATTTAAGGATAAAGTGAAGATAAGAAAATATCCTAAAGGCTTACTGGTGTGACCTGCTTTGATTTTTAAGACAGCTTTCCCCAAAATTTAGAATAACATTTTCAGATTTGCATACACTTTTTGGAGTAGTGGCACAAGAGATACAAGGATTTTAAAAAAGCCTCTGAAATTATTAGATGCCATCAGTGTGATTAAAATTGAAGGAAATGCTAGGACAGAGCAACATCATGGCAACTCTGCTCAGCACATGTATTTGTACTGCTCCTGTCAGGAAGGCAGTGAAACCTGCTCATTTCTATACCAGTGTATGCAGTACCATCACATCAATGTAATTTTGTTTCTTTCAGAATCTTAGAGCAAATGTGCATCAATTGTTTGTTGAAGATGACTTGTTATGGCTAATGACAAAATCTTTACCGGGATCTGCTATTACATGGCTAATGCCATAGGCTTTGCTGTTTAACTGCTGAAAAGTTATAGCATGCATTAATCATCAGGAATACCAACACTGTTTCACCTGTGGTTGGACCTCTTGAATATTCTGATTCTTCAGTATACTCAATTATATTTTCTGTCAGTAGCCTCAAATACCAGTAACCTCTTCTGACAGTAACCTCTTTTAGTCCTGACAGTGGAAATAACTGTCTTTTGAAAAGTATATCGTATATTTATTATTATTTATTTTCTTGTATATTTATTCAAGAGGTCCCTTGCATCCCTAGACTTTTTTTCTGTAACCAGAGCAGCTTTGACTTCAAAACAAGAGACATGTATCCATGAAGAAGCTTTCAGCAGCAGAAATTTCTGCTGGGATGGGGAAGATGGTTAATGCCAAAACCTGTCTGATTTCTCAGACAACCATTATGTGCTAAGACATTAGTTCAGGCATGAGCAACAGGTACAATGCGCTAGCCTGGAATGGGGTGAGGGATGGTACAAGCTACTGGGGGAACCGTTCCCTGTAGCTGTTCTTTGCTCTCCCACTGATGCCTGTGGGCTGGTAGCTTACCCAATGTGTACTTTCATTTTTGTTTCTGCAACAGGACTTTAGCAGTGCTTGCCTCTCTCATGTGGCAAGGAAAGCATCCGGTTCTGTGTCAAGCAGAGGACAGGACTGAAGGACCCATTCTCTTTATAGCTGGCATCAGCTGCCAGGTGTGACTTAGGGGAGACTCCTCCCTTCCTCCCCCACTGTGGTATGCAAATGTTATTTTTTAAACTACCATTGCAGCCTTGATGTCCAGGAAAATTCCTGCCTGAGAAAACTTTGGCAAGGCCTGTAAGGACCAGTAGTACTTTGTATCATGATCAATTGACACAGCCAGGGAACCTTCAGTATTTATTTACTGAACACTAGCAAACTCTAGTGGTTAGAATATACTTGTCTTCCTTCTTTTTCAACCTATGTGGTACCAGGGCTTCTCGTTCACAATAGAGTTGTTCAGTTCAGTTCAGTTGTTCAGTTTTTTCCCCTTTCTGAAATAGAAGCATTTTCAACCCGAGTTACCAGAGACTGTAGGTATGTCTCTGCTCAGATAATTCACTCTTGGAAACAGAAAAAGTGTGCTCCATTTACCTTAGCAGCAAATATTTTGGTTCCAAAGAGAGGCCATTTTCGGGCCACTGTCAAATAAATTCGAATGCATTCTGGTGGAGAGCATCCCTGCAGCACCATCCACTTTGTTGCCAGCCTGTCTGTCAGTTGCCTTTAGGAATCCAAGACACAAGACAGTATTATTTACTAATGTTTTCCAAGGAAAGATGTGTAAAATTAAAACAGTTAATAAATGTACCTCTTTACTCCAAAAAGCAATCTACACATCACTTACAGATGGGGCTGTTAGCAGTTTCAGTTCTACAATGTGAATTTATTTTAGCTTTTCTCTACTTCCACATACTTTCTCACCTTCCTCATACCTTGCCTGTAATATGCTGTATAAAGAGTGGCAATATGTATTAACTCACTCTTGATTTGGCTCACTAGGGATGGCTTGGCAGCTACCTTGCTACATGCAGATGGAATTTGCTTCCAAAAGGAGGCAACTGTGTTAGTTCCACCACTGCATCCCTAAGTAGCTTAGGATCTGTAGGAAGACATTCTCTCACATTAAATGAGATAGATCTGAGATCTGTGGCAACATCTGAATTTTGTATTTGAGCTCTCTGCATTGTGTGTGAGAATTTCTAAGTCAGAACATCAAAAAACCCTTCCAAAATATGTCCTACCAGAATTACTGCGTGGCCAGAATCAATCCATATAAACTGGCTTTAAGGCTCATTGAAAATGTTAGGCATCTGGAGTCAATTGACACTTGGGGGAAGTGTAAAACAAAAACTCAGAATTCATCTCAGGCTTGCTTTAGTTTTTTGAAACTGAGATGTCTAATTTGGATGTGAAAGGCCTAAATTTCTTGTCTATGGCAGAATTAGTTGGTGATTTGGCTCTTTTTATATTGTTTTTTTCTTTTAAAGGATTCTTTTCCTGACACTCTTGTTTGAGTTTCTACATCAAATAATCTTGACAGGGCTCCTTGAAACTTCTTAAATGTAAAGACAATTCGGCAAGTAAAAGCTGATTTCAGTACAAAGTAATGAAGAACCAACAGCTTACCTGAGCTGTTCAGGAGTAATGTTTTGCTTGTAGTGTTTGGGGTAGAATTTATCTAAAACCTGGTGGAGAAGATGCTGCATTTTCAATTGTGATGTTCCCCCAGGACTTGAAGATCCTGGTCGATCCAAATCCCCATATTCCACCTAAGACAATGTTATAGTTTATACTGCAACAGAACTATGAAGTTTTTAATGCAGTACAACATTCCATGAATTCCCATACTGATAACTACTGTGTTTATTAGTCATGCAAAAAGACACAGCTGGGGAATGTTGTCTATGGCATTAACCACAGCAAATGTATACAAAAGAGCAGCCACTGAAGACACGACTGCCAAAGGAATTGTCTTCAGATCTAAGAGAGTGGAACATGATCTCAGGCAGGTATTTGTTGTGAGGAGGAGACACATCCCTATAAACTTTCAGGCTTTGGGGATTTATTTTCAATTGGCCAATTAAAACAACATATTTGTAAATAGTTTGGACCATGTCCGCAACTTCTTCACCTCAGTTTACGCTGCTTTAACAAATACAACACTCAGTTTCAGGTCAGTAAAATCTATTCTACTGCTTATTATGCCCACAACCCACAATGTGTGTTTTATGTGGTAAAACACTAAATGCAAGCCTGGAGACCTAATGTAAGATATTAGAAGATGCTCTTCCTGAGTAAGAGGGTATTGGCAGTACAAGAGGGGAAGTTTTTACTATTAATGGAATTCTAATGGTGGTACTATTTCCATATCTCTGCTAAGGTACTAATTGGAGCAGGTCTGGTGATAGTTCAGCCTCACTCTATTTTTTCCAATATTTTTCTTGAGAAGGAAAGGAGAGGCACAGCTACAGCGAATTTCCCTACAGCAAAAGGTGTTCTAACATATGTATGCTACTATAATGTATTTGTCATGGTACCTCTGTGTTTGTTTGATACATCCCACTGTATAATTGATATGCTTTTGATATAAAAGGGAGCTGCTTAGTCAAACAGAGTGTACAGCTGAAGGAGGACAAAAGAGAGGATTTCTGCCATACTCACCTGAGCCATTAGAGCCACCATTTCCAGAGCTAATTCCTTATTAACAGGAAACCTTCCACTGGCTATTTCATTGCTCACTTGGAAGGCCAGTAGCAACCGCTCACGGTCTGTCTCACCTTTGGCCTGGCTCCGAAAATACAGTCTAAAAAGTAGAGAGGATTGTGGACATAAAAAGATACTGTGAATTGAAAGTGCAGCTGGGAACTTGAATCAGGGTGAGGCAAAATAACAGTGTGTTTTGTTTTGTTTTTTTTTTCACTGAGGGCATACAGGACAGATTTGGAAGCTGAGGTGCTTCCCTTATGAACAAGATTTGAGCAAGGAGGCTCAAAACATGCTTTCTAGCTTTGGAAGCCATTTGAATTCTATAATCCAGCCACTTCTAAACAGTGAATCCTTATTAAACACAGCTAAATCAGTGTCATTCATCCCAATCAAGCACAGACAGGCAATATTTAAATTATGGCCTTCTCTGCTTATCATAGAAAAATAACTACCTCTACTCTACATGTATAAGCTTCTACGAGGCAGCCTTGTAGACCTGCCAGCTTGGATTTGACCACTTACACTGAAGGCTTATTAAAAAATGCTTCAGTTTGCTTCAGCAGGAAATAGGAGACCAAACTAGCAGACTTTGTTTAAGAAAACATGCTTGTAAATCAAAGCATCCTATTGTTTTGTCTTCCATTCATGCTTGGAATTTTTTTGACATTGCATAGCAAGGTTACTAGTTGGGGTTGAAGACACCAGCTTGGGGAATGGTTCCCAGAACTATTCCTCATACTTACAATCTACAGCACCTAATTCACATATTATTATTCATAATTTCAAGCTGCATCTATGGCTATAAATTCCACAATTCCACTACATGAGATATTAATTCCAGAGGATCTGTTTATTTATTTTTATGTCACTTTGAGATTAACTACACTATTAGTATGATATTGACCTTACAAATATCTTATCAGAGTCCTTGGTGTTAGAACAGTCCAGCCTTGGAAAGACTGTATCAAAACATCCTTGCTGTCTAGCCTATGCACATTCCAGCCCAACAAAATAATACTGCAAAGTTTCACTCCTGAAACAAATACAGCCTTCTGGGTCAAAAGCAGTAACTTCTGCTTTCACCTCTATTATACCAACTAACAAAGTTGACATAGATTTGTTTCCACCATTATAGTCAACAAAATCTTCATCTGTGCAATATTGAACTCTCTGTTCAGTTTTGGGGCAGTCTTTGTTTTGCCTGCTAAGAAATTCATTCCTTGTTCTCATCCAGCTCTTGATTTACTGTAATTCAGAATTCCTACCTGTATTATAAGTGATTAACTCATTCCAATTTTTGATTTAGATCTTTGCCTTTTACTTCCCTTCTCTACCATCTTTCATCATCTAATTTTTAATATTTCTTTCTTTATAAAGTTTGGACAGTGCTACTACATATCTCTTCCACAGCTCACATGATTTAGAACATCATTCTTGTATCCTTTTCATCTTTGTGATTGTTCACTTAATTGCAAGTTGTGGCATTCTTGTTTTCACTACTGATTTTTCCTCTAGATTTCTCTTCCTTTCACCTAACACATATTCTTCAATTGTGTTTTAGGATCTAGGTAAATGAAATTGTGCCAAGGATGCCTTATTGTGCTACAGCTAGTTGTTAACTCTTTTAAAGTCTATTTTGCTATTGCAAAATGGTTTGGGTTTTACCCCTAGACCGTATGCTTTTGTAAATATAACAGACAAAACCCATCACATCTCCTGTAGGATTTAACTGCATCGTAGCTAAAATGGTTTTGGCACCAATGATACTATAAATTACTGGTCATCTACACAGATATATGCAGTCTAGAATGTTTAATCAACAGCAGTAGTAAAGCCACTCAACAGAGAACAGTACCTGTTCTTATAGGTCAACTTTACAATTCTTGTGCCACCTTCATACTTCCCAGGATGCAATTCTTTTAAGGCTTGTTCCCATTTAGAAATGACATCACAGATCTTAAACAAATATCAAGGAGAGAAGAGACACAAACTTAGGTGAAATATATAGCCAAGGCTTGAGGGGAAAGCAAGTGAACAAAATATTTTGAAACACAGAAGATCAAGAAACAGACTGGATCAGCATAAACACAACTCAAAGTGACAAAACACATCCTTCTTCTATTACACAGTATGTAAAAATTAAAGCTTTCCAACTGAAAACTCCAGCTTTAACCTGCAGGGGCACACGTGAATTCTGGTCTGATAATAATTGTCATTGCTATGTCCACGTTAGCAAGCAGCAAAGCTCAGGAGGAACAGATCTGCACAGAGAAACACCCATTCCTAAGTCTCCATGCCCACACGAGTGACCTGAAAGTCCACTTCTATGTTGGATGACATATTCCAGTTCATGTTTCATGTAAAAAAGAATCACTTTCATGATCTCAGGTGACTCCTTAATGTGAGTCAAAGCATGGTTAATATGAATGATTGGTAGGTTCACTTCAAAAGTGCCCTCTTGAGCCAAACTCAAGCACTAACATCCTCTGAACAGCAGCAGAATGTGCATGGCTATACCAAACCCTTGGATGTGAATGTCCAAATTTTGGGAATGTTTGGTCCTAGATTCCAACCTTGTAACTCAGACATATTTTACATAATAACATGGCTTTTATTTGTTTTGGTTTTGGGTTTTTTTTTGTTCCATTCAGCTACTTCTGATTATTCTAGTCCTTTTACAAGTGGTCTAATGAAGGGGCCTACTTCTCTTTTGATAGCATCTCAATGAAAACAATGTGAACATAAGAAGCTACATGAAATTCATAATCAGATCTCTAAACCTCTCTTAAGCTGCTGAAATTTACTGGTTATTATTTACTTGCCAAGGCAAAGTGATGCCTTTGATTGTCTCAAGCTCCTTTGATTGTCCAAGCTGATACCTCATCTCTTCAGATGCTCCAATTACCAGCAAGGCTCCAGATTACCTGATCTATATCAGGCCATGAAAACAAACTATATAATTTGGCACTGTCTTGGTAGCTTCCTTTCAAACCATCTATTTAAAAGTTATTTGGTATCTTCTCACTCTGTTGCATAATGTGAAATTTTACACTGTGTAAAATTAATTGTTTAAGTTCCCTACAGTTATCAGGACCTCTTCAAAGTTGTTACTACAACTATTCCTCCATTGTCTCATTCATGGCAGCCAGCCTGCTCAATTAAGGCAGGCATTCAGCTGCAGCATGGGTAAAAATCTCCATATGAAAGTTACAGGTAATACTTTATCTGCTTTTTTTTCCCTTGATCTGAGGCCCAACACTCTTTCTTAAAGTGAAGCCATATTCAGTAGAGCTTTCTCTCCTAAGTACGCTTATCAATAATGAAAGCCTGAGTTACCTAGAGATAGCAAGGAGATACTTCATAATCCAACAGATGGAATTTATGCAGACATGCCAAAAGATTCACAGCCTAACATAAATTTGTCTCAAAAGTGTCACATTTGATGTCAGTTGTGATATCTGATCATGCTGGCTAGTTCAGTCATGTTTCAATTTTGTAGTCAAGACAAATTAAACTTTAATATGTGCTAAAATATGAGTTAGAGCTTTAAAAAAAATTGACCCATTTATCACCTACTAAAATAGATCTTTCTATTAAGAACTATATCAGATTAGGCTAGCTAATTATAGAATCATAGAATCATTTCATTTGAAAAAGACCTTTAAGATCAGTAAGCCTAATCATCAAGCCAGCACTGCCAAGTCCACCACTAAACCATGTCCCCAAGTGACACATCTACAGACCTTTTAAATACCACTAAGAGCAGTGACTCCACTACTTCCCTGGGCAGCCTGTTCCAATGCTTGCAAAACTCTTTCAGCAAAGTAATTTTACCTAATAGGCAATCTAAACCTCCCATGGAGCAACTCTGGGCTGCTTCCTCTTGTCCTGTCATTTGTTACTTGGGAGAAGAAACCAACTCCCATCTGGCTACAGCCTAATTTCAGGCAGTTGTAGAGAGCAATAAGGTCCCCCTGAGCCTCCTTTACTCCAGGCTGAAGAACCTCAGTTCCTTCAGCAGCTCCTCATCAGACTTACTCTCCAGACCTTCACCAGCTTTGCTGTCCTTCTCTGGACTTGCTCCAGCACCTCAACATCTCTCTTATTGTGAGGGGCCTAAAACGAGTGCAGAGTACAGGGAGGCAGTCACTTCCCTGGCCCTGCTGGCCACACTGATACAGGCCAGGATGTTATTTGCCTTCTTGGCCACCTGAGCACACTGCTGGATCATGTTCAGATGGCTGTTGACCAAGATCCTCAGGTCCTCTTCCTCTGAGCAGCTTTCCATCCACTATTCCCTCAGCCTGTAGGGCTGCATGGGGTTGTTGTGACCCAAGTGCAGGAATTAATATCTCAGTTGTGAATATTAATCTAGATAGACAATATCCAAGCTTATTTGATCTTAATTTATTAAGAGAGTTTTATTAACCATTTAGCAGTCCTTCAAAATGTATCCTAAAGGTAGCAGCAGAGGAGAAAAATAGATACCTTCATATTGCCAGGCAAACAATGTTCCAAATTCCTACCAGAAGGATCATCTGTGAACAGAGAAAATCCCATATGGGATGGCTTCCTCATTCCTGTTTCTTGATTCAGTCTCTGGATGAATTCATCAACAGTTGAGGAACCATCAAAACCTACAACCTGCAATGAAAGAGGACTTAACTGAGGATACAAGTGACTATTGATAGGTATCACAACTAATGAAGGTGGTTTCCTAGGGATTAGCATTTCAGGATTAACTGCCAGCTCCAGTGACAACACTTCTGTATTGTCTCCTTTCATATCACATTCTTTCCCATATTGAGACACTTCCAACATCTCTCCCTTTTTCTCAGCTACCTTTTCTTCCTAAGATCTGTAGAGCTAGGAGTGAATTCCTTTCACCTTCTTGGGAAATCAGCTAAAACAGCAAGGAGAAGCAGTGTTTATCACCCAATATGCATACTGGAGATATGTATCAATACCATGGTGCCACCCACCCACATGAGGGAGGCAGGTTAGGCACAGTCTAGTGCCCAGCAGAAAGGCAGCTGTGGTGGCTCACCTGGTAGGTTCCATTCATGAAGTGCACAGGGATGCTGAAGGGGAGGGAGTGGTGGTAGGGATTTCTCAGCAGGATGGACACGATCTCCATCCGGGAGGGCTTGGCTTCCCGCTCTCCAGCCTGCACCGTGCGGGCTACTGATCTCTGGCAGTAGATGGCATACTTGCCTATCTCACTCCTAGGCAAAGAGGGGGAGAGAACCACAAACGAGCTCCAAGTGCCATGTCCTCTTCTATTTCCCATGCCACGAAAACGCATTCCTCCCTCAAACTTTTGCTCAAGCACAGATACTTCTCTAAGCAGATCTACTGTTCATCTCAACAGACTAACAGCTCAAGTGAAAAGCTACAACACAAACCTGAGCTTCAAGGACCTGTAAAATTAAGGCAGACCATTGACTCTCCAAGAAACACAAGAGTATTCCCTGCTTCTATGTGGACTGGACACATACTGTCTTCTGTACCCTGTTGCCATCATAGTATCTGCAAAGTCCAGATAAATTCACCTTCAAACTTGCTGTTGTACCAGTGGAACTTAGTTACTATTGTGTCAAGTCCTGGTAAATAGTGAGTTGTATTACCTTGTGAGACTAATGCATTGCAAGCCGTGTTTATTAATTTACACAGCTGTACAAATCGTAAGTTTCCCTTAACCCTATCTGCTAACCAAGAGACTTGACAGAGATTCCAAGCAAGCTTAGATTTGTTGACAGTTCAATAAGGATAGGGATAGTTACTAAGATGATCAGTTTACTGTCTACTGAAGAGAGTGCTCTGTTGAACAGCATCAAAAAGATGTGTCTCTAAAGTCAAGCAGGAATGGTCAACTGCACCTTGCACAAAAATGTTAAGAATGCATATACTCAATAAGTTCTGAAATTGAAGGATTTACATGGATTTGTAACTGCTATCACTTTCCAGGGTAAAATAATTCCACTCAAGATGCCTTCAAGAGCTCAGGACATGATTAAATCTCCAGTTAAATCCCTGCAAGCAACATGGAAGTCAGGAGTTCTGGCTTTTCACTGTAGCAATATATTTCTCACCTCACCAGTAATGAACTTGGACAATATTCAGATAGAATAATCTTGCTTCATCAAGAAGCTGTTATGTCTGGTTTCCAGATGTTCCTAAGCCTGTGACTTCTCCCTTAGAACTCAGCCCCACTTTTCTTCCTCTCTTAAGAGGAAGAACACGGAGATCACCTTTCACAAAAAACAATACCTAGAATTAAGATCTATAATTCCTCTAATTAAGACCTTTTAATACCTAGAATAGATCTAGACCATAGGCATTTTGCAGTGTAAACATTCTAATGTCTTGCTTGCTTGTGAAACAGAGAAAGTATATCTAATTAACTGGTCAAGAAACACCTGTATCTACTCCATCCAAAGAGAGGTAAGTATTCCTAGAGCTAGGGAGAAGGAGCCATACTAAATCCCATTTAGCAACTGCTCCAAATATAAACTAAACTACAGATGAACATAGGTCCATTTTCATGTAATTTCTGGGGTTTTTTTCTAACCCTATTAATTGTTTCATAGCTGGATCATATAAATAAATTTCCTCTTTGTTTCTGCTTGGCATATATTTGTTCACAAAAGTGCTTTTGGGCAGACCATCAGCATAGTAGAGCTTGAAGCTGATGTAATAAATCAGTTTCATACAGCCCAGCAAATCCTTATGAAATTCAACAGTCTCCAACACTAGAGCAGCTCCACTAATGAGTTGAATGGACCCATCTAGGAGCTGGTAATACACATGTTTGAAGAGATGGTTCCTAGTACTAGATAAAAGATCCCTAACATATTGTCTGAGCAAATAGAGAGAGAACCTGAACACTGTTGAGTGCCCAATACCTGTATTTTTGCTTTTGAGAAGAAATAGCAAATGTGAGGCAACAGTTAAGAAAATAAAATACTTAATAGGAATACACATTTCCTTTGCAGTGCCAAGAGACTTTTACCTTGAGTTCAATGGCAGATTTAGGTTTCTTAATTGAATATGACTATTTGTTTGAAAGGATTTTTTACTTTTACTCTTTTACTTTTGTCTTAACCACATTGTATTTTTGCAGCAGACAACTAGACATCTCTAGCTGTGACCTCCCCACTAAAGACACAGTGAGATACACTGAAGACCAGATCACCATGGAAACAAACAAAGAGCACAGCATGAACAATGGAGAACAACTTCTCGCTGTTACCATAGCTACACACCAAAGAGCTAAGAGAAAACAGTACTAGCATATGTTTCAGGTTTGTCTTTCCTAACTTTTTATGGTTCCCTGAGATGTTTTATGCCTCACTTTTGTTCTGTCACTTTGCCTGCTAACCTGACAGCAGAATGTAATCACCTACAATTTGAGTAATTCATTCCAAGTAATAACTTTAGTCTGTCTTTCTGTCAATAAAAGAAAGTAGCTACATAAGCAAAAAACTTTCCAACTCTCCAGTAGCTCCAGTTATATCTACAAAACGTTCTTTTGCTAGTATAGGTTACTTTTGTGAACTAGCTTCATCTAAATAACAAATTATTGTGAATGGTTGAAATGGTACAGCTTTATACTACTGGGAACCTTCTGTCCTCCCTCTCATATGTATTTGCAGGTGTGTGCTCCAGAATTGCTCCCCTCTTTCTCTGCAGTGGGTGCAAGAGGCAGTCAGCTGAGCAGAATGAAATGCTGTTGCAGTCCTTACCTGGGGTCTGCATGTCGCTGCAAGTGCTGTTTGATGTACCAGAGGAAGTGATGCTGAGGCAGGAACAGAGGAGCACATAAAGCCAGCAGCTGCCAGCACTGTGAATGCAAAACTGGACATCACTCTTGGTCTGTACTTCTTACCTCTTGTATTTTATAGAATACTACAGCCAAAATTATGGACAGTGACTAGTGCTTTTTGGAGTGACCCTTTCTGGATGTGTAGTTCAAGATGTTTCAGAGGCAGTAATGGTCAGACTGGATCTTCATTATCTCAATCTGGACTCTGAGAAGACTTCTATATGATTGGCTACTTCTAAACATTTTGGCTTCCAAAAATTTTAGTGTAACCACAACTGAGTCAACAATTAAGACTTAAATTAATCCTATATAAGAGAAAATCATAACAAAAAAAGCACTGGGAAATTTTATTTCAAATTAGATCTGTTATTATTCAACCTGATTTTAATGTCTCACTTGAGCTGGGAATATTGTAATCACATATGTGCATTCATGCTGTAACTAATTAATTTTATTTACCCAACAATTACAGTGCAAAATTCAGATTTCATGTTTAATAGTAATATTCATGACTTGTATGCTGTTAATTATCTAAAATGCAGAACAAAATGAATACCCTATGACAGTTATAGCAAGACAACACAAGCTATGAAGTTTGATTCTGAATATAGTCTGAATAGACTATTTGCAAGTGGTAAACAGTTACATTTAAACTAAAATTTATTTTTCAAGTAGTTATATTCTTAGTGCTCTTTGCAGATCAGTGCTGAGATTCTCTTTCCCCTAGCACACTTTAGCATAAGCACTATTTTAGGAGAACCAGTCCAATAGCTACTAATTAAAAACATGGGATTAAATGGGAAGTTTTTGCAGAGTGGCACTAAATAAGGAGGAACTGACCTGAATGAGTGAGTGGTTCTGCGGTTGTCGGCAGCTGGTCTGTTTGACGAGCTGACAGTAGATTTCATTCTGCAGCTCTGTATGTGTCAAGCACACCTGCAGTGCTGTCTGGGCAAGTGACACATGGTAATCAATAGAGGACGCCTCCACAGGAACGTTGATGAACAGCTGACAGGACTGTGAAAGGATAGAAGTTAGTCAATGCCACAGATATAGCAACTTTCTCTGGTACTTTCCAGGCCAGGTTCACCAAATGTATTTATTAACTTACAGGTGGTTAATAAATAACCTTGAGAGAGGGAAGAGAGTCAATACTTAATTCCTATTCCTCCTTCCTTAGTTATGGCAACCAGAAAATTTACTCAAACTCCCCTGGTCTAAGGAACTTACAAGTCAGCAAAAGAATTGAGGGGAAAATGTGCTTCCTGCCTTCCATGCCTGTGTTTTACCTTGTTCACACTGTCCAGTCTCATTCCTGATCTTATACTTGGAGAGTGCAAAAGTGTAATCTCCAGCAGCTTCACCACTGGTCTTACTGAGACAACTGAGTTTGCCAGGGAATTGTTTCTGTTTCCTTCAATCCAACTATTGAGAGCCAAAAGGAAGACAAAGCTAACCTTGAAGCATAAAGTCTGTGGGAAGCATTACTTCTAAGCCCAGATTCTGCACAAGAAAAGTTAAACCTCCAAAGAATAAATGACATTTAAAATCCAACAGTTCTCTTGAAACTAAATTAACCAGCAGGCCTGTCTAAAGCAACTTATAGTGAGAGTAAATGTTGTACAACATGACCAAATAATGTTACTGTCCCAACAACAGAGCAAAATAAGTGAAAACCATGTAATGTCCCTTTAAATACCTTAAAAAGTTTCAGGGCTTCAGTCTGTAGAGCCTCTGATGGCAGAGTAGTGAGGGATGTGTGCAACCCATCTTTACTGTAGCACAACATAGGATGCTTCCACAGAGGAGAATCTGATGTAGCAGATGGGCAAAAACATGCAGTGTCAGAAACAGGAGAGAAAGAACAATATCCATGTCGACAAGGAGCCTTCCTGAGATGGCAAAACACCCAAGGAAGCAGCACTGCACTAGGCCACATTGTCTTTGGTGACACTTCACTGATTTCAGCAAAGCCCACCATGGATAAGGAGTCACCAGCATCATTAGTTATCAGCAAAAATATTGGCATCCTCAGTCCTGCTACATCAGAGCTTCTCATCAGCTGGATTCTGGTGAGAAGCCATTCAGGTGTGTGTTCAAACCAGAAACACAAACCCTGCCAGGCAACTGCCTGCAATGGGGGTCTTTGTTTGTGCAAGTCACTATTCAACAGGAAGCAAGGTTCATGTATGGGTCCAGAATACGTAAGTACAAGAAAAGGGTTTTAAATATGAATGCAGATGTTAATATATATTTGAGAACATCGAGCATAAACATAAATGCATGAGCAGGTATCAAAGATGAGGATGGATGTATGTGTAAAGGTTTATATGTGCAGACAGAGAAATAGATGGGAGGGCAAGTGTGTTTGAGTTGTTTAAAGAAAAGAGCATGTCTTTTTATGGTCAAGATTTCCTGGAAAGGAAAATCAAGACCAACAAAGACAGGAAAAAATTAAAGCACCAGTTCTTTATTTTAATTTGAATTACTGTTACAGATATTTCAGAGGCTTTGATAAATGATGTGACAATGTGATGGACTTGTCTGAGAACAAGGGGAGAAGGACACTATACCATATGATATACTACTGAGAAATCCCCTTCCATCACCTTTGACCAGATTACACTGGGAATTAAAATTATTCTTCCTTATGCTTTGCTACCATGGAAGAGTTTGTGGTGCTTACTTACTAGGGTCTCCATCTGCATCCAATAGTTTTCCAATGAGTTGTTCATATGACGTGCCCACTGTGGCATTACTGCTACCAGCTGCAACAGTCAGATGGTACAGCCAGGTGTTCTAGGCATAAGGATGAGAACAGGAGGAGTCAATTCAGACCTGTCTTCTACAAACAGGTTAAGCCTGTATGGCCCATTTGCTCATTGTTATCAAAAGACTCTTCCTCTCCAAAAAAAGATTGCTTTTTATACCTTCTCCTGTTTGGTGCGGATAAGTAAATATGTGGGACTCTGGTCCTGTGGGTGAATTGCCAATGTACAGTGGGATGAGAGAAGTCCTCCACCAGTAGATTCATAATCTTCATCAGAGTCACAGGAACGGTCTACTTCTTCCACCTTGGAGTCACGCAGAGGCAGATGCCCTAAAGGACACTATGAAGAGCAGAAGCACATTAGATAAATGTAACTCAACTCCCAGTATGGACCAGGAACACTGGGAAAGAAAAGACAAGTAAAAATACTGACAGTTCTGTAAAACAGAAGGAATAAAATAATTCAATGTTTAGCTAATGTAATCTTGTACTTCTAGAGAATCTCTTTTTTTCATAAAGTACTTAAAAAATGTATCACTACTTTTATTTTTTTGGGAGAGCATCTACAGGTCAGAGTGAGACAATGCAAATAAAAAGAGTTTTTTCCCCAAAAGATACTGCTTTCTTCCCATTACACTTGAGGGTCAGTTGCTTAGTATTTTGAGCCACTGTTTTCTGACCTTGGTCAGACTTTCTGCTTGCTACTGGAAAAGAAATACTTTGAAAATTTCTTAAGCAGTTAGATTCAGACAAAAGAGAGGATATCTGCTGTGCTAACTCTGAAGGTTAATCCAAAATATGAGTCACAGTATTTTTTGATATTCTAAAACTTGGGGTTTGACATCTCCAAGACAAAGTAATGGACTATTGGGCAAGGTGTCCAGAAATGGAAGCACATTACACTGATTACCTCCCTCTTCCCAGAATGTTGATGCTATCTGTTTTCATGATGGTAATGTGGGATCTATCAGCTGCTGTATAGAAGTCTGCTCAGAAGGCTACACAAGACTAAATGCAGCAAGTGAGGAACAAGATACAGATCTCAGAAAGAGCAATAATTTGCCTTTTAAGTCTGCTCTCATTTAAGCTTAAAAAAAAAATCGGGGAAATACTGATTCTCTTTGTGGAACAGGTGCTGCTGTAGGAGAAGTACAACCAAGAGAGAGAATTGAGACACAGAAGCAGTAAAGAAAAGTTCATAAGAAATGGGAAAGGAGGGTTCAAGAATAAAAGGAGAAAAAGGAATTACCTTATCTTCATGATTTCGATAGTAGTAGAAAGTTTTTCCAATCAGTGCGCACCAGACCAACTTAGAGTGACCATGCTTGACCTGTGAGAAGGACAAAAACATTCATGCTTTTATTATCAGCAGTATTGCTAGAATTACTTTCTAGGACTTCAATTTTCAATTCAACTCTCCCTTAATACTTTACATATATTTTTTGTTTTATGCTAATATAAGCTCCTCTCAAAACATACAGGGCACCCCTTCAAAAAGTACATCCCACCCAAGAACATAGGACATGGGTGCTTATGAAAATGGGTCTAAGATTTTGTGAAGTGTTTTACTCATTCATAATAACTTATAATTTCTCTATACTGATATACAATATTAAGGGTTTTAAAGATTATAAAAACAAATCAGCTCATCTCAGCAAGAAAAGACCAGTCAGCCTGGTCTAGACAGCTATTTCCTACTGCAGATGAATAGCCTTCAGATGCAGGTTGTCATTAGCCTTGAAACCTGACAAAAACTACCTTCAAATATTCACAGTAACTTGCAATGTCAAACTAATTTATGGAAATGATATAAAGAATAAGAATTTTCTGCCATTGTACTAATGCACCTACAGTCTATTATGACAGAACTAAGTGCTAACCTAGAACCACACAAGCCATTTTTTTAAACTCTCCTGTATGACCAAGTTAAAGATCAATGAAATGTGACATTCAACAACATTGATTTTTTTATACTATGACATGCTGTGAATTCTGCTGAAGAAAAGCATACATAAGGCAGATATTTGTTATTACTTACTACTTGCCAGTCAGTTCCTTTCAGTACCCTTGTTCGTCCTATCCCTTATCACTTATATAAATGTTTTACTCTGAAACACAGAAATCTACAGCCACTTTTCCTTCTTTCCCTACTCTTACAGAGAGTATTAAAATACTACTTTTTTGCTCACATTTGCTGTGCAAACCAAGAAGCTGTTACACTGTCAATTCTGAGCTAAACAAAATATGAAATACTATTTTACCTTGGTGAGCCAGCCTTTCACAGTAGGTTTAGCATCACTGTGAGGAACACCAACAGGACTGCTCACTTGTACTCTCAGGATACTCTGTAGGACATGAATCCATTCCTCCAGGATGTTGGGAGAGTCTGCTGTCAGGAAGTATGTTCTCTTTTCCGTCACAAGCTGGAAGGAAAAGGAGTGAGAAAGTACACAGCTGCACACCCAAAAATCGTTTATTTAGTTGATGAGTTTCTTTATCCCATAAAGACTTTTTTTTGGTCATTCAGGAGAGATATTTTTGAGGGTAAGAGAAAATGAAAAAACAAAACTCAGATGAATGAAATTCTCATAGGTTTTCTTGCTGTTTCTGTTGGATACTGTGGCTTTGCATCCTCTCTCGTGCTTTCTTTTTTTCTCAGTGCTGCTGCTAGTTTTTAATTTTAAAGGTGACTACATAAATGTGGAGTTTTGCTGCCTTCACTTTGTATTTCATTTTGCCTTCATTACCCTGAGACCGAGAGGAAAGATGCTATAAGTCTAATAGTAGTAGGCCTTAGTAACTTCAGTTCCATAAGGGCAGAAGGTAGCTCACAAGCTAGGCCATGTACCTTTCAAAGTAGAAAAGAAACTTTAATGCTGCCTTTCTAATTAAGTCAATAATGATTAAAAAGTGAACCCAGTGATGGGCTAACTTCTAATACTTTAGAAGTCAAATTCTAAAAGGAATCAACTATTCAGATGGTTTTTTAGATCATCCTGGCATGTAAAGTCAGGCTTGAGATCTGTGAGAGAAGTCTTTCAGAAAGATCCTAGGTACTAGCTGATTTTAATTGTCTTAAGAATTGTCTTCCCCCACAGATTTCAAACTCTAACTCCTGCAAAAAAAAGGAAAGCATTATGGTGTAAAACAGGACAAAAATAAATACTATTTTTTTTCAGTTTCAAAAGGGTGTATTTGGGTTACAATTTAGCTCTTTCCTCATTATTAATTAGACTAACTGCCTGTTTTGTGCCAGGAAACAGACACCAGATAAAGTTAGCTCATATAAATTGAGACACACAGTACCATTCAGTCTGAATTAAGTCCTCCCTCACCCAGCTGCTGAGTGTATGGTTATGTGCAGGATAAAAAAACCTACCTGGAATGTTTGGGACCCTTCACCCCTGACAATTTGGCATGAAGAATTCAGTTCCAGCTGCCCTTGTGGTTTGCGGATAACATCACTCTGAAGAAAGAAAAGCAAACAATTTTTTCAGTAGGAAACCTCAGATGGGTCTTAGATTACTTAAATACAGCATAATAAGCACATGCAGGTTGGAGTTTGCAGTTGTGAGCTGGAAAGGACAGCCTAAGGCTGCCAGGTGAAATACGAGACTGTGTGATCCCATTGCAAAAGTCTCCTCAATAGTGGCAGACAATATAATAAGAGCAGTGCTAATAAATGCTGTCTTTTGGAGTTCAGATTGGACATTATGATTAATAAAACAAAAGCAAGCCCAAACAAACACCAACAAACCAAACCCTTTCTAAGAGGGAAGGCAGTACAACACACAATAGGTACCAACATGGTGGCTGAATTTCTACCTTCAGAAGTTTTCAATATTCAGCTAGACACTTGTTAAATGACAAGTTTATTAATAATAACTTTGTTCTTCATTTGATGCATACAGTGAATTTTTATAATGTTTGTAATGCTTTTCAAAACAGAGACATGTCTAACCAAAAATGTTTTTCCAGTATATTAAATTTCTCTGTGCCTCTAAAGGGGAGGAAATGTATCCCAGTGACTTACCGGGGACTTGTAGTACATGATTTGTCTGTTTCTGAGCACAAACCATCGTCTTTTCCACGCCTTCACCTGGCTGCCCATTTTCAGCAAGTAGCCTGATTTCTCCATGGGTTCCTGGAGGACAGAGGAAAGGGGGGAGGAGGTTATCTTGCAGCTCTCAAAATACAAATGAAAGTATGCTGAAATTAAGCCCAGCTATTTGCTGCATCTCCATAATTTTCTGCTTTGTTTAGTAGCAGCCCTCAAAGATCATTTCACTGATTGTTTGATGCACTGTAAACTTACTTATTTTCCTATTGAGGCACTGATTTTCCAAATAAAAGTGAAGGTTGTCTCTATGCCATGATTAGACTCCTATTCCTTGTCTGTTTGATCTCTTATATTGAAGAGTACAGACTTTAATTCTGCCCAGTTTGAGGTTTCTTTCCTTCCTCTTTTCTTCCTCCAAATTTCCAAATTTATTTTGTCCCAAAAGTGTAAGGCCATCATTAAAGTAGAATACAACTACAGGAAACTAGTACAATTAGTTACAACTAGATCACCAACCCTTGATGTTTATACTTTTAGCAAACTACATAAAAAAATTGCACTTCTTCTGAAGCACCAGATGGTGTCTTTTGATACCAATCAGCTGGACCAATAGCCCAGTCTGTTAGAGCTTCACTTTGCAGGGGGATTACTGAATATCCTGTAGTTATACTACTCTCTTTTAAGGCCAAGGCTCTGTTTGTACCTCTTTGCAAGTGTAACACAGTAGCTACAGTGCAAGCCTTACAGAGCAGATTCCACCATCAGTGGAATAGGAAGATGTTCGTTGTAGCTTGTGTTCTGGCTCTGAATAGTCACCATCCAAGGAGTAGGCATCAGGAGGGATGGCATAGTCACTCTCGGAGCTCAGTGAGGACACAGATACACCTGTTCAAAATAAAGGAAGGAATGAGAGTCATGGCTAGACAAAAGCATGCTCTGAATATTGTACACTCCAAAAACATTTCTGCATTCACCATTAAGGCTTTTTTTTTTGGTTCAGAACAACAAATCAGACTTGGGAAACTCAAACTCCACTAACATGACTTCTGAGGCCTCTTTTTATTTCCCTAGGAAGACAAGTAATAAAAAGTGAGTTTTGAATTCTAACAATGAAATAAATTTATTGCTGAATAAAACCAGATTAAAAAAATATACCAAAAAAATCAAAAAACTTCATCTGTCATCTGAAGGAGAGACAGCTTGTTTTCATCTGGGGGCATCCATTATAAAGCCTCAACCCCCTCTGATTTCAGCTAAAGAAAAGACTTCTTCACTAGCAACAGGGCTTTGCTTTCTGTGAATCTTTTACCATAGTTACATGGCAATGCACAGGCACATCTGCCAATGCATCACAACAGAAGTTAAGATTATGAAGTACAACTCTATTTTAGAGACAACCAACAAAATTTGGTTGTCTCTAAAATAGAGTTGTATTTCACATAGTCTCTGTGATAACAAAAATTCCATGCAACTTCCATTCAAGTTTAGCCCTCCCAGCAGGCAAGAAAAATAGTCCTAATCAGGATTCAAAATAACTGACAGCTCTCAAAGATAGGCGAGATGTACTTACTGGTCAAGAAATTACCAGTCAATGACAAAGACAAAAAAGCACTTTCTGTACTGTGTCAGTACTAGCTTGGTTCCAAGGAGAAGCCACAGCAAAGGTATGGATGACTGGATATGGGATGGATTTGGGAGGGCAATCCTTCCCACAATCTTAGTTTAGCAATTGCCTGAATGGAACTCTATTAGCAGTAAAAATCATCTACAGGAACAGATTTCTATCATCAACTGTTTCTACTGTTGATGTCTGCACACATTCTGGGAGAACTCCTTGTAAGCAACACTCTGGCTGAGCATTTGCCTGTCACTGATGATGCTGCTCAGGACATCTTGGCTCTGATGAAGAGTTCATCCTGCCCAGTAGCAATACTCCCACTTTACCTCTCTTCACAGCCCGAGGGCTGCCTGGCATGCTAGCTTTCCTGGTCTCACATCCAGCAGTAGAAGTCCTGAAGCTGGCATGGGAGCCACAGTCATCATCAGAGCCTGAAGACTCATCTAAGAAAGGCACATTGCTGATCTGTGTGGCTTTCTGGAAAACAGACCTGAATGGTTAGTGTGTGAGAGAAGAGTTTCCTCAGGACAGCCCCTTCTCAATCAAGAGACAGAGCAATGCATGCCCTTAATTACCGCATTGCCTTGCCCACTTCTGCCCCAGGGTTCTTCAGTTCCTCCCCTTCTAGTCTGAGAACTTCCAAGCTGGACTCTCCAGTCTGATCTGTTTGGACCTCCTCTGGTTACACCCTCCTACTCTTCCACAAGCCTTATGTTCCATTTCATTCCTTAGGCTACACCCACTGTCACCTCAAGGTTTCATAGTGCACACTGCAAATTCCTGGACCAAAACTTGTTGCAATGTTCTGTGTTCTTAAATATATTTAACATTTGCTACTCTTTCTGCATTCTTTTGATGTCCAGTTCTTCCTGACATTCTCTAATCTTCTTTCCTTTACTGCACAGTTCCATCCTGTTTTGTCTCAAATTACTAGCAGCCCTGGACCATGCTTTCCACAACAGGAAAAGTGAGGTAACTCCTTACCCCCTTCAGCGTAGTGTAGACTGGCACCGTGACATTTCTGTAGATGAGATAGGTAAATGGCCCAGAAGTTGAACACGAGAAATTGGAAACTGGGGAAATTCAGAGAGAAAGCAAGGGAGCAAATAATACAAACTGGTGAAAAGGAGGAGGTTTTAATGGATAAGCACATGGAGAACTGTCATCCTGGAGAGTCTGGCTTCAGAAAGGCCAGGAGATGCATTATTAATGCCATACAATTCCTAGAGAGAGCTGCAATGTTCCCTCCATTTAGTCTGTAAGACACCTTACCCACCCAGTCCTCCCCATGGGACAATGGCAATCTGGTGTACCCTGTACAAACAGAAAAAAAGCCCTAAAAGGCAAAGGTGATGGGTGAATCAGAAGAGTAAAAACAGGCCACAGACACGCAACAGTAGAAGACTAGCTGCAAAACTGATGGAGGAGATAATGGAATCCCTGAAGATGTCCCTGAATGTAGAGGCACAAACAGCCCAGCACCAACCATCCCCAAAATCAGGTATTATCCTCCTCCTTTCCTTTATCGAGGCTATCTATGAATCAAATTTACTTTGAAAACAGGCAAGGAAATAAAGAAATGTGAACAGCCAGAAGCTCAGGTCCCACACTGTCACCATGAACTCCCTTTAAAGATTGATCTAGTCCAGAACTTACAGCAGCTGGAAGTATCATTCCCCATGGCCACTTCAGACAGCCTCATGCCAGACTTGGCCACGGCATAGATTCGGCTCTCCTGGAACAATAATATCATGAACAACAGTGACTAGGCAAAAATGTAATTCTTACCAACAGAAATGCCCATGCCACAGAATCACACCACAGTCACTCCTTTGGGCAGAAGGGTGGGGCTTTCTAACAAAGATAGCTGAATTCCACCATATGTTGTGTGAATGACCATTAATGGAAGCATGTTACTGTGTGCAAATTCCCAGCTACAGAGGTGACATCCTACTGTATCACACTTTGGAAAGAGATGGGTTTTTTTCCAAATTATTAACAATGCATTAAAATTAATTAAGAACAGCCCTATACCAGAACAATTAATTGAGTCATCAGCTGCAAAGGATGCCCATTCCTTGATAAGGGAATGAAGGAAATGCCTGGAATGATCTTAATAAGCCTTTGTTTCAGTTACAACAACATACAGAGCTTTCAGTTCAAAGGATCTCAAAGTGCTTCATGAATTGATAAAAATTCCAGAGGGGGAACCCAACTCTCTATCTAGATGCAGAGTTGACTAAGACATCAACTAGTGTCATATGGATAAACCCCAAAGCTAGGAAACCTCTTGGTGCTCCTTAAAGCATACAAGCAAAAGTCACTATGAAATAACATACATAATACATATACATGAAAGCGCCTAAGATTGCAAAGTCAAGTACACCAAAAAATTTATAAGACATAAGAATTAACAGTGACTGCTTGACTTTGCAGTATCAGTAAATCATTTGTTGGCCCATGCCTTTAAAAAATAAAATGAAAACAGAATTGTCTCTTTTGATACTACATTGATTTCTACCAGGTTTGTCAGTTTGGCCTGTTTAGGAACCTGGTTGATGGAGTCCCTTGGGAGTCAGACTTGATGGACAAAGAATCCAGCAAGATTGAACATTCTTCAAGAGGGAAATCTTTAAGGTGCAGGAGCAGGTCAACCCCATGTGTTGAAAGATGAAACAATGAGGAACACCAGCCTGTCTGATCAGAGAGCTTTGGCTGAACTCAAAGTTTGTAATCTTTAGATGAAGGGACAGGTGACTCAGGAGGGCTACAAACACACTATGAAGTTATGCAAGCAAAAAATTAGGAGGACCAAAGCCCAACTAGACCTTCACCTGGGTACTGCAGTAAAAGACAAGAAAAGACTTCTATAAATACATTAGAAACAAAAATAGAATCTCCATCCTTCATTGGATATGAGTGGGAAACAGTGACAAAGGATGAGGAAAAGGCAGAGGTACTCAATGCCTGCTTTGTTCAGTCTGATGGTAAAACCAGCCATTCTCCAAGCAGCCAGCCCCCTGATCTGGAAGACATGGATGGGGAGCAGAATGAAGCCCCCATAAGCCAAGGGGAAATGCCCAGTGACCTGCTTTGTGACCTAGACACACACAGGTCTGCAGGGCCAGGTGGAATCCACCCAAAGGTCCTGAGGGAGCTGCCAGAAGAGCTCACTGAGCCACTGCCCATCAGTTACCTGCAGCCCTGCTCACCCAGGGAGGTCCCAGGTGACGGGAACCTGGCAAACGTGGCACCGTCTACAAGGGCCAGAGGAGGACCTGGGAACTACAGGCCTGTCACCCTGACCTTGGTGCTGGGCAAGTTCATGGAGCAGACTATCCTGAGCACCATCACACAACACATGCAGGACAGCCAGGGGACCAGGCTCACACAGCATGGGTTTGTGAAAGGCAGATCCTGCTTGACCAACCTGATCTCTTTCCATGACAAGTGACCTGCTCAGTGGATGAGTAGAAGGCTGCTTTTTCCACCCTAAACAATTCTAGGACTAAAAAACAATTAATCTATCTGACTCAGAAGTAACTAAGAAAAAACAACAGGACAAGTATATTCACTTTACCAAAGGTTTTCACAAAATTTTCCTAACAGCAGGAGAATATCATGCGATAGGAATGCTGAGATTTAATCCATGTATCTATTCTAGTATCCATAGCTTTTTCTCCATCTGGAGCTATCTGGTCTCGTCCACTGCTTTTAGGATTCATTTTTCTACCTTAAACATATGACAACAGAACTAAGGATTAACTTTTGATGACCCATATAATTATAAACCACAATGCAGTACATTTTGACTTTATTTTTATTCCTATGATTCTTATGTACCGTTTTTTTCAATGACTCTTTTTCCCCTTATAAAAATAAATAAAAGAAAACAAATTGTAAATGGAACCAGCATGCCCCATGATGTGGAACTGTCTGACTTGGTGGCTCAGGAATGTAACCTGTGATACCCACAGGTAACAATTCCTTGAGACCAAGAAGTGTTGTAGCCTAACTACTGGGCACAAAGATAAAAGATAAGCAGCACTTCTCATATGTTCATTTCTTACCCATGATGGGAATCGGTGCAGTGGTGGTGTGGGAGGTTTACATCCTGGGTCAAGTGTGCCAGACTCAGAACTCACAGCTTCTCTTTGCTCTGCAGGTAAGTGGTACATTCCCTCACACGTTCCAGTTTCTCCCCTCAGCAGGCCACATTCTGTCTCCATCTTCTCCATTACTCCATCATCATCAATGTCTGTCTCTTCCACATGCCCACAGCCAACTGGAGGGTCTGTTATGGGCTGGAAAGTGCTAGTCTCTAAGTGCATTACACGATGGAAAGAATTAGCCCCTGACTGTGGTTGGCTGTGATGTCTCTTGGCTAGCTGGATACTGTCTCTTGGTGTATTGGGTGCTCGTATTTTTGGAAACGTCATACTACTCCCAAGGCTGCACTCCCTCCCTGGAAAGAAGGAATGTGCTGTAACAGCTGATGTTGACACAACCAAAGGTGGCTCAGCAGTTTGGAGATGGCCCTCAAGCATGCTCATTATTTCTGCTGAGGAAGAGGAGTCCAGCTGGTGGGAATGGAATCTAGCACTCAGATCATCAGAGAAGCGGGTGCTATCCAAACCCACTTGTTGCAATGTGCTCACAGTGCTACAGTTTCCTTCCAAAGATGATTGGAAGGTCAAAGCCTCAAGAATTCTTGTGGTCTCAGCTGGAGTGTCCAGTGATATGGGACCAGAGCACCCTAAACCGTGTTCAGAATTTACAGTTGGAAATACATTTTTCTCTGTGGAGAGATTCCAGCTCGATTGGTCAGATATGAACTTCAGCATGCTCTGGGAAAGCAGAGATTTATCCTCTCCATTCTCAGGAAAGGTGTCATTGGCAAAGACTATGTTTGATGAAGAGAGGACATGTTTGGAAGGTCCTGTCTGACACACCTCTCTTAAACCAGGTGTAAGGAGCACAGATTTCTTCTCTATCTTCTCAGCAAAAGAGGCCTGTGATGCTTGGGGCTTCAGGGAATCACAGCAAAGGGATTCAAAGGGAGGAATGCTGGTCATATCTACAAGGAAGGAGAACATATGGTTAAGGCACTCAAACACTTCAATGTCTTCAGTGTTGCTTCCTAGTTTACATTCAGTTGTATTTCAATAGCATCCTGGCCTGTTTAGGACTATACAGAACAGAAGTTTATAGTTTAGGACTATACAGAATAGATGGCTGGGCACAATTATACATGTATAATTTGGAATAGCACAGAATATATGAATAGGAAATTATTAATCACTGTTTCTGACAAAAGTGAAATTAAGGGGCTCCCAATGAAATTAGGCAGCACATTTGAAATTTACAGAAGGAAGGTTTTTTCCCCAGACAAAAAAGCAAACACAATGCTGCAGACAGGCCAGAAAAAGTAATGTATCAATAGTACAGAAATTCTGGCCAAGGAACTTCCTAAGCTACTGAGCGCAGAAGCTGGAAGTGTATATGGAAAGAAGGACAGCTTTACTTGCATTATTTTGTATGGTCCTTCCTGGAATGTGAACAGCCAACCAGGAGATGGGATACTGGCCTAGGCAAGCTTTCAGTCTAATGCAATATAGGAGTTTTTATTCTTATCTATATAACTATGCCTCCTCTCTTAAAACATGAGAAAGAAGTGCACCTATCCACACAACACTTTGTCAAATACAACAAAGTGGCCAGAACACTGCTTAGCATAGGTTTTGCCTTTAGTAGACCTACGATGATTTAACTCATCAAATAATCTGGCATGATTCTAGGCATTCCCGGGGGCTAGATGGGGCTTCCAGCAAAGATATGGAGACCTTCTTAAACATCACAGCAACTGGGGAATTTACTCACTTTTCAAGAATTTCCCTAGAGCTTTTTGTTTTCCTTTTGTGATATATAACCCACACAGTGCTTTATGTCATTATGTAATGAAGTTTTATAATAGTTATATAGTTTTGTTGTAAAATCTTCCTTTTTTTTAGTTCTTTCCCTGCCCTTTCAGTTGCTATGTTAGAGGATGACATAAAAGATAGATACTAGATTACCCCACTGTCCTTTCTATTTAGTACTTACACTTTACACTTATTATACTTTCTTCCTTTCCATGATTATTAAAGATTATCTCAATTCTACAATTTCCACCAAATAGCAGCTTTAGAATATAAAAAAGTGGGGGTAAAACTTGGAATGGCAGAGGATGTTTGATTGACCTTGGCATTTATATTTATTTCAGCCTGACTGAAAAAGAACCAAATCATTACATGCTTTGGAAATTGCAAAATATGGGTGAGTGTGACTCTGCACAACTATTGCTGAAAATGCTGCCTGAATATCAAATTCTATGGGTATTGCTTAACCATCCGTGGGATTTACAAGGAAATAGAAACAAAATGAAGACAAAGTTACAGAGGGAAGAGCAAACAGCAGAATAAATTACTGTTGACAGCTGAGAGGATGAAACTGGCTCTTGGAAACAGCTGAGAAAAAGACAATCATGAGAGCATGACCTTGGCACTTAATTCACAAGGAACTGAATGTTAGCAAAGAGAGCACGTAACAATAGCACACACAAATCCTGGTACATATTTTCCCCTGGCCCTAAGGTAAATCATTAGTGTAGACTGAAAAGACACCATTTATTTTAAATATTACTGGTATTTCTACATCTTCCTAGATGTGACAGGAGATTAGGAAGAAGCTGTTACTATTAGCACAGCAAGAAAGAAGAGATTTGTCTCTCTGCAGAGGCCTCTGATTTCAGCCTGGCAAACTGAGACTAGTGAGGGATAAGAGGAAAGGGCAGTGCTGTTTACTGCCCAGAGAGCTGGGATCCAGGGCACACTTAATACCAGATTATTAACGCAGCTTACCAGGCATTTGCTTTTTGTGAACAGTCAGAGCCAGAGGGGATGAGAAAAACCCAGTCATAAAGCACTTCACTAGAAATGTGGTGGGATTTAGAAGGAATTTTGCCCTGTTCCCTTGCTGTGGAATAATATGAATGCCAGAAAGACTTCTGCAGGAAAGAAATGTCCCCTACCCACATGCCCAGTGAAGTTCTGGAAACTAGCTCATCTTACTGTGACCAAACCAAATTTTTTTTTAAATTTTATTTAAAAATAAAAATTTTAAAAAAAGTAAGAGAGTTTCTTTTTCAAAGTACGTTACAACAAAAGGTGCTGAATCCAAGTTTGGAGACCAAAGTTTTCCATCCAGTCACCAAAGAACTGCAAAAACCCAAAACACCATAAGGAGCTTTCCCCAACCCAACCTGATGGCACAGAGGAGCCCAGCTCCTCAAGGCAGACCAAAGAGCTGCTGTCTTGGCTTATTCTGTTGCTCAGCTCACATGCCAGCAGAGGTTCTGTGGGGATGAGAATTCACACGTGGATATACACTGAAACACATCAGTGAATGGAGAGTTCTACTAGTATTTCAGTGAATGCTTCCAACTCAGGAGCGCAGTGGCTTATTTTAATGGCAAATGTAGATTCTAACAAAAAAAAAAAAAAAAAAAAAAAAAAAAAAAAAAGGAAAGGAGTCTACACTGAATTGTTGATTGTTGGTGGGAAAAAAAATCAAGAGTTAAGGCAGGTAAACATGTTATTCCCATCTTAAAAATAGACCCGACTACAGAACAGAGCAATTCTACTGCCTGCTGTTACAAGTTTTAATTTCTGACAAACTTAAGAATACAACCCAGGAATGCCAACTTCCACTCTTGTGGTGGTTACTAGGCTGCAGTGCCAGCTGAATGCATTTACCTTGCAATGTATCCTGAAGAGCTTCAATTTGCTCCATCAGTCTCTGATTACAGTTTTTCAGGTGGTAATTTTCTAGCTCAAGCTATGAAAGAAGAATAAAAAAATAAACATAATGCAAAATTGTGAGCACATGTGATCCACTACACAGAACATGCCTTCATCTTTATTACTTTTAAGTTTCTTAACAGGGGGAAAAAGAGGTTACCTTGAATCCTTTTAATAAGCAACAACACTTGACAACCCACTTAAAATACTTCGCTGTGCTTTCTCAAACAGCAAAATATTCTCTATATGAACTATTGGCACTTCTCAAATACATCTTTAGATTTACTTCCCTGCTATGGCTTATCATTTACTCCTGTTGCGGAAATAACGCTCATGAAAGAGAGAATCAAAATAACATTACCCAGAAGGAGCATTTGTTCTATCTCACCCTGAATGTAGTAAAAGAGGATCCCATGGATCCAGAGGACCAAAGATAAAAAGCAAAAAACAAATCAACATTAAGGGTGCATTTACATTTCCAATTAGGGCGTGAGAGACTCTTTGCAAGTTTGCCTTATGCCTTTACTTGAAGAGTCTCACCATCCATTTTTAAAAACAGCAGTGGTACACCCAGACAGATTTTCCTCTTGAAGGAACCACTTGTGGTACTGTCTCAAGTAACCCACTGGCAACACAGATGCCAAGCTCTCCAGCCGACAGGGACCCACTTGTGCATGCTATGCACCTGGAATCAGCATCTGGCACAAACCTCATCACCAGTAAAGACACAGTGTGAGTGTATGGTCCTGGGTGCACAGCAGGCCACACCAAATCAAACCCTCTGCTTCCTCCTTTGTGCTGCACTAGTAAGTAACCTAAATGCACCTTAAGTTATCTCACACAGGGAAGAGAAGCAGCAGAGCAGTTCAGTGGATAATCTAGGCAATCTAATGACATTACAAAGTCACATCATAACATAATCAGTGCCCACAAAGACTGCTTCTCCCAACTCCAATAAATTCCCTTTCTGTCATAAACTCGGAAATACATGTTTTTAACTTGGAATAAAAGACCAGGCTGCCCACCCCCAGCTGAAAACTACTACTCCATCATTAAAACTGCATGCTGACCCACTGCTGTTTTTGTTTTTTCTAGAGGATAGGACCAGATAGAGGCATAAATCCACAGGATGGATAGAACAGAGAGGTTAGAGACGAAAAATACTGGACAATAGGAAAACAGCATTAGTCAGAGATGGTAAATTATAGAAGAGCAAAGGACATGTTTGTGTAACAGGTATTCTGTCACACAGGAACAAAAACTGCATCCAGATGAAAGAAGCAGAGGTAAAAGAAAGCTAGATAAAAGCCACTTGTGACTAGTCAATCTTCAGAAACTGCTTTTGGGCACTGGTGACTTTACAGTCATTTATAGTTTGCCCAATAAAGTGAATAGCCCTTGCTAAGAGTGATGACCCCAGCCCTACAACTGAGTATGTGCAGGGCCAAACAAGCAGAGTGCCCTTGTGGCAGACTGACTGTCCCCAAACTGTTGTCCTACATAGAAACCCTCTGGCAGTGCAGCCACTGTACTTATATGCCTTGAAAACCTGTCAGAAAGCCAGAAACTTACCTCCCTGAGCTTAAATGTTACCCACTCTTTGATCTTGGCAGCTTTCTCTTGAACAATTTTGGCTTCCTCAGTCCTCAGCTGCTTCTGTGCCAAAAAACCAAACCCAACATTTGATGCATTAGTAGAGTACAACTAACTATTCTCAGTGAGTTACTGCATCAGGAGTGACTGAAACAAAAAAGCTCCCATTCCAAATGTAAGATTTAAGACTGCTACTTGGATAAAATTTTTCAGCTGGCCTCTGAAAAAAACTCAAGCTCTAATTTGTCTTACATGGTCCCTAGAGTTAAATTCAGAGGCTTGTTTCAAAAGTTTTCTGTGGAATAGCAAAATCGAGGTCAGGTAACAGCCCTACCACAGTTTGAGTAGAGTCTGCAACTTTTTCTGTTTCAGATGGTTTTGAATGTTGCTGTTTGCTGTTGAGCATCTATAGTGTTCCCCCAGCCTACACACACATTTTTCGCAAAGCTAATAAGAATTAAGTAGTGCCTATAACTGATTAATAAAATATCAACCATTCCAAGCAAAAGAGATTCAGTTGCTGTAAGCACGAGTGTAGAGCGGAATTTTTCAAGGTGCACAAGATGCAAATACCAACAACATATTTAATACACACACACACAATATTCTCATCGAGAAAGCAAATTAAAAAAAAAAAAGCTCCACAACCTGACCTTGAAAAACATCAAGATCATGCCTAAGATCTGCTAGGAGGATTTCAGATGCTATAAGTAGTTGTATGTTTACATTAGAACAGGTTCTAGTCCACACAAAGGTGTTATGGCAATACTGTCAATTTGCACAACGACCATTGTTCCCCCAAGTATCTGCTTGGGTAATATTACTACATCATTTTTTGCAGCTGTGTTTTCTCAGCTGTGTTTTTAACTTTTCTGGAAATTTCCTTTGAAAGATGCTGAATTAACACTATGATTACCTGAAGCTTTCTGTTTTATCTTCTGTGTGGCTTCATCAGAAGCAACATCAGTGAAATCTCTCCTATTTACATAATGATTTAAACAATTGAAAGAAGGAATCAGTTCCAGGAGCAACAGAGGGAGGAAAAGAGGAGGACAATATGGTACATCAGCCCTGGCTTCTACAGTTAGGGGGCAAAGATAATGCCTTCTGGTAGCAGTTGGTGGTTTATGTGTTCTATTGTTTTTTCTGAAGTAAAAAAAAATACCAGTAATTATAATTATAAAAAACATCAGTCCTTCCCCCCACTTTACATTTTTCACACTGATGAATAGACTCCACAAAATTCCCCACATTTTCACATCACTTTTAATCACCATATGCTATTTATCACTACAACTGCACATCTAAGGGCTCTTATTCAAGTATGTTTGCTGACTTTAAAATAGGCCCTAGCAATATTATAGGCAGCTGTAACATTTGTAGTTGAGCATAATGAAATAAAAGCAATCAACTCAGATGCTTCAAGAAGAAGATTTATTTATTTTATATGACTGTGCGTGGTCCTAATCATCAAGTCTCAACCTCTGCAGGAGTTAGAATACTAGATGTGCCTACAGGTCTGAAATGATCTGGCACATACAGTAGGTCTGCCATCTCTGAATGTCCATCAATGGGAGCTGGCTTTGAATCCCTAATGATCTGGACTTGTCCTAGAACATGGTCCAAGAGGTGAAAGATTCAGATTAGTACATTTTATGGTGAAGTGCAATGTCAAGACTTTATTTAGGGTTCTAAAGCAGAACAGTGACACAATGACAGCATTGTCACCACGCGCAGTAAGCCCTGGCTCTAAGCAGAACCAATTCACTCAGGCACAGCAGCTATAGATACAGTTATTGTGCTTTAAGTTCCAAAAGCAATTAGAGATTCTTTGTGTCCCACACTACTGTGTGGCCCAAACATGACCTCAGTATTCTCTTAATGATGCTCTCAACTCCATGGCTCTTCCCATCCCAGTGAAAACAAACAGGATGCCTTACAGGGACCCTTAGTAACCTTCTAGCCCTGCCACCATCTCATCCCATTCTGAAATTAAACCAGTGACTCTGATAACGAGTATTTCTTGTCTGGAATTGCCAAGCTTTGGCTTTCATTTCTAGAAGGTCATTTTATCTCTTGTTGCTGGAACAAGATTTCTACTAACAGCCCTTGAAATAGGGGGCAATTAGTTCAATGTAACTCAAATGGCCAAGTAATTTTTTTTTTGTAAAATTTTACTTCTATTTAAGTTATTTACTTAGCAACACATAAGAATATCTCATTTCTCATGTTATAAAAACCACAGGGCAAGGCCTTTACTAGGACTGAAATACAAGCCCTGCTGTAAATGCAGTACCTTCCTTTCAGCAACTGAAAAAGGAAGAGACTAAGAACTATCCATACTGAGAAACAGTTGCTCTTTTATAGTGACATCTGACAAGAGATGAACTATGCTAGAGGACTGCTGAAGATTGAGAAAAGACCCTTACAGCTGATCTGGAGGCAACTGAGAGACTAACTTGTAATGATACATAGTCCCTATCTTTGAAATATACATTACAAAACCCCTCTAACTAATGAAACCTACAGGCCTCCCTGTAGAAAAACTCCCTACCTGTTTTGCTAGCTGTGTCTCTAATTTATTGATCAGATCCTCCTTTCCTTGCATTGTACACATCAGCTCCTGGTATTTCTTTTGCAGGGTGCTGTCAAATTCACCAGTCTTCACATCGGCAAGTTTTATCTTCTCTTCCATAACTCTGACCTGTAATGGTAATCAGAAGGAAATTGAATAAACCCAAACACCACCAAAACAAACCAATGTAAATCAAGGAACTGCTTGTGTATTGGTAAGAGAATGAAAATAAATGAGAATATTTGTGGGTTTCTTATTTTTCAAGTCAGGAAAGGAAAAATAAAACATCAAAAACTACAACATCCTTCAGGTCACACTTAGTTCATATCCACATTTGTGGAAGGAACATTGTCCATTCATTTGTAATACTGAAGCAGTAACAGATGCAAACTGAACTATGAACAGATAAATGCATCATGGGTTGTAAGATATTAAAATCAAATTATTAATCAAAGACACCATACAGGCACCATAGTCTCCATACACATATGGACACGGTGCATCCCACCTTTCTCCTTTGTAATATCATGCCCGGTTTTTTACCTCATTCACTACCAAGGTATATACCACAAACCCCTAGCCATTTGTTTCAGATTAAAATTTCTACAGGAAAATGTACTATGGAGATCCTTCATCCTCCTATCCCCAGCTTAAGACATTGTTATGTCAACTCCTGTCTTTCTGCCAAGTCTTTTCTCCAGACTGCTAAGGAGTTACAATGTTTGATATTTCAAAAGATTTGCCTGTTTTTGAGCTCCTGCCAGTGCCAAGACTTCTTCATCTCAGCAAGAGAAAGATCACTGTAGTGCTCCTTCACTACAGACAAAGTTTCAATCCACTAAAATCCAGTGGCTACTGAAGCATTTCCGGTTTTTAGAAAAATTTTTAAATCTCTTTGCTTTCTTCAAAACCTTTGTCTCTCAATAATGCCACTCTGTAACACCCACTCCATTTTATAATTACCTCATTCTATTACAATGAATTATAAGACTTCATTTCTAAAGATGAATGGAATCCCTTCAATTTAACTCAAATGTACTAATTGCAGCATTTGATGATGGGAAAATGTCTGGTTCCAACACACCTCAAATAAGCTAAATCTGCAAAGAAACCAACTCCAAATACCATAAATTTAGGATGAACTTAGAACCGGAAAGACAGAACACAGGGAGCAATGTGAGCACTTCACAGAGTCTGTGCAAGAGGTTTTGTCACGCTCTGTTGAGCAGTCTGCACTCCATACTTGCAGAATCTGTGTTTTGTCTTCCTGTCTGCCTGTATTAGGCAGAGAAGCAAACTGCCTCTTCCTCCTACTGAATCAGAAAGGTAAGCGCCCAACATCCGAGCCAGAAAACTAAGCCTGCTGAGTCGGATGTGCTTTCATTAGAGTTTAGGGTGATTATAGTAAAAAGAAATGGCCCCTCCTTCCTGTCTGATGCCCAAATGCTGACTCCGTACTAGAGGGCTCAGCAAGGGGACTGCAAACATGTGATTTCCTTAATTGAGGTTGGCAGCTACAGGGAGTCCATTGAATTAACAAATCCAAACCCCCAGACTCCTGGAGAGAAAGATAACAAGGGATTTTGCACTTGATGTGGAGCCCTCTCATTTGTTGGCTGCCTCTCATTCATGGTGAATGTACTCATTAGTGGAAGGGAATGGTCCTACTCTTATACTGTCACTTCTTCAGGCTGTCAGGCAGCAATGTAACATTTCTCTAGGAACACTTATCCCTGGATGTGGATAAGGCTGCTGGAAAGGCAAACATTGAGGGTTGCTAGTCTTTAGGACCAGCTAACATATGGCTACAGAACTGCTGGTGGCAGGTGAGTGAAGGCAAGCCTCATTTCTGCTGGTGGCAGGTGAGTGAAGGCAATCCTCATTTCTGCTACACCTTCCCAGCCAAGTTCTCCCTTTCTTGACCATTCTTGGACCTGGATTTGACTTGTTCTCCATTCTGTCCCTTGCTATCATTGCATCGTATCATATCCTGGGCACTCTGCTCCTGTCATTGAGGTGTTGCTATAGTATGAAGCCTTCACTGGCCAGTGGCAATCACTGTATTTCCTGATGGTGCTGTCATAGCTGTCACTTTTGCCTGTATTGTGTTACCTTTGCCTGTCTTGGCTGGGTGTGAACTTACTGATACCACTCTTGAGAACAACTCTTGTTCTTCACTGGTAGTTGCTGGTCTAGCATAGAAGCCAACAGCACAGTGTCAAGTCATAGCATCTTTCCTAGAATTAAGCTGGCCAGTAAAAAAATCAATTTGATGTCAATATCAAACTGGTGGGGAAAATTATGTTCTGCAGACAGAATACCTTTCCAGGTACTCAGGTTCTTGATTCCCAGGTGATATGTCTCCCAGCACTTATAATACTGCCTAGTCAGTCCTTCACTTCTGAAATAATATTTAACAGTCATTCTTGGCTGTGCGGCTTTTATTTCTGCTCTTCAACCCATGACTCAGTGCTCAGTCCTGCAGCTCTTGTCCAGCTGGAGGGAGCTCATTCACTTCAAGCCTTCCCTTCAGCAGTGATCTGCAGTGATCCAAGAGCTCAAACCACCTGGCCCATTTTGGCCCTTTTGTTTCTATAATACTCCTTAGAGTGCAGAATGTCTGCTTCTCAAAGGTCTATTATTCTCTATAGCCTGTTCACAAGCTGAAGTAAGCCTCTCTCCCCTTCTCCATTATTCAATAACCATTGAAGAACTAGTTTAGACAATATGCCTAATTTTTAGATGATTACAGCAATAGACAATGAATACAGCTTTTACTGTTTTTCCCTATGGGCTCCTGAGCTAGAGCAGTAATTACTAAAAAGTCCAAAACAAGTGATAAGGGTGTGTCTGCAAAACCTACTTCTTTCACAGAACCTTCTCTACTTGTAGACAAGTCCTCACCAGTACTCTTAAGTATTTGTTTCCTGAGGACCTGCCAATCAGCCTTATCTTTGCAATCTAATCCTGAGGTACATCATCCCCTTCCTTTTCCACAAGCAAGCATGCCTATCATGGATGAGGGTATAAAAGCTGTGAAGCTGACAGGAAGGTGTAAGGTGCTTGTTTTCACTTAGGGTTCAACATATTCAGGCACCCACTCACAGCTAAGGCTCACAGACTGCGAAGTAGACCAGAAAATCCATCCACCACTGTAAATCAGTGTTTCCCTAGCAGGGCATAGCACTGCAGATTGCTGCCTGTATGCTAGACTGGAAGGAATTCAGAGTGAGTTAACTGATGGACTTGTACTAGAGCCACCATTAAAGAATCTCTTACCTGTTTCTCTGCATCCTCAGCTCTTTGCTCTGCTTCTATCACTCTCTGTTCCAATTCCTGCATCTTCAGAGACAGAAAAGAAAGAAGAGGGGGAAAGAAAGAAAATACATTAACAACACCTGGAAATTCATCTTTTACTCAGCACTTGTTTGAGCTTACAGATATTTGGCATATTTTGAGTTAACTGGACAGCTTTGACCAGGAAAAAAAAAGCCTTTGACCTTTTCCAGTCTTCTGCCCTACTTTGAATACACCGTAACCATTTTCTCATTAGTGAGCTTCATCATTCATTACATGGGTCAAAGGAACACTGCCAAAGTCTTGACCTCATCTCTACAATTCACACACTATGTGCTGTCCCTGCAAGGAGCCTGTCTACCATGCACCATTTTTCCCTGATCTCATTTCAGCTATGATTCACTCACAATGGTAAATAAAAATTAATATCTCTTGGAAAGCTCACAGCAGGTTCTATATGATGCTGCATGATAACCACTGAATACTTTGCTTTGGCTTCAAAAGTATCATAGACTCATAACTGACAAGATCTTAATTTTCCTGTGCTTCTTTTCTTTTTAAAGAGCTTTGCAAACTGACAATTATGTGATTCAACATCTGAACACTTCTGCTATCAAAGGACATTAAATTGAATTTTATCCTAAATGTTTATAAGTTACTTCATTCTCATAAAATTCAGATGTACCTGGGGTTCTTCTAATAATTTATCAGTACGGCCCTTTTTTTCGTGGGTGGTGGTTGGTTTGGGGGATTTTTTGGTGATGTGGGTTTTTTGGGTTTTTTTTTTTTTGGGTTGTTGGTTTTGTTTTAAAATTTTCTTTAAATAGAAACCTACTGCCTCATTTGATGTTTGCCAAGGTCATCTTCACCTGGTCTGCTTCGATGGGTCTCAGGTTTAAGCCCAGCAATATGAAGTCATTGACACTAAGTTTAGTCTACCAAGCTGCAAAATTTGAGGAACACTTCATGGAGTTTTGCAACACCTACTTATGTTTTACAATTGAAAGAATGACATAAAAGAATCTTCAGAAGATTAAAAGAATCATGCTTAAAGAAGAAAAACTATAAAGGGAACTAAGCTCCTTTTCTCTCCAATGCATTTTTGATAAAGCACTGGAGCCAAGTATTCAGGTTGGTTACTAACAGGACCAAACCAATATATCTGAAAACGGACTTATTCCTCTTGGGTTGATCACTTAGAATGGACATGGCAGCATTCCCCTGTTTCCAGTTGCCTTCCTTCATAGGGCAGCAAGCCAACTCTTCTTTCCATACATGCTCACTGATACAAGAGCAGACTGACCCCTACCAGCAAACGTATCAAAAGGCACATACATGTAGATACCTCAGTAGTCATGTAACTATAAAAGCAATGATATAAACTAAAACCATGAACATCAAAACCTTCTACATTTAGCATGATACCTCTCACATTTGCTTTTCAAGTGGAACAATCAAATACAACAGTCTCTGTAACTTAATATCCAAATCAAGGATGCTTCTTTGGCAGAGGAACAGAGAGATGCCACAGAGGACTGCAGCCATACAAAGCTGCTCTGACCAAAGAGCCTTCTTGAAACTGAGCTCAAAGCAATCTAACACGAATAGCAGGGGTTTGTGCTAAGCAAGTATGAGTCCCCTTCAGAATAGTGATGTACCCATGCATTTATCTATTGGTCTCTGGACAGTCATCACCACAGACAGGTAGCAGCAAAACATATTGGCAAAAGAAAGATGCTAAACATGACTACTGGGGAGACATAACATGCTTTGTGAAACAAAGAGTGTTTAAGACAGTAGTTTCAGAATCAATGGTCTCTCCTAGTTTTCTGATTAATTGACAGGGTCTACATTGACAGGACAGATGAAATTCTGGGCCTTTTTACCAAGCTATCCTCTTAAACTAATAATTCAGTCCTCCACAAGGTGAGCAATCTTCATGAAAGACTCAGGTTATTTTAAGAAGACGGCACTGTTCTTACAGAAGAACTCCCTGTCATTCCAAAGCAGTTGCTTTGCATTGCTAGCAGTTACAGATCTTGATCAGGACAGAGAATCTATGTTGGGACCATTCCTGATCACTAAAAAGTTATGAAACTTGTGCAAACAGGGTGACCTGGCTAAGCTCCAGCCAAATTAATTACTTTTGTCACCCTAATTCCCTCTGTAGCCTTAAATGAACTTGTATTTGTCTTAATTTGCTGTACTACATTGTTGAGTTGTCCTACTATGAACTGTTAAATAACTGCTGTGTTCCTCGTGTACATGAAGTCATTCTTTCACTCATCCCCAGTGTCAGCACTCTCACTGGAGCACATTCAGATTTAATACATACATGCTTGTAAGGCTCTTTCAAATCCCTCAATGAATTAATAATAATGCTTGGTATTTACATGGGTCCTTTCATTCAAAATGCTTTATAATTTGACAAATGCTACTAAGCAATATGACCCAAGTCACACAAAAAAAACTAATAACCAAGACAAATGCACGGAACTCTTCTTTCAAGCACTAGTCCAGACAGCTTGTATGGGAGAAACAGCATTAATTGAATAGCCATGCTTGCATGAGACAAAAGATCCTTTTTCCAAATGTTCATTGTTTATTGAAATAAGACAGAAGCAGGTTAAGTTACCCAGATGGCCCTTCTAAAAACTGCAAAAGATCTTCCCATCAACCATTCACACAAGCTTTCCCTCTCCTGATGGCCCAAAAGAGGCAAAATAAAATTGAGTGAAAAAAGTTCCTATACCTCTCAGCTTCATTTTTCTCCTGCTGTTCTGTTCCAGGGCTCACTCTTAACCAGGTCAACTTGCTGTCAAGGCAACGGCCTGCTATGCCACTCACCAAGAGGAGTATCCCTTTTCCTTGAGTGTGTACAAGAAAATCAGGGTGAAAACAACTGCCTGTTTCCAAAGCAATCTCTGCTTATGTCCACAAGGCAGGACTCGGGGGTCTCATGCCCTGTGGGGTCCAGCAGGATGGCAGAGCTTTATCTGGGATACCAGGGCCAAGGCTCTTCTGCCACACCAACCCCCAGCCAGGCTCTGTGCAGTTTGGGCGGCTTTGTTCAGCAGCTGAGACCAGGCTATCAATGTGGAAGTTCACACCATGTGAACTAGGGCACTGGCAGTGAAACCACTGGGTTTTAAATTCCCCATGTCCTGAACAGTGATCTAGATTATTCAATCTAAGCGGATTTTTAAAATCTCAAGTATTTAAACTGTTAGAGCACATTGTACTACCAGTGCCAGGCATGAGTGGTTGGATTTTTTGTGAGTTAAAATAGTAAAACCTGTCTTGAAATCATAAAATTAGTAATAAAGAATAATTTAAGATGTGGGAATCAGGTTTTCAAGCCCTTCAGTCACTTCCACATCCATAACCTAGCTGGTGAGCAACTATCACACCCCTGTTAACATTGCTCTTCACTCTCACCATCTAACAGCATAAAAAAAAATAATTTTCCTGTTACTGCAAACCATACTGGGAGGATCTCAAGACAATCTTTACCACAGGTTGGCACACAGCTTCAAACAATACAGACTTCATGTTTTTCCAAGATCATTCCCTCTCAATGCTCCAAAAAACCTTAATTGAAATGCAGGACTCTCCAGTAAATCTGCATCTCTTCATTCTCATAATGAGGAAAAAAAAGCCTTAAAAATCACAGTTGCTATAAAATCTATGACAAAATACCTGAAGCTGCCATCACTAGACATAAACCAAGGACCTCCTTCAGTTCTGCATGACAAGGAGGGTGAGAAGGATGCAGCTCAAACAGGAGCCCCTGTTGCTGTGACTGCTGGGGTGTCCTGTGGTGACTGAGGAGAAGGGAAGGAAGGTCCCTGAGCAAGTCATTACAGACCAGCTGGGAATCAGAGGCCCAGGACACTTCCCAGGAGGAGTGTTCAGCATAAGCACTGTGTGTCTGAGTCCACCTGTAGCAGGAGAGCCTGCTGGAGCTGCCCCAATGGTTCCTGCTGAGGCTCTCCCCTTCCCACACGACATTTGGAGTTAAGAATTGCAATCCTGGTAGCTCTTTGACCCTTCAAATGAAGCTACAACAACACTGTACAAGGAGTTACAGAATAACCTGATCACTGAACCAAGCTACTCCTTAATCTTAGCAAAGGGAACATCGCTTTGACTAAAAGGACGAATGATAGCCAGGCCCCTGAAGCAGATGAAAAATTAATTCTCTGAAATGACCCACAAACTCCCCTAAAGAGATAGTCAAAATATATCTGGCAAGTCTGTTCTCCAATGAGGAAGTCTGGTAGGTGGGCTTGTCTCACGTGTGGGTAGTCAGAAAGTTTCTCAAAGCAGAAATTAATAAAGCACATGGACACAGATCTCATAATGCAGCAAATTACAAATACTGCATATGAATACTGGTTGTCTTTACCAGACCTGTTCCACATCTATACATGATTTTTTTTTTTAATGTGCCTTTATCTAAATGGACTCTACAATGTTTTTCAGGGTAACTAATCACTAAGGTCCATCTCAGAAACTAATTTGAAGAGATGAAGAAGCTGCTTAGAATTGCATAATTCCTTAGACTATGAAGGGTGGAAAAAATGTCTCCTGCAGTATATGTCAATAGTGGAAATCACTTACAGTAATTTACAGTAAAAGCAGGGATGAAAACACTACTCTCAAGTAGCTGTCATCTGGATGTTTTTACATCCAAAACCAACAGACAAGAATATACACATAGAAGTAACATAATACAGAATGCAGCAAAAGTGAGTTTAGAACATATCTGTCATTTGGTATAGTGTATTGCAGTCAGCTGTACAGATTTTGACTTCATTAGCTAAACCGTTCTCACTTTCCCATAGTAATTGAATATCTGGGCAATCTTGGACTGAACTGCGATAACATAAGCCACATTTTGAAAAAAAAAAGGACCCCAATGCAAACTACAAATTTGGACTTAATACAAATTTAGTGAAAAAAAACTTTAATTGAAAAACAACACCATTTAAGGTTAACAAAAACCACAAAAAAATTACGCCACAACAAAACAAGCAAAAAAACCCCAAAACTCTAATAGAATCCTTAGATCTTTACCATTTTTCTCCTCTAGAATGTACACAAACTCACCCGAGGGCACTTGAAAGACATTAGTAGGAGATGTGTCTAAAACCACAGATGACATGTAAGTTTCTAACATCCATATCTCAAAATATCTGGCCTTGCTCTTCAGTATCCCCAGAATGTTTTGACTGGATATGAAGTGTTATTCTAACACTATGGCAATACACGTCCCCCTATCTGGGCTTTTAACATTACAGCATCATTTGTACTCCTTCAAGCTTTTCTGTTGCTAGCCAAGTCATGATTCTGCTGTTCTTACCCAAAATATCCATATTTGCTTTGGTGTTGTCTCAGTCACTTCAGATATCCAGAATCTTGCTGGTACAGTGTTTTCCACTGGAGTCCAAATACTTGGTGATTTTGCAGTAAACAAGGCTCATTCTTATTATGCCACTTTACAGCACTATGACAGGCATCTCTGCATCTCAACTGATAAAGCAGAGAGCAAACATGTACTGTAATCAAGGAAGAAATCCTCACTGCAAGTTAACAGATATATTGGATAGCTTGGCATTTGCAGATTTTTTGCTTTTGTGTCATAATTCATTGCAAAGTAGAAGTCACCTCTGCCTCACCTTCTCAGCTAACAGCTCTCGGATCTTGCTTGCCTGCAAGCGGAATTTGAAGAGCTGGGATTCCAACACAAGGCATCGCTTTTGCCAGTCCATTGAGCTGCCATTCTCCACTGTGAGTTCTGCCATTGTGATGTTAATCATCCATTTAGGATGTCGTCTGAGGTGCTCTAAAAATCCTACAGAATCGAAGGGGGAAAAAAAGTATGTATTTTAGAAGGACAAACTTATCACCTCTGTGCCTAGTTTTCCTTGGTGCCTCGTACAGAACTGGTAACAAAGACCATTTCTGCTCCAAGCAAAAGATGAAATAATGCTACCCTGAGTCACTGATATTGCCCTCTGCCAGAGGTCACTCTTAATGGATAAACGTTTACCTTTAGAATGAGTAAATAATTTACTAATGCATTATACTGTATATTCCAGAAACAACCTTACTGCCACCCATACAATCTTGCTCAGTCTTTACCCAGAGATTAGAAGTATTTTTTACTCCTGCCTCCTTTGTTCCAGTATGGCTGTAAACTCTCAAGTCACTAAAACCTCCTGCCTCAGGTATCACACACACATTTTCAGCTTGGGTCACCAGTGCCTTATCTCATACAGACTGTGTTAAGATGATGTGATGTATTAAGCAATGGTTCACAATCCCTAATTACTTGATACAGTCAGTTGACAGTAAGAGTGGAAGTGCCCCAGTCTCTAAACAATTGCTTTGTTAAAACAAAGAGAATCCATACAGAAATAAGTCTGAACTAAAGACAAAACATGCTGTTCTACCAAAGTCCTTGTAGACATCAAGAAATACATACAGCCCCAGAAAGTAGAGAAAGCTGTAGTTTTTGAAGATCTTTTATTTTTCTACTCAGTAACAGTTTAGACATTTCAGATACTTACAGTAAAAGACCCAAAAAAACCTAGGCAATAGATGTTCTTAACCAAATTCAGGTATTCATGAACAAAAAGGTCAACTCAGTGTGTTCAGTCCAGCAGCCAGCTGTATTATCAAAAAAAACCCAACATTTACAAAGCTAGAACAGCTTTTAGCTCAGCTTCATCAGAACAATTAAATCCTTACTTGTTAAAGGAACTTCTCACAAGCTCACAGACAAACTCACAAGTCCCAAACAGCGACAGATGAAGGAACAGTCCAGGATTTGCAAGAAAGCAACAGTCACTCAGCCTCACTGCCCTTACATCTGCCTTTTTCTGCAGAGAGGAATGTTTTAAGACGTCCCTCCAGTTGTATCTACTTGTTAGGATACCTGGTTCATGTTTTGCATGTAAGACTTGAGATTCAAATTACTGTGAGTATACATAATAGTGTGAGTATACCTAACACAACAAGCCCCTCTATCCAGCTATATGTCTAATGTTTCGAGTTAAGGAAGAGACATTTTATACCCTTTGCCTATAAGCATTTCTTGTGAGTTATTGTATGTTCAGATTGCTTTGCTCAGTAATAGAAAGTTTCCCAGACAGCAGGTTGTCTACTTTACCAATGACTTGTGAAATACTATTCCAGAAGGTAGGTTTCAGGAATAAAAAAAGGCATATTCATGTGCAGTACTGCAGCATTGAAAACACTCCACAATAGGAAAGAAGGCCACTTTCCTACAAGCAGGGCACTTACTGCTTTACAGAAATAGAGGCCATCCTTTTGCACAGCCCATCCAGCACACTGCTCTGATCTCTAGCCTTAGCTCTTTCCCAGGCATTTAACCAGGTTACCTTTGGTACACTTTTCAACACTACAATGTTTCCCTGTAAGGTAGTGCTATCAGTCCTTCCCAAGCTAAAGGAGTGCGCTAAGTCATCGAAGGATCCTACAATACTATTAACTTTGTTTACAGCTAACACTGTTGTGGACACAAATAATAATTCAGGTCTCAAATGAAATTTTGTTTTCTTTCATACAAGTGTATTTTTTGTATTTTTATGTAGCTTTCATACAAGCTTTAGTTTTGATTCATAAAGTTTAAATCCGAAGAGGACATAAAAATGAATGGGATGGACTCTAATGGCACAAAGCAAAATGAAACTGACGTACCAAACAACTTATGCTAAAGCAAAAGAAATTTTCCACACAGACCATAACTTCTGGTTGAACTAAAATACCCTTGTTTTGAATAGGGGGTCTAGGATGGGATAGGTGTCCTGAATCATTACAGTTTATTCTTTATCACTACAGACAACTGGACTTTATAATCCCTTTCATACATAAACACTGCCCTTCCCCAGAACCATGCTGGCAGTTCTCCCACTATTCCTATTATTCTAGAACCTCACGTCTCTAATGAGCTGCCTTCCAATTACCAGCATAAACATAATCATAACCAGCTTGTGTCTGTTAATGTTTGTAGATTATTACCCTTCAGTTTAGCTAGAGATTTTTTCCTCCCTCATATTTACCCCTTGATACATTTATAGATATCAAAAGCTTTTCCTTAAGGACCTCAATTTGCAAGGCTAGAGACAAGGGGCTCCTTTAGTCTCATAAGAAAAGCTCCCTGCTCTCCCTCTGCACCTGTTCCAGCTTCAATGCACATCATATAAAAGAGCTGGTTTTTCTCACTCCCTTTCATAGCCATGGGTGACCAGAACTGCATCTGAAAGGCAGCATGCACCCACAACAAAGCCTAGTGTAAAGGCATTTAGCACTTCCCCTCTCATAGGGAATGCCTCATCTGATTGCATTTGCCTTTTTTTTACAACCATATTGCACTGGTGGTTGACATTCACAGACAAGCTGACACAACTGGAACAGAGGAATCTCAGCTGACTTTCCCTTTGTAAATGGCAGATGCGGGAGAGCAGGAGGGTAATTACAAATGGACTGGAACAGATTATTAAAGCTCAGGTCTGTGCCAGATCTCTGAAAGATGAAATTCTCTGTGCTACAGGCCAATGTGGTACCACACAATAAGACAAGAGGCAAAGGGCAGAAACTGATGCACAGGAACTTTCATTTGAACATAAGAAAGAAGTTTTCTATTGTGCAGGTGACTGAGCACTGGAACAAGTTGCCCAGAGAGGTTGTGGAGACTCCTCACTGGAGATATTCAAGAACTGTCTGGATGCAATCCTGTGCAATGTGCTCTTGGTTGGCCCTGTTTGAATATGGACATCGGACCATTCTGAACCATTCTGTGATTGCGAAATTCAACATGCCCATGGTAACCCTGTAATTGATTAGTATAACTATACATTATATTTTTAATTACAGGCAGTATTTTTATGGATCACTAATATTTAAAAGGCATGGTTTGTTTTGGGGTATCTGGAAGAAGTTTTACTGTTTATGCAACTGAATATTTTCCTCCTCTACTAATTTTAAAGAGTGCTCTTCCAGATTTGGTGCCCACTTTGTTACTACTTCTAATGTGCAATTTTGTGTCATTAGACTAATCCCCTGTGTCAGTAGTCAATTCTACCAGTAACATACCTACCATCTAACCACCCCCTCTACAGCAACGTGTTGTCACATTCTCTTTTGTCATTTGTCTATCTTACCATTCTTCTATTAATCCCCATCTCCTCCACTTAAGCTAATAACTTCCTCATATGTCATCATGCCAAATGAGTTCTGAAGACTAGAGATTAGAATTATAGCTTTTCCACCAAGCAAAAACCTTACCATTTTTCAGAGAAATATACTGTATCACAACGTCTAATATTTATCTCTAGAGTACAACTTTATTTACAAAACTTATTCTGCATTTTCATTTACCATTAAAATACATTGTTCCTTCTCTCCTGTTCTTCTGAACATAAGCAGTTAATCTGTACTCTGTGAATTACAATATTATCAATTTAATATTGACAGACTGACTTTAAATCACAGCCATAGGATCTGCCATTTCACATGTCCTTATTAGTAAGTCTTAACCATCTTTTTCTCAGAACATTATTTGACTCTCCTTCCTCTCCCAGATATTTGTCCTTTTCATATCAGATAAAGAATTTATAAGGACATATTTATATAAAACTGTCTCTTTTTTCCCTTATGCAAAAGAAGCAGGTGGGAACCAGATATTTGCAGAGGCAGTACTCTTATTTTAGGGATTTGGAACATAGAAGACAGCCACTCTATTCAAACAAGCTGAAATTTTCAAAACATCATTCTTAAATGCATACAGCCACTTCTTAAAGAGCAGCTTGATTTTCAGTGTTTAGTATCCAACAACTGTCAGTGACAATAATGGCAGATAAAAAGTCCTTAAAACTCAGTGGGGGAAAGAATGACTCAACCACCTGCTAAATGCAGTCAAAATTAGAAGTCTCATGCATATATCTGTAAGTTTTGACCAACATCAGAGACAGTTCTGACTCTAAATGCCATATCCAAAATAAATATGATCATATTTACTCGGAATGTCCATATCCAGTTGTAATTCTGATGAAGCTGAAATTTAAATCAGAATGTCACATGTTTGGTGGTTTTTCTTTGTGTTTTTAGACTACAATCAGCTGATTTTCCAGATGTAGGTGAATCCAGAACTAGAAATCAAAACATTTAAGAGACTTTGTACACTTCCACCCAAAAAGCCAAAACAATCAATCAGTGTGAAGTCTTTCAGGTGCAGATACAAATGCAAGTAAATGCAGCTTTGTTTATGCAATACAAACAATAAAGACAAGTGAGGCACTATTTCCATATTCCAGATATGTCTGCTCGGCTCAGCAACAGATTTACGCAGGCTGTCATAGGGGATTCACAGCACAGGGGGACTGCAGTTCTTAGCACACGCCCGTAAAAAGCACCGGTGTCTGAACACCAGAGCTGAATACAGCTCTAACTTTCAGCTACCATCTTACTACAAAAGGAACCAGTAGAAAAGTAATAAATGTAACATGAAAGGGAAGAGATGTCTTCCTATGTCACTCAATTGGCATCAAGGGGGTCAGCAGTACAGGCAATGGGCAAAACTCAGCAGGAAAATCCTGTACTATTGATTAATACCCTGTCCCCAGCCACCTCACTTTCTACCTCATACTCGCCTCAGCTTTTTAGCCGAGGCCATTGGAATTGCTCAGCCACGCAGTCATTTCTCACTCAGGAGTGCGGCCTGAGATGTGCAGGGCATGGGGTGGAGAGAGGCGTGGGGGGAGGGGGAGGCAGGGGAGAAAATTATACAAAAAGCTGCGGAAAGGGCAAGGAAAAGGTTTGTCGCGAGCCTGTGTTGGGAGGGAGCAGGGAAGAATTTCCCCTCTACATCCGCGCAGGTGGCTCGCTAGCAAAAGTGCCTGGAGGCAGGAAGAAGGGCTCCCAGTTGTGCCCTTCTACCTGCGGAGGTCTTGCCCCGCACACCGAGGCTGACCAGGAAGCCAGAAGAGACCGCTGAGCTTACAGACATTTACTTCTTGGGCTGCATCTCCCCCTTCGTGTGGCCATTCCTCCCCCCACTTCTTCCATGTCTCTTCAGGGCCAAAGTCCCAGAGAGAAAGCAAACCTCAGTTAACAGAGATGCCACAACATCAGCTCCGGAATGTTCCCGCCAGTCCCCTTACGGTCACCTTCGAAGAAAGCCGAGCCGGGGGCGAAAGGCTGTGCCAGCCAGCCCCGCGCAGACCGGCCCTCCAGACCCCCGGCAGCCCTCTCGCCCGCCGGGCCCCGGGGCGCGTCCCCGCCCGCGCTCACCTTGGCCGGCGCGGGGGTCTCTGCCCGGCGGGGCAGGGCGGGCGCGGCCGGCGGCGTCCCGGGGCTCCCGACCCGCGGCGCGGCGGGGCCGGCCCCGGCCGCGGGCGGCTGCGCGGTGCCGGGCGGCAGGCAGGTGCCCGGCACGGCTCCCGTCCCATTCAGCGCTTTACCATTCCCTCCCCGGTTTCCTTCGGGCGGGAGAGCACGGCTCAAATATCAGACACGGCCCTCCCGAGGAGCGCAGGAACTGACATCAGCCGCCCCGGGCTTTTAACCCCTTCCCGGGCTCAGCGGCGAGGCAGGTGGGGCGGGCAGCGCTGGGTGCCTGGGCGGCCCGGGACAAAAGAGTGGCAGCCGCGCTCTGCCCCGAGCGGTGACATCTCCCTCTCCGCCCACCTTGCACCTCAGGGACTGTCACCGAGTTTGCTAAGGTCTGGCTTGCAGTCATCTCCCAGATCTCGGAGCTGATGCTATCGAAACCCCCAGACCACCAAGGCAGCGGCATTTTCTGAGGAGCAGCCGGGCAAGGAGAAGATACCCACAGAAGCACCCTGCCCTTGCAGCCACTGCAGCCCTGTGAGGCTGGCGGTCCGTCCGAAGCTCTGGATTGAGCACCCTTCACTCGTTGTAGGCAGCCCCAGGACATGAGGTTGGTGCCACGACAGAGATGAGAACCAGACTAGTGTAATAAGCTCCTAACCAGAGAACACCAACCTGTACATGTACTGTGGCCATTTCTCACATAAAATGGTTTAAACAAACAGGTCCAGGGCCTCAAGCATTTCTAACGATAGCTGCCGGCACACAAAATATGTTATTCAGCCATCAGGCCATCACTTAGTGAGCTACTTCACATGCAGCAATGCCTTATAGGAATATATGGTGACATACAGGAGTATATTGCCTGTTTTATACCAAGAACTGGTGGTACCTTACTGCCTCAGGAGGCTGGGCACTGGCAGAGTGAGCGCACACACCATGTGCTAATGGCTGGTGCTCTCTGCCCTGGCCACACCCTGACACCCCAGGCTAGCCAAGCTCTCTCCCTTTGTGTTGAGCAGACCAGAGCATGCAAATGGCAGTAAAAGGGCACTGGAGACAGATGGGTGTGGCAGGACAAAATGTCCCCAGAGATATGGACCTCAGGCCAGCATGTATTAAAGCAAAATGTGTTTTAAAGCCAGTGTGTTTTAAACCTGTTCTGGTTCAGGTTTAGCAGCTACTTGTTACTTATTCCATTATCAGGCGCATTACTTCCATCAGAGACACTTTTAAAATGTCTATATAAAGCTCCCCTCAGTGGATAACAACAGTCATTCTGATGTGTATCTTTCTGGCCATTTTCCATGGAACTTAGACATGGGCTGCTTCACTGCCATGACAGTTGGCCTAATCCAGAGAAAATGAGTCTGGCTTGTTGGGGAAGGGCTGCACAAGACTGATGGTATCTTGAGTGGTTATGAGAGATCCATGAATGCTCTAAAACTGAACTTTGGCACCCTTTGAGACTACTCACACAAAATGGGGCAGTCTGAAACAGAGTTCAACAATCTACGAAGGAAGCACACAGAAGAACTGAACAAAATTATCTCCTAGGACAGTAAGCAACACTATTCACTAGACATAGTTAAACAAGATCTTAAGAGTTGTTATCTGGCTCACAGATACTGCCTGGTTCGAGATCTGCTGTTTATTAAACTTTCATTGTAAACTTTTTCCGCACATTGAGAGTGTGCTTTCGCTGATATCTCGGCAGAGAAACATTGGGTACCAAATCACTTACTATGCAAAAATGAAAAGACTGATGTGATTAAGTGGTTAAAATATAAAAATATAACTAAAAACATAAGTTCAAGATTTGGACACTGGAGTGAATAAAGGCAGACTCTGAAATCTACACCTCATTATCCAAATAAGTAGTCAGATTTCCAAAGACTCTGAGGACCCTGAAGTTCCCTAAAGATGGTTTTGCTTTTGATTTCTCATCTGTTTCCAGTTCCATGGGAATTTGGTTGAATGAAGGTGCCTGTTCCTAGCTAAGAGACAAAGCATGCATTACAGAGCTGGTTCAGGCGAAGAGCAGGAATGCACTACACAGGGATGGCTGGAGAGCCAAGTGGAGATAGGCGAAGAACTGAAAAGAAACAGGCATCTGGTGAGGAGCTCTCCCATTTGGACAGGCGACCAGGGACTGGCAGGAATACAGGCAGAGATCAAGCTGACTGTTGGGACAGTATCATCCAAAGAGATTTCTCCAGCAATTCCCAGTAGAAGGGGCTCCAGTTGCCTGCAGTCTGCATGTTGTGTGCGAGTCTGTATTAATCATTACACCCAGTGATCAAGTAATTGTAATAAATAACCAGAAATAGCATAATTTGTGCCTTTCTACAGGTATTTCAGAAGGCAAAATGTAGCTTCATGCTTTATAGAGTCCACTCCTGAACTGAGGCTGGCCAAGGTGAGAAACGGAGTTATTCCCTTCATGCTCCCATCCTATTCTTGCTCCTTTCAACTATAGCATGCAAGCAGAATATTTCTAATTCTGAATTTTATGAGCTATTTTTATTCTTCCTTTAAAGGCACTGGTCAAATTCTCTCATTTGCACCAGCAAAGCCAACCAGATCATATCACTCACTAAAATGTCAATACCTGGCCTTGTGTTTTTCCCAGGCAATGAAGCTTGACTGCCAGGACATTCCTCAGCCACTGAACTTTATACTAAGTACCTCCCTAAGAACTGCCTGTGCACACCTTGTTTTAACCCCTGGAGGCCCAGAACCACACCGGCACTCACATAACAATGTTTTGCCATGCATTTAATGCAATTATTCTTTAAAAATGTTCCTCCTTATATCTTCTGTCACTTCTGTTAAAGTATTTAAAAAAATTATTATTAAAAAAAATTTGTGTTTTCCATTAAATGACGCAAATAGAAAAATAGTTTGTCTTCAGAAGGAGAAGGTTGTAAGAACAACCAGTAATATCTCATTGTTCCCAAATTATTTCCCTTGGCAGTTGTCTTTAATATGGCTGCTCAAGCACAGTATGTCAGGTCTTTGCAATCTGCAGACAAATCATTCAGCAAAAAGTGAAATTTACTATAAACATCAAGTACCTTATTGACAAAACAAACTCTCTGGCTGATCCAAGAGAACTAGCTTGGCACTGTTAGACTATACTGTTCCACTACCCTTATCACAACACAAGCACAGACTGCTTTGGTCAGAGCACCACATCCAAGATACCTAAATAGAAGGACAAAGAGATAAATGAAAGCGAGAGGTCAGAAGATGAGAGCAGAATGAACTCTTTCTCTTAGTAAGCAAAGTTGTCATAGTTCTGCAGGTGGGAGAGAGCACTGTGTTCCAGACACAGTGCCGCTGAAAACTTACCAAATGGGCAAGGACACCAGCCAGACAAAAAGTTCATGTATCAGAGCCCCACTGAAGTCTCAATCCTGTGTGGAAAAAAATTGCACAAAAAAACCCAGTACCTTGAAACACCTGTGTGAGGTACTTGTCGCTCTCCACAAGCAGCTTAGGCTTCATATTGTAGTTCTCTAAATTCCACCTGTGTTAGAAGCTTAAAAATGTTGAAAATGGCCTTTGTGCCTAGTTCTCTTTTTCTCTTTCTCTTGGGTTTGCAGTGTGCTGACAGGCACAACACAGAGTTGCAACCCCCTGCCTTTCTTCTCTTCTAATCAGCAATGACAAGTTCACGTAGCATTAAAATAAGAGACTGGCAGCTGTGGATCACCTTGCTGCATAAACCAGTTGCTTGAGGGAGGACCCAGTGGGAGGGCCAGGAAACCATTGCCCTCCAGTACTCTGTCAGCTGTTTTTGACACACTTCACACACAGACACTCATGTGTACTGTTCAAGCCAGAAATTGAGCAAGAACATATGTTTTATATATACTGTCTTGACTGACACAGAGAAAAATAATGGAGAATTCACATTTTCCTTAGGGAGTCATCCTAGGGGCAACTCAAGTGTTAATCTCAGTATTAATAGTTCTTGCCTTTTTTCATCTCTGGGTTTTTCCAGTTTCAGCTTCTAAGTACCAGATTTCACTATGTCTTTTTCCAGTAGATTAAAAAGTCATTAACTATCATTAAAGTAGCCTGTGATAAAAAACTTAACTTTCTTCTCAGTAATTAATATTTTTTAATGCTTTTATTCCCATAGGTTTATCTAGATCATAGATTAGACAATTGGATCTTTAAAAGCCAGTTTGGGATTGTTATCAGCATGCTCATGTGTGCCTGTTCAACTCCTGTTTCATAGCAGGGAAGAAAGGAGGATGGCATGTGGTAGTCTTCAAGCTGCAGAAAAGGAAAAGAGTCCTTACAAGTGTATTTGTTTTGTGTGGTCTTTTTGTGTCTGGCCTTGGCTGGTATGCAGCCCCAAAGGTTCCCACATGCCACAGCACACCTGGAATCTCTTTCTGAGTCCACAGGTTACAGCTGTAACTGCTGTGCAAATGGTGCTGCACATGATGCATGTCACAGGTAAACTGCGTCAATATAGATGCTGCGAGTTCACAGACTGAGCTGAGTCAACAGCACTCAAAAACCAAATTTTGCTGCCCTTAGGATGAGAGGCCTGGCTGCTCCTGCCAAGGAGAAGGAGGCATAGAAAGAGGGTCGTGGAGCTGTGACAAGGTGCTGGAAGGAATCAGGAAGAGCCCTGGAGAGTTGGACCTGCTGCTCTGGCAGCCCCAGTGCTGTGAGACAGGGCCACATCTGCTGCTGCAAGGGACAGTCCACACCCTTCAGACCTTCCTTGAATGGCAGAAACAGGTCTTTCCTCCTAGGGAGAGGGAAGCTCAGGAAACGGTAGGCAACAACCTATGGTAATTTTCCTTCCTGAGGTACCCTGTGAAATGCCAGGAAAATACCTATTTACAGAGCTGTCTCTGGAAGCACAATGCAAAAAGCTGCACTGGAGAAAGAGAGCTAAACAACATGGGGAGCAGTGTACAAATTCATTTATAGATTACTGGTTTGAATTCAAGCCAAGTAAAAGAAATAACCACTGGTCAGCTGCCCTCTGTCAAGCAGCAGCAGCAGCAGTGACAGCTGTATGGACAGACTGGTCATCTCAGCCCATTCTTTACCATCATCTGTCTGAGGGGCATGTTTATTAGGGATGAGTGCTCAGGAGGCAATATTGTGTGCTGTAGGTAGGCAGAGGAGCTCCATGGAACACAGACCCCTATTACTGCTGTTCATTACAGTTCTGCACTCACCTATCACTGAAAATAGCTTCTCAGCATAAAAACTCAGACCACAAGAGCTCATGGGGAGAGAACCCATGTCTGATCGTCACTAGACTTATGAAAGGAGTTGCTGGATTGGAGAAATTTGGGTAGGCTAGGAGAAGGTGCTGTCCATAGCAGAGCTGGGGGAAAATGCAATTTCCGGACCTGTTGAATCAATACTCCTAGTAAAGACCCTCTGTTCAGGTGCTGATCTAAGAACTTTGGAACGGGAACCTGGGGCAGCTGTGTGGTCAGAGGCAGGGGAAGCTGCACAAGACAGCCTTCAATGGAGAATCCCTGCCCTTCCACAACCAGTAGGATGGTCTGTACTGGCTGGCAGTGGGGGAGAGAAGACACTAGTAAGAGATGGGGCTAGTCTGGGGAAAGGTTTTGGCTGTCTTCCCAGTCTTGCACTGAAGTTATGCCTACAGATGCCAGATGTCAGGATGGGGTGTGGGAGAAGAACACGGTTCCCTGCCATAGGACTCCTCCTTGCAGAGCTTTTGTTGAAACCAATGTGCAGGCTGTCCTCCATAAGAGTGAAGGAGGGGTTAGCTGGAAAGGTTTTTGGCTCTGTTCCTGGTCTCACACGAGACCCAGGCACACAGTTCCCAGGCATTTGTGATCTTTGCTCTGGGATCTTTCAGACTTGTCAAGACATTGTGTAAAGGGAGGAATTATTTCACTTCCATATGGAGGGTGGAAATGTTGAGAGCTCCTGCAGAGATCCCTCTGCCTTCTTCTTTCAGGAGGGGTCATCCCCAGGTGAGCAGCATTGGAAAGAGCTCCATCTCTACATAGATGAGATCCCCAGACAACACACTCTCAGAACAGTGGTTGTTGAGCTTTCCTGGCATGGTTGTTTCTGGCAATTTCCACAGTGATCCAGAAAATCAGCACAGACCTCTTTGGGAAGGCAAATAGAAGATGACCATGATAGTGCATATGCCTGGGGAAGGGGTAAGAACCCCACTTTTATACTGTCAACTGTGTTCTAGGGTCAGTCCTGGGGCTTGCCCCTCTCCCTTCCTGAGCTGGTAAAGAAAGCATATTGGTACACTTCCCCAGAGGGCTCAAAGCAGTAGCTCCCACTTATAGGTATTACAAGCTGCCATAAGCACATTCAAATGGTATTGTAAATTGGTCTTTGTGGACAACACTGGCAAGTGATGTCAGCAGGCAGCCCAAACAAGCCGTGTCTGATAGTACTTTGAGCGCTGGGGATTAGTGGGAAGCGCTGATGAGGAGCCCAGGATGTATCACTGTATGGTCCAGCATGCAAGCACATACACAGGTATCACATACCTGAAAATTTCAGGAGAAAATCTGCAATCTGCCCTCTCTCCTGCTATGTCTGAAAGCACATGCACAAAATCTCAAACTTTTATCCTCGGGCATAGATGAAAACTATTCATGGGAAGGGAACAAACTCAATCTTACTATCACAGTACCTTGCCACCAAGACTTCACCCTCTGCTCTCAAAATCTGACCCTGCCCTCTTCTTCATTACAGAAGCAGCAAGTGTTACTGAGCACACTCTTCCCCAAGCATTGGAGGTGCCTGCCTGATACCCACCTACTCCTTTGCATGCAGCAACAATTGCCAAACAGCACAGCTGCCAGGATGAAACAACACAGAGGGAATGGGTTGAAGGGTATTTTTCTAATCTGCATCATTTTTGTGATTCAGCTTAAGATTCCAGAAAATTCTGGAGGGAAGGGGTAAAAATTATAAAGGATAATATGGCTTTCACACACAGCCAACATGCATCTTAAAAAGGAAACCTAATTTTGTGTGCCTCCACCTCTGGGCAAAATATTCTTGGCTTGGTTTCAAAGGTGCTGGGAAATTCATGGGTTGGGTTTCTCTGAAAAGCAGCCCCAGGGCTGCTTGCACTACCCTGCAACAGGGTGACCTGGAAAAGGTGCCAATTTTGAAAATGTTATCTTCCTTTATTTTTTTTTTATTTTGTAATTTCCTATCAATGCGCTCTCCCTGGGAGGCTCAAAGATTGATCTAAAACTTGCCTTTCACTCTATGCACTGCCTGAAGCAGGAATCCTTGTAAAGAGAAATGGCACCTTAGCTGTAGATTTAAATGGTGCTTGGCTTTCATTGCGCTGACTACTGCAATGTAAGAGACTCCCACCCATTTCCTCATGCTGTGCTCCCTTGCCCAGAGTCCTGTGGGTCAACAGGGGAGCTTCTGAAGCCAAGGTCACTGCCCAGCCTCTCCCTCTGTCCGTGATTGCCTCCCCTGCTCTGGGGCAGCCCTGTAACCTCAGTGTCAGTGTAGAGGTGTAACTTCAGTCCTGGTGTAGAGGTGTTCTGTGTCTCTTTGCACCCTCCGAAGCCCATGCCAGGAATGAAGCACTAGATACACAGCTAATTAAAACAGCTCCAGCAGCTACAACACAAAACTGAGTTAGGGCCTTCTGCAAAGGATGTAATGAGTAATTTTTGCTTATTTGTTTAATTAGTGTTAATTGCACACAGTAGGAGGTCAGAACTCTCTGCAAATGCTCAGTTGGCTGTGAAGTGTGAGTTCTGCAGCCATTCTAGAAACTCCAGTCAAGGGGCAGAAGAAAGAGGGGGGTTTGCATTTGTGTCACAGCGTCAGTTTCACTCACAGCAGATGAATGAAATTCTGGGATTTTTTTTCTGGACCAGAAGGAGGAAGAGGACAAGAAGTATAGGAAGTTAATCCAGAGAGCCACCATGAGGGTTAATAGGCACTGTGGGCCCCCTATGCACCAGAGACCTTGGCACATCTTCCGGGCTGCACAGGCGGTACCTCCGGAGGCAGGCATGGGCACTCCACCGCTGCCCCACATACAAAGGCTTGCTGTGGGTATCTAAACTGGGGGAGCCGGGGGTGTCCAGCTTTTCCCTTTTGGGGTGTTGTTTTTGTCAGAAGTGCCTTTCCGTGTGCAGCTGTTACAGAATATACCGCTGCCGTGCTGTGTTCGCATTTCCGCGCAGCCGTGCGCCCCCAGGCCCGCGCGCTGCCGCTGTGCTCCGGCGCCGCCTGCTGGCGGGAGGCGGCGCGGCGGGCGGCGGGTGTGATTGCGGGATTCGGGCTCCCGAGGGGACCCCCGAAACAGAGTGTCCTGAGAGTGGGCGACGCTTGTGGCTGGTTTCTGCCCTACCAGGGAAACGAACCTCCCAGCGGGAAAGTCCTGCATCGCCCTCTCATAGACATAAACGCAACTCCTGCTAATTAAAACTGATAGAGGTCTTTCTTCACCTGGAGTAAGTAGAAACCTTGGATCAGGCAAGCACCCAGGCCGTTTCTAGGGACCATTATGGGGGTACAGCTCTGTGGAGAAAGGGAGTATGAACTGCCATAATTTGTTAAGGGCACCTGTTGGAGGGGTTCTAAGACTTGACCTAAACCATGTCTCTGAGACATTAGACGCACATGCTAACATACAACATATGTTGGTATGTAATCCTGACTCAGCGGGCACTTGGGTGATTATGCGTAAAAAGCACATAAGCACTGGATTGTTTTGCCAGATAAACATAGGGGACTATATAAGGGAGAAAGGAAAAGTGTTCCTAAGTCAATGATTGCATTGTTTAGTTCAGCCATTAATTCAAGGAACTATTTTCTCTTTTCTCTATTTTCCCAAATCCACAAAGCCCTTAAGACTTTTTTCCCTAACACTCATTAAGGTTGGACCCACTTCCACTCTTAAAACAGGTCAAACTTCAAGCCTGATGTTTCTGTGGAAACCACTTGTCTCCTCTCAGCCTTGATTTTTTCCTCATAAGAGCAAATTGACATGAGTCATTACCATTTATATTTGCCCAAATATTATTTTGTTTCTCTGAAGACATCACAGAAATATAATATCATATATTAAACCTTTCATAAATTAAGAATTTTAACAAAATATTTTTGTGCTGGATCAAAATTACAGTGTCATTCTTCTAATGAGCCAAAGTAATGCCACCATTACCGCAGGGAGGGGTTGCTTTTGCTTTTAAATCTAGGAGAGCTTCAGAGCCTGAACTGCTAGCTTTACATTCCCTCTGCAAAGCAGTGTGTGGCCATACAGAAATGCAGGGTACTGACTCCAGATTTGTACAATCTTGTCTGAAATCAGGGTCCACAGTGCTCTATCTGGGCTTAGATTTATGTTTAAGGTAAGCCTGCTGCTATAAAACGTATTTTGTGAACTGTAGCCATGTAGGCATAAAAGAAGAGAGGATTCAGGACATCTACCACCAATTTTCCTGCACAGGTTCAGGCAACATATCCCTGCTTGCAAGAGGCGATGCTCACATGGAACTTGTGACTGGGTCACATCTTACCACCTCTGCAGAACAGACAGCACGTTTTGGATAGCAGCAGTTGTGTCACTCCTGAAAACTCATATTTGGTTCTCACAGGGACCAAAATCTCTGGGAAGTGTCCTGAATTTCCAGTAGCTGATTGCACCATTATTACAAAGTCGATCACAGATGATGCTTTTGGTGCTAGCAGGTTGGGGGAAAAAATCTCTTGGCTTATATCCTGAGCACATTTGGTCTGGACTGACTGTATGGAATCATGACAGCTGATCGATCATCTTGTCATTAGAACAGAAACACTTTCCTGACTGCAACAAACATTTGGGCAAGGATGAACACTTTCCTTTAAATAGCAAACTTCAGCCTTAAATAGTTACATTTTGCCCTTGCTGTTTGGCTCTGCATACCAAAGACTTAGCTCTTAGCAACACGAAATCCCATCCTAATTAGCTACTGTTTAACAATACCAAGATCCTTCTGTTCTGGAGCTACAGAGGAGGGGAACATTTCAAGCCCAATGCAGTTTAAGACTCTTTCTGTGGATTTTTTTTTTTTTTTTCCAGTAGAAAGTAGCTCTTTATGTTAAACCTGAGCCACTCTGTATGAGTAAAAGTGACATTCAAGAAATTAAACCAAACACAGCCTGGAGAATCACTTGCACAAAGCATCAAGACTCATGTACCTCACTAGAATAAAAAAAATACCAGATGACACATGCAGCTCTCCCCACCATAAATGCCATTGACTAATGATGATCATTCAAACATGTGAGTTTGCACTTGGTCCCTTTTTATACTTATTACAAATACTTTCCTCATCTTACAGCATAGTCCCTGGATTCAAGTTTCTTTCCTGGAGCAGTCTCAGGATACATAGAATGACAAGGTATTCCTACAACAAGGCAATGTTATTTTTTCCCCCAGCCTTTCAAGAAAGCTTGTTACAATCTGTTTCATTTACTATCCTTGAAACTTTGACCTAATTTCCATCTCTCAAATTTACTCCCAAATGACAATATTATTCACAATAATGAAGACTGTATGATGACCCAAAATAGGTCTATTTGCTTTGAATTCTAATTTTTTGTGGTTATATAGAATTCTGTAATTTTTTGTACATTGAGAAGTTGCACAACCCATGTGTTGACATTTAAAAGAAGTCTTTTTGTCTTTTGAATTGAACAAAAGGACACCTTCCTGAAATGGTTTTTGTGTCTACTTTATAGGAAAAACTCCACTGTCATATGACACACTCCAAGAACTGCAGGTGAGTATAAAGCAACCTGGGAAAAAAACCTTTCCTCCAAAGGTTTTGTTGAGATAAACCTAAGGCAGCAAGTCTGAGTCACTGTAAATTGGATTGGGCTTGATCCTGTAACATAATATCCATCAAATCTTCATTTTTCAGATCCCAGTGCCCCTAAAGCCCTGGTGTCAGGGATTGAAATTTGATGAGGTAATTCCAACATGTTTTGGATTTTCAAAATCAGTGGGTGCCCCTATGAAGCATACATCACTACATCCCTTGACCTCCCACTCCATGGAGATGCAGACAGCTCTGCAGAACTATTCTGTTTTCCTCAGATGACAGAGCTAAAACCCCACATGCTTAGCCAGCTATGGAGTCTGAATAAGGGCTAGATGGTAGACGTTGCTTCCAGATAAGATTGTTGGAAATTATTATGTGTCATGGAGAAATCTGTATTAGTTCCTGTCAATGACAGAGTTTGTATTTGTTACTCAGGCTGGTAACACATACTTTTTAAAATTATTACCTTTAGATACCCAGATATCAGCATGGACAATAACCACAGAAAACTTCTCAGACACAAAAAAAATTTCTGCATATAATTTTCTCTCCTCTCATCCAGCAGGTGGGAGAAGAGCAACACAAACAGTGAACTATAGGGTTAATGTAGTGTTCCCTGGGAATGCCTAATTTGCTTGTGCACAACACAGGGTGTATCCAGTTGCTCTAATTTTCATATGACTATCTGCCAGCCTCGGCAGCGCCATTTTTAACTCTCTCGGAAAGAAAGGAGTTGGATGTCACAGTGTTTGATATTCATGGGTCACTACAAAGGGACACAGGAAACCCAGCAGTGCCTGCTGCACCTTGGGGTTGCCAGATGGGGTTACAGCCTGCTGTCAGCAGGTGGGGGCAGCTTGAACACTGACTCGTCTACCTGCATGTTTTCACTCATGTGCACATCAGAATTAGATGTTTCTAAGGTTAAGTCTAAACACAGCTTCTTGGGAATTCCTGAAAATAGTGTTCTGCTATGCCAAAAATACCCTAAAAAAGACAATCAGCACAAGTCTAGTGAGGTTGCTTTGCCAGAAAGTGTTAATTTAACTGCTGAGATGCCCACCTGGTAATGAGCTTTGGTCTTTTTTCCTTATCCTGATCATGGAGCATGGGCAGTGAGAATACAGGAACTGCAAAAATTGGGGTAAAGTTATAGAGACCTGCTGAAGTGTAAGGGAAAGGCAAGGAACACCACAGTCTGACTATGGAAGTGGGGTTTGGGATTTCCTAGTTTATCCAATTTTTACTCATGGTGCAATGATATTTGCAAATAAATAACAGCTAATTTTTCACATAATTATGAGCATATATATGTTTTATAGTCAGTGCAATACACTTAGTAGTGTTGGATCATGCATGGGATTATGCTAGAGAAATAGTACATCATCTCTTATTTGGAGAAGATGTACTATTTCTTTGTCCTCTGGTCTTATTAGGGGAGTTGAGAAGAACATCAATTGTTGGTGAAGTCTGTACCTCTGAGATGGGCTAATAAAGAACCCTTAATTGCTTGTATTAGGCTAGACATCCCTTAAGAAAAAAGCCTACTGAAAATGTAGCTGACTCCAAATGGATTTTATAAACTGATAACATTTTTGGCTGTGTTAAAGTATAATAGAATATTTCTCCTTAATAGCATGCCCAATGTTACAACAAATTTTAAAATGGCTTTGAACCAAAAAGCAACTATGGATTTTTTTTCTGAAGAAGTGCAATTCAGTCCTGACACTTATTCTCAAATTCCCCTTCTATTAGCTTGTAGTTTTCATTTGGAAGGATATAAAAGAAGTAATTTAGTTCCCATTTGCAAAGACAACTACAAAAAAAACCAAAAAACTTTTGAAAGCATTTGGTGGCACAGGTGTGATACCGGTCAAATTATGAAAGTGAGATTTACTTATGAATCAGAGCCTAATTTGGGCTTCCTTCTGACTTTCATTTGACCAGTTTAGGATCTGTCTCATGTAGTTTGTCAGGATGTTATGAAACAGAATGTATCTAGTTTGACTATCAGTCTGGGATTATTTTGCCTGACTTCAGCTACCCAGGAGTCAGGAAATGAGCCTGAACTATTCATCTGGCTCTATCATCAGTGAGAATAGGGAAACTTGATTAGTCTCCTTAGGATGGAGTGCATCATCATGCAGAAGTGTCCAGTTCTCACGACTGAAAAAGCAGCGAATTGCAGCTGCGCTGTTAAGACCTGGATCAGTCCATAGATAAAGAGTCACAACTAATTGTGCAGATGACTTTTGCAGCTAACCTTAAAGGTGTAGCAGGACCCTTGCTCACGTTCAGCTCACTTGATCTGGTTCTGTGCTTGTATTTCTGAGGTTGATTTCTAATGACCAGCATCAGTTTTACTAATTATAACTGAGAGCTTTGCAGGAATGACTGGAATTATTTGGTATCTGGAACGTAATTTCTGGTCTCTTCTGGAATAGACAATTCTACAGATCTCTGGACTGAATATTGTTAAGCAGGCATTCATAGTCAGTGTAAAATATTCCATAATTGTAAGTTTACAATATAACAGAAAATCTAATTTATTTTGAACATATCATGAACTAAACATTCACCAGGATTATGCATTTACTTAATCTCATTAAATTCTTTATGAAAAAATCTTTTTAATAACTTTCCAAAATGAAGACTTACTCTTTAGACAATATTATGGCAATCCCTACACTGGGGCAATACCTATTGATGGGGAACTTTGCTGTGTAAGATATATATTAATATTTAATGAAGTAGTTATTTATTTAGCATATCTGTAGAGAGACAGTCTTTTTCATCTGACTCTTCTTAGTCATCAGAAAGATTTGGGATCATTTGGGTCCCACCCTACCTGACCACTGACATTTGTTGGGCTCATGTGTTTACTGTGGGACTGCTACCAGGACAGTGACAAGATCTGAAAACAGAGGAAGGAAAGAGTTACTTTCTGAAATAGTGCACTAACCTCCCTGTGCATCACTTTAATGTGTTCTTCATCATATGCATGTTTATGGCAGGTGAAATACGCAATGAGATTAGGTGGCTGCTTGTTCAGGCTTCTGGATATTCTTCAGTCCTCTATGATTAACTTCACACTTCTTTAGGCCTGAGGCTATCTGGTTAAATGGGAAAAATATTCCTATGTAATTAATTCTGAAAGTGACATAACAAAAATAAGGTAACAGTGAATATCAGCTACCGTATTCAGTGGAGACTGCAACAGAACTCTTTTGCTAGTGAAACTGTTATATAACTCATATATCAATTGTTAAGAATAATATTAATTGATGTTAATTCTAAAGAAAGTAATTCCTGTATTCATTGCTATGAAGAAAATTAATTGAACCAGCGTTCTGAAAATGGCTGCAATAATTTATAAAGTAAAATGACTCGGTTTAGCTTGTTTCCAATAAAAGAGTAAAAAACTAGTATGAGAAGGAGAGGGTATGCTCTCTTAGGTACAACCTCCCAGAATTTTAGAATTATTAGTAACTCAGACCCACAGGGGCTTTAATGCATAATGGCTTAATGCACTAAATAATAACAAAAGATACCACTGTAGAAAAAGAGTCTCTCAGAGACCACTGAATCACACTAGAGAACAGGACAAAACACATTAAAGCTGATGAACAGAAACTCAGACAGAAAAATATGGCAGATAACTGAAAGCTATGTAAGAGTCACGGGGTTTTTAAAAAGTCCCAATTTTGTTAGCATAATAGAGAACAATATTGTTTAAAATGCCATCCTGGATCAATGTATAAAGTGAAGGCATAGTTAGAAAATAAAAAGGCTACAAAGCAAATAGATAAAATGGGAAATATTTAGCAATCAATATAAATTGGAAGTTACATAATATAAAAATAGACAAATTAAAAAGACAATAGAGAAAAATCATTGGCTGGCAGGCCTTAAGAAAATAAAATTATTTTAGAGTATATTAAGAACTATAGAAGTCTTAACAAGGGTACATGCTGTTGCTCAATGCAGATGAGGAAATGATAAAGCTGCAGAAAAGGCAAATATTTGAGACATATTTCTGTTCTGCATTTGGAAAGAAGAAAGATGATGCACTTGTATCACATGGGCTGATGAAAAATTTTCCACTCTGTTAGTGACCAGAAGGAATGTAAAGTATGTACTGGAGGTAAATATTTTAAAATCAGCAGGTGTGGATGGCTTACATGGGCATACTAATAGAGCTTATTTAACTGATTTCTAGCCTGCTGATACTGATATTTCATAAATCTTCTAACAGCAAGGAAGTAGCAGAATACTAAAGGAGTGTCTGTTCTATGGCAATTAAAAAAAAAAATGGCAAAGTCAATAATCACAGTAGATGTGCACTAGCAAGGCTAACAGCAGTTCATGGAAAAAATATTACCTGATAGAGAATTCTTTGACAAAGAATAAGAAAATAAAGAGATGTATTTTCCAGCATGACAATAATCTTGATTAAAAAGTAACTTTAAAAAAAAGGCAAGAATAATTTAAGTACCCCTGCCATGAGCAAGAAGATGACTAGAGATGCTCTCAAAGCTCTTTCTAGCCCTACCTTTTGCGGTTCTATGAAGACATAACATGGTAACCAACAGAAAGTCCTGACAAGAGTGAATACATGTACAAGTTTTGAATCCTGCTTGTTTTTATTTCTTAAATTGTTTTGTCACTGAATCAGGATCTGGAGCAACACTGGATCACTCTCATTCTCTGAGAAATACATGGGACACAGGATGGTTGAAGCACAAGGAAAATAGTCCAGCCAAGTTTGTCTGCTGGACATAGTAAAAAAAAAATTGTGCGTTGCAAAAGCCATGGAGGTAGTATTAGGATGAGTTTTAAATTCAGTGCTATTCAGTATTTCCATCATTGCCCTAGAAGTAAATAGAAACTCACTGCTTATAAAATATGCACATATTGGGAAGCCTGGAATGGCAATGATGAGGGGAAAGCAAAGAAGGGCAAGAAGGATCATCTTCATGTTCAAGCAAAAAGCCTTTTACTACGGCCAAATGCAAAATTATGCATGTGGGAACCAGATAGGAGATTAGGAGATGTGTAATCAGAAACTTTACCCTGGAAAAAACAGCACTCTGAAAAGGATCAGGATCATCAGAGTATGGAGCACTTTCACTCCAATGAGATACTGTGGCAAAAAGGGTGAAATCAATCCTCGAATGCATAAACATGGGAATAGTGAGTACCAGTAGCAGGTTGTTGTTTTTCCCTTTGTGGCACTCATTAGACTAATCATATGCAGGATATTTATTTTCAAAGGTTGCTGAAAAGCTGGGGAAGGTGCAAGGGGAGCTTGGTAATTATTCAGGATCTAAGGAAAATGCCTTAGAGTAGAAACTTTTCACTGCTCAGCCTGTCTGACTTACTGAAAAGGAGATTACTTGATTTATGGCTTGATTAATGAATTGATAGTGTTGGAGGCATAAAATACTAGCAGGAAAGGGCTCTGAGCAGACTAAGTTGTACTGAGGACTGAGTGGAGGAGCTATTAAACCAGACAAATTCAAGTGAAGAATGAGACACAGAAAATGATTAACCAGTAGAACAAGCTAATGTGGTGCATTCTTATCGCCTTATGTCTTCATCAAAATTAGACATTTTTTATTGGCCTACAGCCAACTGCAAATTGTCAAGAATGAGTTGTAGCTTTTAATACTGGAATATATCCATGAAAATTAATGGTCTTTGATAGCTAAGAGGTTATTCTAGGTGATGTAATCCCTGAGATCCATTACAGTGTAGAAGAAATATATATTTATTTATTATTATGATTATGTCAACAAGCAGTAGATAAACATGCAATTTCCTCTCTGTTTGGACCTTTAAATGCTACAATTTAATGATAACAAGATGAATTTAGGTTGCCAAGATAACTGATGATAGAAACTGGAGGACTGTAAAAGTCCATTACTGATTTTCTCTCTTTAGATACTCCAGTATAGTGTCCCTTCATCAGGTGGATTAGCATAATACAAAGGAAATACAATTTGCTGGGTGACTTCCTTTCTCTTTCTTTGTTCCTCTGTTTAGAAATGTCCTTGGCTGTGACATGCATCTATGATAACTAAGTAACCTGGCCTTATTTCAGAAGTTTTTGTTATTCTGGCCTGTGAAATGTTTTTGGGCAGATCATTGTGGATATTTGAAACATGAAAGTAGAGAGTCAAACCATGATTTTTATCTCTGAATCATTTTATACATTCGTTTGACACATCCACTCTCCACATAATTTCAAAACTCAGAGGAACATTTTTTCAATTTCATTCCTATTATGTAATTTCTCTCAACCATCTTCATTTATCTTTGTTTTTAAACTGTAACCCTTGTCTTTCCCATCACTTCAACTTATCCATTCCCCTCTAATCCCTCGTTTATTATCACTACTTGACTGATGTTTGAGAAATGTATTGTAAGTGACTTGGAGCAGACACTTGTCATTTTACTGTTGATCAGAGCACTTTGCACATGTCATGTCGTATAAATAATTGCTGTTCCAAAAACATTTAGTGTCTTGGTTATATTTTGCAGTATAATATGTAACAGAGACACTTTATGAAAAATAATTATTTATTATAATTATCCCATCTATGGCACTGACATTCAAAAGCATTTTCAGTAAATCATGTGCAATGTCTCTTCTCTGTCTCCGTTCCTTAGCTAGCTCAGAGTTACAAGATGTGTCAATGAAGTGCTAGCATAAGGTTGTTTGTCATTCTAGAAACTTTTCAAATGTACTATCTCTTCACTTATCCTGTTTTCCATTGGCTTGTCTCAAAGCCTTCTAGCAAAGGAAATGTGTTCCTCTTTTACAGCTGGGGAAAAACAGAGAGGTGAATTTGAGGGCATTGCAAAGGCCTGAAGCACATCTGTGAGTAAAACCCAAACCTCCAAGCCTGCAATCTCCTGCTATTTTTAATGGAAAACACATCTCCCCAAACAGATTATTGGATTAAGCTGGACTGGACATATGCAAGTTTGTAAAGTGGTTTGCCTTTCCCTAAACCTATGTCTGCATTTTGCTGAACCTGGCAAAACAAGAGAAAACAGGGTTGCTGCTGAACCCTCAGGTTCTGTAATTTCCATGTATATAATATTTGCTTTTCTTCTGCCCTTGAATCTAGAATAGAAACCATGAAGGATTCTTTTTACTTATTGTCATTAAAAATTCAAGCAAACACAGACCAATCTAGACATCAGTCACACCTCTGGTAAATCTTATCTGCTGTTTGTTCTAGAGATCCCAGGTTGCTCTGTTCCAAAGGACCTGTCTGGCATCTTAACCCTCATGAAGGCAAAGGTGGCAGAAGGTGGTGGAGGACACTAGTTGTCTGCTGAGAAATTTTTCTGTCAGTCCAAAGAGATGATCCGTGAACATCTCAGAGGAAACTCACAAGCTTTGACAGGCTCTATGAAATAATGTCTTACTAACATCTTTTCCCATGGATACCTTGAATAGGAACACCCATGAAGAGAGCTTTCCTAAACAGGGAAATGCTTTGCTGCATGGCACTTTGGTCACATCTCTTAGAAGTAAAAATTTCTTATTTGCAGTGTTTCATTTCAGAGCCAAGCTCTTACCAGGTGAAAAGGCATGGCAGGTATCTGTTAGAGAAAAATGCTTTGAAGGAAATGTAAGCTTTACTATTATGATCTACATGTAAAGGAAAGAAAAATATTCTGAGTAAGGAAATTATTTCAGCAGTCACACAGAGAAAGCCTAGAGTTTTCAAAACCAGCTCTGGCTTCCTTGGGGATTGCTGTCTAGCCTTCAACATTTTGAAGCTGACCCCAAGGACTGCACCATAATACAGAGACTGGCAGAGGCACCATTAGAAGAACAAAAGTTTCAGTGGCTTCAATTTTGTGCAGAGATAAGTTAAGAACCTTCATGGACTCAACTTCTGCCTCTATCCCTTTATGAATCAACTACTTTCTCAGGAGTGATGAATATGGGGCTAGTGTCAGAGCCATAGAAAAAAAAAACAAGCAAAAGAAACAGAGGAGCTACCATTCCAGGGAGTCTCCTCCAGCATGGAGGAACCAGGTTTGAAAATTTCCTTCATGTTTCCTTCAAAGACCTCAGCAAATCCATGGCTTGTATTTTTCCTACCTGCACCATAAGGAAAAAGAGACAAAGAAAGAAATCTCTGTGGTATTGCATGAAGACCTATGCAAGCTGATCTGAGGCAGTACACGACTTGTAGTATCCTTCAAAATCCATTTCCTATTTCAGGTATTTGAATAACATTTGTCACCACAGTGGCTGGGGCCCCTTCAGGCAAAAAAAAATATAGTTCCTTCTTTAATATCCTTGCAAGCCTAAAGCCTTTACTCTTTGTTCCTAAGTTTCCTGTCAGAGAAGCCCATGTTTTGGATGTACATCCATGGGGGGCGGGGTATTAAATAAACACAGAGCATCTACTTTTTATTCTATACACATAGGGAGATGAAATTCCCGATTTCCAATTGTGGGACCTCCTCAGGAAAACAGGACAGAAAAAGCCAAACTTCCCCAGGGAGGGAAAAACGCTGACTGCATCTTGACAGGTTTTAAACAATTGTGATGAAGTTTTTCATGACAGATGTTTCCTTCAAAGTACTGGCTGGGCTGTGTAGAGAATGGGGAGTGTTATAAGGTGAGATTCTCATTTCATTTGCTGCAGAACCCGTTAGCATGTTTAAAATGAATCAAGAAATTAGGCCAAGCATGACTTAATAAACCCGGCCTTAAACCCTGCTCTGGAAATATGGATCCCATTCTTCAGTAGCTCCTAAGCAATATCAGACAAGCCACTTCGACTAAACCAGTAAGACTAATTTCCAGGTGGTTCTTTTTCAAGACCAGGACTGGATATACAAAAGGGATGAGCATCCACTGGATTAAACTGTAATTTAAATATAAGGAGACACATAAAACCAAATTCTCTGGGGAAAGAGAGATGCTATGAATCTCAAATTTAGGATTCTTTTAAACTGAAACATGTCTGAACTTCAAAGCCCAGTCTGCAGAGCAAGATCTTACCTCAGTGGGAATGACTACAGTGGCAGCAATACTTGTGATGTACTCAGATACCAGTGTAATGACCACATTAAAATGTTCCTGAAGACATAAATAAGTTTTTTTGTCTTCAGTGTAACAACGTGCCACAAATAAAACACACAACATTTAAGTGAGGATTAAGTTCTGCCTGTCACAGAGTGAGGAAAACAAATGATTGAGGAACCAGCTTGCATATTGCTGCACTGCTCTCCTTATCATGTCCAGATACAGGAGTATTGCAGCCAACAAATATGATTATGCCACTTTCCAAGATGTTTCCATACAGTCACATGTTATGCTAGACCCAAATAAATAAACCCTTCCAGAACTAGACACGCTGGTGCAGAAACATCTGAACTGGTTTTGGGCACACAAAGTAGATCAGGTATTATATATGACATATGCTACTTCAGAAAAAGGCAACACACACATGAAGATCAGCAGCATTCCCTGTGCCTGTTTACAAGTGGCTGCAGAGAGACTAGAGAACTGTTATGCCACCACAAACTCTTTTCATCTTCGACCCAGCTTCCTGTGCACCCAGAGCATCCCAGCCTGGATGCTCTGCAGAGAATGGTGCTTGCTCCCAGCACTAGGCCTTGGGGAGTTTAAATTTCCTAGTGAATGCCTGACAAAAGGGCAGTTAGAGAAATTCTTGCCTTTTTCCCCAGTCTTCATCCCACTCCCACTTTTACTCTATTATAATCTCAACTTCATTCTTTTTCTCTCCTCCTTTACTAGCTCAAGTAAAGAAACAAGGCTGAATAGAATAATAACAGCTCTTCTGGAACAGCTAATACAGCTAGGGAGAGCTGAACAAGCTCTCAGGTGTACAGCACCACCATCAGGTGCTCACTCTGACATTTCTCCCTCCTGCCTGTCCCCTCAACACAGTACAGTGTCTTCATTCCCCTCTCCCTGCTTCACTGCCTCCTCCTTCCTTTCTCCTCATTCTGGGAGCCCTCTCCTTCATCCTTACCTCCTCTTTCCTCTCTCTGCATGATGTGACTAGACAGGAAAATACAGATTTATGTATTCCCTACACGTGCTTCTCATTTTTTCCGATCCATCCTTGGCTGTTGATTTCTCCTTCTTGTAGGTGAGTGTCTCTCAGCTCTCTTCTTCCTCTCTCTTTGACCTTTCCTCTGCTTTTTGTAAGGCATTCTCTCCTCTCATGCTGTGAAACATTCATGCTGTCTCATACTGTGAAATGATCTCTCTCATGCTCCCTTGACTATATCTCTAGCATGGTCCTCAGTGCTTTCTAAATGATGCTATTTCACAATAAATACATAAGCACTGCTTCAGGCTGCTGTCTTCTCCAACTGCCTAATTGGATATGGTATTTTAAGGCACTCTTTAGTATATCAAAGATGTCTTAGCTATTTTACCATTTTCCTTCTCAGCTCTGCTGAAATTTATACAAAGCAATTGTAGGGTTTTTTATCCAGCTTGGGGTCACCAGCACAAGCTGCTGCCCTAGCTTGCACAGCTCGGTTGCTGAGGCAGGGCTAGCTGTGCCTTATTCTCCATTTCCCCTTTAAAACGCTCCATCTTTCTGCATCTCCGGCTCTCATAGTGAGATAGTGCAATCAGGTGACTCGGTGACAGGCTGGTTTGCTGCATTGTGGCATCCTCGGAGCAGCTACAGAGGTTTGTACACGCAGCTCCCCGGGCGAGCGCAGGGGGAAGGCCGGGCAGCAGCCCGGGCTCTCCCGGGTTATGCAGAGCTATCTCTGCACAGCCTTTGGTGTGTGCAGCGCTGCTGGCTCCGCAGCTCCAGGGCTGAAGGAGCAGCCTCTCCAGAGAGTACCTGCCTTTAACAGAGCCACTGCTGCCAGGCATCTTGAGAAACGATCATTATAACTGCTTCGGGGCCTCCACAGAGCTGATGTTGCCTCATTATTGGGACTATTTATTACTGAAAGCAAAAATGCTGAGTCATTAAACAGAGGTCATAAAAACATCCTTATTCTGCTAAAAGCATTAGCTCATCATTTCTGGTACTACAGAAGGTAGGAAAGACCAGGAATCCTTGTGCTTGTGAGAAAGAAAATGTGGACTGCATCAGAGGCCTGGGAAGATCAGACAAGAGCCCCAAGTCAGTAACCCATTAGGAAAATCAGGATGCTGGTTAAAGACAGATCTCTAGGCTCAAGATCAATTGCCATTTCTGCATTTGTGTCACTTCAGGTTACCATTTTATCCCAGAATATGTTAATGTCTCTCTCCGGAAATGGACAGAGCTAAAAAGCTTGCTCACTTTTGTCTGAAGAGACCATAAGGCACTTCAGAGGCACTAGCCAGCTCACCTAACCACAGAGAGCTGCTGTTACCGCCACCTACACTATTTCAGACAAAAGCAAGTACGGAGGGGGCATTTGTTTGCTTGCAAGTCCTGGTTGCAAGCAGAACTGCACTCTCCTGATTTCTCATGCCATAGAAAAGCATTTTTTTCCTGTGTTCTTGTGCTGCCGACGAGTTAATGTAGTCAGAGAAAGGATTTTAATTAATTTTTACTACCTATGCTTGAAATTTATTTTCTTACTATTCTTCCTCGAGCAGTTTTCTGAATCTGAAGAGATCATTTTGGGTGGAAAAACTACAATTTTCAGAGATTATGTTTCCCTATTTTAATACTGAAGCTGCAGACAAATACTTCCTTTGATAGCTGTGTTTGATTTCCTGCACTGCAGGGGTGTCCTGTCAGCGTCCAGATCCAACAACAGGCGCATGGGGGTTACATCCCTTTGCTGATGGGGTGTGTGTGTGTGTGTGTTTATTTGTTTTTGTTACGGATTTCTGCGGAGGAGTAAACATGAAGGACTCGTACTGCAGGTTCACTAGCCAAGGCGCACTGTGCCACACCGTGTTCCCGAACGGAGCCAACACTCCAGGCGTTCGGGTAGGGCAGGCTGCTCCCGACGTTCACCTGAGCGCCCGCCGGCCCGCACGGCAGGGTCCGGTTCTCCGAGGGACGCAGGTCCCTCCCTGCCGCGCTCAGGCTCTGTGCCCCGCCGTGGCCCCGGGAGGGCCGGCCGGGCCGGCCGCCCGCCTGCGGGCCGAGAGAAGCGGCTGCAGGCGGCGGGAGGACGCGGGGCCGGCGCCGCGGGGCGGAGGAGGCAGTGCGAGGGAGTGCGGAAAGAGTTAAGAGTGGCGGGCAGGCTGGCTGTCGGGAGCGAGCATGTGCAGATTGAAACCGCATCCATACTACGGGCGAGTGTCACTGGCACACTTCACCTCCCGCCGGCCGCGGGGCACCCATGGACACCGGTGAGGACACGAGCCGCGGCCGGGCGGGGGGGCCGAGCGGCGGCACCGGGAGCTGCCCGCGGCCGCTGCCCTCACGGCCGCCCCGCCGGGGCTGCGCGCGGCCCGCGGCGGCCTCCCCGCAGCCCAGCGGCGCGGGGGATGCGCTGCCCGGGGCGGGGGACGGGGATGGCGCCCGGCGCCGCTGGTTTCGCTTTCTGGCGGCGGGAGGCCCGTGCCGTCCCCGCCGGGCGGGTGCCGGCCGCGGCGAGACAAAGGCGGGCGGCCGAGCGGCAGCTTCCCCGCCCGCGGCGGGCCCCGCGGGCGCACCGGGCACCGTGTGTCGCCCCCTCCCGGGGAGCGGCGCAGCCCCCGCGGGCCGGGCCCCGCCGCCCCCCGCAGCTCCTCGGGGCGGCAGCGCGGTGCGTGTCGAGGGGGTTTTGCTCGGGAGCTCCCGACCCCGGCTGCGAAGTTTTCGGGGCTCAGGGAAAGCAGGGTGAAAGGGTTGTTGAAATCGGAGCTGCTTTTCGCTGAACAGTGCCCTTTTTTTTTTTTTTTTCTTCTCCACGAAAAGAGAGAAATGTCTCGAATCATCTTTTTGTATTGATTTCTATAAAACTTTATTCCAAGCAAGGGGAAATAGCTCTGAATGAGCCCAGCGTTTGCAGACCTGAACTGGGAGGTGGGAACTGGCTCTGGTCCGTTCAGTGACTTTTCTGCAACCTTGTGAATTACTCCTGTGTGTAAAGCCAGAGGTCAGGGATAGAGATACTATAGTCATTTGAAAATGAGAGGTTTTTCTTTTATTTTCTTTTCTTTTCTGTTGTGTTTTTTTTTTTTTTAATTTAAATTAGTCTCAAGATGTTTGCTCTTGTTCCATCTTTGGTATGGAAAAATATTCAGAATAGCTGAATTTTTGCAAAATGGAAAATCTGTTTCCTTCTGTTCCCCATTCACTTATTTACTCTAGGGTTTTGCAAATTGTTTCTAGGACGCTTAGGAGCAGGGATGCTGGGGAGGCTGCTCTGTCCTGTTCATCTTAAGCTGGATCGTTACACTGGGACTTCTTAGAGATCATTTCACCTGGCTGGTCCAAAACTACTGGGGATGTACAAACTTGTTAAGCCTCATAATTACACAGGAGATGCAGAAAAACTCTGTAACATGAAATACCTTGTATTGTTCTCTGGCATTGTTTATTTGGCATGTTTTTCCTGTTTTCTCTTATTTCTGAGAAAAAAAAGCAGTCCCTGCGGGAGCTGTTTTTTTTCACAAGCAGAGTGGTAACATCTCTGTGACTGTCAGAGCTGTGTGCTTTGGGGAGTTGCAAGAAGAACAGATTGCCCAAAGAGCTCCATTCTGTGTTTTCCAGGAGCACAAATGCATTAGTATATGTACAACATCAGAAAGAGATGGGGCTAGCTACTGTTTGGTGGTAAGTAGGAAGCAGTGAAAACAAAAATTACCATAAGTTACTAGGAAACAGAAAAGAAAGATTACTGACATGGAGTCCATAATACCTGTAGGCACTTTCAGCCAGCACTGGGGAAAACTGTGTAGGAAATCTGTAAGATACTCTTGTGCCCATGACACAACCTGAAGGTCCTTCTTGAATCCCAGCAACTTGTCCCAGTGAGAAGGTTCTGTACAGAAATGTCAGTTTTCCTGTGTTAGGTGACAGCAGCTTGCTCCTATGGATAAGTTAAGATTTTTCACTAAATGTGCAAGTAGGTATTTTCTCCTTGAGGAATATATGCTCCCGGTGTGTATGTCTGAGAATTTCATACTTCTCTGTTGAGGCTGCCACTGAAGAACATGTGTGCCTCTGTTTGTAGAAAGGGAAGCTGAGGTGCAGGAAAATGATATTTCAGAGGTCGTTATCAGATTGAAACAAGATTGAACTCCTAATCGTTTGGTTTAACTAGTACCTATAGTAGCTTTCCCAAACAAAGCTCAGCAAAAGTGCTAGAAGCAGCTGATTCAAACTGAAACTTTCTGATATCCTCTGATCACAGGTATATTGAAAAAACATGTAGTATAGTCTGGTGGAAAGGAAATGGCGGGACAAGCAGAAGTTGAGGCAGTATTGCTTGTTACTGCATAATTTCTTGCTGAGGCTCTGGCAGCGCGTCCATAGCCTTGGTCAGTATTGCTGTGCCCACTCTACTGAAGGCTGATGTGGAGGCAGAAAACAAGCTGCTTCCTTGGAGAGTTCAAACCTTGGAATTCTTATGGCAAGATCCCATGGCAGTTTACAGAAGTGGTAAAGGGGTGTAAAACAAGAGGTATGGATAGCACAGGTGTGTAGTTGAAGGTAACCTAGATCTCTGCATCCATGTGGAAATGGTACCTGGTAGTGGGGACTGCAGTTTTGCTGACAATGTGATAATATTATGTGGTGCCAAGCAGTGAAAGGCAAATTTAACCTTGAAGGGAGATACAGGTTTCTGGATTAGAGTGTAAGGCAGGAAGAGATTTTTGGATAAGGTGATGAACTCAATGTGGAGTCTTTTAAGATATCTTTTTACAATCTATACTTTATTCAGCATCTGGGAGATGTTCTGGGGAGTGAAGATGTAGGGATCCCTTCGGTCTTGTAATTTGTGGATCTACTTAATCCCGCATGTCAAGAAATGGGGAGAGGAGTTGTTTTCCAGCATTGTAAATGTGCTTTTAATACCTGTCCACTTGGTTAAGATAGTAAGTGTCCTCAGATCTGATATTTCAGGGGTGCTGACAGGCACTGCATTGTGTCCAGGAGGGGTGTTTCTTCTTATGGCATAATTAGTCAGATGAATTTAACCTCCCTCCAAAGCATTAGAAAGAAATTGCAGTTGGGGACTGATCATGCCAGGAAGAAGGTGTAGAGGGGGAATGAGGGGGAATGAGGGGAAGGAGAGGAGACTGTGTACCCTTCCTGTGGAGGGTGGGGAGGGAGGAGGGGGGGGGGAACCCCCAACTTTTTTCTATCATCACATGCTTTGATGGCAAGTCTTGTTTGTACCTCAGAATCGTACTTATCACAGAGTCTGGGGTCAGGCTTTGTAGGTTTCCCGTTTTTACTGCAGCATGGGATTGGTCACTAAGTGTCAACTCTGTGAGACTTTTTTGAAGAGTCCTTTGCAAGTTTTGGAGTTGCCTCACTGACTGTGGTGTGCTTTCTTGTGCTCCTTGTTCATCGTATGCACATCTAGTCTCAGACTAAAGAACTTTTGTCTTTATCCAACTTATTCTCGTGTTGCAAGAAACTGCATGAAATTTTAATAAAATTATCTGCAGGAGATTTGACTAGGTTTTAGGCAAAATAGTCCTTTCTGTTAAGCTGTCTAACAACAGAAAGAAGTTTTTTCTCATGGAAGATGATTGGAAAGCATAATGAAAAATCTTTTAAAAAGGAGAAAATATATTGAGGAGGCTTAAAGAGTGGTGGTGTGGAGGAGACCTTGTTCTGGTGGTGAAATCATAGAAGTAATGGAAAATTTTATGTTGCAAATTGTACCTTAGGATTCTTTGTTTCTGGATTGCCTTCAACAAATACCATGTTTAAGAAAATGAAATTAAGTTGTTGTGTTGTTTTGTTTCTTTTTTCAGTCTCAGACAGCCTGCAATTATATGGTAAGAGGAGAGGTAACATGGCTAATTAAAGGGCAGCAATGCTTTATTCCTTAGGGCTAATTATTCTCTAGAAAATGGGTCAATTGCTTAAAGAAATTGTTTGCCAGTAGGAGCTAGGAAAAGCCTTCATTCTCATTCCTCACCATCCTTTTGTAGGAAGCACTTCCTACCTCCACAGCAGTTGCAGTATCTTGTTAAACTTTCAGGTGCCAGAGCCATGCCCTGCAGATGGGGAAGTGGCGCCTGAGCAAACTTACATGTGGTCACTTCTGTCCTACATGTTCCTGTGTAGCTGCAGATAAGGCAGTGTCCAGTGGTGTTCCTGGGTTGTTTCTGGAGTGAAAGAAATGAAATTGAACAATACAAATGGGACTTCTGTTTCAAAACAAAATTTGCTCTATGTGAAAGGTATGGTATATATACTTACTTCTTTTGAAAGTTTGATCACCTAGTTAGCTAATGTCTTCCACTTGGAAGTGGCTTGCTTGGTACAGGTTTATAAATGATCCTTTCTCAAATCTGCTTCCTGTATGTATTTCAGTATTCTCTGGTGGCTTTCTCACCTGACCATGCCGCTTGCTTTAGCTCTGCAGGCTGAGTACAGTGAGAGAGCAGAGGGCTGGTTAGCCATGTACGTCAAAATGAACTGGTCTGCTTTTCACATTTCTGTTATGATGTGTGAGACAGGAGTATCCAGATGGTTTCTGGGTTCCTCGGTAATGTGGCTGTGCAGGCAACTACAAGAAGTCTTGAAAGAAAGCCAGATTGGGCAAAGGCTTTGGCTCTGCAGGAGCAGATACCAACATCTGTGCCAATTCAGAACAACGCTCTCTTTTTGGTTAGTCAGAGCACTACATTCCTGGCTGTAAATGATACACCCAATAATGTCTGCTGTGAGCCAGAGTTTATGCACCTTACAGTCCAGCTAAAATGAGTGTAAAAGGCTTTGCAGGTGCATGCTGCTCATTAACACGTCCTCAGAGGCGAAATAAAAGCTAGACTGCTTTAGAGATTTGTTCGTAGGGATATCTGAATGAGAGTACCTATCAGTTACTAGGTCAGAGGTGTCTAATCATTGCATAGAAGAGGGAAGTGTTTTATGTTACCCTTTCTTTTGTTCTGGATTTTTGTTGGTGTCAGTGCACCAGAGCTCACTACAACCTTATTTTGAAACTCCCCCGCCTTCACATGCTTCTGTCAAAGCTGGATTAAATTACTTCCGTACCACAAATGCGGTCTTGCTTTCATTGCATAGGATCCAAGCATTAGTAGTCACTAGGTGAGTGTTGATAGCATAGCGTGGTGGAGCTGCTGTTTGACTTCTTCCTTGCTGGATCTTTTCTCTCAGGTGTGCCATTTATTGGATGTAGCATATATGAAGAACTTCTGTGGAGCACCTCTCTGCTTTCATGATTCTACTGGGAGCATGATAAAGTACTTCTGAAGGGGGGAGCTGGGTGTTTAGTATGGGTAGCTCTAGCATAGTGCTGTGTGTACTGCCAAGTGCCTTCTGGGGATGGGGAGTCTGTTTTGGTTTTATTTCTTTCATCCAGAATGCATGCACAGATCATGATCCAGTTCATTTGGTTCCACCAGCCTAATCTGGACTGAGAAATCTTGGCTGGGGCTGTGTCTGTGCAGAGCTCTAGGTAGTCATTCCTCTCTGCTTGCATCAGAGTGTTCCTGACGCTAGTAGTGTATTTGGGTGTTTCCTCTCCTGCTAACTGACCTAGCAAAGCTGGACTTGCTTAACCCGTGGGACACTTTGAGCCATGTGTTTTCTTTGTATTTTGCGTCAGCAGAGGTTTATGGTAAGGCTGCTTCTAGTAAGTTCTAGAAGAAGAGTTATTTATTTTTGTAATTTCTGTTGTTTTCAGTATAGTTTCCCCTAGTGGTATGATAGATACCATGTGATTTAGTTTATTTTGATCCAGCAGTTCTTTCCAAGGCATACCTCACAATTAAGCTTTTAATTGGAAGTGAGCTTGTACAGGAGCTTCAGGATGTAGGACACAGTTTATAAAAATGCTTGAATGTCTTACTAGGGAGAGAAAAAGCTGCTGTGAAGGTAATGTAATGATTTCTTAGCAATATTGAGCTTGGCTGATGTTGCTTTTGGTTTTCCTTTGCTGCTTAATACTTTACCATGGAGATGAGATACTTTCCAAACCATCAGCCTCAGCCACTTGAGCTGACAGAGGGTAGCATGTTATTAGGAGTGCCCTGGGCAGCTAAGCCATTTCCTGTGGAGTGGAATACTAAGGTGCATGTAGAAAGAAGGCAATTCATTATGTTCTATTATGTTGCCTTATAAATTGTGGATGTACGAAAGGTCAACTTCTAGAATCCAAGTTCTTCTCTTAGATAGTTACTCCAAGCTGGGGTATGCTGCCTTGTGTGTGGGGCAATGGGAATAGTTTATTTGTTCTATTTTTTCTTTTCCCCAGCTACATATCAGGCATAGAAAGTGGGAAAGTGACCCATTGTGATGCGAGAAATATAGTTTCCTTGGTTTGAGAAACAAGGACTGGACAATGTCATGACAATGATGAACATTTGCTATGCTTAAGGACCATGGCTTAGCAACGTTTGGAGTACTAAAAAGCTATAAGTGCAAACACCAGCACTTCCACTGCATCTTTCATTTGAGAATCTCTCAGTTCTTAATGAATTTTCAGTGTGTCTCTGTGAGGCTGGTATTATTAGTGTCATTTTGCAGACAAGTAGATAAAGTAAAATGCTTGTATAAGCACATTCAGCAAGCCAGAAAAAGCAGGAATAAAATTCAGGAATACTAATGTTTCAACCTGGTTTTGAGCTACTATCTTGTACTTTTTTTTCCAGAAAAGAAAGACATTAATTTTTGTAGCTTTCCTGCCCTCATCCCCTTATTTTTTTTCCCATTGGGTTAGGCTGCATAAAAGCGAGACATTATTATGCAACATATCTAAGTGTGCGTGTGACACTTGAAAAAATGGTAATCAGATAAGTTGCCAGGCAACAGTACCCTGCCTTCAATTACCGAAACGCCAGTGAGCGTGCTTTCATGATATAACACGGGTGCTGTACTTCTTCATAAAGAAAGTGTAGGTGGAGTTTTGTAAGAGTTGCTCCTTTTTAACTCATCTCTTACTTAATCTGCCATATTGTGAGGTTAGATTTGACCCCAGATTTAGAGAAAAGTATTCACCAAATCTGAAATCAACAACAACAAAGTTTGATGAGCTCTCAGAGAGAATGAATGGTATGTAAGCATATATGAGTAAATAACCATTTCCTGTGATGGGTCTGTAAGTGTTTGATGGTTCAACAGCTTACAACAAGTAGGTCAGAGCTCATCCTTGGGACCGTGAAAATTAAGAAAATGGGTGAGAGATTTATGTTAAAAGGTAGATGACAGGAATACATGGCAAGCTGTGAGAAGTATCAAAACATCCACAGTGGCCCCTTGGACCAAAAATATTGAGAGCCATGGTAATTCATGAAAATATGAATGTAAATCCAGTTGGTTCATTTTCATTGCCTTAACAGAAGCAGAATGGAAGGAACATAAGAAGAGATGAGTGTACACAGATGAAAAAGTGATAGTCTAATAATGGAAGTCAGCACAAGGGAGTTCACTTGTATGTGTGTTTGAAACCTGAGTTTAATTTATTTTTCAAAGATATTGCAGGATAACAACAGCAAAAAAAAAAAAAAAAAAAGCTCGTGGAAGTTATTTAAATGCATTTTTGATTTTGGCAGTAAATAGCCACAGAAGCATTTGCAGAGACTGCAGTTTTGTGGGGATGCAGGCATCTGGCCAAGCCTCTTCAGCTGTTGGGTGGTGGCATGGCTTTTAGAAGAAATCTGAAACTCCAGAGGTCTAATGTGCTTCTCAGGGCTTTGACAGAAGTTTTCAGTTGAGATAGGGGACTCACCTAGATATCTCTGGGAAAGAATGCCCATAACCTTGAATTCACTTGTTTTCTTTGGGTAAATGCAAGTTGTTGCTTTACAGAGTTGGTTTTCCAATTATTTTTTTGTTGTTCCAAAAGGAGCAAAAGGCATTTGCATTTCAGGAGATGGGGGACTGTGTCCTACATGTCCCTCTGCAGTGTTTCAGTCCAGTGTAGGAAGAGGTTCAGAAGTCCTCATCAAGAGACATGGTGTGACTTCAGTTAAAAGGGAAATCTGCATCATCCTCTGTGTAAGTCCTGCCAAAACAGGGGGAGTTTCTGAGAAGAACAGACTCACTTTCTGTTTCCAAATTTGGCACCTTCTTCCCAGGAGAATCCCAGATAAGTCACGGAGCAATGTTATGGCTTGATTTTTCTGTTGCACAACTTATCACCTGTTAGTTGCATGGACCTGAGCTCTCTTTGTGAAAAACTGTAGAAATAATGAAGGGATGTAAATACTGAAAGAGACAGTTGAAGGAATGCTCAACTAACCACCTTCCAGTTAGGAATTTACTTTCTTTTTTGTTTGCTTTTCTTTGTATTCTCACTTGATGAGCAGTACTGCTACATTATGCTCATGTGTAGTCCCCAACCTGCTGACACCAGGAACGTTTGTGTCAGAGGAACAGTCAGAGCAGGAAGTGCTGTTTTGGGAAGTCTGCAATTTTAGTTTTTAACTATTTTAGTATATGCAAGTGAATGTTCACACTACTCTAACTGGTTTTTGTTTGATTTTCCCTTACTACAAACCGTACACATTTTGAATCATTAGTATTTTGACACAGAAAGTCCATTTATATACCAAACAAAAAAACAAATCCCCTTTTCTGAACAGTTTAAGTTTTGTATTAATCATGTGAGCCTTAAGGTCAAATCTTTCTCTTCAGCTCTACTGCTCTGCTCACGTGTATTATGATATAGTCTTTACTAGTGAAGATTTTCTTCAATGAGTATTTTCTTTCAAGTATAGATACATTTGTAACCAAAGGTATGGTTTCTTCAGCATTCTGAGTTCAAAGTGATGCAGTATTTAGTGAAAAGGGAACTTCTTCCTGCTGGGCTGTATGCTGTGAGCCAAATCTGAGAGATGGTGATACAGCTGAAAACTAGCAGGCTTTATGGTAGCATGGGGTAGCATTCAGAGGGCTGATGAGTTCCTTGGTCTGGCTCCAGGTTAAGCCCCATGGGTGGCCTGGGCACTGTTTCTGGGGAAAGGGATGGACTAAGCACGACTGTGTTGTCCTTAAGTTAGGTTGGCTTGAAGCCTTTTGTAATGCTCATGTTTCTGCATTTAAGGAGTTGGGAGTGTTGCAGTTGCTTATTTTGTATGAATTTGTTCCTCAGTCTTTTACGTATCAAATTATAGACAAGTGGATCTGACTATGTAAAAAGCATTCTCAGTGGTTTTATGATTCTGAGGAAATTTCTTTTGAAATTTTGTTTACATATGTTTGATAAATAGTTCAGTAGGGATCTGTGGCAAATAGCATATAGGGAAAATGGATTAAGTGCAATTAATTTTTAGGAATATTGATGTGACAACAATTTATACCAAAGCTAGACAACAAACAAGTTCTTTCCCAGTCTGATGTACAAATATGTAGCTAGTAAAATAGCAACTATTTCTCATGGTAAGAGAGACTCCAAAGTAGATGCAAGCTTTAGTGCATAGGCAGAAGGTGCTAGCTGTGTCTCAATAATACCCATATTACATTGATTTAATTAGTGGGTTTATGCTATTCATTGCTCCATTAATCTCATTGGGAAGATTTTTGGGGGAAGGATTAGTTATTTAATCTGCATTTTTAATTGGAGTGGTTTTGTAGTTCAGTGTCATCTAAATAAAAACAATGTAGGTTTGTTTTGCTTTGTTTATTAAGGAAAACGTGTCTCTCAAATTCCTCTTGGATTTTGGTGCTCAAAAATGCTGAGATTCATTAGGATAATGTGAAGAACTCATTTGTTACACAGTCTGACACATAAATGTCCTTGCTTTAACTTTTTCATATGCAATTAATTCAGAAAATTGCTATATATAGACAAGCCCTTGGGTTGTGAGATCTGTGAGGCTGATGTAAATAAGGTGTTGGATACTTGTGTATTGAAGCTGTCATCTCAAGGCATGATTTCTGTGAAAATCAGGAAAGTGGCATCCGAAATGTCAGCATTTGAAGAGAAGAAGAGCCCCAGCTCATGGATTCCACTTGCTTGCATCATGCAGCCCTGCTGCCTGAGCCCAACATGGAGGTGAAAGGCAGTCAGATCACTGGAGCAGAGAGGACAGTGACAGTGCAGTGACAGTGACAGTGGGTAGCACTGGGAAAGGCCTGCTTACATGAAGTCCACACTCTGTCCTGGAATGGGGAAGAGAGAAGAAAAGCGTGATGATTGGAGAAGTGAGGATAAGAGGAGATTGGAGGAGATAAGGAGGCAATGTTAGGAGATATAGGATGGGGGTGGGAAAGTGTCATCAGTGAAGCCTACTTTAAAAATTGAGATATTGATGGGGAAAATAGAAGTAAAGCAATTTCTGGCAGACCCTCCAAGGGTTAATGGAGACCTTGGGTGAGATGGTAGCAGTGAACCTTTGGTCACTGACTCCAGTGAAGTTGCTCTGTGTGGTTCCTGGGGCTGAGATCCAGAAGGACAGTGGAGAGCAGAAAGGCTCAGCCTCACCCAAGGAGAGGCAGCTGTCAGGGTGCTGCTCTGGCAAGGGGCAGGTACAGGTGCTCTGAGAGGGCTCTGAAGAACTCAGGTCTTCCAGGGCCCGATGTACTGGAGCTAAGCTATCTATACACATAGCTTGTTCTGTATTTAAAACCTCTCTTGCATTGTGCTGTATTAAGATTAAAATATACTTCTTTGGTTTAGGAAGTCTGTCTGGTTGCTGTATTAACTCTTGGTCACACACACCTGGGCGGAAAACGACTGGCATCTGAAACCCCTTGGACTTGCTGGAGGCAGCCTAGTCTACCTGCGGATGTTGTGAATTAAGAGCTGGCCAAAGACTGGGAGAGCTCCAGGATCCCTCCCTGGAAAAGGTAAGGTCTGGAGGCTAAAACTGGTGGGACTGCGCTTGTAGACCAGAAAAACAGAGCAGTTGTCTGAGTACAGAGCTGACTGGATTGTAGATGGGACCTTGGAAATTTAAATATGTAGAGTGCAAAGTTATTTCCATTGGTTTAAACATCAAGTTGTTTTCTGAAGGCGTAAGATTGCCATTTGCACACATCACCCTTGATTTCTGTCTGCTGTGAGTCACATCATTCTGATTGCTTGTAACTTATACAGACAAACTTTTCAGTGTTATTTTCTCTTTAAAACCTCACACTCTGATAGCCTGAGGCAGTTAAAACAATCAGCACAGTGGAGCAGTATCTCTGAGCTAAACCAGAGCAGTAGGTAAAAAGCAGAGGGCTGCTCTCTTCTGTGAAAACATAGGTGTGAGTCGGATGATGAGGAATCTATTCCTGGCCCTAACAAGCAGTGCAGTCTCTGCACCTGATTCACCAGTGTGTTACTCTACTAATCTTCTTAGCCTCATCTTGGCACTCTCCTGTATGCTGTGGCAATCACACTTGCACAGAGTGCACGTAAGATGCTATCAATTTGGAAGGGTGATTTATATCCCAGAGCAAAAGTTGATATTGATTCTGGTTGGTGGGGTGGACATTGTGGGACCAGAACAATTTCCAGACCCTACAGCATTTGTGACAGGCTCATTGTGTCTGCAGTGTGTGGCATGGTTCAGGCTACAATATTGTTTTGCCTATTGTGGATCAGGTTTCCTGGGCAGGTTTTGTGCACTACTTTACTGCTAGCTGGGAACTCACTTAGAATATGTACATGCTACATGTATAAACTTCAGATACCTGTAGCACAGTCATCCCTTAGTCTGTCCTGTCTCAGATGTTTCATTACCCTCTTCTAGTTGTAGTGCCCAGGAGATCTTCTGTTGGGCTATTCTGTTGTCCCACTCCTCTGGTGTTCTTGCTGATAGACCCCTGATCCTCTCTGAGTCTGGGGTACAGACCCAGTCAGCTACTGAAGGAAAGTAGTATTAACTGTGGCAGTGTTAACAGTGTGGATAAGCAGGGTCAGCTCCTGCCTAGAGCTCCAGCTGTGATTGTGCTGCCCATTGTGTAGCTGATTACAGGGCTTCACTTGGTCACCAAGTGTCCTCTTTTGAGTGGCTGCAATGTTTCAACAAAGCAAGTGTCAGCAGCTTCCTGAGAAGGCAGCTGGTGATGGACTGAGCTTTGTGTGAGTCCAGCTGTTATGTCAGTGATGCAGCCATGAGTATTTCTGAAGAAAGCTGTGTCTGGCAAGTGCTTTGGTGTGTGATACTATTGCTGCGAGTAGAGCAAATGCGGCTTCTTGCCTGTCCTCAAGAACCATCGAATGTAGCGCAGAAGTCTCCTATTACTGTTAAAAACTGAACACTGCATGGGCACAAAAAAACAAAGATCCATTGCCAGCAGAACAAGAGTATGAATTATTCATTCCTCCTATGCCTCCTGTAGGTTCCATCCACTCAGGCTGTTCAGGATGCTGTCTGTTGGACATACAGACAGATCTGCTTTCAAAGCTATGGGGACAAGACCCTGCAGACTGTCATCACCTGTCTTGAGCTTGTCCTTCATTAAAATGGCTTGGGCATTGTTGTGACAATCCTTGAGGACATAGAAGTAACCTCTTAGCATCCCATGGGCAGGAAGGAACCCAAGGGTTGGTAGGAATACTTGTAATATCAATGAACTTGGGACACATCTGGTAAGGCCAGCCTGGAAGTGTCTGTGAGGTGAGGGCAATGAGTTAGGAGCAAGATGGAAGCCCTGGCTGCTCTGGCCCATTTTGCAAAAGAGAGGTGGGAGAGCTGCATCTTTTGTGTAGCACTGCTTTGGTTTTTTTAAGAGAACTTAGACTATGTCAGTTTGTTCCTAGCTCCATCATGCTGAGAAGCCAAAGTGTCCTCTGTTAAAGCGTCCTCTGCTTGAGCACAGGCAGGATTTCTGTTCATGCAGAGTGCTCTAGTGGAGGTGACTGTATTTAAATGGCTGTTTGGGAACATCTGTAACACATAGTTTTTCTCAACTCATTTACTACTAGGCATTTGTCTTTGCAATGGTTGTCAGCTGGCAGTTGAATTCGAGAGGCACTGAAAATTTACAGAGCTGTAGAGGCTCAATTCTCCTTCAACTCTTCCATGAACTGCTGTGGGCGCAGGTAAGAGGTGCCCACTGTAAGAGAAGGTGTTGCTGAAGCTTTGTTCAGAGGCTGTTTATCAGCATAAAATGCATATACTTAGATGGAGAGGGGTTTTAACTATTTTTTTTTTTCTTTTCTTTTTCTTCTTACTGGTTGGTATGAATATTCCTTCAGCCATTTCATGTACCCAGGCTGCACTGTCCATGCCATATTACAGATTCTTGAGCATTTTCCCCCATTTTCCTTCTGTATCTCTCAGAGTTGCTCTTTGCTATTAGGCTTTTGCTGAGATATATTCTGATTTTTAGTGTGAGAAAAGCTACCTAGAACTAGCAACATCTGTAGAAATGATGGTCTTTAAAAGCAGAAGTTCAACCTTTGTGTTTACAGCTGTCTTGTAATGTGCCCTACTGCATTTTGAGAGCACTTCACATGTTCCAAGAGAGCTTCTTGGAAAGGAAGGAAATGTTACTTTTGTCAAAACAAGACTCTGTAGCTTGTGTTCAGAACAGTTTTCAGCTTCTAGTTATCTCAGTCAGCTGGAAATGCCCTAGAGTCACCTTTGGAGTTGTTCTAGTCCAGATGCTGAGGGGAACTGTGGAGGCTAAGATAAAATCCCAGACTATGTTTGAAGAGTCCTCACTAAAAAAATGTGGTGGAAGCATGCTGAGGGGAATGACTGCTCTGCTGGGTTGAGAAGTTGAGTAGGTTTCACAAAGAGAGCTGTCAGGGAAGAAAGGGTTGCTTCTGAAGAAGGTAAAATGTGTTTGTCATCCTATGGTCTTGACCAAAGTAAAAAGGCAATAAACTGGAAGCATACCTTTCTTTTGTTTGTTTTTCATCAGTGAAAGAAATAGACAAACAGAGCTCGCAATGGATTTGTGGTTTCCATAGTGATGTAGCTATGGAAGCTTTTGTGTGGCTGAGCTTTGCCCTCGCTGCAGTCACACTTGAAAGCTATGAGTGTTCGTTCAGCTTTCCTGGCAGGGAAATGTAAGAATGTAGAAAACATGGAACTGGTTGAAAATGAAGCTGCATTTTCACGAATTGTTATGTTCGCTGTGCTACCTGAATCTGTGGATGTTTAGAAGCTCAACTCATTTCTCCTTTATCTGTTGTTCTGCACTGAAACAGTGCATCCATCTAAATTGATATCACAGTTCTTGCTGCACCTGGAAGGGATATATTGACCTCTGTTCTTTGCTTTCTGTCGTCTGTATATATACACACATCCCACAACACTGGTGCCTGTGGTTCTCCAGCCACACTGATGCACTGGTCAGAAAATGTATGCATAACTCTTTTGGGGCATGCTAACTGGTCAAACATCACCCTGTGAAACTTTAGAGGTGAATTGCATGCTGTTCATAGACATCAACTCACTTGTCCCTGTATCTGACATTGCATCATGCTTTTTTTTTAATGGGCATTTTGAGAGTGTTTTAACAATGAAAATACATGATCCTTGGGGAATTTTTGCATGTGGAGAGAGCTGTTTCTGACTGTGAATGGTTGATTAATTCTGGCTTTCAAAACAAGTTGGAGGTGGAATTTTTCAGCATCTCAGTGATGAGATTACCAGTAGGTCCTAGAGGCAGGGGAAGGAAAATGCTCTGTGTGAATGTTGCATGCACACATCAGGTAGTTATGCACATACTAGTGCTGCACACACACTTGCATTGTCCAGTCTTCATGGTTCACAGGCATGTGAACCACAGATGTGTCTCATCTTTTTCTTTTTTACTTGTATTGCTGCTGGATGCTTTCTTGCTGTCTCCCTGAACAAATCTTCCTTACCTTCAGCATTTGTTTTGCTTGTCTAATAGATGTAATGGGTCATCTGTTCCCTTTATAGAAAGGAATGTTAATTATTTTCAGAAGGCTAATTAGGTTGCTAATGAGAATCTCTACTGCAGAAATATTTCCTTTAATTACTCACTCTAAAGTGCTGTACAGAGAAGCTTATTGATTATGCTGTTAAATACAAATGCTTAAAGATTCACCTTCAGGCTCCCTGAAAGAAATATTTTGGTAAACTTGGGAATCGATGTGACACGATGACTTAGCAAATGAGACTGGTTCTAAGAGCTGCCTAGTTGTGACGCTTTTTTGACTGCACTTTAATTTGGTGCTTCTGCAAGTGACTGGATGCAGTTGCTCTTTGTATTTCAGTTTTCCTGATGACTTTTGTCAGTATAGGTAACTATTTGTGCTACCTGCCAGCCCAATTAGATGCAGCCCTCACACGAAATAGTTTAGCCAGATGGCAGTCAGAAGCACCGAGAGGTGGAGTGACATGTCACATTGCAGATCATGGCAAACCTAATAATAAAGCAGAGGTTTAATCAGTCCTGTGTTAGTTCACTGCACCATTTGCCCCTTGCGCCTCTCTTAGGGCCAGCATAGCTCATTGCAAGACTTGCATCAGTTTGCATATTTCTTCATGAGGCAGCTCAGCTCCTCAACAACCCCATTTATGCAGCCACCTTGGCACTGACTTAGGAAGGTCCTTTTGCTTTTCCATCTGAGTCCTGTCTTCTACTTGCTTCACTTCCTTGTTGTAGTGATACCAAAATCAGACAGAAAATAAACTTTCTAACACAATTTGAAATATTAGAAAGCAGATATTCTTTACTACAGTGCTGGACACTTTCAGGGGATATCTCCTATAATTGAATGTGTGTTGTGAAACTTTACGACAGGGTATTTATTCCATCATGATTATACACACTCATTACAATGTACTTCCTAACTAATACAGAAACATCACCTTCCCTACAAGTAATTTGCATTCATCTGCCTCCTACTGAAAGGCCTTTTATGATCCTGGAGGGTCATGTAAAGGGATCTCTGGTTGTAGTTACTGAGTGCCCCAATATGACCATTCCTTGAACTTTTCTTTCAGCATGCATGTTGCTTCTTGTTACATAACTTGCCAAAACCCCAAGTATATTCCTAAGTTTCTGTTTATCCACTGGTTCCACCTACACTTATTATCCTGTGTGCATACTTTTGCATTCTTTTATCTTTTCTTGCTAGTTAGTCTTTAAGTTCTATCTAGTAACTTCATGGAAACTGAAAATTTTTATTCTTTGTATTATCTATCAGTCTCAATGCCTTTTAGAATTGCTTTGGGAGAGCTACTGTACTCTAGTGGATATTTTAATTTTAGTACTCCCAAGATGAAATTTGGAGTGGATCTCTGACATTCCCTGCTTTTTGACTGCTGAGCCTTCATGCAGCTCTGTAGAAGAGCTTCACTTTTTTAAAGCATTCTCGTTGTCCAGTCTGCTCTTAGCCAGGCTCTTGGAACTTTTTACATGCCATGGCTGTACTAGGGAAAATGTGAGAGAAGGCTGCTGAATGGGGGCTTATTCCATGCATAAGAAAATGGTCCTTATTCTTTTATCTAATGGTCATTGTAAACTCAGCAGGAGAAGGAAGGATGATATGTCAATGTTGTGGATGCAGTGCAAAACTTTACACCTTGTACTGTGCTGCCGGAGTATCCAAGTGCAAGTGACTCAGGAGAGTGACTTAAACCTAGGAAATACCCAAAAAAACTACTATCAGCATGGGATGTCAAAAGACACCCTCCATGTCTTTTTAGGCACAGATGTACACTGCTAAAACTTTCATCTGTGTGCCACACATGCAGCACTGCCTTGGCTGAGGCACATTTATTTTAAAGTTCACTTTGCATATCTAATATTTAAGTTAACTTTGCATATCTTTACAGATGTGGGAATTCACAGAGACAGTGAAGATACAGTGAGGCAAGTTGCTTAGCTGAAGTGTAATCTGGTTTCTAAGTTAGTATAAGCCTATGCAAAACAAGCACGCTTGAAAATGTTAACACTTTGAACACCTTGGCATTGCTATGAACTGTTGTGCAGGTAGTGCTGTTTGGTCTGTGTGTAATGTGATGGGTTTGTTGTTGCATGTATCAAGACTAGTTATATTATGGAATGATATGTAGATTGTTTTAGCAGGAGACAAAAACTTACATTCTTTCTCATTCTACCAATAGTGTATTACTTAATATCTCTACCTATATTATATTGACCTCTGTCCTTTACTTTGTGTCATCTGTATATATATGCACATCCCAAACACTGGTGCTTGTGATTATCATAGAAGTCCTGGTATGCTGTAGGTTTCTGTACATCTGAAAAAGAATGGACAGCTGACTAGAGTGTGTGTCTCCAGTACTGCTAATAGTAGATGCACAATACAGGCATGAAAATGACAACTCCTAAGCATCTTACATAAGCATGGACAAGAAAACATATGGTGCCACTCTGGTTCTATTTGCTATAGGTCACCTGATGCTCTGTTTGTTGAGCAGATTTTAAAGATGGTTTAAAGAGAATTTCAGATTTGGTGCTTTTGAAGAGGGTTATTTTTGGTGCCCAGTGTGAGTGGTATCAAACCATTTTACTTAAAAGTGAGGAATTCTTTTCTAGTCTTAATACAAGTCAGCTCCTAACACACAGATGCAAACTGGCATCTTTGTTAAACTGGCATTTTGCCCAGAGGCATGGCGTACCTACTGTTGTCCAGAAAAAAAAAAAAAGCAAAATAAAGAAAAAAATCTTTTTTTATAAGACCTGAAATTACCCTATGTAACCTAAAGTATTTCACAGAGGTGAATAAATCAGTGTTGTATATACTTTAAGCACCTCTAAGTAGGTACTGGAAAGATGCAGGAAAGATAGCATCAGAAATGATCAAATTTCATTTTTGTCTTCAGAATGTGCCCATCTCTAGCTGCCTTCACAGGCTCTAGTAACTACAAATGGGAACCTGTGGGGAAACAAAGCTTGTAACGTCCCTTTGTTAAGTGCCTGAAATTCATTCATTAATTTGGACCTCTGTATGCATGTGTGTATGAAATGTTTATACAAAATCCAAAATTTAGTAAAGCTATGTCATGCAAATAATTAATTAGTTAGAATGGTATCATGGTGCAGTAATGGTGTAACACAGATTACTGGAGGCAAACAAACAAAGAGGGATCAGTTCCTCACTGCTTAAATAACAACTGCTAAATAACTGTGCCTCCTAAAATAACAACCAGTTGTTTAGGGTGTATCTTTAAACTTTTCTTGAGATGGTAGAATGAAAGCTGAAAACATAAGTTGGGTATTAAGGGCACCACAAATTAAGATCTGGGCAGAAAATAGTGTGACCCTGGGAAAGCCCTGCCAGAGCTTTTGGGAACTCTGTGGCCAATCATTAATGGGGCAAGCCACACTCATGTGATTCAAGGCAGCCAGCTCAGCTTCACCAAAGGCAAGTTCTGACCAGTGGCCTTCTGTGATGGAGTGACTCCATCAGTGGAAGGGTGCAAGCATCGTTTATCTGGACTTCTGTAAAGCCTTTGAAATGGTCTCCCCACAACATCCTTCTCTCTAAATTGGCAAGACATGCATTTGTTCAGTGGATAAGGAATTGTTTGGACTGTTGCATCCAAGGGTGGTGGTCAAATAACTCAGGATCCCAATGGATGTCAAGGAACAAATGGTGTTCCTCAGGGATCTGTGCTGGGACCCTCTGCCCTCATAAGACTCTGCTTGGAGTGCTGCATCCAGCTCTGGGGTCCCCAGCACAGGAAGGACATCAACCTGTTGGAATGAGTCCAGGGAAGATGACCAAGTTGATCAGAGGGTTGGAGCACCTATCCTGTGAAGACAGACTAAGACAGCTGGGGTGTTCAGCTTGGGCAACAGAAGGTTCTGAGAGGGAAACCTTACAGCACTTTCTAGCATCTAAAGAGAGCTACAAGAGAATGCCCTTACAAGGGCATTTAGTGGTAGGCCAAGGAGTGATAGCTTTAAACTGAAAGAGAGTAAGTTTAGACTGGATATTAGGAAGAACTTTTTTACTTTGAGGGCTGGTGAGGCACTGGAACAGGTTTCCCAGAGAATTTGTGGATGCTCCATCCCTGGAAGTGTTCAATGCCAGGTTGGATGGGGCCCTGAGCAACCTGGTCCAGAGGATGGGGTCCCTGCCCATGGCAGGCTGGTTGGAACCGGATTGATCTTTGGGGTCCCTACCAACCCAAACTATTCTGAGACTCTCTTATTCTTGTCCTGCCTGTCTAAATACTAAAGCACAATTACGTGATAACTAGGTAAAGCCTTAGGTTACAGTTCAGTGGAAAAAAGACAGTTGAATTATCCATCCATTGAAAAGCCTCTGCTGCCTGTGGATGAGACTCCAGGATGGCAGGTTTGGCTCCATGCTGCTGAGAATGACACAGCCATAGTTGTTTTCTGGTTGTTCTTGCCAGGCCCCATGGGGAAAATGAGTCTTTCCAACCAGATGCAGAGTGCAATAAATGTCCTCTGACAAGCTGACAGAAATTGTTGGAAGCTCAGTACTTGGCAAAAAGAGAAACTAAGTATAGGAGGTGTTAAGAACCAACTGAACCTCATGGCTGGGAAGTTGTTGTCTTACCATTTCCTGTTACATGCTCCTGTCTGGTGTAAATGGCTCTTTCAGTATTCAGCTGAGGGTGTCCCGTGTTTCAGAGCATTCAGATACTAGGCTGCAATGAGACTTCAAAAATAAGTCTCTTCTGGAAACCAGGTGAAGTCTCTTCAGCTTAATATTCCCTTTTCTAAGGAGAGGTGATAGGTTTTACTGAGTCAGCTGATACTGAGAGGGAGATGGAAGTGGGCCACTAAATTACAAATACTCAGGCCATTTTTGGGCTTGAAGCTGTTTGGAGTTGAGTATCATGTTTCTGTCTCTGATCTGACCAAAGCAGTAAGATCAAAGTTACTGAAAACATAGTCTGGATCTGCAGTAGTTAATCCTTCCTGGCATGAGCATTTTCTTGTGGAGTCTGCAATAGGGAAAGACTGTGCATCACAGCCCCAGCTATCCAGCTGGAGAGACACTGGGCCACCAACTCCTTCTTCATGCTTGTGTCTTCACATGTTCCTAAGTCACCTGCATGACCATCACAAATACTTTTGTAAAGGGAATTCACGGTCAGTGAAAGGAACTGTCTGGATTGCCCAGAGAAACATCAGTGCTTTTGTAAAGGAAAGTGAGATAGTGAGAACATAAACTTTCTGCATTATGCATCAATATGAGTAATCTATTCTGGAAAGAGCATCTTCCAGTGGCAAGTAAAAGAATATATTGTTATCTTGTCTCTCTTTTGGGATGGCCAAGAATCTTGGCCAATTAATGCCTGTGTTTCAATTATGAGAATGTTTTGTCAGTCACTGGGAATTAAACTAATATGTGCAAGGAAAAAGCTGTGTGTGTTTTGGAAAATTTTCTTTTCTGAAGCATGTAAAATAGAATAAATGCAAATACTCAAGCAAGAAAATTGCTCTGTATTCTACTGCAGTAGCTGTGTGTATGGACTCAAACTCAAGTCCCCTGTTATCATTGTGCTTTGACCTTTTGCACCTGTACCATCTTTCTGCAGCTGAGAGTGGAAAATGTCTTCTGTGCAGACTGACAGTTGAGTGAAGAGGTGAGTATTATTTTTACATCCTTGCTGAGTTTAGGACTAGAGTTAGCAGTTCACAAGATTTTCTTTTCTAAGGTGGACACTTAATTTCTTTTTCAGGTGTTAAGAAGTAGGTGGTAGTAACGCAATGCAGTTACATTCCATGAGTGCTGAAGCAGATGCATGTTAGCTGCTATTCACAAGAAATGGCTTAGAATTTTTCAGAACACTGGATCTCAAAAAGGGGGATGTGTGTTGGGTCTTAACCATAAACAGATACCTCTGTAAAGCAGTCTGAGGCTATGGTGTTGCTTTATTTCATGATCTGGGCTTGCTGTACTATGAAAGGTAGATTCCTAGACTTCAGACATTTAGACTTTTCTGAAGCAGCCCTGTGCACATACATACAGACTTTTCTGTCTTAAGGAACCCAAAGTGTTACACTTAGGTTGACTAATAAATACAGATTGAAAATTCTTTCCAGTACTGGAGCAATGAATCTGTTGGTTTTATTAGAGGGACTATTCAGTAGGACATGGTCATGTGGACGCACTGCAGTCACAAAAGGAAATGTGGAAGAAGGGTATAAACATATTATTAAATAGATCTATTTTCAGAGGGGCTCTGTGATGCTGTGATAAATGATTGGCAGGTTGAAGGTATGATAAATACAATAGTAGTGTTTGTATTGTTTATAAAAACTCACGTCAGCACAAAAGTGCACTCAGTCAGAAGAGGCAGTTATAAGGAAAAAGATCCATCCCCTTCAAGTAGAGGGGAAAAGAGGACAAATCAGCAAATGAAATATATGCTGGTGTCTCTATATCTTTATGTATCTATACAGCTGTAGATAGAATTAAAATTTATGTAGATATAGCAGGTTGATTTGTCTTTTTTAAAAGGGATATCTATGGTCCAGTTCAAACTAGAGAACAGTCCAGTGTTCTGTGCTTTGGGAGAGAGGAAATAAGAGACTCAGAAACAGTAGGAAAAGAACCAAGGTGGCATCAGGTCCAGTCTGAGGATTCACAAGACATCATTATGACCCAGCTCCCTGGCACTGTACTTGAATGCATGGTTTGGTATGAAGGGGCCCAGCTTGCAGGAGCTTACGAGTCAGGCAGTTGCCCAACAGGGAACTCCAAGTGCTCAGACCTAGGCCTGAAGTCATGGTGTGTGAATCTGTGACACTTTTTGAAAACTAGGTTCTAGGAACTCAGGTCTGCTCTCGCTGCAGAGAAAGAAGTCAACTGTTCAGGTTAAGATCATGGTGAATCCACCAACTAAGCACCCAAAAGTGGAATATAGGTGATAGAGATTTTCAGAGCAGATTGTGCCCCTTGGACATGCCATCTCTTTGGCATGTTCAGGGGGCCAGACCTTCCATAATGCTGACTCTCTCCTTCTCAGTGTTAATGGGAAGCTCTGCCTGCTCCTATAGGAGAGTCCTGGCATCCAAGCCTCTGCTTTGTACTGGGGCCACATCAGGGGCACTTGGGCTCTTGCTGGACACTTGCTTTGTTGAGAACTGTAGTATCAGCAAATGCTGGGAACTCAGGGTAGCTTTTCCAGACAGGGAAGGGCAGCAAGTAAAGCACAAGAGCCTTACAGCAACACGTTTGCAGAAGAATGTGACCTTACCTGAAGGTGATGCTGGGGAGATTTGGGCTCAATGCTTGTAGAAGTCAGCTTTGGATTCAGTAATTTTTCATAGTGTCTTTCAAGTCTGCTACTTGCATGACTCTTGAGGGTCTTAACTTCTGTCAGGTACAAAGGAAGCATTCTGTTGGTCTCTGTAAGTAAAGCGCTATTGCCTTAATCTGTTCTCAAGTTGGAGTGATCGCTGTGGGCTAAGGTGTGTTCATGTAACGTAACATTACCTGCTATGTGTGCAGCAGGACATGGAAAGTCTCCACTTTCTGTACTTCTGCACGAATTCACGAGATCACCTTAGTCAGAAAGCTATTCTTTAAACAATAGCTTCATATTGTCTGTTTGTCCTCTGAGAAGTCAACCTCCCTCTACACTCCTTCCCAAGAAATCCCTACCTTTCTCCTTTCCATTGTGAAATGGTACCTTCTGGGCAGCCCACACATGCGCATTACCGCTAAGAACTACACTTCCCCATCCCTCTGGGTTAGGCTGGTAATTGGATTCATTTAATCTCCTTTTGGCGTCATGCTTTTTTACTGTATCCCAATTCTCTTTGGACCAGATTTGAAAGATAGACAGGGATCAGAGGCTGCCAGCAGGTACAGAGTGAACTGGGCAAGGGAACAAGAAAACAAGGAGTGGCAGGGAAATGATGTACCTTCTATGGGAATGGAGCTAGAGACAAAAATGAGGGGGAAATTAAGATAAGAAATAGACTGCTTTCTTACCCCGCAGTGTGTGGAAGGGTGTCAATATGCATCCTGATGGAAAAAACCAGCAAAAACAGATGACTCAGAACTGACCAAAATCCAAAGGCTCCAGATCCTTTCTGAAAACACCGAGAGTCTGTATTTGGAGACATCTGTGGCATGCTTTTAGCTTCATTGCAGGGCTTGATTAATCGATCTGCTGGAGCTCTTCCACACTTCAGTGCAGTTGAAATCCTATTTTCTGAGCCACAGTTAATTGAGGCTCTCAGTTACCTGAAGGATGAATATCTCCTCAGAGTTATGACTTCAGCACATAAGTACCACTAAGACTTAACTGTATAAATCTTTAAACACTGACGAACTAATGTCTTGGGGCCAAATTTAGTACATAGTGTTCTGTGCACATCTAGTGTTCTGTAAATCTACTTCTAATGGTGTGTGATACCTCTGTGAAAATGTTGAAGCCAGATTTGCAGCATATTCATTCAGTGTTGTCCATGGTTGCAAAAGGTATGCTTGTTGTTTACTCACAGGGAAAATGCAAAATAAGAAGAATTACACTTAAACAGGTATTGTCCAAAAATGCTGTCAATTTTCACCAACACATTCTCATGTCTACTGTAATCCTTGCTAAAGCAGAAAAGCAGATATACATCTGATTCTCCCAGTCTGAAGAAAGAAAAGAGTAGTTACAATGATGTGCCAATGAAAGTAATTAAAAAGTAACGAGAAACAGTTATTTTTACATAAGTACTGTTTGGGTAATAAGGATCTGAGGAAGGAGTACAACTCATGGGCAGGGAGAGGTAAGTACCCTTTACTTCAGCTTGATCCACTACTCATGGTCTTGTCTTTTGTGGAGACTGAAGTATCCTCCTGTGTATATGTCTCCTTTGCACTTTTCGAATTTAATAGTAATTCTGATATATAACATAGGATTATAGATCCCTAAGGCATTTCTTAGAAATATGACCATGCATGTTATAGAACTAAATATTAGTAAATAGGAATTTGTAAAATAATATTGTGCCATAAGTTTTTAACTTGCAGAAATAACTGGGCACTATGAATATGAAACATGCTGTGTAGTTCAAGTTCACCTGCAGTGGATCAGTTAGCTGACAGAATTCATAGACTCAGAATTCATTAGGGGAATTGTTTCTTGGAGGTTTTTGTTTGTGTTTTTCTTTAGCACTTCTGAGTTAATTCAGAGTTTTTTGAGGGGGTCTCATTACACTCATCCAGAGCATCTTTAAATAATTCTGCTGGATTAAAGGGAATAAAGACAATCTGTAAGAGACATTTTTTAAGCACAGTTTGGCCTGGTAGCAGGGAGATGGGCAGAAAGCCACAGCAAAGGAGAGCTTTGAAAAAAAAAAATGAGCCAGGCAGTGCTCAAGAACTTAATCAGGCATGAATATGACATCCACTGAGGTCTCCCCTGCAGTTCTTGTGTGAAACAAATCTACCACGATTTCTTGGTCTGCCATCAGTCCATCTTCTGATCACTTCCCTCTTGCCTGCCAAGGCTGCCTCACCTGCAAAACCGAATGTGAGTATGGGAGTGCTCCTCTTGCACAGAGGGGTCCCATGTGAAGTGGGGTAGTCTATAAGTCCTTTCTCCTTACTTGACCTGGTGAATCAGTTTTATTTGTATCTTACTTCAACCTAGGGGATTATTGATATCCATTTCAGAGCTGAAATTATAAAATATTAAAGTGTAATCTTGATGCTTTCTTGCAGCCGTAAGTCAAAGTCCTGCCCTAATCACAGAACGGGACAGGTTGGAGGGACCACAGTGGGTCATCTGGTCCAACCTCCCTGCTCAAGCAGAGTCATCCTAGAGCACATGGCACAGCATTACATCCAGACAGTTCTCAAGTGTCACCCTGTTCTTTTAAAAGTTTTCTGTGTCTTCTGATGTTTACATATTTCTACTGGAGTTCTCATGCACTGTTCATGTAAATAATGAGTGTTTTGCATTCTTCTTTGTGGGAAGAAAAATCGGTAGACTGTTAGTTTGACCAGTGTGGTTGGAGAGGTGGCAATTTCTTCCTCCAATCCACTGTCATTTTTAGAATTCTATATATTGCAAGGTCAGAAATAAAACTTCCTTCATTTTGCTCTTTTGATCTTAGTGTGAGTGTATGAGTTATCTCGTGTCATAGTGCAACACTTGGGTATCTCCAGTGAGGGAGATTCCACAACCTCTCTAGGAAATCTGTCCAATGCTTGACCACCCACAGAGTAAAGAAATTCTTCCTTATATTCAGGTGGAACTTTGTGCCTCAGTTTCTGCCCATTGCCTCTTGTTCTTGCATGGAGTTACTCTTCCTCAGGTGCAGGACCCTGCATTTGTCTTGAATTTTAGGCATTATTCTCTGCTCATCTCTCCAACCTGTCGAGATCCTTCTGAAGGGCTGCGCAACACTAGGGGCTATTTGCCACTCCTCTCAGGTTTGTGTCCTCAGTGAACTTGTTGCTGTAACCAGATTTTTGTAGAGAAACTCAGTCCTTCATATACTTAACCCTTTTAGGTCTGTGCTTGTTTCCTGTAGGTGGAGTGTGTTCTTGGCCCCTTCGTTGCCAGCAGAGTTATGCACACAGGCAGGGCAGTCAGGGAAAGGACTGAGTGTTCCTTGGAGGTCCATGTGTGGTTTCCACAGACTTGCCTTCTTTTTTTTTTTTTTTTTCTCAGCAAGCTGGAAAAGAAGGTCCTACTAAAGAAGGAAAAATTTTGTGCTGGCCTAGCTTAGGCTTCCTAATAACTTTGTATTAGTGGAACTATTTCTGTTTTAACTATTTGAAATATAACTTGCTGATGATGGAAAGCATTTTCAAAACTTTGAATGTAGAAGCTCCATATTTTCCCCGAAACAGCACAGTGCGAGCAGTCTCATTGCAAGCATGGTCATCCATGAGCAGTCTCCATGCATTGTTTGCTCTCTGCTGAGACAATTGCATTGCTGGCAGCTGTGTTTCTAATTTTCAGGAAGCTGCTGCCTATCCCATTAGTAGTGCCTCAGTGATGAATGTCATTTGTTTTCCTGAGGAGACTGAATAGCTCCCATATGTTCAGAGCCTTTTGGTCAGTCACTGCACCAAAAGTTTTGCATCACCAAGTTCAATTATCTACTTAAGGCTTTTCACAAATCTGCATTTCTTATTGAATCCAGTCTTGGCCTTCTGTTTGGATGCTTCTCCCACTAATCTGATGCTCTTCAGCTTGATTCTTTGATCATGAATTGCTGCGGAATAAAACAACACTTTTCTCCTTTATGTCCCTCTTGAGACCTCTCTCTTGTGCAGTATTGCTTACCAGACACCAAATAATTTGGTGCGGCTGGGAAATACAATGCTTAGGAAAAGCTGCAGTTTTAATTGTTCTGTAAATGCTCAAGCGACTTGTAACCATTAAATTGTACAGTCCCCAGCTTGTGCAGTGATGTGCTGTGGCTTGTGATAACCCCTCTAAATGGATCCTCCATTCCCTTTATGTCTCACTATATATATACTTTTTGTTTTATTTTGGATGAAATATTTTACAGGAGGAGCTGTGATTTGTGGATTTGCTTAGTGCCTAGGACAGTGGAACTAATTTTGTTTGGGCTACCACACACTGGCATCTGCCCTGCCTTGGTATGCTCCTTATCAGCAGGAAGTCTGTGATGACTCTTGCAAGCATATTGTAAGAAAGAAGTTTCCATTGAGGTTGGGCCCACTGGAGACACAACAGTAGAGAAGGCAAATATTGAGACAGTGCCAGTGCATTGATGTTTGTCTATTTGCAGTTGTGGTGAAAGCCACGTGACTCAAAAGAACTTTTTGCAATGGTTTAACTTGTATTATTGTAGATGTCCAAGACCTGATCTACATTCCATTGTTACTAGTGACTAAATATTTTGCAAACAGTATAAAAGAAACAGAAAGTAAGTAGGTTTCATTTCTTGGTGTAGAACAAGGAAACAGAAATCACCATTGCACAGAGGATATAGTGTGGGCCAGAACAGGACATAGCTATGAGTCTTTGGCTTTTGCAGGGAGGTATAAGGCAACGGAAATAACTGGTGAGGGGATCCTTGGGATGAAAATGGAGAGAGAAGGACCCTTTGTGCATTTGATCCAACTTTGTGAATAGATTTGCAAAATTAGAAGGGTGCTTCCAGCTAACAGTTCAAATACATTTCATGTAAAGCTATAGAGAGAAGTGCGAGGACTAAGGATCACAAGTAAAAAAGTTAGGCTCAGAAAAGAGAGGAAAACCATACAATCCACTGGCAACTTAGTAAAAATCTTTACAATAATTTTCTTCACTGGATAATGACATTACATATTACAGAAACATCACAGAATATTCTGAAGTGGAAGGGTCATCAAGTCCAACTCTCAAGTGAATGGCCGACACAGGGATCAAACCCACAACCTTGGTGTTATTAGCATCATGCTCTAATCAGTGAAGCTAATTGTATTGTTATTAAATTTTTCTTTGTTTCAATTATTAAACTCAACTCATGAGTTGTACTTTTTCCCACCCCTCTCCCCCCACCCTCAATTCTTCTTCCCATCCCACTGGAGAGCAGTGAGCAAGTGGCTGTCTGGCACTTAGTTGCTAGCTGGGTTTAATTCATGATGCCTTCTTACTGCTTTCCCTGACTTCTGTACATCTGATTTTTGACTTCTTCTTGAAATTATGTCAGAATGGAATAATGATAGGAGGATTCAGAGTCCTAAGCTTAATGGCAAACTAACCAAGTGACATTATGTCAGAATGGAATAATGATAGGAGGATTCAGAGTCCTAAGCTTAATGGCAAACTAACCAAGTGACATTACACTGACAAACTCTCCTTGGTTTGCAGTGCCCTTGTGCATCAGCTTCTTATGGACTGTGTGGATATACACCTCCTGCATATTTCTCATGTGCCACCTCCTCTGCAGTCTTGCAGAGTTTCTTGGGATTGAATTTAGGAGATGTGGCAATCTCTAGTGAGTCTTTATTCTTTCACCTACGAGCTCACTATGTGCTGTTGAGCTTTCTCTGTAGCATGTAAAATGGATTCTGCCATTAGAAAATGGGTCTTTGTTCAAGCACCCAAATCATATGAACTGTCAAGGATTTGGTTATTTTTGTGTCTGGTAAGAGAAATGTAAACAGATCATGGATACAGCTCTGTCCTTTTCACTTTCAATATTCCCCTGTGCATATCTTCTTCATGTTTATTATTATAGTTCTGTTTTTCCTTATAGAAGTTTCCCTTACCTCCTATCAGAATGTACTTTGTTCTGAGAGGCACTGTGTTTACAGGGCAGGGCAGGAACAGCCTCTTTCCAGCATGGAATGACTGTACATAAAGTTAGTGTGGTCCTTTCCCTAAGCACATTGTGCCACGGAACTGACAAGTGCAGAACAAGTTAAATAGTGCTTGGTAAAGAGTCCAGAGAAACTCAACTTGAAAGAGTAAGTTTTCAAGAATGAAAAAGGTCAAATTCATGCTGTGGTGTAAATCTGCAAGGCTTCAGTAAAATTATGCTTATAATCATCTCATGTAATTGACTGTAGCATGGCAGACTTGTGAATCTCTACAGAAAATGTAAAAGCTAATTGTGATGAAACAGCTCAGTGATAAGCAAATTGTGCCTTTTCAAAAACTCTTCACCAATTTCTTCCTGTATAGACAATTAGAGTTTGTTCTCATTTCCTATTGATCATGAGTAACTACCTCTCTCTAGGCTCAGCTGTTCCTTTTTATTCTCCTCCTTTGTGCTTTGCTGTCCTGAAGCCAAATCTGAATGGATTTCAGTGGCTCTCTTGCGCTTTTTGACTTGGTATCAGGAAGTCTGGCACCGTAAGAAAATTATTTTGTAAATGCTAGCCATACAACGCATGAGTTCTTCAACAGGGAAAATAAAAGTTCAGCTGAATAATGAGTGCAAGGTGTGGTGTCTGCAAGTGTAAAACCTCTTAATTTTCTCCTCCAGTTCCCTTGCTGTAACTCCCATCAAAGCTCAGTTTTAGACTACAGGAAACATTTTGGGTATAGAGACTGTAGGCAACAGTTGGAAAGGCTCAGTTTTACAATGCTGTGTTCAATTAATTTATTCCACAGTAGAATCCGAAAAGTAAGTTTTTTGGAAAGAGTAAATAGGTGACGTGTACTCCTGGTGGGATGACTATATTTTTCTGCTGACTTGCAACCAGTAAATTCTTTGGCAACATTGCTCCTGGCAAAGCCCTTGTACTTAACAATTCCCTCCTTATTGCCAGTGTAATACCAGCAGCGTCCCATTTTTCAGGCAGATCAGTATGTGTTCTTCAGGCCCATCCTGAGTCATGGAGCCCTGTAAGGTGCCACCTTTCTCTAAGACTTAAAATCTGCTGTGGTGAAAACGAGAGTAACTTCTTTCTCAGATTTAACCATTGTTACAAGTTTGTGTGCTGCCATCTGGGGGACAAGGACTTGTGACATCCTTGTTGACTCCTTTCTCCCTCTCTCTCCTTTTTCCTTTCAGAGTGCTGCTGGGGTGAGTGCAGAAGAATGGCTGCGGCAGAGCCTCTGACCGCTTTCTCACGATGGTACCTCTATGCCATCCACGGCTATTTCTGTGAGGTGATGTTCACAGCTGCCTGGGAGTTTGTGGTCAACTTCAACTGGAAGTTCCCTGGTGTTACCAGTGTGTGGGCACTCTTCATCTATGGCACCTCCATCCTTATTGTGGAGAAGATGTATCTGTATCTCAAAGACAAGTGTAACATTTTAGTGCGCTGCTTCATTTACACACTGTGGACATACCTCTGGGAGTTCACCACTGGCCTCATCCTACGCCAGTTCAATGCCTGCCCGTGGGACTATTCCCAGTTTGATTTTGACTTCATGGGCCTCATCACCCTGGAGTATGCCATCCCATGGTTTTGTGCTTCTTTCATCATGGAGCAGCTGGTGATTAGAAACACCCTGCGCTTACGATTTGATGAGACTGCTGAGCCTGGGGCCCCCACCGCACCCGTTGCCTTGGCCAATGGCCACGTGAAGACGGATTGAGCAGAGACTTAGAGCTGTACTTAGCAATCTGAGAGAGCCCAGATCTCTACCACTGAGAGTCAGCTCTGGCTCTGAGGTACTGCTCTTGCTGTATAAGATTCATAACCCCATTTTTCTAATGGGGATGTGCATGGGATATACCAGAAAAAATGGAACCAATAGATTTTCTATGGATTTTACTCTTTGGGCTCCAAGGACCAATATCAGTTACTTGTTAGTTAGGTTGTTTCTGATTTTAACTTATTACTGATGAAAGCAGTCCTTTTGCTTACACTTTAAAGTGGAGAAAGAAGAAAAAAGAAATGCTACGGTGGAAATGCATCCTAAAAAACCCCACCTAATCAGTGGATGGGCATGGACACGCCAGCTGAGTTAGTGATTGGCTTACTCCATTAGGCAATATTCAGGTGCTTGCTTGCAACCAATACCTCCCGTGGGACCTGAGATGCTGCAGGAACAAGCAAAATCCATCTGCTGTTGAGAAGACTGGCAGTCTGCTGGGGACGTAGATGGTGTTCCCCTCACCAGGTCCCACTGGCCTCTCCCCAGGTTCTTTGTTGCACCATGAAATAATGTGGTGTTGGACATCTTGCTGAACTTATACAGATATTATACTTTTTGAAATCTCAGTCCTGATACTTCTGATACTCAATATAAATATTTTCTTTTTTTCCTTGTTTGTTTTTTTTTTCATTCCTTTTTTTTTCTAAAAAGGCCTTTTTTGCCAAGTGATTTTTACCATAATCTGTGCTATCTGAATCTTGGCAAAAGGCACAAGAAATAGTGCAAGTCTTCCCATCTCCTTTGTCCCCCCTAAGCAGATCTTGCTGCAGATTCCAGCTCCCATCTCAGCCGTGCAAACCTTGTAGAGACTATATAGCCCACAAGACTTTTCTGCTTTCCTTTCCAGGGATTCCTCTGTTTCTGGTGATGTCGATGACTTTGTCTGGTTGCAGCCCATTGTATTTGAAGGTCAAAACCTTCATGTGGCTAACCCAGAATTTGGTCCTCTGGCACTGACTCCCATGTTCCTTCAGCACTGGCAAACAACAACAAAAACAACAAAAAACTAAACACCTGTGTCTGAAAAGCATGTACTTCTTCATGCTCTGCCTGAAGGAGGCTTTGCGTTAGGGTGTGAGAGCAGCAGGAGAGAGGTGGAGCAGGAAGGACTGCTGTGGCTTCACTGTAGACCTGCCTGCACCAGGGACAGTTTGAAATTTAACCTGTTGGGAACACTTATGGAGAACAAGGACAGCTGTGGTGCAGGGAAAGTGTTTGGTAGTGGCAGCCACAAGTCTGTAATTAACTCTGTCAAGTCTTGGCCTTTGAAGTTAGCAAGAAACAGAGAGCTTCCAGATGTCAGATGTCTCACTCCTGAACTGATTTATGGGGAAAGTTTACGAGAGTTGTCCCAAAAGGCCAGATTATTTTTTCTTGTTCTTCCACCACAGTCAACAGAGCTGTACCAGGGATAATTTGGCTTGAAATGCAAATCTGTTGTAGGATTCCACTCTTATTTTGGAAATAGTTGGGCCATTTCTTTGTATGTCCCTTGACTCTGTCAGGGGGTGCTCAGCTATGAACCTGCTCTTGCTCTGGTACAGCCATTCCTGAGAGGAAAAGCACTGCTGGCCCTGTGAGTAGAATTGTTTCTTGGTTCTGCTCTTACAGGGCAGTGTTAATAATTTTTTTTATTACACAGGGAGCAATTATTTTATTCCTTCCCTTACCCGTTTCACATGGCATCCATTGCTGGCAATGGACACATGAAAACAGTGGTGGCAAGGATCTAATCAAATCTGCCCTGGGTATGCAATGTATCCCAAATCACTGAGAATACTTAGGTGGGTATTTAGAGTTCCCTTTTTACAGTTCATTAAATCAAAAGAGAACAAACACTGAACAGATAGTTCTTTTGATGCTGTGATGCCAGTGTTATGAAATCAGAGGAACAGTATGTAGTTTATCAGCCTTGTTGGTCTCAGGAGTATAGATCCAGGCAAAAGAGTCACCTGAAACTGTACATGGAGGGAGAAAAAAGAGCTTTGTGTGAAGGATAATGTAGATGAGCTCTACTGGTGCAGAACAAGATGCAAGGTGCAGATGAGAGTTGGGATCCCACCATTTTGGCCCTGGTTATGTCATGATCATCAAATGCAGTGTCTAAAGCTGGGTTGTCCTCTCACAGCATAGCTTAAATGTGGTGTTGTGCTGCCTCCTACACCACCCCCACATTGTGTAAAACCCTAAGCTTTAGAAAGGATCCATGCTTTCTCCTGGGCTGTTACAAAATTCTTTGTAAAGGTGAAAAGGAGTTAGCAGTGTGGTGTGGAGGACTGGCTGTCTGCAGAGCTAACTGTGCAATAGCAGTTTTGTCTGTTATTGTCTGTACTTAAGAAGGTCCCATATAAACAACACTTTGTGTTTTGCTGAGTAATGTAATATTTAACTGCTCAAAATATAGAGGGGTTTCCCAGCAGCATCTAGTATCCTAGGGCATTGTTCTTATTGCCTGTGTCATTGAAACAGCTGTTGTAGTCTGCTTTCCACTGGTGTCTGACGTGTACCACCCAGCTATTGCATCTTCATAGAGTGGTAATTTATACCCAGAAGTGCACTTTACTTGCAGCTTGCACACCAGAAACAGAAAAGAACCTGGCAAATTCTTAAGTAATGTAATTGTGTATAATACCACATACTTAATGCAGCAGGATTAGCCAGATTTCTCCTTACTGAGCAACATGGCTGCTGTCAAAGCTTTGTCTTTTCTGCAAAATCTCCCTTTTTAATACATGTGATGCTTCTTTATAACATCTTGCAGAACTGCCCAGAGCATGTTGCCAGGATCTCAGTGAGAGCTCGGGAGCTGAAGTTGAAGAGACATTTACATTAAGAAGAAAACAAACGCACAAGGCCTAACATTTGTTTGTATGTGTATCTTCCTCAGTAGATTAAAGTTGCCTGTTTTGAGTTCACCAGCAATAAAAAAACCTTGTGATTTATCTACTTTGTCCTAACTGCAGCAAAGAGAAAGTGATCCTGATCTCTGCCTTTCTTTTCCAGGGGGTGGTGGGATATGGACTCCCCAGTGTTCCAGTTTTGCATCTATTCTCTTACTTGTCTCATGTGTACAAGTGTACAGTCCACCCTAAAGGATCTCAAAGTGTGTGATAAATAAATACAGAGTCTGGTGTCTGTCACACAAGAGGCAGTTCAAGCATTACTGTGGTATCTGTTCATACTCCAAAGATCTTGCCAGAGAGTAATGTTTGATCTATAGCAGGACCAGATGGCATTTTGGTCTTTTGTGTTATAATTGAGAGAAATGTGTACATACGTACCAGGTACTATTGCGCCTTTGGTCTGAGTGCATTTTGTAATTAAAGCAGAATAATACAATCAAGATTTTGCTTGACTAGTCCTGTGACTATAAAAGGTAAAAATAGACTGCAGGGCTTTAGCTGCTTTGAGAATTAGGAAGCAGGTGACTGAAGTCCTGAGTTTAGCATAGTTCTGCTACAGACTGGTTCTCTAAAACCTGCAGAAAAAGAAAGGGGATTTCTTCACTCATGGGAACTTCTGCCTTTTCTGTAAATAAAACATGAGCCACAACCAAGATGTGAACTGAAACCAAATGTTTTTCTATTTTAATTTATCCTAGGCCCTGAATAGATGCAATATGCCCTTTATTCAAGGGGGAGGCTTGCAGACCTAAACTCTTTTCCTCCACTTCTGCCTGCAAAATGCAGCTGAACCACCTGAGGGGGAGAATACTCTCTTCCCCTTCCTTCCTGCACACTGGCAGCTACCAAATCCCTCTGTGGTCCATCCCCTGTTGTAGAAGGAAATTTTTCTTCTTATGTGGCCTCTTATCAAACCAGAAGCTGTTAGTAATGTGTGTCACCTTACCCAGCTGCTTTGGCACCTAAAAACCACTTTGGGTCACAGAGCTGGTGAGAACAGATGAGCATCTTCCCTTTTTGGCAAATGGCCTCCCTTTGAACCTGTCTTCTCTTACACCTCCTGGAGTGTCCTGAGCTAACTGCTGGGGAAGGGACATTCCCTCCTTCCACCTGCTGTCCCAGAGAATGGAGCAAGCTCTGCAGCTGCTCACGGGCCTTGGCACCACTCAAGGTTTTATGCTAACACAGGTCTGTTTCTGCTTGGGCATGGCAACTTTGATTTTAAGAGCTGTAAGGCTCTGAAGTTCAGCCTCATCACAAGCAAGGCTTCCACATACCTCATAGTGAATTTGGACCATCTGGAGTAGCTTATATCTTCTAGGATGGCAAGCTTTTGCTCCATCAAGGGTTTGACCACTACTCAAACTGCTTTGTGAACGAGAGGGGAAGTTACAGAAGCAGGTGGTGCCCCCAGCACCTGTTCTGCTTTTGGCCCCTGGGCAGCTAGCACAGGTGTGGAAGGAAAAGGTGCTGTTTTGACAGAAGTCCTAGGCAGGGGCTGGGGATATACTGGTTCGTTTGTGTCCAAAGGCACCGCATCTTCAAATATAAATTTGTGCTTTCCCACTGAAATCTTTGCTACCTCTGGAAACACAAATGTTTGCTTACCCCAAAATGTATGTTTGCTTGAACTTACTCTGAACTAGAAGGAGTGTTCAAAATCTCCAGTCCTCTTTTTCTCTAGGCGATTCCCAACTTACAACTTTGTGGAAAATATGTCACCTTGGGATGTGAAAGCTAATGCTCATTAAGCCAGTATAGGTCCTAAAAGCCATATAGTGCTGTTCTCCATCCTGCTGAGTTAATCATGCTGAGAAGCAGAATAGACACACCTCAGAGTGTGCTGCCATTTGGCTATACCACTTCAGGATCTGAAATAGTAGCAACTCCTACTCAGGAATTAATTTTGCCTTATAAAATGTACTCTTAATTCCATGCTTAAGAGGAAGAAAAATATCCTACATAAGCTTCATCACTGCTTCTTATCTTATTTGTGCTCTTACTTGTTTAAGATTTCAGCTCTTAAATTGAGACCCTGAAGACCAAATGTGGAAGGTGACTTTTGACAGCTCTGGAGCAGGTCAGTATCATCACACAATTGCACTCTGCATTGCATGGGGTGGGCTGTGCAGCTCCAGTCCACAGCTAGGATGGGCTTCTACTGTACAAGGACTGTGATGAGTAGAGGGGGTGATAAAAACACTGCTGATAATGGTGGCAGAGCAAGGACTGGTGGTGACACTCCCAAATCTTCAAGAGTTAGATTGAAAGAATCTCTTCATAGTCTCTGTATCTGGCATTTCTCATAGGTCTAAAGCAAATTGGCAGTTTTTATTCTAAGAGATGCAGACCATTTCTTTGACTCCTTACTATGGAGTTTGAGTAGCTCACTCCTATTGTAGGCACTAAATTTTCTGATATGAATGGCCTTCATTAGTGTCTCAGAAAATAGCAGTTTTTAAATGATAATTCCAAATGTTTGACGTCAGTTTGTATTTATGCTTTAGTCAATTTAGGAGCTAAAGACCCTTAATTATCTGGTGATGCTCTTTGTGTATACTGTTGTTTTGTATGTGATCCTGCTTTAATACTGTAATGCAGAAGAAAGAGGAGGAAGTACAAGCAATTTTCTCTTTATTAAAAATACGTAAATGTGAAGTTGAGACAATATTTTTTAAATGGGTGAGATATGCATATGCTTAGAGATGTCTGGCCTTTCAAATAGGGGACACTTTCCAGTGAAGAATGTTGCTTTCCACTGTAGTCAATCACCTTTGCAACATTTCTATATTGCTATATCAGTGTGGTTCTTTACCTTAGTATTTTGAGAATGAGAATAAAAGTATTTTCACATTTCACTGAAGGATCTTTGAAGTGCTTTTCACAAACTAATGAAATAATTCTTGCTTCTGAAGAATTACTGAAATGGGTTAGAATTAACCCCAAATAGCACTGATCGAGAGATGATGAAAGTTCCCAAAAGGTCATTTCAGAAAGAGAAAAGGGTATTTAACACTTTGCCTCTTAACCAAGTTTCCAGATTTGTGGAGTGAGTTAATGATGTTCCGACAAAGTTGGGAAACTGAGGAAGTGCTACCTGGTTTCCACCATGTGAAGCTGTCGCAGAAATGGTTGTGCATATCATGACATTGCTCTGTCTGCCCAAGTCAAAGCCAGCACATGAAGGGACTGTCCGAGCCAATAGGCAGCTCAGTATCTTGTCTAAAATAGGACTGATTCCCTCTGCTACGTAATCCCATCTCCATCAGTAGAGTACTTTTGGGTAAATATTGCTAGGGGCAACAAGCTATGTTAAAGGCTGAACTGAGGTGACCATCTGCTCTATCAGCTCGTGTTGCGGTTACTGCAGAGCTTATCTGTGATGCTGTGTCTGTTGTGAGACCACTCATCTGATACCACAGCTCTTCCTACTGCTTCTTTTTTTCCAGCAGCTTCTTTGGAGTATCCTGTCCTTTTCTATGCTTTATCTCCACTGTAAGCCCATGCTGCAGTGACAGGTACCCAAGCTCCCCTACCCCAAGTCTGAGCCCCACCTTTGGCAATTGAATAAAAATGCTATGTTAAATATTTGCTGATGAGCTGTACCTTCCATTGAAGCCCCCAACAGCTGCAGTTGTCAGTGCTTTGAAAAGCAGAAAACATTTTACACACTTGCCTTCAGGCACAAGTACAGCAGGAAGTATGAAATTACTGTTCAGTGTGTTTGTTCTACCTTCCACACAATGGTACACAATAGGTTTTCATGGCTAAATTCAGCAAAAAGCTTCTCTAGTCAATCTCTATGAGTTTTTGTGAATGTAGACTAATGCATAATTTCACCTTATCCTTCACATAAATGTGTATACATATAATGAGTGTGTTTAGAAGCACAAACATAGCTGATGGCATACATGCATTGTAACTTCTACCAGCAAAGAAGAGCCATCCCCTGTTTAGCTCCCCACTCACTGCCTCTTTCTTGAACAGAGGAAATCCAGAGAATATCCAAAATAAAGCCCACATACATATTAAGAAGGTTAAGATCTAAGTTTGATGTTCTTGACATTGCAAGCTGCATGTCTGTGTGCTCTGGTATGGCCTCAGTTGGATGTATCAGGGGATGAAGGACTCTTAATTGATGAGCAGTCAGCTCAGAGAGGGAAGTTAGGCCTAGGTTTTTCAAACATGTTTTACATATGGTGTTTAAATCAGATTAAGGCAAACATACCATAATATCCTGCTTCATCTTTATAAAAGGGGAGTTATAACTTGGGGACCTTCTGGTTCCTTTGATAGGGTTTGGCTTCCAGTCTGTAGGCACTCTATAATTGCTCAGGAGAGCAGTGTGTACCCTGCTGAGCCAAACCCATCCCGTCCACTCCTGTTTCTCAGCTAAGGCAACAACCAAAAGTACTCACACCCAGGCTGCAATGTTGATCCTAGACATCCTGTTCTTCTGCTGCTCCATCTTTTGGCCACTGGATTTGTCTCCAATCTCAGTCACTTTGCAAATTGTCCAGTCCAGGCCTTGTGTTTCTATTGTCACATTGATGTAAGCCTGTCCCTAACCGGATCTGTAAGTGCTAAGTTATCAGAGAGAGTAAGCATTTAAAAAAGTTTCTTGAAATTTTCAAGGATAAGAATAAACATCCCAGCTCTGTTCCACCAATGAAAGAGCTTGACCAAAATTTCCAAGAGGTACCTCTGTTCCTCTGTTGACCCTTTCCATCCAGGAAAGGGGATTTCCATCCAGGAAGGCAAATCCCTGACAATGATTTGAGCATGCCAGCAACACCAGGGTGGAGCATGGCTTGTGGCACACAAGAAGCCTTCTCTGTGCAATTCTTCTTCAGGTGACAGACAGGTGTCCACCTTAGCCAGGTGCTGGCATTCTGTAGGAAAACAGCTTTTTAATGTCACTAGATGGTGAACTGTCTCTTCAGCAGGGCCTGATTGGATCAGCATGGCAATGATAATGATACTTTGGTTGACAAGTGTGATGACAAAGCACAGCTGTCCTTTGATCTTCCAGTAAGGGCAGCATGGCTCCCAGCAGTTCGCTTATGGAAGGGCTTTGTGCTGCATGACTGCTGAAAGTAGCACAAACATCTCCAAACAACACCACAGGCTGCAGTTGTCCTGGCCACTGACCTCTGGGCATGCACCCAGCATGAAGCTTGTGGTGTTACACTGTCCCAGCAAGGCTGCCTGCAACCTTATGGCTGCTGGCAAAGCCAGCAGTAAGCCTGGCTTTGACTGCTGTTATGTATGGTTCATTAAACCTTATTTCTCTGCTTCATCTTCCATTGCCCATCCTGTCCTTCCTCTCTGCCTCACTAGCTGCCTCCTGGCAAGGTCTTATTGCCTGTTAGGGCTAGAGTGTTCACCTCTATTTCCTGTTTTCTATCCGGTGACTTAATCCTTGCCACTTGACAATTTTTTCTTGGCTGGCGCTTCATAGCATTATCTCCAGCTCTTTGTTGTCACCTCCATACAGCCACTCTCCTCCTCCTCAGGAATCCCTGTTCAGATCAGCTGTGTCCCCAGTCTGGGCACCCCCATCCAGTTACACAGCTTTTACTGCCATCTACTCCCCGTGTCCCAGACCTCTGCCTCCCTCCTAGCTTGCCACCATCTCACTAGACCAGTATTATTCTTGGCTTCTCTGGCATCTCTTCCTGAACGAGTTACCAACAACTCAAACCACTGCAGTCAGGATGGATTTCTGGTCTCATTTTTCTTCTCATGTATCCCATTTTTCTCATTTCTCCCTGGAAGATACATAACAAATGGGAGAAGCAGAGACATCTTTGACTTTATCTTCTGCTCTTCCATATTTGCCGAGCCTTTATGTTTTACAGCCTTCTGTCTGCCCCCTGAGGTGTCCCTCCTGGACTGGTGCTGGTGTTGCACATCACTCATCCTGCTCCCAAGATGCTTTCGTCAGCTGACCTTCTAGAAAATACCCTTCTCCCCATGCCAGTCTGTCTCACTAGCCCTACAAAACCCAGCAAATTAAATCAGCTATGTATCTATTTCACATATTTATGAGTGAGATACTAATCCCTGCATAGTGAAAGGGTCATATGTACAAAAGAGGAAATGAGGACACCAGCATTAAAGGGAGAAGTGGGGGAAGGGAAGACCGAGACTGAGAGCAAGGGCAGGGCAGCTGTCAAGGAGATGAGTTTACAGTGTTGAAAAAAAAATACAGAAAACTGAAACAAGAGCAGATATGAGTATCATTGGCAAGCCATATTGATTGTTCTTTCCTTGCTAGTTCTACAGATAAAGCACCCTACACCTATGTCTTCAGGGCAGAGATCAACTCCTCAACCGGCTCAGAAAAATACATAAAGAAATCTAAAAAACAGGAGACACCCCTTTTCTCCGTGTCCTCTATGAAAGGAAACATCTCTCCTTCCCTTTCAGGCCCAGAGGGAAAGCTGATCTGTCAGACTGATCCATTTGCCAAGACTGTCCTCCCAGGCCTCCTTGCCAGTTGTCACTGTGCAAGCAGGAAAGCTCTTCCCCAGCACAGCTTCCCAGCACAGCTTCCCAGCACAGCTCATGCGCCACAAGGTCCCAGTGGGCAAAGGATTTGCACGTGATGCCCATGACCGTGACCTCATGAAACAGCTCCGTTTCCCATCTGCTGTGTGCCATTACCTTCCCAGGACACAAAAGCACATGAAATGTCTGCTGGATACAGAAACCTCTCAGGTTGCAGCCACGAGAAAATACCTCTCCTTAAAGCAATAGAGAGAGATTGCGTTTTTTATTACCCAGTAAAGGATTCTGCAATGAGTGAGCTGGAGATTTGACAGTTGCATCCCAGTCATATTTTAACACAATACAGACAGCAGATGCTTCAAGAAGATTATGTTTCTTCATGTGCATTGAGTCTCCAGGGAGATTATACACTCAGGGTCAAGGGCTTTAGGGGCCTGGTTCTACAGCCCTGCTGGAGGATTTTTTTGTTACCAGAAAAAAATATCTGAAAAGCACAGGGCATTCTGCCAAGCCTTCTGTATGGAGTCAGCAGGAAATGGTGCTCCCAAGAGATATTCTACCTACAGCTCTCTCAGGGATAGTTTTTATTATAACAATAGCATTGATCAAATATCCCTATTGCTGCCCCACCTTGCAGCCCAAGTATTGAGGCTGAGCCTGAGCAGAGGAGCAGCAGTTACTCATTGAACTGTCAAAAGTTTATTTCTGTGTGGGAAAACTGTCTGCTTCTATAATGGCAGGCAGAAATGGGCATTTTGTCACAGTATGGTGTCTTTGAAATGCAGATATCTTGGCCAAGGAAATCATTAGCTGGCCAGCTCAGAAGACCATGCAAGGGAGAAAATTATGTCCAAAGATGCAATGAAAGCTCTCATGGGGTTCTCACTGTACAGACTGAGACAGAGATGTTTTAATGAGGTTTTACAAAGAAGCTCCCTCCTCCTACTCCCAATCCTGCATGACTGTTACTTTATCTGCTTTGTATATTGAAGGATTAAGACTGAGCAAGCCCTACGAGAATAAGAAGTGACATGCGATTTAGCAATCCAAACCTTGACACAGCTCCTCTAAAACCCAGTCCTGAAATACCTGAGTTGTAGATACAAGCAGTCCAGGGTGCAAGCTCATAGCCGGAGTGCTCAGTAGCCTCTGGGACCAGCCTGGCCCAGCACAGACAGGTGGTACTTACCCAGGTTCTGGCAGGTGCTGGAGCTGGACACTCCCAACAGGGAATTCCTGTGCAGCCCAGCCGCTTGCAAGACAAAAGCATGCACCAGCACAGACATGGGCTGTACTGCAACTGGTTCCTGAAAAATAGGAAAAGGTAGTATCCTTAGTCTGGACTAACTTCTTTGTTATTCTGTGTCTCATGCTTGCATGTGTGTAAAATGCTACTAAATCACAGAGGGAATGTTTTATGCTCACTGAATGGTGAAATCTTTAAATTAGATAAGAACCAAAGGGAACATGGATCTCACTTATTACTAAATCCTGCCTCAGACAAAGCTGCTTCAAATTTCCATGTTTTACTAAGGAAAGGCTATTAACCAAGGAAACCAGGATTTACCTCAAGTGCTAAAATCTGCACAAGAGAAAGGAACTGGTTTTAGCAAGTGCCCTCCAAAACCTGCAGAGCCATGTAGGGCATCAGTTTGGCTTTGCAGTGCTGCTGGCCTAAAAACATGAACTGCCCCACTATGTTCCCCCCAACCTCATGCACAGAGGTTAATAGTGCTAGAAATAGTAAATGTCAGGAAGTGTTTCCGAGGTGGAATGTAAATAATAAATTTCATTTTACCAAGTCATCAGTCTTCCCATCTTGGTGTATAAGAAGAAAGCCTTTCTCTTCTTGGAGTGACTCAATATCCACACTTTTCATGGCTGAATTGGTGTCAGCAATTTTCTTTTTTTCTTCAAGTTTTGAACAGGCAGAAGGAGGAATGGAAGCACTTGTAAGCAGAAGAAATTAGCAGTGGGGAGGAAAAACTGTGAGAATTCCTGCCCATGCCAACCTATTTTTTTTTAATTTCATTTAAAATACATAGTTTTTATATTATGTGTTTATTTCAATTGTTGACATACTGCACAAAAAAAGCCAGTGTGTTACTCAAGGTATTTCTGGCAGATAGAAAGGCAAACTATCCAGTAAGGATCAGCAGCTAACCCACAGCAGTGCTTAATCTCCAGCCAAAAGCTTAATCTAACAGAAATCAAACATCGGCCCTTCTTGGTTATGCTGGGATGGAGACTTGATTTCTGGTTTCTGGATGTTTCCAGAATTATTCTTCATCTTCTGACTCTTCCCAAAGCAGGGCCTGGGAACTCACTCTGGTGAGTTTAGGTAAAAGACTGATGGCAGAATTACAGCTACAAAGCCTCAGAGTGAACCATACATAGGTCTAGTACAATTAAAGTATCCCTCTCTTGCCCTGTAAAACGTTCTGCTTTTTCTGGATTTTCTCTCCCAGTGTCTCTTTTCATACACAGCATATTGAAACCATTATCCCTGGAATAAGAGGGTGAATGCTGCTTTTTTTTCCCCACTCTATCTCATTTCTGACCTCTGCTGCTTTTTACTATTCTAGTCCTGGTTTATAATTGGAAATTGAAAGCTCAAAGATTTTCTTCACATCTGACATTCATTCATCCTCCCAGCTTCTTTGGTCCCAGTGAGATTAAAGGCAGAGAAAGAAACAATCAAAACTGTGTGTTTATGGTCCGTGTTTTTAATACCCAAACTTCTGCTTCTGTTTTTAGCCTGATTTACTGTAACTTTATTCACTTCACTGACCTCATTCTGAATCCTCACAAATGTAAGAAGGAAGTCGAGTAATATATTTCAATGCTGACATATTTTAAACATAACACTGAGAGTTAAGACAAACAAGTCATCTTGCTCATCTTACCATTCCCCAGCTGTGATGACTTGTCTATATTCCTGATCTTATCATTCAAGCCTAGATATTTGAAAAGTGACCATAGATTTAGAGTGACTCAAGTGTTACCAGTCTGGGACATTTCTCTCCCGATTCTCTTCAGCTGGCTCCAGTTAGAAGTATGTCAGCTGTGCACCCCCGGGGAGGAAAGTATTTCAAGCTGGAAGCCCTAAAATGAAGCCAGCTCAAATCAGAGGGTTTAAAAGTAATTTGGCCTTTGTATGTGACTTGGCGAGTTCCCACTGTGAGGTCAGGGAAACACGCAGCTCCCAGTGGGAGCCGAATGAGAGCCAGTTCAATCAAATGTTTGGTACCATACGGCTGTTGAGTCACACAGCCCAGGATACACCTGTCCCTACTGATGCCGTGACAGCACAGCTGATGAAAGTCAGTGATGAATCCAGGATATCTCCATCTTCTGTCAGCTCAGTGGCACCTTTCCTTATGGTGCATTTTATTTTGCAAGGCTGAGAGTGTTCTCATTTCATACCCTTTCCCTCTTTGGTGTGAAAACTCAGGTCCAGGAAAATATTCCTTCAATGGCTGAACTGGATTGGACTCTGATGCTTCATGCAGATTTATAAGCCTCTGTCCTAAAGACCACTGAAATAAAAGTTCAGTTATTAGACAATTAATAGGACCCTGGCTCAGCAAAACAGTTTCAGCTGTTCAGCTGCAAAAGATGTATTCAGCTTCTTGCTGTACAAATGTCCTATTTTACTTCAATTAAGTATAGGCCTAATTTGCTGCATAGTTAATTTAATACAATTTGCTGCAGTGATTTATTTAAAAAATAGCTATGGCTCTGTAAAATCAATTTGTCATGGGCAGTCAGTGTAGGGTGAGGATGATGTGATCATAGCTATAGCATTATACCCAAACACTGAGTGACAAACATGCTTGCCTGGATAGTCTCTATAATAATTGAGTTTGCACTGCTGGAGTACTGCGGTGATATTTGCATTTATTATTGCTCTGTGCTCATTCCAGTAAAATGGATAAGAAGTGCCATGCTTCAAGGTAAAAAAATAATCACCACAGAATTAACCTGATCTCTTCTTTCCTCTGTGGTTAAATCTTCTGTAATTATCCACTATGAGATGTCTTCCATCTGTTCTCCAACAGTGCTAAGACACAGGACACTGGGTCTCTGTTTTGATCTTGCTTGAGACTGCTGAGTTCCTTGTAGGTGTGTGTGAGCATGAGTAACATCCAATTGCAGGGCATGAAGATGTCTCATTTTTTCACAGGCAAGCAGAAAACTAAGGCACAAATACTGCGGCAGTGGAGACATTCTTCTGCTTTCTCTGCTCAGGTTCTATCTTCCAGGCCACTCAGCCACCTTTGGAAATGCTTAAAAAACATCTTCTGGAGGAGAATGATGAGAATGTCTGATGTAGTTTCCTTTGTAGTTCCAGCCATAGGGATCTCATTCAGAATGGCTTTAAAAATAAGTAAAATGAAAACCATGCAAAAGCCAAACATCCCACACTGAAACAATTAAAGGAATTATATGTTCCAGGCTTTGTTTGCTTTCTGGTTTCTGTGTTTGTTGTTTGAAATAAGAACTACTGGGTTGACATCAGCTGATGGGTTATCAGATCAATCAATCTGTAACATCACAAGTGAAGACTCCTTTTCCCCCATTTCTGGCAACTGCACAGAGATGAGTGTCTGAGATCTGTTCTTCTCTCCTGCTGTTGTCCGAGCAGAAAAGCTCATCCCTCAGTCGAGTCCACTGGTTTCTGTTGTCTCTTTTCTCCACTAAAGAACTCTACAGATGGAGTGAGGGCTGTACCTGAAAGCAACAGATGTCCTACCCTAATTGGTAAAACCAGGCACCATCAGTGCTAATTTCATGGTGTCTGACTCTGAGTATGATGACAAGGGGTACACAGTGCACTTTCACTACTGGTCACTGTGAAAAATCACTGCTTTGATTTTTCTAGTCTAATTGCAGCTTTTCAATAGAGGCTGGATGCTGTGAAGGGCTAAAGCCCCCTGCTGTGATATTTGTCACTTCTTTTTATACCTCAGCATCTCGAGGAAAGCTGCAGGAAAATCTGTGTTGAGAGTGGCAAGGCCTGGTGATTGCAGACATCACTACTGGGACAACCACGGCAGCTACAGTAAACAGACGGTAAAGACAAGGCAGTAAAAAAGGAGTGCTGGTAAGGCACAGGTGAAAGACAGGAGCATGTCAGGTTTGTTTTATGAGGGTAAATTTAGTTTAGCATGTACAGGCAAAGATCTGCTCTGTAACATCAACTTCACATGGACTGTTATGCTGTTGCTGTATCAGTTCATGGCCTTCTCACCTAACAGAAACTTAACAGGGAAATATAAAAGCTCCAAAGACTTGAATGGCTCTTCCTGTCCCTTTAACCAGAAAAAACTAAATGAAGTAGGAAGCTGATCTTGGTGGGTAATCTTCTTAGATGTGTCCAGGCTAAAAGTGGAATAATCCCTGAAGTCTCTGAATTTGTTTGTTGTAGTTTGGGCAGAAAGCAAATGCAAATGAGTTTTTCAAAGCTGTAATATGCAGGTGGGGCTGCCCTTCTGCCTGCAGTGGCCAGTCTGCTTTGTTGCAAAAAGGATAGGAGGTACAGACACTCCCTTTCAAAAAAAACTCCACACTGCTATTGAATATTTCTGAAATAGTTCTGGAGGTTGTGGATAATTCTGGATTCACAGCAGCATGCATGAATAGGCAGAAAACAGAGAGATGCCTTCTGCCTGTTCTGAGAAAAAAAATCTTACTTTTCCTGGCTGTAAAGGTGTGTGGTCAGACAGGTCTCCACTAATATCTGAGGAGGATTCATTATTAATTGGGTTTAATCCTTCCTGAGCAGGAGGAAAAAGGTTAATTGCTTGGGGAGAAGCATTTATCCAATCCACAGATGGTTCAGATGACTGGGATGTAGTGGGAAGAGTAAGTCAAAATTAAAAGATGGGTTACTTTTTTACAGGTTTGTTGTTCTTAATTTTTTATAGCCAATGGCAACAGAGCTGAGCAGCTTCTAGAAAAAACAGAATGGTGGTTTCCTTTCCCCTACCCCATCCCTGGAGCAGATGCATCTGGCAAAATAGCAAATCGAAGTAGCTTTCCTAAAGCTGTGCTAGTGTGGACAGCATGAAAAATAAAGTGTTTTTCAACCAGTGTGCAGGCCTCCTAAGAGATATTTTGAATTTCTTTTTTTTTTTTTTTTTTTTTTTTTTTTTTTTTTTTTTTTTTTGTGTTCAGGAAACCTCAACGGATTGGAAGTAAATCTCCGACTCCTTTGGGGTGGCAGACACAGGCAGAATAATTCATTGGAGGTTCCTTTGTGTACTGTTATTAGCAACCTCTTGGGACCTTAATCCCAGGAAAGCATGCAAGCCAGCATAACTGGTTTCAGTCTCCAGAGCTCACAGGTAATTTCTTTCTATTAAAGAATGTGGTAAGCATCAAGTAGGTAACCCCAAGGAATAGGAATATATTAGACTAATTAGACACTAGTCAGCAAGCATAAGGTGGGGAATTGCTCTGAATATCTGAATTACCCTTGTGAGTCTGAATTGTTGCTGTATTCTGCTGGAATGGACTCTTTTGGAGTCCTCTTTCACAGGAATAGGGGAACACTGCAAATTTTAAGGCAAGAACTGATAGTTGGAAAATAGTAATAAACCTGAGGATTGTAGTCAGTATCAGTGAGCTGTCACTGTGTTAGCAATTATGTGATTCATCTGAAATGTTCCAGAATGCAGACTATTATCTGAAAATTCTCACAAAAGACTGTATTGAGCTTGAGGAAGAAACTTTTCTGTGGAATCTGTTCCAGAAAGGAAACATTTTACCATTATCTTTTCAATTCTAAGGACTTGCAGAATTATTAACTACTGAGTATTTATTTGGGTAAGAACTGATAAGTCTTTCATAACGTGCCCTTCAAATCAGACTCTGTCCCTTTCTGCTTGCCCCTTAGACAGCTAATCACCATTCCCTTTTCAATTTTAATTGGTGTGCTTGATGTTACATCCTTTTGATTCTGTGAGAATTTGTTTGTCATTTGTCATTGCTGTTATACTTCTGCCTTTCTGTGACTTTTCCTCCAGTGTTGCCAGTTTAAATGACCTTCTTATGTTAATGTGGTGAAACTCTGTTCTTATAAAGTAAAAATCTCTTAGCGTTATTTATCCTTTCTTATTTTAAGTTTCAGAAGCAGCGAAAGGCTTAGCCTAGCACAGTTCTCTGCTGTATCATGCCTGACACATGAGTCTATTGGACTGGCACTACTTCCTCTGCTTGCAGACTAAATGGGGAAAAACAAAACCAAGGTGGAAAACAGACACCGTGTTGTCAAGGGGCTTGACCAAGTTCACAGAGCAGAGCAGTTTGCAGAGTGTCCTCATTCCCTAGTGACTACTATCCTACTCAAACATATGGAAGCTGTGATGCTGCCTGTTGTGTTGCTGCTTGAGAATGTTGGCAGTGACTAAGCTGGTTATCCTCTGAATGTTCTCTCTGTTGAGTTACATGAAGAAGATGATGCACAATTATTTGACAGCAGGTTTAAAGGTGTATCTGCATATCTGAGAAGCAGACTGGGGAACAGTCATGGCACTTCTGAGAAGATTCAAAGAACTTGCAGGAGAGGCACCTGGCTATATTGATTTTGCTCACAAATTTTCTAAAGTACTTGACTGGTAAGATTTTCTTCCCTTGCTCAATGTTCCAAAAGAGTTCTCTGGTTTAATACAGGTATTTTGTTTGTATAGAAACTGGAAAGGAAGCCTGTTGGCCTGCAGGTGAAGGGAAAGCCCTGATAGGTTTGTGGGAGGGAAAAAAAGTCATCAAGGCAATGCTCCCCTTTCCTCTGCTGGGAAGGCAGGGTTTCTGCTACCCCTGTGCTGAGGAGGAAACTGTAGTTCATGACAAGTTATAGTATGGTCATGTCCTTCTTTTTACATTGAAACTAAACTGCAGCCACATATTTTCCCTTTCCTTAGACAACTCTTCTCAGATGTGACTCCTATTTTTCAAGTCAACTTTTAAAGGCCGACTACACTAGGAGGAGCTCTTCCTCTGTGCCATCTCTCCCTGTTCAGCTACCTTTTCACTACAGCTCTCAGCTGCTTTTGTGTGGGCTGCTTACTCCTTGCCCAGCTTCTTAAATCCTCTGGACTTCTCTGAGCATGTAAGCTCCCTTCAAGGTATGAAAGAAACATTAATTCCCTGAGCTTTTTTGACATTATGGTTGTTGGGCATTTTATGATAACTTCTTGCTACTTCTGCTGTTTCCAAATGTTCTGCTCATTTGGAAAAGTGGCTGAAGTGTTCTGTAGTTTGCAGCTTCACTGTGGCATTTGTTTTTCAGAACAGACAAAAGCCCAGCCATGCAGCTCCCTGTGCTCAGTTTCTCAGTTAGATGTCCAAGGTAGTTTGGCCCATTTTTTCTTCAGTTTGGTTATTTTTTAGTACTGTAAGGATTATGCAGATAACTTATATATAGTAAAAAGTTCAATACTTCGTAGTATAACCTAGAGTGAGTTGGAAAACTCACCTCATAGACTTAATGTCAGTCATGTTTGATGACTGCTTCTCCCTGTTATATTCAGAAATTCCCTATATCAGGAACAGTGTGGTCAGCAGGACTAGGGAAATTATTCTTCTCCGCTATTTGGCGTTGGTGAAACCACATCTCAAGTACTAGGTCCAGTTCGGAACCCCTCAATTCAGGAAGTACTGGAGTGTGTCCAGAGAAGGGCAACAAAGCTGGTGAAGGTTCTTGAGTTCAGTGAGGAGCAGCTGAGGGAGCTGGGGTTGTTTAGCCTGGCAAAAAGGATGGTGGGGCCTTATCACTCTCCACAACTACCTGAAAAGAGGCTGTAGCCAGGTGGGGTGTGGCATCCCCTCCCAGGTAACCAACAGGCCAAGAGGATATAGAGAAGAGGTTTAGGTTGGATGTTAGGAGGAAATTCTTCGCAGCAAGAGTGATTGGCCATTGCAATGGGCTGCCCAGGGAGCTGGTGGAGTCACTGCCCCTGCAGCTGTTTAAGGAAAGACTGGATGTGGCACCCTGAGCCAGGGTGTGACAAGGTCATGTTCTGTCATAGGTTGTACTCGATAACCGCAGAGCTCTTTTCCAACCGAATTCCGTGATTCACATTATGGGGCATTTCTCTCACAGCTGGCAGCAGACCAGGTGTCTGTGACCCCTAAATATGAAGCCAAGGACGTCATTCCAATATTCTTTACTGAAAACTGGCGGAGTGCACGGCACTCTCCGCGCTAAAGACGTTCGGGTTTTATAGACGCTTTTATGCAGAGGACAGAAGGAATTCCTACATTACAGCACAAGAGCGCCGTGCAAGGCTCCCGCCTCCGGGGGGACGCTCACGTTCACGGGCGGAAGGAACACTGAGCAGCCCCTGGGGCCCTCAGTCTCCGCAAAGGAGAGCAGCGTCCTGCCTGAGCCGGTGCAGATGGACACTACCCGGGCAGCGCCGCCATCATCACCGCCGCACACCCCGGGAACTACCGCTCCCGGCATGCCTCGCGCCGCCGGCCGCCGGCACTGCGCGATGATTGGCGGCAGCGCGGGCAGCCTTTGAAAAGTGGCCGGGTGCGCGGTTCCGCTGCCGCGGCTGGTCCGGCCCGGCCCGGCCCGGCCGGGACCCCCGCGCTGGGGCGGCTTTGCGGCGGGACGGGGACACCCCGCCGCGGGTGAGGCTGGCTTGTGTGGGGCAGGGACACTCCTGCCGCGGGTGAGGCTGGCTTGCGACTGGAGCGGGTTTCGCGGTGCCCGCGGCTCTCGCTGCCAGGGGCCGGAGGGGCCGGGCCGGGTCTCCGGCTGCGGGCGCATCCACCGGTCCCAGGCTGGTGCGGCGGGGAGAGCCTGGAACTTTGGGCTTCCTGCCTGTTTAAGGAGAATTTTGTAGATGGGGCAATAAAGTTTCCATCTTGTAAAGATGTGGAGGGTTGTGCGTCTGCAAAGTTGTAGCGGTTTTCTGTTATGGCAAACATTTGCGATATTTGCGCTTACTACGTTATAAAAACCTTTGTTCTGCCCGAGTATCTGTATGAATTAATACCGGGAATGTTGCCTGAATAATACGTGTGAAACAGCGACATGGTCAAGCGTCTGTATGTGTGTGGTTTGGATTGTACTGGGCTGGACAGCGTTTTGTGCAGTAGAATTCATTGGTCACTAAAACTGAGTGTTGTATTCCAGCAGTGTATAGTCTAGGGTTGAACGCTTACTGCAATTGCTCTACAGTTCATTCAGGCATCCAAAGATAATTGCTTGCTGCTACAGTATAGCATGAGGAGTTCTTGTTCAGCTCATCACTGTGTAATTTCTAAATTTCTTATGTCCCGGAAACATCTGCCCTATAGACATTGCTGACACTTCTGGTCTTACTGGTATGTTCTCATACACGGTCAAATATGAGATGTAATTTAACAAAACTGCATTCAGACTGGTAATATAGTTTAATGTGACACAGACTTACATGGGAAATCTATATCACATTACATCATGTGTTCTTTAGCAGGGAATTAGTGGAGCTGTCCACACAGTCACGTTCAAGTCATCTTTTAATGTTTTTTTGTCTGCCCTGTAGATTGGGAAGCATGGCTGCTAAGAAACTAAGAAGAGCACAGTTGTCTCAGGAAATGTGTGAAAGGCTGAGTCGCTATCAGATCACCACCTGTCAGGTGAAAGAGTTATTTTGTTTGTGGATTGGTGGGTTTTTTTGGGTGTGGGTTTGGGTTTTTTTAGTGGGTTGGTTTTTCCTTTTTTTTTTCTTTTTTTTTTTTTTTTTTTTTTGTGTGCGTGTGACTGTGTTATTTTAATTAAACTGGGATCTTTACGTTCTATAAAGTAGGGAGCATTTCAGATGCTATCTGTCCTGCTGCCTTGTAAAAATAGAGCTTTAAAATGATGGATGCCTAACTAAAACATTTAAACTTTTATGTACTTACTGTCCCTGTGGAGGCTGGGAAGTCACTGAAGCAGCTCTGTGGAGAAGGGCCTGGAGTCCTGGTGGACACCAAACTGTCCCTGAGCCAACAGTGTGTCCTTGTGCCAGGAGGGCCCATGGGATCCTGAGCTGCATTAGGAAGAGCACGGCCAGCAGGGCAGGGGAGGGGATCCTGCCCCTCTGCTCAGCCCTGGTGAGCCTCACCTGCAGTGCTGTGTCCAGTTCTGGGCTCCTCAGGATGAGAGAGACAGGGAGCTCCTGGAGCAGGTCCAGTGAAGGGCTTTGAAGATGAAGAGGAGATTGAAACATCTCTTCTACAAGGAAAGACTGAGGGAGCTGGGCCTGTTCAGCTTCAAGAAGAGACAACTGAGAGGGGACCACAGCAATGTGTAAAAGTATCTGAAGGGAGAGTTGCTAAACCTGTGGAATATGTATTAATTTTGGACAGGTTGCATCAGTTTAGTCCCCACCTGGATTTCTCGGTTGAGCTCTCTGAATTGCTCTGTAATCTTTCAGGACTTCTTATGTCTTTCCCTCTTGGAGCTAATGAAAGTCACGGGACAGAGCTACTATGAGGTACAGAAGCTTCTTTGTAAAGTCAGCCGAGCTTGTGCTCCCAAAATGCAGACAGTAAGTGTGCTTGTGTTGATACTGATTTTGATACAATATCTGGGAAAAAGCTGAACATTGTTGCTCATCTTTTTAGCTGGGAGGCTTGTGGTGTCTTAGTTTTACTGCACAATGGCATAATGTTTTTATTTTTAAATGTAGGTATTTGATGCACTTTAGGTTAATACAGGTACATTTATTAGGTATTATAGCCCCATGAGATTGTTCAGACTTGCAGTTCTGAGTGCAGATTCTCTTTTAAATTAATATGAAAAGATGTCTTTTAGAACAGAGAGGATACAGACAGTTCAGTCAATGCAGCTCACTTTTTATTCCTTACAAAAATAATCCATGTCCAAATGTGTAATAGGCATAGTAATTATGGGAGTAATTCTGTGAAACTTTAAATTCACTAATATGCTGCAATAAAGTTAGTAATTGAAAAATTAGTATGACTTTTACTGCATGTATTTGAAGCTAGCAAATTGGTAATGAACATTGATAATGGAATTTTCCAGGCTGAAAACAAACCTTGTTGAATAGGAGCAGAGACAACTTTTGTCACATCATGATTAAAGGCTTATTTAATTTTGTGGTAAGACAGAGAAAAAAAAGACTTAAATTTACTCTGTGAGCTATAAATGGAATATAAATACAAGGAAAGGTGATGAGCTAAGGGCAGACTATAGCTGAATATAACAGTACTTTTCTCATTGTCGAGTGTTAAGTCATACCAGGCTGTTGAAAGCAAATACCGTTTTCCTATTTCCATTTTAGAAAAAGCCTTTTCTGATTTGCTTGTTTTCTTTTGATATTTTTCCTCCTTTTGTAGGCTTATGAAATGAAACTAAAGAAGTCTGTCAATCCTTCTTCAGCGTTTTTATCCACCACGCTTCATGGTTTGGATAGAGTCCTGCATGGTGGAGTGCCTTGTGGATCCCTCACAGAGGTAACTTGTTTAATATATTTTACTTTAGTTCAGCATTCTGCCTAGAAATCAAAAGTCACAGATAGGTTGGACTGTCTTGTGTCCGGTGCTTCAAACACAAAGTACACAAAAATGTTTGGATGAGAATGGGCCTTGCCAAGTGCTTTTCTTTGTCTACTGTGGCAGATTGTCACAGTAGAGGAATAAAAATGAGAAGTTATGAAAATCTTACTATGAAGAAAATACCTTTTTTTCACATCCTGTAATCAAGCTAGATTGAATTTGATGGAAGTGACTTACGAAATCTAACAGTGATTTAAAACATACTAGAGTTTAAGCGAGACTCAGTTGAGACTAAATAGTTACTGCTCTAGGAACTCTTATATAATGAGGGACTATTAGTTTTTAAAGATTCTGAGTATTTGTTTTTGTAGACAATGGAATATGCACCATGCAGGTTACCATAAAAATGTTTAAGAATGCATCCATGAACATAAATTGATCTGTCAGGATTAAGATTTTCTTCATTTCTAGGCATAGCTATGTTACTAATTTGCTATAAGAAACTTACGTCAGAAGAACTTAAGGTGAATACTGCAAGTGTTTAAATTCTGGGAGGAACAACTTGCTGAATTCTGTTTCTTTGAAGAAGAGCTGTTCCTATATAGCAGGAAGTCTGTGTAGTCATGATACATGTAATACTGAGCTTGTAACTGTGCTGCTGTTGAGCGTAGTGCCTTCAGCAGGAGATGAGCTTTTGGTTCCAAAAAATATTTTTGTCATCAACAGACCAGTGGTTTGTCTTTTCTTATGCATTATAATTCATGTGGTCACCTGATGAAATAGCACAGTCCATGTTTGAAAAGAAATGATGCTGGCTTGCAGCTGCAATGCAGCTTTCCAGGAGTTCTGTGTGGCCCATTAACCATTCCTCACTGGGGTCAGGGAATGGCTGTTCATATGCTTACATTGCTTAAACTTCTGAATTGTGTTTCTTTAGTTGAAATGCAGAGCCACTGCTGCAGAGACAGAAGCAAGAAATAGGACAGAAATGTGTCTTTTCAGTGATATGATGATTTGTCCTTGATCTTGTGACTGGCTCAGGAGTGATGCCCAAGTATTTAGAATATTGAATATGAACTTTTTTTTTCTGCTAAAAAGAATAAGTGGATGTGGGTCCTAAGAGCCACATGGTTAATTTACAAGGCTGCTGATAAGTGTCATAAATATTTGTCTTTGTTCTCAATCCTAAATGGAGCTGTCATTCAGCAATCAGTGCAGTCTGGCTGATGTGTTCTCACCCTAAGACCATGTAGAATGGCTCTAGAGCAGTCATAGAATTCAGGCTTGCTGATTGCCATGTTCTTGGCATTGCTCTAGAGGGAGATCTGGGGAAAAGCAGTGGTTAACATGGTGGGAGTTTAGCTGACCTTTAAGTTTTATGTTGGTTTTGTTTTGTTTTAATTTTAATTAAAAAGTAAGCTCTGCAAGCAATTGATCTCAAAGTATGGATGTCAAATACAATTTTCCTGAGATGATATAAAATAATGCTCTACAGGAAGTTAATGCAAGTGCCTAATTTTCCAGAGCTATATATTTTGTACACTTCTTAGCCTGGTTAGTTATCACAATACTCAATTTTAATATCCCCCCCCCCCCCCCCAGTGTTTTCTTAGAATATTTAGCTTTTAAATATAAGAAAACATGAGCAACTGTTGATAAACTGTATTTTAAGAGTAGTCATAGTTCCTACGTACTATTGTATTTAAAGTTAGTTGAGGGGGAATGAGTATATTCAAAGATTTTATCTGAATGTAAATGAAAAGCATAGCACCAGGAAAGGCAATATTGCACTTTTCAGTTTTCTTCTGGAAAAAAGCTTCTGAATGTGAATTTTTTATTCTAATATATTTTGGTTAAAAGTGAAAGGACCTGCCTGGTGCAGTTGTCTTCAGTGGGAGATCTCACCAAGGGAGGGAGATGTTGACATCTGTACAAGACATGTAGTGGATGAAACCAGAATTGCAAGCCCTTCCACCTGTGCCTTGGTCTTGGTTGATGACTGATACATAACTATTAAGTCAAAAATAATATAGGGATAACTAGGTAGGATCCAGAAATGTGATGAATAACTCAAAAGATTAGATGGGTCCAAAAAAAAAAATAGAGTTGTGTATTGGTTTTTTTTGCCTTTTATGTACTAAGTGTGGAAAGCAAGTAAGGCACTTATTAGGGGTTTCTCAGCAAATGAAAAGGCAGATAACCATTAACTATACAGAAACTGATCTTATTTTCTTTTAAAGCCCAGTTCTAGAGATTTTAAAAAGCTTTTTTTGCAAGAGTCTTGAGATCTAATGTAGTTTAAAAGGTTGGCAGCACTCTGAGTGTTCATCAGGATTGCTAGATGAAATTTTAGTAGAAAGCTATCAATTTACTGCTGCTGCTGGTTTAATGCTCTTTCAGGTATTTTTTCTTTTTTTTTTTTTTCTCCTTTGGATTTGAATGATTTTTGGGTTTAACAATTTTAATTTGCTTTTTTTACAATTCACTGGAGCATAACTGGCAAGTAGATTGTCTTTTGGCATTTTCAAATTAGCCAGATATTTTAAGTCTGAGAGAAGTTTTCTTCAAAACTATGCTGGATGCAGCATTTACTTCCTGACTGCTAGGGCTAAATTACTGTCTTTTTGTTACTTTACCCAGCAGTGAGGGTGGCTGGAAACTTGGAATTTGAGTACCTGATCAGAAGGATTAAGACTTGTGGTGGTACCTTCTGTAGCCAAATCTCCTTCCTTTTGGCGTGCCAGGGGGATTTGATTTTCATTACACTGTCTCGGACCATTTTTTTTCCAAGCTACTATTAGGGTTTAAATTGGAGACTAAATCATAGCTGAAATTCTGTGGTCAGAGCTTTTAGCCAAGTTTTATGAGGAAAAATTAAAATAGTTCCTTTTTTGAATATTGAAGAGTTTAATCTTTTGGTAGATGAAGAATTAGCTCCTTGTGATTTTATTCAAATGCTACAGATGTGCCAGAGAAAATAGTACATAATTTATTGAAAAATAATTTATCTCTGCCTAATAAAATATATTTTTTAAAACTATTGTGGTCTTCATATTTCTCCAAGTGATTTTTTTTTTTTCAGAGCAAATTTAGAGTAAAATAAACCAAACAATTTTTTTGCAGACGTTCAATTCAAATTTATTAGAGGAATTTCAAGTAGGTTTCTGTTGTTCTAAACACTTGCTGAACCAGTGGTAACTGCAACAAAATGTTGTAGTTTTGTAAAATTGTTCACTGTGATTATTGAAAAGCCTGTTTTCAGGCCCTTTAAAGGAATGCCAATTAAACATGAAGTATTGTTGTTTTTGGGAATACAAATGCTTTCTTGCTCCATTGGCTTGCATCCTTGTACTGCGAGGTTCCCTCATTTTCTCTGATATGATACTCATATCATCAGATGTTTTTATAGCATCTCTGCTGAATTGGCTTCTGTGACAGCCACTGAAATGGGTATTGGTTCCAATGCACCTCCCAGGCAAGGCTGAAACTACAAATGATTTTATGAATTATCCTCACAATTGTCTAAACATTTTAATTTAACAATTTGGATTGATGCCCTCCTCTCATTAATTTCAAGTTCTCTTTTTAACAAGAAACAACTGGTGAGATTCATTGGCAATCACGGTCTAAGGAATGTGTATTGCCTCTGTACTTTTTATATATGCTTTGGATTCACATTGAATTGTAGCAGATATTGCTGATATGATTGTTTGTAATTTAAGTACACTGGCTGGGGAACAGATAATTGCATAAATATGACTGATTCCCAATCTGTAATACACCAAATGCAGTGTGTACTTCTAAATAAAAATTATTTAATGCTTCTCTTGCATTAAAGCTTCAAATAGATTGAGTGATATAGCTTGACTTTCAGGCCTTGTTTAAAGACAAAGGTGATTAAAGGGATTTTAACCGTTAACTGTAGGTACTGTGATCCTTCAGTGTTTCCCAGTAAATTTTCTGTGCTTCAAGTCATGCTGCTACTGCTTAAAACAAAACCATAGCAATACTATAATATCTTGTGGTGAAAGTATTTGTGCTTGCAACCAAACTATTGTGCACGTGGTCTCAAAAATCAGTTTGATTTTTTAGTGTCTGCTTATTGTAAAGCTTGGTTTTTAAATTTAAAACAATAGCTCTGTATTTAGGCCTTTGTTCTGGCAGTACTAGATGTTTTGAAACAGCATGCTTTGTTTTACAGTTCAACTTACCTGAGAGGCTTGCTTTTACACCTTGTATTAATGGTTTGTTGCTATTAGCATAAGAATGAACCCATCACTGTTTTCACTGCCTAAAGTCACTTTGTTTTTGCTGTTTTTTGGCCCTCCTAGTATTTACTATTTCATCATCTCCCTTCCCAGAAGCAGTGACAACCTGATATTGTATTTAAAGACCTCCTGCAGTAGTAATGAACTTGCAATTATCTGAACACAGAGCCCAGCATTCAGACACAATCTCTGGAAGATCCACAGTGGATAAAGAGCATCAGACTGCCATCTCTAGTAGAAAAATACTGCTCTCGGGAGCTGATGATCTCATCAAACAATGTGTTCTTTGGATCCTTTTTCTCCTCAAAATCATACTGGAACCTTTTAATACAAGCTCTCTTTGAGTGCTGCTTCACCACAGGGGCTTTCAGTGAGCACAGGTGGAAGCTAAGAAGCAGGGAACTGGTCTGGATCATTGAATGGTGTTGGTGTTGAAATATGGTAATAGAGAACTAGCAGTTTTTCATTTAAAAAAATACACAGTGCATAGTGCAGAGTGTAGTCTCTGGGGCAGATAAAATCTGTCTTATGTATATATGTGGTTCATATTGAACATTCAGCCTTTATAAGATATAAGCAATTATCCTTGTGATTTCTAGGAGAGAAATTGTTTAACCAAGGTAATGATGGTTTATAAGGAGATGTTTATGTCTGTGAGCTCAATAGCTCTGGACTTAGTTTTCAGCTCTAAAAGCCATTGATGACATGTGAATGATTCGACTGTGAATCTTTTAATTCTGCTCTGTTTTAGAAGGTAGCACAGGGATGGATGGAAGAGAGCTAGGTGTTTCTAGGGAAGATCTTGTAAGGTGAGGGGAAGAGTAGGGGACCTCAAATTTTAAAGATAATAATGATGTTAATGAAAGTATAAGCATAATGCTTTGTCTGAAAAGCTTTTTTATTCTTCAGGGGATGAATTTGTCTGCAAGGTACAGATCCAAGACTAACTGCAAACTGATCTTTGTGGGCTATGTTCTGTCTTTTCATGGCTGTTGTCTCCTTTGGTAACTGAAAGAGCAGAACTGGGGGTACACTGACTGATGTGACTTAGATAAAAGTAGAACAATGGTGAAATGAATGTTATGTTGCTAATCTTTTTCCTTCCAGATAACTGGCCCACCAGGTTGTGGCAAAACTCAATTTTGTATTATGTTGAGTGTTCTGGCTACGCTGCCTGTAAGCATGGGAGGACTAGATGGGGCTGTTATATACATTGACACAGAGTCTGCATTCAGTGCTGAAAGGTAAGGTGTAAAATGCTACAATACACACAACTTCTTAACACCTCTTCTTAGAACCTTCAAATGTTTTCTGAGCAATAATTGTGCGTTTTTAAATACTGATGGTAATTATTAAACATTTCTCTAGTATATGCAGTTATTCCACAGACAACGAAATTAATTTAATAAAATGGTTTGCTTACGTTCCTAATTTGTATGAGGTTGCAGATTCCAGTTCTGATATGATAAGGTGGATGGCATGATCTTTAATATTTAAATGGTCTTATGAGTTCTGTGCCTGAAGTCTTGCTTTGCAGTTTGGTTTGTGGAGTTTTCAGGATGTTAATTGGAGGATGTAAAGGCAGAGCATTTTGGCTACAAAGTCAGTGGAGGTTTTCCCCAGTGAACAGTGGGACTGACATTGCCAGTTTTCCTTCAGATTTCCATCCTATTTCTGTTGAACAGGGCCTTGTGTCCTTCTGCATTTGATTCCCTTCTGCAGTAACCTTGCATCTTCTGTATTCTTAAGCAGCTATGCAGTACTGTACTGTACCACCTTATTTCTGTAACATCTCTGGTTCTTCTAACATCTCCTGCTTGGCCAATGCAACCCAAATGGCTTGGCTGCACACCTCAGTGTGCTCGAGTGCTGAATGGACCTGCTGTGCTGGATTGCTTCAGAGTTACACATCGTGGTCACCACTCTTCCCATATTAACTGTTGCAATAATCCTGCGGTGTTTCATTAAATGTAGCTCTGATTTATTTTATTTAGTTACCAGCTTTGCTAAACTCTGAGGCTTTGATGTTTTTGAGATTTCAATTCCTTTGTCCCTGTTGTTTGGAATGAGCAAGTTGGAAAGTTATTAAGGGGCTGGGGAAGGACAAGAAGTACAGTAGTCTCATCCTTGTTTGTGTAGAAAAATGGGCAGGAACAGGTTCAGTGAAATTTATGTTTCAGATGATTTAGCAGCTACAGCCATGGAATGATTTTGGAGTATCAAGGTAAATGTATTTCCATTGATTATTCATTGCAAGTTATTGTGGATGAGAAGGTGGTATTTCTAAGCCTGCTTTTTGTCAAGTTAATATCACAAAAGTTTGAAGTATAGTATATCAAAGAAAAAAGCTTCAAGAAATGGTTCTGTAACATATCATGCTTTCTCCTTACACACCATTTAAATTTTATTTCAGGTCCCTGAAATGTAAATAGTAAAAAAAGGTAGGACCTAAAGAATGAGTTTAGACTTGTCACTTAGAAATGAGTGCTAAAGAAAAGGAAAGCAGATGCAGATGAAACTGAAACTACTGAAAATAGAAGAGGATATAGAAAGGAAACATGGCAAAAGTAATATTATTATTAAGGATGAGAATATTTATGTATTAAATCATATATAGTATTGCTCAGTTGCAAATGATAAGTACAATTTCAGCAGACTGACTATATCTTATGCTTTCTTATACTTTCTCCTCTAAGGAGCTGGACCATCAGGGCCAGGGAGGTGCATAGCTCGTTTTCCCAAGGTGGTTGGGAGCTGGACATTTGCCATTTGTGGAGAGACCAAGGACTTGCTCAGTGGAGTGTAGAGAAGGCATTAAGGCAATCTAGCAGTAGCCCTCCCTGGCCAACGAGGAGGCCTGAAGGAGATGGCACAGGGGTGTGTGCTGGGACACAGCAGGCATACACTGAGCTTCATTTCTGGGCTGATATATGGAGGAGCTTTACAATTCCTAACTGCCTTTGTGGTGAAAAGCTTTGCCCAGAGAGGTTGTGCTGCCTCCATCCTTGAATGCTTCTGAAATAAAGACTCAAGTAACTTGTTCTGACTTCATAGCTGGCACTATGTTGAACAGGATGCTGCCTCAAAATCTCCTGAGCTCTCTTTCTAAACTGATTTTAAATTTGTTTTCCCTAAAATCTCTTTTACTTTGTGTTTTTATGAAAGGAGCCTAAGTTTAAAGAGAGATAACAAGTAAGTTGTGCCCACAAGTATAATCCACTAGATGCCACTCTTCTCAAGCTATAGGTGGTGGGATATGTCTGCTTAAAATATAAACAATTAAATATTTTTTGTTAATAAAAATTAAAATCTTTATTGTGGAAAAAAATTTTCTGTCTAATGGATCTTCTGTGTCTTACCAGCTTGTTAGATTTCTGTGATGACACAAAGCCTACTTCATGATTTCACTGCAAAGTAAAGGTGGAAAGGAAGATGGTTAGAATTAGAGAGTAGTTTTATTTAAATGAAATTTAATATTTACATTAAATAATTAGAATAGGAAAACGCTTGGTCATTGAATGGAATCTCTGTTATGAAACTTGAAGAACTTACTGAGTAAGTAAACTTTCCTTCTAGAGGAGATATGCCCCTTCTTTGCATACAGGCACATGATGTCTTTCTCTAGTGTACCACTGACAGAATCACTGGAAAGAGAACCTAGCTGTTCTGACTTCCACTGTTTCACTCTGACTGATACAGTATGCTTTTCCTTTTAAAAAGATTTCCAGTCTTAGTTGGTATCTGCTTATCAGAGCTTTGCTGTGTTTGCTTTCTGAATAAGTGATGCCTTATTATCTTTTATTATTCTTTTTGCAGTATTATGCCTTCTGTTTTTTTGTTGGTTTTGTTTTTTTTTTAATAGGTTGATTGAGATAGCAGCAAACAGATTCCCTGCTTATTTTGACTCGGATGAAAAGCTGCTCTGCATGACTCGTAGCATCCACCTGTACCGAGAGCTGACCTGTTGCAGTGTTCTGAAGAGGTATTCTCTTCCAGAGTTTAAGAAAAGACAATTCTGACTGGATTGTCTATAACAGTATTTTTTTTTTTGTATCAAAGTTTTATGAAGAATAATTAATTTGAGACCTTTTCATGTGGAGACCAGCATGGTCTCCAACAAAATAATGCTGTTCCAGAAAATTGACATTGCTCTTTTCATTTCATAGCATATGACTAATCCACTTGATGCTTTTTAATTTGTGAGAGACAATTTCTATGTGATCTAATTCTTGTAAGCCTTTTAAGGGGAATGTTCATGAAACAGGTGTTCTCTTGGATTGTGGAGAGATCATAGTATAAGAGTTACATTTTCCATGAAATTGAAGTTTGCTCCTCCAAAGAATTTACTTCCAGGAAGATGGGGATTCCTCCAGCAGTGGGAGAGAGAAGTTGTTTAGCAGTCACCAGCCTGAGTGCAGTGTTGTATTGTCATACTGTTAACCTTATGTTAATTTTTGAACATAGTTTGCAATGAAAATTAAGTAAGTTATATTTTAGCATCGTATTATGTGTTTTATGTTAGTGGGAGAATTATTGTCAGAATGTCTTTTTCTTCTGATACAGTTTTATCAGAGAACAGCTAGTAGCATATTGAAGAAAAATGGAATGGCTTGAGTTGGAAGAGAGCTTAAAGGTCATCTAGTTCCAAACCTCCCATCATAGGCAGGGATGGCACCCACTTGGTCAGGTTGTTCAGGGCTCCATCCAACTTGGCATTGAACATTTTCAGGAATGGGGCATGCACAGCTTCTCTGGGCATCTGTGCCAGTGCCTCACTACCCACTGAGAATTCAGGAAGAAATACTTTACTAATCTAAATCTCTCTTCTTTTATTTTCAAGCCATTTCCCCATGCCCTATCACTATCTGCCCGTGTAAAAAGTCACTCTCCCTCTTACCTATGAATCCCCTTGAAGTACTGGAAGACCACAGTGAAGCACAGTTTCAGTTCTCACTTTACTTGCTGTCTGCCATTCAGGGGTTGTACAGCATATTGTTGCTAGCTAGAGGTCTTCCAAAGCTCTCTTGTGGAGAGGTCCTGCCTTGGGCCCACTGAGCCTCGGATTCCTTTCCAAATCTCCTTAATATGTGGATGTGGCGTGTAAGGAGGGAAAAAGAGAGACTGACTTCAAGTTTATTAAAGGAATCTTGATTTAAAAAATTTCAGTGTTATAAGATGGTTCTTTTGTGTAAATGATGCTATCAGTGGCTTTTTTTTTTTTTTTTTTTTTTTTAGGATCATGTCTTTGGAAGAAGAAGTTATTTTGAAGAAGGTTAAACTTATAATAATTGACTCTGTTGCTTCAGTTGTCAGAAAGGAGTTTGATACAAAACTCCAGGGCAATCTGGCAGAGAGAAGTAACTTTTTGACTAGAGGAGCATCAGTGTTGAAGTATTTGGCAGAGGAGTTCTCAATACCAGTAAGTTCTTCCTCCTTTCTAAGTTTTTGCCTTACAGTATCGAGTAATAGAGAAGAAGGAGAAAGACAGCAAGACAGAAACCAGCCAATTATTCTCGCAGGAATCTTTAAGCAGGTACCAGTTGGAATATAGCTGGGAAATAGAAGAATAGTAATGGTTCTTCTGTGGGTTTTTGTTTGTTTGTTTTCTAAGATTTCTTAGAAATTTTTTTTATTTTTCGTTAATTTAGGACTTCAAATAAGAAAATATTAATAGTCTCCAGCTGTCTGTACTTTTGGTTTATTTTGGGTTTTTTTTGTTTGTGGTTTTTTTTTTCTTAAATTGTATATTTTCTTGCCATTACATATTGTTTATCCTGATGGTTCCTTTGTACTGTGTTGTCACTCTACCTAATGCATGCTCTAGGTAGGTGAAGATTTTTTCTGCCTCTGTTTCTGTTACTTAAGTTAATAGAATCTCAGAAAGCCTTATGCTCTGGAACTGTGTGAATTCCTTTTGTAGCTCATAAGGTATGCTAATTCCTGCAGAAGGGAAGGTAGCAGCTCAGCAAATCCTTGTCTGTAGACTTGCCCATAAAATGCAAAGGAAGACCTGGACAGTCAGTGCAAAGACTGGGTAGACCTGATTGAAAAGTGCTTTAGAAGATGTGAACTGTGTGTATGTGTTTGTGTGGTGTTTATTTCATGATCCACAAAGAGTTATTTCAAAAGTTATCATTGAAACTCAACTCTTTCAAGTATTTCCTGGTAGGTGTAACCTACTCATCACTCTGGTGTAAGAGAGAAACTGAGGTAAGAATGTGGGTAAGACTGGTCACTCTAATGCTCCTGAGGTCACAGAAACTATCGAATCAGAAATAGGAAATGTGGAACTGGCTGATATAATTTTGGAGGAATGGATTTCCTTCTGCCATATGACTTCTGAAGACTTCTGATGGAGAAGATTAAACGCTGCCTAAGTGCCTTTAAAGTTCATGTACAAAAGATAGCATCCCATTCAGTGCACTCAGTAAAGTTTATAGTGACTGTTTATAAAGCCAGGAAAGAATTGTGTGTAATAATGTACACTCTGATATTTTGAGAAAATAGTATGCAGTTGTTTGAGAAAGGGGAGAAATTTTGAGATGATACTGTTATTCTCTGTTTCTTAATTTTCTTTCCCTTTAGATAGCCCCTGCCCTGCCTTACACCTTCACTGAAATGGTGAAGCTGAGCTGAATTTGAATCTCTGATATTTCAGGCTAGAGTGTGTTGTGCATCTGCAAGTATTGGTGCATACTGCAAAATCAGTCTGCTGTTCCATGTGCTGCAATAACTTCCCTTACAGAGTTTCTGAGGTTCTCACTGTAAATAACTGTAACATTATTTCAGATGTTTTTACTTACCTAGAAAATAATAAATATAAATTTGGGACTAAGGACACTAGTAAGGTTGCGAAGTGATTTAGATCACTAATAAATTGGACACATGAATGTTACTCTTCATGGCACAATTGGTGCCACTAAATACTAAATTGGGCAACACTTGGGGAGATTAAATCTGAGGCTGATAGGATTTGATTTTGAAGTCAATCCTTTTGGCTGTAGCTAAAGGTTTGGTGAAAAACTGAGTAGTTGAACAAGGGAATTGAAAACTAGGGGATATCAGCTAGAACTCTGATTGGAGCAGTATATCTGATGTTGACAGTCCAGAGAGGGTGGTGAAAAAGCAGCTTCCAGAGAACAGCCTTGAAAATAAATGGGGGAGAGCAGTCTTAGTGAAGAAGACATAAGGTGCTTACTTTGTTTAGCTTAGCTAAGGAAATGTTAAGGGCTTATTCATTAGTCAATATGCACGTACTCAGTGAAGAGGTATTTGATAAAAGCTCTTTTTGGCTGACATAGATGTACCACAGTTCTGTGGTTGGAAGCTGAATTAAGCAAGGTCGGACTTCAAAAAGGGGGTGTGTTCTTACTGGACTAATTAATCATTGCAATGCATTACTAAACATAAATAGCTGCTTATCAAGAGTATGTTTAAGTGGGCATTCCTCCATTTCCTAAAAAGGAAATGGGTTCAAATAGGGTTAAGTTTGTAGAAACCCTGTGCTACCATGTTATGCTAGAGTTAAAAGGATTTTAATGCAGTTACTTTTGTTGGCATTATAAACTCTCTAACTGTTTATAATTATGTGTTTGTAGTGTTTGATGTGCAAAAGTGGCTAGTGGTCATAGTTTTTACCAAACTCAAGGGGAGCTTTTTCAAACCCAGGTAGCTCTATACGTTATGAAGTATTTGGAAAAAAAGTTGGCCTTGATTTTATACCAAAACTGATGGTGGTTGTTCAGTAGCCTCTCTACACCTCTATTTTCAGGTTGTAAAATGGGGCAGAACTTCAGTGAGAGAAGGTTGTAAGGATAGGGTTGTTACTAATAACAAGGAGCTTGTGCTGAGTCCAGGACAATATATAGATGCTCCTTGGAAAGTAGCAGTTGCCATCCTTAGTGTAAAATTTAAAATGGTTGTAGTAAATGAAAACTTAATCCCTGTCCTGAGATGAGAAAATAATAATAAGCATATTAATTGAATGATATCTTAGCCACTGAATGAAGCTAGTGAATGTGGTTTGTGATTGTCATTTTTTTTTTAATTTATGGACATTAGTAAAGCTTAAGGTGTTTCTCAAAAAGTGAAGTATGATGCCTGATTGCCTTTTTAGATATTTTCTTCCTTGTAACTTAGCAGTAAGCCCAGGTTCATTCTAGGCATTTGCAGTGATGTTGGAGCAAGAGGCAGCAAAAGGTTTAGATCACTTTTGGCCGATTGACAGATGGCCTGGCAGCCATACTGATGCCTGAACAGTCTCTGAAGCTTTTGCCTCCATGGGGCACTACATAGCAGTGCCACTTTTTCCCTTTCCTGCACAGAGTTATAACCAAAATGTACTTTTTATTCTCCCAGGTTTTGTTTTGATCTGACTGGTTGACTACCCAGTCAGATCAAAAGCAATTCCTGGAAGCTGAGAAGGACAGCTTGATTATCAATGAAACAAAATCCCCTTTCTTTTTGAAATCCAGTGAATATGCAAATCTGTATGAAAAACTGGTCACCTTCCTATGTTAATAGAGCACCTTGTAGTTGAGAGCATTTGGATCTGAATGTCTTCTCTTACAATGTGGGTTGATGCTCTCTACCAGACTTCATATTTAAGCAACAGTAATCAGTCCTGTATGCTTCCTCTGTAACTTCCTCCATTCCTTAGCCTTCTGAAAAAGAAACAAACTGAAACATTTGGATTTTCTTTCTTTTCTTCCATATCCACCAGAAACTGTATATTATTAGTAGATGGTATTTGGTGAAAGTTATTCAGTGTTTGTGCTAGTTGAGAGATGTCTCCTTTTCAGTAAAGAGCTAAAAGTAAAACCCAATATGACAAGAATTATTGTTGAGATTTAAATATTTACCATATAAAATTTGTTGTTCATAGACTTGGATTTTCTAGTCATTAATATTCAGAAAATAAGTGAAGCTGGCTGGACATCTCTGTGAAAAAGTATTCCAGAAGTGGCAGTTGCAAAACAAAACTGCTTTAAGCATTCTTTTAAATGTCAAATTGAGGCTGATGATGAAATTTGCTTTGTAAAACCCCAAGGCTAATCAAATTACAACATTTGCTGTCCTTGAGGCTTTTTTCTGGATTATGTTCTTAGATCACTGAAGTGAACCTTTGTTATTTATGATGAATATGTTGATTATTGTTACTGTACTATATAATAGTATGGTCTGTTCTTTTTTTATTTGTTCTTTCTGAAAATATCAAGTAACTTAGGATGAGAGACTTTAATCTCTCATGTATGGTTTTTTAGAGCAAATGAAAGACAAACCTTATGTAATTATTCTCCAATGCTTTTATTTTCTATGCTAAGTAAATTAACAGTAGTTCATGAAGCCCACAAGTTCCACAGGTAATATTTTTCCCCATTTAGAATCAACATGCTCCATTTAAAAACTAAAACTACGAACGGTATTTATGAAAACAGATCTGTCAGTCAATTTTCTTTTCACACTGATCTCATAGATGTTGGTTTCAGTGCTTCACAATAACTATGCTCCTTAAACTTATACCCAACATTTTCATTTACTTTATAAAGCCAAATGTTTAGCTAAATGTATATTTGCTTTTAGGATTAGTAAGTTTTTTTTGTCTCAAAAAACCTTTCATATAGAGAAATTACTTGACAGCTTCTGTCTTTTCTGCTGTCCTTTGTTAAGTGTGTTTACTTGTATTGTCTCATCTTCCTGCAGTAAAGTGCCTCAAAACTCAAATGCTTCTGTTGGCATAGAGGGAATATTCAAGCTGTTAGTTTTCTTTTTGTTTATAATCAAGTATTCCCATTTGGCTTCATTCTTGCTTCTTTTTATTCTCTTTCCATGTAGGAGATTGCTTGTCACCTCTCTGTACTTTAGCTATTGCTGTTCTGATATTTGAAAATATTAATTTATGGAACACAAAACAAATTCCAAAATAAAAGATTCCTGAAGAAAAGGTGTTTAGATGGCAGTTCCCTTTGAATTAAATATGTATAGAGTTTGGTTAAAGTACATAGTTGATTTGTTGTTACATTGTGTAGCAACACTGTATGATGACTTTTCCAAAATTATGTGGATACATTAGACTTTCAGGTTATTTTGTCTATATTGGGACTGTAAAACTGCTAAAATGCAAACTTTGTTTTTATTCTTAGCTATTAAAAATTGTTTAATACCAGTGTTACAGAAACCGTAATTGAATTATCTTTACAGGTTGTTTAAAACTAGAATAAAAGAAACTTTACTTGCAAAACTTAGAGAATTGGTTCCACTTTGAAGTTTTCTAGAAAGAGAAATCTCTTACAAATTACACCACATTGAATCATGTGTTTCTTTAGTGAAGAGTTAATGTTATCAGAAGGAAACATTTTGGAACTGAGTTTCCGGAATTTAACTAGCCATATTTAGGCCAGATGTGGTTCAGACTCTTTCTAGTGGTGAGAATTTCAATGTAAAGTATGGGTCCTTTTCTGTTAAACTGCTGGTATTTATGTATAGTGTTGTCTCACTCAAGTTTTAAGCATATTTTGGGTTTATGTATATAGGTGAACTTTAATACCCTTTCCAGCTTCTAATAGAAGCATCTTCCTATTTCTGAACTCCTGGCCATCTGCTTGCTCAGGTTTTAACTAATAATGTAGTTCTGCTTTCAGTCTGGGGCTGCTACTTGTTGTTCCTCTCCCTTCATATGAGTATCTTTCATACATTTTTTCCAGGAAGTTGGTGTATTTCTCTAGGTAGCGGCATGAAAGCTAAAACAACGTAACTGATTATAAGACACAGTAGAGCCTTTGAACTTGCACAATTTTATTAAGATAATTCATCAGGTTCTTGGAGAAACAGAGTAGTCCTCTGATCAAATCAATAGGATGAAAAGATCCCAGTGTTTTATGCTAATCATACTGTGAACATTATCCACAGAAGCATAAATATTTAGAATAATGTAGATGTTGCACAATTTGCTGACTTTAGTCTTCTGTATGAAAGAAAGAATCTTTAAGTGGACCTGCCTTTGTTTTGAGCTATGGAAAACAGTAATTAATTTTTTTCTTAAGTCAGGAAGATTACTTTCAAAACTAACTTTCTTCTAAAAAAACCGATTCTTGTTCTCTTCAAGATTCAGTTCCCATGTACCAAAATTCATGTTGCTGTTCTTATCCTCATTAAATGGTGAACTGAAAAACATTAAAAAATGGCATTTGTGTGAGCGCTATCAGAACTTGTGGTTTCAAACTTACTCTTTTTTGCTATAAAGAGGAGCCCCTAACCTTGTTCAATGCACTTCATCTGTTTAAGTAACAAATAGTTTGTGAAATGAGTGTGGTGAGGCACTGGAACAGGTTGCTTAGAGAAGTTGCAATGTACCATCCCTGGAAGTTTTCAAGGCCAGGTTAGATGAGCAGAACATTATGTAGCAGAAGGTTCCCTGCCCATGGCAGACGAGTTGGAACAAGGTGATCTTTAAGGTCCCTTCCAACCCAAACCATTGTATGATGTTAAAATTTCCTACCATGTTATACTTAGCAGTACTTAGCATGCCCACAACTGAGTCCATAGCTTTGGATTTTTAAATTAAGTATTACAATATTAGCCTTTAACTTTTTGAGCAGGTATTTGTAAAAAACTAATGTCAGAATTTCCCATTTATATGAACAGTGCTATTTGTAAAGTGTGAATTGGCATGAATTTTAATTTTTGTTGTTGTTTACTTGGGAAACCAAGATTGTCAAAGGGGACTTAGGAACCAGCATTCTTTCTTTGCCCTTGCTGAAACTTCATAAACTCAGTTTTTATTGGCAACTGTTTGTGTTTTAATTATTCCTCTACTCGACAGTATTGAACAAAAACCGACTTTGATAAAAAGGGGGTAAATTCAGCTGTTAAGTGTTGTTGAAGTGGTGAAGGTAGATGCTTTGTCTTCTTGTGTGGTTGTTAAAAATTATCCTCAGAAAGTGCACAGCTTTGTTTTAGTTTAAAATGGCTGGTTAAAATGTAATTATGACTATCTTCAGTACTGCTTCTTTAAATGTGTCTGGAGTATATATGTTTATGCAGTTTATGGCCTGACCCTGTTCCTTTTGGACCATCTATACCATAAAATGTTTATTACTGCTGAGGAAAAGGAATGAGAAATGCTAGAGCAATATTTCCTCTTTTCATGTGGTGGTGAAGTTTAGCAAAGGAGGTAGTTTAAAGTTATATGATACTTGAATTCAGTTTGGTTTTTCTTTTAAAGTATTCCCTTCTTGCTTTTTCCATTTTACAGTGCAAGTGACTTTGCCAAAGGCTATCATTCTGCACAATTGCACATATGAAATAATGTAGAAGAAACACACCAGGATTAACATATAGGAGAGGAGAGGGAGTTGAAAGGAATCAGATTTTATTGCCGGGTTTATTTTTGATTTGCTATATGATTATGCACAATATTTGCTATACAGTATGGTGGGCACTTTCTCTGATATCTGCCTTGACTCGAATTTCTGAAAGACTTTTTTCAAAGTAAAGAAACAATTTTTTGTATTTTCAAACCCTCATGGTTGTTGCACTTCTGGGTTACCTTTAGCTGATTGGCATAATTTTGAAAGTGAGGTGCACAAAAATGGACAATATTCCAGATGAAAAGTTTAGGTACGGAGAAGGATTTCTTCTCATGCCTTGCAGGACATCCTCATGTTTATGCATCATAACACAGTTTGCTTTCTTTGCAACAGCCTGATGCTGTTTACTTACCAATTATTAAAATCTTGGATCTGCATCTGCTGACTTTGTTGCTTAGCTAGTTGCTCCTTGTAATGTTATTTTTCCTGACTTGCCAAGATGATTTTGAATTCTAATCTCATGGTTTACTTGCAGTCTCCTCCCTGCTTACCTGTTTTTGCAAGAAAAATGATAATTAATTCTGTTAACAGATCTTTTGTGTAACTATTGGATAGAACCAGACTTCATGTAGACTGTACAATTTTATTCAATGAGAGACCTTTAAACACTGACAACTCTGTGTCATTTTACAATAAACTTTGCATTTTAGTAACATACCTATACATGATGTTCTACTGCTAAAATAAAAATACAGTATTTCTGAATTTGCATAATTTATAGCTTTAATGGATTCTTGTCTTTAGACAAGCTAGCAGTGCAGAGTTGACCAGATTGCAAGCTGTTAGAAAAATCTTGATGGGTCTTGAACTCCTTGTTGAATCTTGAGCTCCTGTATGAGCTCAGTATACACAAATTAGTGATTTGATTTCCAGATTCTCTAGTGTTAGTTTGCTTTTTGGTTACTCAGCCTCAGGACCTCTGGGAATAATGAGGACCAGCTCTGCAATTGTTACTTCTAAGTAATATTGTGCCAGCCCCCCTGAGGCATAAAGAGATGAGGATAAAACAAAATTAAGATTGGGCAATGCATGTGTCTCTTATAATACAAATGTGCCCAGAGATCAAAAGTAAAATTTTACTTTCTTGGATAGTGTGGGTAATAGAAATGATGCTACCACTTCCCTCTTTGTGTCTACAGGACTGCTTTGTGAGAACATTGCAGTCATGTGAAACTAGGTGTGCTGCTGGGGCTGCATTTTGATCAAGTTTGGTCTGCAAGCTCCATGATGCAGTCTGCTTGCTGCTGTTAACTGCAGAACCTGCCTTTTGCAGTCTGCAAAATTTCCTTCTTTCCACATGTAATGACAGACAACTAGACTAAACTATTGCAGCTAGATGGTTGATGATCCTGTGCTGCCTTGGAAATAGAAGTATCTAGATTTGCAGGGCAAGCTTTTCAGTCTGCACTTTTTCTTCTGCTGTTGAAGCTCTTGTGCATTAGAAGAGTTCTTTGTATTGCTGTGGTTTCCTTACTCTGTTTTCTTTGGAATTGGAATCTATGAGCTATAATGTAAGATCTCCTGAGAAACTTCATTCTGACTTTTATACAAGAAGACTCCATCTTCTTTATTGAGAACAAGTCTGTTTTATATAATTTTTCTCTGAAATTTCAGCTATATGTGTTGATCTTTTTCACCCTGTTTTTCTATTTAAAGTAGAAAACCCATAATTTTAATGGCCTTTTAATAATTTGGCAGAAATTCAGTATAAAACAGAGGGAGAGCTACTTCTAATACAGATTCCTTTGAGAGACTACACGATCTCAGCAACCTCATCAAAACTGTCATGTTACCTCTCTCTAAAATGCATAGCTATATTTCATTTGAGAATATAGTATTTCTGCTGTAATATAGTCAGTAAACAAAATGAGATTTCAGACTTTTTATTGAATAGGGCTAAACAGTTTTCTGCAAAGTTTTGATTAGACAGGAATGAATGAGCTGCTGATTTTTCTTGAGACTGCATCTGAATTTTGATAATGACAGTATGTCTTTCCAACTCAATCGTCCTAACGTTTGATACTCTAATTTGGATAAGCTGTATTGCCCACCCCAACATTAAAATAACATTCTTTATCTCCAGATTCCAGTATTTTCCATATGTTACTTTTGTATTTATTGTATTTCCTACTTTTGGCCTAGGCAAAGAGTGCTTTTCTCTTCAACAGTATCAGAGGTTGTGACTGGATTCTTGGAAGTCCATGGTATTACATTTTTCATTATGTCCTGATCAGCAAGATTAGTTCTAATACATGAACTGGTTTTTCTTTGTGCAACTGAAACTTAGTTCTTGAGAGAAAAATTGCTTTAGAAGTATTTACTGCTTAGATGCTTTTTGTAACTTCATAAAGAGGAGGTAGGGGGCTTACTTAAGGCTGCTGATGCTCTAGGTATTTACTTCTCAAGAATATTCATTTATGCAAAATGGCTTCAGATATTGCCAGTCTTTGGAATACCAAACTGAGGGTATTTTCCCATAAAGCTTATGAACAATACTAGCGAGCTACAGCTGAGTAACTGGAAGTTCAGTATGGGGTGATCCGTCTTTCTCTGCAAGTCTTAAATTTTTGTGTCATCTAAGGTTGGCATGTTTTGGGCTTGTATAACTTCCTGTGGTTGCATGGAAGACTTCTGTGTCACAGCCCTTTCTGGAACTGTAATGGAAACAGTCATACCTGGGCAGTGAGTACTAAGTTTCTGAGGAGGCCTTGGGTACACAACATATGCACAGAACTAGAGTATTGTGTGTTAGAGCAGATGTGTTCTATTCTGCTTCAGTGATATCCCTAACATGGAGCTACTAGAAACCAAGAGAGGCTGCTGAAACATTTGTGAAGCTTGCTCCTGCTTGTCATATTTTCAAGGAGCAGATTGACAACAGGAAAGGAAATAGCTACTGTAGAGATCCTGTTTGGGGTTGGCAGCAGCACTTACTGTTGTGTCTCCTTTCTCTGTTGGCTTAAGGGAGTCACAGAAGGGCCACAACTAGCAATGTGGAAATCCACTGATCTGCAGCTGCCATTCTGAAGTTGTCTCTAGGAAAGAAGACCCCAGATACAAGCTGCAAGCAGAAAAAATTACCTGTGCAAATCACAAGTGACACATGGGTAGTAGGTTAATTGCCTGCTTACAGAAAGTATGAATAATCCAAAATCAAGAAGTGGTCAACAAGTGGCAGAGATTCTTTCTTTCATACCTGCCTTGTAATTAATTTCACTGTCACATATGCAGCTGGCTTGTGCTTGCTTATGAGCCTGGACAAGGATGTAAACCAGCTGAAAAAGCAAACCAGGGGAAAAAATGTAGTTGGCAATTGTGCAGCTGAACAGGCACTAATGTAGGCAGAAAGGAGGGGCAGGAGTGTGTGGTTTCTGGCAGCAGTGCAGATTTTGAATGAAAAACTGCATCTTCAGTAAAAAGGATACCACGAGAAGAAATACTAGAGGGATTTTTACTCAGAATGAGCAACAAAAAAGCTTGAAACGTTCTTTAAACTTGGAACTGTTCTAAGAAGGCCTGTATAACTTACCATTATTACAATGATTTGTACTTTGACTAAAGGTGAACCAATGCCTGGTTGTATATAACCTATCCTTATACTGCTTAAAGCTTTTATGCACTATTAGGTCAGTGTCCTGGTTTCAATCTGTGCATTCTGATTTTAAAATGCATCATAATATGCTCTATTTTGACTTGTAATATATCCATGCATAATGAATTATAGCTGAGGTCAGAAATTATGCTGAATAGTAGATTCTCAAACTGCAGTATTTCTTCCTGTGCTAAAATTCAGAGTGATATGTATAGCAATCCATAAAATAGCTGGTACAGTTCATAACATGCTTGTGTTCCTTCATTATTAATAGTTTCATATCCATCTGTCAGTGTGCTATGGCTGAACTATTACCCAAGTTTTTGCAGCTGCTGCTTTAAGAGTCTGTATAATGTAGCTATCTCCAGCTTCTGTTCTTTGTCTGCTAGTAAGAGGAAATTTTACTGAGAACTTATTAAATTGTCCAAGACTGTAAGTTCAAGTTCAGGTGAAAGTCTGTGATCTTGATTTAACTTACTTGGTGTGTGGTACTTTTCTTGTTCTTTTGTTTGGACTACGTTGGTTGCAGCAGTTATTTCAAGTAATAGTGGTTTGTTTCATCTCATTAGAGGCTCTGTACATAGTCATTGTAGTCCTGTATCTTGTCATTCTATTTTTAGAATATTTTGTGCAAATTTTAGCTGCTGATCTGAAGATAGACCCTGTAGTGAGGTCTGATTTGAAAATAATGGGGCTATGGGTAGTATGTGTGGGGCTTTTTGACAGCTTCTGTTAAAAGGTGGATGAAGATGAATTTGTTTGCAGCAAAGATAGCTATTGATGTAGATTGCCAAAGTACTTTGTGTTTGATACTGAATAGTTACTGGAGAATAACAATTCAAATTATTGCTAAAGCAAAATAGTTTCATACTAGTTACTTGGATATGCAAAGTTCCAGAAGTACTTGTGTGGTTCTGTGCATGTGCTTTTTAAAAATTTCAGTGCTGTTGAATTCAAGTACCACAATTTGTAAATCATAATAGATATACACTTTTTTCATTTTTTTAGTGCCAGGTAAAAATCTGTCAGCATAAATATGTAATTTCTCAATTATAATGTAACAATACTTTTGTATATTTAAAAGTATTTTCTTTTTGTCTCCTAGAATAACATAATTTTTGCTGATAGGATATAATGAAATATTTGTCATCTTTTTAAAAAAAGTGGTAAGGAAAAAATTGTGTTGTACATATGTGACTGTGCCACCTGTATTTGGTCCAGTCATTGACCTGTGACTGGATCTCTTGCCAGTCTAAGATGCTGGGTGTTAAAATACAACCCAACAATGTTGTATTGGGTGTCCATTAATTCCCAAAGCCTTAAAGTTACTTTCCTGTCAAAGGCCACTTATTACCAGTCATTAAGTGCTAGTAGGCTGGTCTGTTATAAGGATTGTATTTCAGTGGCCTTCATATTTTGTTTGCTTGCTTCTTTTCTGGTTTTGGAGTGTTCATCAATAGGATTACTTTGAAAGAATGTCTTCTTTTCAGTTATTTTAAAACTAATTTTTATTTTGAGCTCTATTTGCCCTAAAGCAGTGCTGTTTTGCAGTTGGCTTTGCAATCATTCTTTCTGAAGGAATAATTACCTAAGAATAATAGTTATGTGTTCTTCCTCTCAAGGCCAAACAATCTGTGCAGAAGCCTTCACTCTTTCTTCTGAGTTACTGCAGCTGGGTCTTTGGATGGTAGAGGTAAAGTCTGCATACTGGTGATTGCGTCATGGCTTATTGGTACAATGACTTGGCTGCTACCTTTTTTCATTGAACCCTCCAAGTATAAGGAGATCCTAAGCACAGGAGATCTGTGAATAGCCAGGAAATGAGAGCCTGTGTAGCAATCACACAATTTAATTTGCTGGTACTGCAGTGCAGTAAACTACTGGAACTCTGTACATTTTGCCAACTTGTTTGGAATCAACAAGGCAGCCTGGGTTGTAGATGCAGCTTAAAATTGTGAACCTAGCCCTGGTATGCTTGTGAGCCTTCTGGAGTTTGGAGCAGAAAACCTAAGAACTTGTAGCCAGGCCAAAGCCTATTCATGTCATGCAAACACTGCAACTGATTCTATTAAACCTAACTGAATTATTTATATAAGTTTGAATTTTTGTAACTGTGATGTTCCTCAAATATTGATCATGTCCAAAGAAATTCTGATAATTAAGAATGATCAGTCGCTTAACCCCAGTTCATCTGAAGGATAGACAACATTGACTCTTGTGGCATAGCCAGCTGCCTTCTTTCTAGCAGCTCAATAACTGACATTTAAGATTCTATTGTTTAAGGAATCAAATAAGTAATTGGCTTTTTTTTTTTTTTTTGGAAGCAAAACATAGTTTAGATTTAGTCCATAAATTTTACTAGATGTGAAGAGAAACTCAAGGAAAATGAAATTTCTGTGATACCAGACAAAGATGCCTGGTTCATGATGCTGTGGTATCACTGATAAGTCATATAGGTTGTATTCTTGAAATCTAAATACACACAAACTTAATTATTGTTATGTGTTTCTGTTAGAAACTATAGATGGAGTTATAGCATTAAAATATTTTTATCAGTGCTAGAAGTTTTTCAATAGTCCATGTACTAACACAATTTGTGACCTCAGAGTATTTCTACAGCTCCAGCTTTTTTCTCAGATTCAATAAATCTCCTTCCCAATTCAGTGTTGTAACTGATGAGTAAAGCAAAGATAGGTAATGAAAGTTTGGAGGTTTGGAAAAGGGAGAGCTCACTAGAAGAGTTTGGGGAAACCTGCCTGTCAGCTGGTCTGGTAAAGAGTATTTCTGCCTGTAGACGTTACTTTGTCTAGTTTAGACTCTGTAGAGTTACTGATGAGCAGGGACATTAAGCTTTCATACTTTTGCTGTGACATTTGATCTGGAGATTTCATTTATGTTTAAATTGCAGGTTTTTAATACACTGTAAGACCAAATGCTTATGGTTATTTATATCCCTTTGAATGTGAGTGATCTAATAAAATTCACACTACTGATATGCTTAATCATTTGGTATTAATAAACTCCTTTTTGATTCCACTCTCCCAGTGTAGGCATGTGGGAGTTTTACCAGAAGAATGAAGATAGCGGAGTTTTTGTTAAATATGAATACTTGTAAGTTATTTTGTAGAGCAAGTAGCTTAAAGATTTTGATCATACTGAAATGGAAGCCGAAAGCTGACCCTCCTCCACCTTCCTGCAATTGGAAGAGAAAGCTGACATTGAGACTTCTCTTGAATTTTTTGCTGTCATCACCATAGCTTCATCTATTGTATATAGCAGCTGAGAACATCTGTCCTTCTCCTAAAGGTTTTCCTTTTCCTTTCCTTCAGTATGTACCTCTCCTGTTTTGCAGATGAATGTCTTTTATTTCTTATCCTTTGTCTTATCCCCTCTAGTTTAGGTGTCTAAAGACACGTTTAAATCTACCACCTTGTAATACTAGTCTCGCAATTCAATCTAATTTCAATCAAGAGTGAGTTTTTCTTGGAAACTATGAAGAAAGTGGCAGCCTAAATTCAAGTTAAACCCCTTTTGTGTGATTTTCTTGTTAGTCTTCTGTTTTCCACTCCCTTCTTTACATTCTTCATTTTATTTGTGCAAGGCTGAAGGGATGTTTCCCACATGCTTTGTAACAGCTGTTGGTTTCCAGTGCCTGTTTAGTCATGGTTGAATTTCTTGGATTTTTTAGTTTTCTGAGCACAACCACGTTGTCCTGGCTATTTAGGATGAAAATGTATGCGGCTGAAAAATTCAGGCTATACTCATCAGATTTAGACTCACTAATATTTTATATATGTGGTTGAAGGTGAAATAACACTCATAATTTTCTGATAATGCTGTGGACTTTTGTATATGCATGAATATCTAATCACACACAAATAAATATACACCTTATCTTATGAGGTATTTAATTTTTTCCTGAATAACTTTTTCACCAGGATGACAGGATGCAATATCCTTTCTTTTTGACTTGTTCATTTGTATTCAGCTATAGCTCCTACATGCTTTTGAAAGAAACAGCTGTGTGCTAAGTTGTCTTTTTTTTTTTTTTTTGGTCTTACTTATCCATGTATCAGCTTCTGCTTTCTTGAATCGATTTTTGCAAATATTTCTCCAGTCTTTTGGGACCTTCTTCAATGCTAAACCTAATCTATTTACTTTCCAGCCCATTGTCTTTAGTTTTGTGTAGTATCGATCGCTTTTCAGAAGATGTTTATGGCCTTTTGGTAGGAAAACAAATATTCTAGTAGCTAGAAGTTGTTTGGATTATATTCTTAGGATCTCCCCTGGCTCAAGTTTGATATGAACAGGAAAAAGAACCTTTAATGAACAGGCCTGTGGATGAAGAATTCTTTGTGGCAAATCTTGTTTGCTCAGTGACTAAAATAAGTACGACATTCTTACTAGGATGTCCAGTGTACTGTCCTAGAGCGATTTTGGGTGGTTTATTTCAGACTGAGGGATTGAATGTGAAGTTTGCAACAGCGTCTGATTAAAATTTGCTTTTGACTGAGACTCCTGTTTGTCTATTGCTTATGGAAAACTGGTACTATTTCTACAATCAAATAAATTGTTAATTTAGGTTCTTGCAATAAGCGTCTAATAAGTGCTTGCTGGAGAATAATAAATACAGGTGGGGTGGTAGAGAAACTTATTTTTATACATTGCAAGTAAATTCCTTCCCTTGTTAAGATTTTACATAGTTGATTTAGCTGAAGACCTTCAGTACTTACTTCAAGATTGAACACAACTATGCTTTAATTACCCACTTGAGTTAGGCAGAGTGTTTTGTTAGCTGAAACACGCTCTGATATTTGTTATTCAGCAGCGATTTTTTAAATTATACATATCATTGATGGTCCCATTGATAGAATTGGGGATTGGCTATACTGGCAGAATCTTTTCTGCCAGTTGGTGAAGCCTTTCACACAGAGCAACATCCACAAGGTGGTGCCTTTTCATCACCCAAAAAGGAGAGGGACTTCTCTTTACGAAGTTGTTTTGGCTTTCTGCCTGTTGCTTGGCAGAAATGAAAAGTTCAGATACTGAGGTGAGTGTATCCTTTTCTCCCTGAGTATAGAGTGAACTCTACCATTCTCTGTTCTTTCCAGCCTTTGTGGTCACAAACTGACTGTGATGCTCAGAAGTTTAGAGAAGAGAAAGGTAATGGCTTGGAAATCAAAGTTGAGCCATGTTGGCTGAATCAGGAAAAAATTCTCCCTGAAATACAGATCAGGGAGGATGTATGCTATCAGGTTAAAATCACACCTAGAATTGCAACAATTTTATTGTCAGGGTCAGATCACCTTGTTGGAGCTATGCAGGTACCTGAAAATGGAAGAATATGCAGTGCTTTAGGCAAATGCTCTGCAGCTTGGGGAGTGGGCCAAGGGGAACCGATGTAAACTCTGTACAAGAGAACAGCCAAAGCTATCTTTGTAAGGTGAATCCAGTTGAAGATGAGGCAGCTGGAATATTTTCAGATATGGCCCTCTATTGCAGGATAAGACTTGAGAACAGAACTGTTACAAAGAAAGAGTTTTTCACATGACCTGTATGTAATTCCCAGCTGTGAGCCCTCTGGCAATGAGCATGAAATCCAAAACACAGCTGATAGGGAAAAGGGCTGTTGTCAGCTTAGACTGAACACTTGAGTATTCATAGCATGGTGCTTTGACAAACAGACATTGGAGTGCATCAGAATAATTTGGTTTTGAGATCTGTACAGGGCCCTCCTTCTAGCTGTGTGTGCTTCCAGTTACAGTGGTAATCAGGGCTGAAGGAGAACCAGGTGTGCACAATATTGTACTTTTCTTGCAGAACAGCAAGCCTTTAACCCCCTCCCCTCAACCACTCCCTTTGTACCTCTTTGCCAAATTTCCTGCTGCAAAATGGTCTTATATTTGCCTTTATGTACCTTGTGACCCCTTCAGAATATTTGTGGTATTTTAAACCCTGAATTGTGTGCATGACACAGTGTTTAGTTTGGAAGCAAAGTTTAATCACACATGCTGATTGTCGTGTTTATTTTGGAACCAATAAGTAGGAGGCAACCTTTCATATTTTATTAGTCTGGATGAATTTTCCCTGTTACTTGATAACCATGTATATGTTTGAACTTAAAAAGTCGATATTTAAAGGAATGCTGAAACATGGATGGCATTTGAATGCAGCCTCTCATCCATTCTGAGGTTGGATTCCATTGGACACCTAAACTTGGGTGTTTGTGGTTCACTGTGGTGACAGTGATAGAGTGGCTATTTTGTTTTTAAAGGATTGTGTATCATTTCTCTCTATGTGCCAGTGAAGCTGGAGAGGGAGCTCTTCTGGAAAGAGCAACATTAGAGGAAAGTCTTTTTATATTTGTTTCTTCCATCTACTACAAATGAAGGGAGCTGTGTTTGCAGAAGGAGGTTATAGCTCTGAAGCCCTGACCTTATTTTGTTTGCTTCCCACACGTCTGCAATTACAGCAGAATAAGCAAGTATAAGATCAGGATTTGCTACTCCTCCCAACCTACCATCTACCCCTAACATCCCAGCAGAGCTGCTCCCATGGTCTGCAGTTGATAATACACGTGGGGGTAATTCTAGCCCCAAATCTTAACTTTCTTTGCATGCTGAGGGACTTGGGGAGAAAAAGAGGGCTGCGTTTCCATGAGCCCTCTTTTAATAGAATGTGATGAAAAAGGATGCACCTGAAAGCTGAGAGGAATCCACCAGCAAACTTTATTGCAGTGTTGCAAGGACACCTGCCTTGAGTATTGCTTTTGCTGAAACAAAGCAATTTTGGTGCACAGTTCTGTACATCGTGAAATAGAGGACATTGTATGAGATTGTTAAAGCTGTGTGAATAACTCCAAGCTGTATTTTTTCCTGTAATATTTTATTTGTATTCTATAGAGGAAGCTTTTTGTCAAGAGAAGTGTTGGAATTCTCCCCTCATAAAGCAGTACACTTAAAAGAAAAGATTTAATAATCCAGGGATTTTTGAGATACCATGTGTTGTCTGTTCAAAGCCCTTATGTAGCAAAATGCAGTGTTGTTTTCGTGACAGTTATCTGGGGAGTCTGGACAAATGCTGTTTTTCTGGTGTTTTTTCTCCCCCATATCTGAGTTCCTTGATCTTGTGAAAGAAAACATAAAGTTTTAAGACCATAATCAAGATGAGAGGAAAACCAGGCTAATTCATTGTGGTTTTTTTTCCTTTGTTCTGTTTTTAATTTAATTAAAAATATGAAGATCTGCTTTAGACCATTATATTATCTTGAATTTCATACCACAAAAGTGACTGTCTAGTCTTCTGAGCATAGTGCAAATGTTAATCTGTGTGGAAGACAATGCTTGAAGATATATATCAAATTTGGCATAAAATTGATGAGCTATTTCTGTATGATGTTTTTGGCACTGTGTTCCATTTCACTTGAGTGCAGACACAGTAGATGGCACTTGGGTCACTAATTTTATGATGTAGGAAAGAAAGCCAAACTCAGTTACAGAGTTAGCTGTTTGTACCAAAAAAAAAAAAAAATAGGCACATTTAATGAAAGAACAGTTTCAAAGTTTTTTCTGTCAGTTAAGTACTCCTACGAAAAAAAGGAAACCATGCACAAATTCTTTTTCAGTACAAGCAGGCCATCTCCAAGACCTTGAGTTTGTTGAAGTTTTATAAAAAAAACTGGACAGGAATATAAATCAATCTGAATCATAAATATCTGGTGCCAGGGTCCCTTCAAACATGGTGCCAGTGTTTTGTTTCATAATCTGTTGTTTACAGCTTATTCTCTAATAGAAGTTCTTTCTTTATTTCCAGTCTTCCTTACTCCCACAGAACATTTGTGATGTGACCTCTGACAGCAAGTGAGAGATAAAAATCTGCTAACAAAGTGGATGTCTAACAATATTGTCTTATTATTGGAACAGTTTGAATACCATGTTCCTTACTGTGGCTAAGTTTGATAACCAAAGCCAAGAATATGCTGGTAGTTCTGCTAATCAGAATGTAAACCTTTGATTTAGGGTATTCCAAAGTAGTTGCCTTATGCTATGTTTTGTGATGTACTCTGAGGCAGTACTGTTTGGTCATTTGTTGATTCTCAACATTTTCAGTAGTAGCTTTAGGTAATGGACTGATAGTCTTCAGAATTGGGGTGGCAGTTATTCTCCAATAATATCCTGTCACTATGATTCAGCACTAAGGCTTATTGCTGAGTTAAGAAGGTTTAGTCAGACTTAGTCCCTTATTTGTTCTTTAGCCCTTCTGCTGATGCTCTTATAATACTTATTTTAATGAAAATGCTGTCAGACTTGACCTAGAAATGAGCTTCATTTGTTTTGTATTCCTATGTTGTTTTATCACTCTGCCAATTCCAGGTTTTAGGGTTCATAAAACTGTTTGAAAGCCAAAAATGGTGTTTATTTGCTAGAGGTCAGAATTGTAACTTTGTTTTATTTTATTTAACTGATGTTTTTAAAACATAGAGATCCCAGTGGTGCTTCCAAGGCTTCCAGAAGCTGCACCATGCCATGTCTCTGTCAGCCCAGTGCCAAATCCCTGCCCTGGGGTGGGGCATGGGACATGTGGTGTGCAGAATCACCCCTCCCTGGTGATGCTCTCCTGGGACCCAGGTCCTTGTGATCAAGGTTGCAGCCCATGGCTGGTGTGTGGCTTGTAGCAGCCCCCTGGTGCTCCAGCCCTGTGGCTTCTTGGAGTTGGGTTGCTAGGCCAACTGGGTGAAGCCTCTCTGGTTTTACAATGGCTGAAATGTAAGTATGGGGATGTCTGGCAGATTGATTTTACTACAATCTCCCAAACTTGTCATGGCACGTGCCATGTGCTGACAATGGTGGAAGCAACCATAGGATGGCTAGGAGGATATAATGTGTCCCATGTCACCACACAGGACACTATCCTGAGTCTTGAAAAGCAAGTGTTAGGTCAGCGTGGTACTCCAGAAAGAATAGAATCGGACAGTGAGCCCCAAAACCACTTCACAGACACCCGGGTCGAAGAACATAGCTGTGAGTGGGTATAACACACTCCCAATCATGCACCATGCTCTGAAAGATGCAATGATGTAATGGACTGTTAAAGACTACACTAAGAGCAGTGGATGGTGTGACCTTCAAATGCTGGGATACACATTTAGCCAAGGCTGGCCCTGCCCAGTCAAAATTTTTATGTACTGTATAAGCAGAGAAAGCTCCTGAAATGCACATTAAAAACATGCTGGGGAAAACAGTCTGGGTTATTCCTGCCTCTGTGGAATTGCTTTAGGGCAGGGACCTGAGTGCACTTGAAATAGACATTTATGTATGCTCTACCAATGTTTGTGATACTACATTTGGAAAAAAACCTCCTGTGTGTTAAGCAGATGTTACCTGGCACTGAGTTTGAACAGAGACTTTGCAAGGAGCTTACATCTTGGTTTATTTTGCCTGGAGTATTTGCCAGTGGGTTTCATCTCTACTGCTCTTTCTGACAGGTTTTGTAGATGTGTGCTGGACAGAAATATAAAAATAAATAGAAAAGCATAGGAAATTTTATTTGAGGGTCTAAATTATTATAGCTGTCTACTAGCATGATATCTTTGTTTCATGACTAGGACAAGTCCTCTAATGTAGCTGCATCTGTCCCTAATACAGGATGCTCCATTAAGGTTAGAAAGTAAAATCCTTTTAGCAGCTAGTCATGTTTTTTTTCCTTCCAAGAAGCCAGCTTTTTCCTTTTTGATTGAGTCTTCCCAGCAGGAGGTGCCTTTTTGCTTTGCCAGTTGGAGAAAACCCACATCCACTTACCAAGACTCTACTGGAACTTAGAGGCATTTCATTTTAATTCCAGGCAACCATCCCTTTGCTGCTGCCTTTGGAACAGCTCAGCTGTGGAAGAAGTGAGCTAATGTGAAGTACTTAGTGAAGCCCTAAGGTTTACGGTTGGAGTAATTAAGGAGAGGAATTGCACACCCCGTACTTGATTTTTGTTTTAATTAGTCTTCCTTTGATCTAGTAACTCGATTTAAATTTTAAGATTTGAATCAACCTGCCACAGTATATTGCTTAATTCCTCCTCCTCAGCCTGTAGACCAATGTGGAATATGGTTTATGCTTTCTGTTATTTATTTTGTTGGGAAACGTTTTGACTGTCCCTCCTACTTCTTATTTTCTACTGGAAGTCTTTCCATCTCTCTCATCCTCTCTTTTCCTCCATTCTTCCCTCTTCTCTCCCAATCACTTTCTTTGTCCTCAAGTATCTTTGCTAACTTCATGTTCATTTTAGAATGTAGTTGAGAATTGTTTTAGAAATCTGCCTCGGGCATCTTCATAGATTATCTCCTTCACTGTGAATTAGTCCCACTCTTTCCATGTGACTTCTGATTTATTGGAAGAGCTGTCTTTGTTGCTGTTGCCAGCAGCTTCCTGCACTTCTCTGCCTTGCTGGATGAACCTAGCCAATTTTAGTACTTACTTGAAAAATCTTTTTTTTTACTCCTACCTTGGCATATGAATTCCCCTTTCCTATATGAATATGTTCTATGCCTCAGTTTATCATCATGTTTTTGTGATTGAGCACAAGAGAATTTGCATGTACATTTTTCATATATTCACAGTTGTATCTGCAACTTGGATGTTGAAGCATGCTGGAAGTGTACTTTGTATTGCTGATGAATAATCTTTATTTTTCTAGAAGGTTTTGATTAGTATAGTCTATGGTTGTTGTGCAGGTCTTCTTTGGAAAGAAACTACAAGCTTTAGAAAGCGAATGGCAATTTAAGTCAGAGGCATCAGGCCAACCATCATTTCTTGAAGAAAAGTCATGAAAACATTAATATTAACAGAAACCAAATAAGACTTTAAGTTTTTGAAGTCTTATCCAAAAAATTTCCTGCCAAAAATCTGATAGGCAAACATGGAAAATGGTATAAGAACTTGGTCTATCTGCTTTAGAAAAATAAAACTTTATATTTACATTACCAAGATTTGAACTTTGCTTCTAGAAGTGGGATATTTTAGAATCCATCTAAGCTATGCTGCTATTAAGCTTTTCTTGTCTCTGAGTGGATATGTGCCCTTTTATATTTTATAAACAAGCAGCAAACTTCTGGAGCTTCTGATACAGTTCAGTGCACAAAAATGCTAATGCATACATGCCGTACTTGTGATCTCTACTTGGCAACCAATCATTATTTTCTTTTTTTTTCTTCAAGTGAAGGAGACTGTGCTTCTGATTTTTCCATGATAATTTGCCTAATCAATGATACAGCTGCCTATTTTTAAAATTCCTACCACTATATGTATTCCTGCTACCTTTTCATTTTGCCTGTTTTGTTTCCTGTTTTGTTCCCATCCTTGAAAATCCCCAATGCAGCTGCCTTGTGACCACTGGAATTGGTAGTATGTGGATGAAAGGAGACCTCTTTTTGTGCTTTGCCTTAATGCTGAATTTTAGCTGACTGCTGTTTATTTTACTAGCAGCATTACAAAAATACCTTTTGTGAGTTTTTCTTTAGTTTGATTACCTAGTTGCATCTGTTGCATTTTGCGTTAATGAAATAGGAATTGTGTAGGATTTCTTCTCAAATGTGGTGGAATCTAACTTTCATAATTCTGTATTTACTCTGTGATCTTAGCTTTGATAATGACAATGAAAAGCCAAACCAATTCAAGTCTTAGGTGATTCCAGCAGAATATTTTGAAATATATCAGGTAAATTTTTCTCCTTTAAACAATGAAACTGCAAGTCTTTATAACCTTTAAGTAATCCCACAGAACCTAAGGAACAAGTGGAGACAACCAGATACTCAGTATTTTGAAAATCTGAGTATGCACCTTAAATATTACAACCTTTATATCCTCCTTGTCTTTTATTCAGGTGGTGGGAACTTCCTTTGAGAGATATACTTTGTTGTAGTTAGGACAATTCCCTGTAAAACTGATCTTTCTTGAGATTTTGAAGAGCAGCAATGAAATAGGTGATAGCTAGCAAGAATACTGTCTTGTTTTTTTTTTTTTTAGATGGCATAGCCTATTGCATTTTTCACAAATGCTAGGCCTCATTGGATATGCCACTAAACTGTTGTGATGTAACAAATACATTTATTACAACAGTTCTGATTACTCCTAACTGCTTGGAGTTTGTCATTCGTGTTGAAGCTATTCTAATGTGCTAGTGGCTCCCAAAAGCTGACAGTGAGGTGGAATTCTTGAATGTGGTTCTAAATAAAATAAAATCATATTTGAAAAGCTCCAAGATAAGTGTAAAATTGTATCTTTACCCATCTTGCATATGGACATAACTGTTTATCATAGACTATTTTAGACTGCTTGCTAAAGGAATCTCATAATCCCTACATAGTACTACAAGTGATGCTTTGCTGTTGCTTTTAAAGAATTTCAGTCCTGCAGGTTGTAGGATGGCTTGGAAGGAAGTCAATCTTATTTGGCTCAGGCTTTTTCAGGGTGTCTGGTGATTTGAAATACAAATGATAGTGTGGGTGTTGAGTATATGGTCATATGCGAATGCCTGGGAATTGAAAGGGATATGGTTTGATACATTATGAAGACCGGGAGTCCTCCCAGTTTGTCATGGTGCAAGAAGTTTCTACTATGCCTTGCCTTATATCTTATCATTCAAATAAAAGCTGTTTATAGGTGTGCCAGCCTTTCTCAGAGAACTGCACAGAAATGCATCCCCTTAGGCTAGAGATCTTTGAAAACAGCACTAAAGAAGAGGATAAAATATGCTTGGCTTTTATTCACTCTATTATGACTTGAAATCAAAAGTAAAAATCATAGTCATATGACCAGGTTCAGCCTTGATAAAGGAGTGTTTTGTACTATTGTCTATTCCATCACAGTGGGAGCTTTAAAAAGAGCCTCCATCCAGAAGGCTGTTCCAGATATTCACCAATCTGTTGATTCTGCTCTTGCTTACTGCAGGGAGGGGTGAGTGTAATAGTGTGAATTTTTTTTGCATATAACCACAAAACTTTGCAGTCTATAAGATTTCTATTCACTGTTTCTCTTTCGATCTTGCAGTTGACCACAGGTTTGACCTCAGGTACCTGAGGGACCTACAGTTTCTCTGAGTAGGGTTTTGACTGTCTCACAAGCTTTCTAGAAGAAAGCACTGAGAGAAGAGGCCTGCAAGCAGAATACTGGGACTTATACAAGAGCTTTACCAAAGGCTTTCATTTCTGGGAGAAATAAGAATGGTTAAACAATTAATTATTTCACAAAGATAGAAATGCAAAATTGCTTTTGACTACTTGGCTTTTGTGAAGTCTTTATTACATGTACAGTTCTATATGCTAAGCATTAAAAGTGAAACAAAAAAGCCCACAACCTTGTACATGAAATTAATTCTGTTGCCACATTGAAAATAGGAAAAGCAAGAAAACACTGCCACTGTTTTAGATCTGAGGAGGTTGATGAAGCACTGCATTATAATTTACGCATCATTATCTTGATTACTGTATTTTTTTCATTTTTACCTGCAGAACAATATTTTTCTGTTAATCTTTAAGTTAAAAGTTTATTGTATTGCAACTGAGTGACTCGATTTCATTCTGGGTTTTGAAAAAGCAAGACTAAGAAATGGTTGCATTGTTCTTTTCCTATGCCTTGACCAGAAATTGCTTTAATGTAACCCAAAGTCTGGATTGAATTCAGACTGATTATGGAGACTCAAAAAATGGATGATTTTTCCAAATACAGGGGAAATTTAGATTGTTTGGATAAAGTGATTGATCTCTCTCTTGCATGGCATATATAAAATTCTGTTGCCTCTGTTGGGTCTGTTGTGGAAAAAATTATAAATACAAAAGAAAATGTAAACTAATTTAAGGAATTACCTGTTTCCCCAGTAATTTGTCTATTTTTGCCCAGTCTTGAAAAGCTATTAACTTGTTTCATTGATATTCTGCAGGGTAGAATTCCATGGGCAAGAACACCTCAAAAAAAGGGAGTTTTTAAATAATGTGACACAGAAATTTGAAAATTGTGTCAGCAAAACATGGTTTAAAATAATTTGAAGACATTTCATATCAGATCAACAACTTTTAAAACATTCTGGTTTGGAACCAATGCTCAGCTTAATTTAGCTTACATAGCTTCTCTTAGCACCATGCAAATTAAGTACAAAGCTTGTTTAATGTAGGTAACTGCAGTGGGTTTGGAGGAATGGGGGAGGACATACTCAGAATTAAGATGAACAAAATCTTAAACAGCTTTAAACCCATATGGACAGTATAATTTTAAGATTGGGTGGATGGAAAAGAGAACCTCTTTTGCAGGAATGTTGTGAGAATTGATGTGAAGAACCAGGAATTACTCAGTGTTTCCCTTTTCATGGCATAAAGATGTGGTGGTGTTGTGGGTTTTGGTGTGTTTTTCTGGAAGGACTGTTTTTTGCCTTGTCCTTGTGCTCTTTCCCAGAGGTTCTGTCTGATAGCCGTGCTGTTAACATGTATTCCGTTTCCTTGCTTTTGCTTGGTCTGGTCACTCTGGAATGAATTCTGTGCCATTCAACAAAATGTGTTAGCTTAGGTCCTGCAATACACTTTCACTATGTAAGGTGGTATTTATGACTAGTGATGTTATTTTTGTGGGGAGCTAATTGTCTGTGTAATTTTTTTTTTTAATTAATGGAAAAGGACTCCTGTTTTTTTCGTTTAAGAAGTGTGTAGTGTCCTTGGATGCATTTGCACTGAGCTGCAACTACTGTCTAGTAGCTACACTGAGCTAGAACTACTGTCTGTGTCAAACAGGCGATGCTTGTTCCTGTTGTGCTGCTTTGTCAGGCCTGGTGTGGGTGCCTCAGTGCCACTAAAGGAGCATCTTTTCTGCTTATGAAAGATGCAGTTGAATAGGTGCTTGTCTTCAGTACTATTTGTACAGTACTACTTGTCTCCAGTAGGTTATGAATTCTAGTAACTTGTTGAAGATAAGTGGTATAAGTAAGTGGATTTTCTGCGCCCATTTGATCTTAGCTGCACATGTATGGGCCAGCTTATACACATACTGCCCAGTTACAGTAGTGCAGTCAGATGTCTAAAGTGAGAAGGCAGTCAAATAGTGCACACAAAAATACAACCAATGATTTGGGCACATCTGCTGATTTCATTAGAAATGCTTAGAGAAGTTTTTAAAGCCCCATCTGAAAGATCTTCATATGGTAAACTCTACTTGTTTCATTTGCATCCTGACACAGATTGAAACTGTGGCTCCACAGAGTCTAAGTATTTGAAACTTGAGGCAGAGAATGCAGGTCATTCCTCTGTAGCATTTAATGGAATAACAACATTTTGCTTGTAGATTTAGTTGGATATCAGCTGGTAAATGGAGAAGAATGAAAGACAATGGGAATGCTTTAAAAAATTTTTAGTATCATATATTCTTGTTTTGAATTGCAAACACTAATGGGAGATTTAAGAACAATAACAAAATAGCATTACATATTCCCCCTCACTCTGCACTTTTTTCACTGCAGAGCAGATCTTTTAGTATTTTGTCAAGTGCCCTTAGTCTTTCATATTCAAGACAGACTGGCTGAGTTGAAGGTTTGAGAAGAATAAATAAAGGAGTGGGAAACAAAAGGGGTGTGTGTATTTACTTGTCAAAGATATGGAATTTGCAGATATCAAAGCAGAATCAGCCTAGGTTCAAAGCCTAAAGGAATGGCTAAAATGTTGTGCTGTTTAAAGTAGATGCTCTTTTTCCTGTAGGCATTTGAATCTGAGTGAGGTTTTTTTTGTACAGCCAAACATGATTTATCATTTCAACATGCCCAGTGGGCTAAACCTGAAAATGTTTCATAACAGAGATAACCAGTATAAATGGTATATGGATTCTTTATTCATTTGAAGGTGAACCTCAAAGTAAACATCACTGGTTTCCTGAATGCTTAAGTGGTACTTTTCTATGTTTGACTAATGGGTGTTGTGAGTTTGGGAATTTCAAGCAGCAGGATGTATTTCACAGAGAATAATACTGGAGTGAAACAGCGGCCTGTCTTGCAAGATTTCCTTAAACATAGCTTTCTTGGCTGTGTAAGTTGCAAAAAGGTTGTACGTGCAAGGAGACTGAGTCTTTAAAATGTGTTTGGATGCTTACCATTAATGTTTAATCTCTTAAAAATATTGTTCTGTTTGAGAGATGGTCCTAATAGACGACTGTTGTTTCTTTTATTAAATACAAAATAATCAGAAGATTGTAGGAATGGGGGAGGAAAAATGCATACCAGACAAATGTGTGGTTATTACTTTATTTTAAGATAGGTTATTCAGAAATAAAATTACTGCTGTGCTGTTGTTTAAGTATAATGACCTGCCCTGAAGTTACAGGGCAATGTAATTTCATTTTAGCAGCAAAGCAAAAGGGCAAGATTAAGGTTTTACTGTAGATTATACGAGAGCCTTTAGCAATTCATCTAACTTGAAAATTATTCATCTTCCTTTGCTAAAATGGCACCACCTGATAACTTGACCCTAAAGCACAGTTTGTAGTGATTGTTCTTTTAATTTCAATACTTGCTTGGTCATTATCTGATTATTGCAATAAATATAAAGCCTCAAACATATGTTTAGCTGTCATTGCTATATTTTATAAATGCTCAAGTAATGGAAGGCTATTTTTAAACTCTAAAATCTATTGTGGTTAGTCTGGTTACAAGGTGCACATCAGTCTTGAGACTGTAAAAATAACAAGTGTATTGTTGACCTCTCAGCACCTTAGGTTCAAGTCTGACATTACTTACTGTGAGTAACTTCCAAGTGTTACTTCTTCTCCATTGGTTCTAATTATGGCTGTGAATAATTTGTTCAAGGTATTTCTCTTTCCTTTAAAAAAACCCAAAACCTGTCAGCTAGAACAGCAGTATCATAGAGAACCCTTAAGGGATTGTTCTGAGTTTTGCCAGTTCAGATACCTCTCTTTATTTTAAACTCCACTGGTGATGAGTGGCTGTTTCCTTTCATCCTTCTGTACGTTCTGCATATATTCTATGAAAGATATTAGGGTAATGCTTTCCTGTCAGTGCCTAAGTAAAACTAGAATAAGGCACCTAGTGGAGAATTAGAAATGTGAATTTGTTTTCATTTTTTTTGGTAATGTGGAAATATTAAAGTAGACCAGGCAACTGATGAAGTAGGATGGGAAGACCAGAAGAATGGTGTCAGTAGTTTACCACATACTTAGTTTGCTAGAATTTACTGTTAAAGCAAGTTTTGGCTGTCCAGATGCACACACACACTTCTCCTGCAATGGAGAATTTACCAACTGCACAGAACCTGTTGGACTTGTTTAGGACTTGAAGCAACAAAATTGTGTGGTGCTGTGCAGCACTGTTGACTCTTGGGCATTTATTGTCTACACCATGCATGTAGGGTGTGATGTGCAATATGTAACAGAAGTTATATGTACCTCTAGTGAAAGAAGGGTGTTCCTTGACTCTGAATTTTGTCTTATTTTTATTTGGAGTTACCATTGGCATGCTGTGTTAATGAAACAGGTATGTAAGTGTTAATAGGAACTTAGTCTTTGATGACTAGGGATAACAAATCTCTACAATATACACTACCTCACTGTGGTGCAAAGGTTTTCCTCATGACTCTTGCATGCAAAATACTGCAGACAATTACAGACAGAATCTGAGCTATCTTGACAAACTATGAATTTTGCTTCAAGTTCCCACCTCAACAGACTGTTTTCATCTTGTTTCATACAGATGAAAACTGCATATAGTCTTAAATATATTTCAGGGGATTTATAGAGATGTTGGTTAGGCAGGAACTCTCTCTGATTGTGCTTTATCTGTGCTCGGTATGCATAGACGTGTGAACTAAAGTAAATTGGTGAATGCCTTGGATTAAATTAGAGGGATGAAAATGAATGCAGAGTAAATGCATCTATAAACATAGTTAGATAGATGGAGGATCCCAGCAGGCATCCCAGTTATAATTAAGAAGCTGAGCATAGTTCTCCAGTTTGTAATCTATTTGCAGCCTGTAGAGCAATAAACAGAAGTAAGTAGTTATGTCATTGTGAAGTAGTGCTAGAGAAAAATGAACATGTAGCATCAAGTCCATCTGGCAGAGAAAGACTGATTTCTCTTTCTTACCAGAATCCTGTCCTCTGAGTTCCCATCAAATGAGGGAAGTCTTTCTACATCTGGTATGTTATTTGCTGTCTTTATTTCTTTATTGTGCATTAAGGTAGTCTAAGATATTACTGGACTACTTTGTTATGTTGAACATGTGTATTCCTATAAAATAGTCTGAAATGGTACACCAAATAAATACCAGTAGTTTTATTTCTCAGAATAATATCATTAGAATAGCTGGAAAGTAATATAATTTGAGAAAGTACTTAATTTTTAAATGTTAATAACAGCTTACTTACTTAGCTATACTTCTGTGTAAAGTATTTATATTAAAGATATAATGAAGGAGCAAAATACACATTTGCTGAAAGGTGTATAGGGCAGAATCTCACTTCTTAAATGCAACAATGTTAAAGAAGCTTGTAAGTCCATCTCTTATACCAAGTCATTATCTTTTAAGTGAAATTTTGAAGACTAACTTCTCCTGTGTGGAATTTTGTTGTTCCAAATGACTCTTTAAGTTCTACTTAACTATTACATCTGTAACTTATTACTCAGTATTAATAAGTTAGGAACTACTATAAGATTTGTATTTGTTTGCTTCAAGTATACTTTTATCTTAACTGTCTTGCTTTCACTCACAATTCTTAAATTTTGTTTTTCCAAATTGTTTTCTCCTATAAAACCTTTTCACTTTTGTCTTGAGGCTTTCAGCATCATGTTTGCAACTAACTTTTCTTTTCTTTAATTTGTTTCCACAGAAGGAAAATTAAAGTTCTGGTAGCAAATGTATTCAAGGGACCTGAGATGCTTATGTTCTTTCATCCTGCAAGATGAAAGAACACTAAAAGAAATCTTTTACTGTTACTTTTCCCCACCTCTTCCTCTACTCCATTCTGCCCCCCAGCCCCAGTTCAGTTGTAGCATGCTTCTGGACAGTTATCTTTTGTCTGTAAGACGGGCATAAGCCTCTCACTGAAAAGAGTGAGGGAGAATGTATGTAGTGTGGACGGAGTTGAAATGGTCATGATCCCAGATCAACAGTCATGATATACAAAAATAAATATCTAAAATGAAAGTCTGTCTGCAGTTCTTAAGGATAACTCCTAAACTTTAAAAAAAACTTCTCATAAGGAATCAATTTATAACCAACTTAATGTTGTGTATGGAAGATGAGCACTTGCTTTTGTCAAATATTCTGTTGAAAAAAGAGCTGCATCTTGCTTGGGCTGCTGCTACACTGTGGTTTAGCGTGTTCTGATTGTGGTGTACATGAACTAGTTTGGCTGCTATTTTTTTCCCTAAGTTACCAGCTTCATGTCCATCAAGAGGGAGATATTTCTTAACACTCTTTGTTTTGACAGAAAAGTTGCCTACCTTAATTTTGTGTTTTCTGGAAAACTTGCTTTGTTTTGTTTTGGTAGATCACAGGCATGTCGAATGTTACATTTTTATTAAACGAATACCTATAGCTGGGTATTTGTAAAGAAGCAGGTTTCCAGTTTCTTTGGTAAGAAATGTAATATGTTTCTATTTGTTGCATTCTATTTGTTTGGTGTAGGAGTCTAAATACTTTTTTTTTTGGCCTTACTGACCCATAGTACATCAAATTAATGGTTCTGAAGTTACTGTTGTTCTTTTTCATTGCTATAAAACTTCACCCATGCTAGAACTGTATTTTTTGTAGTTAGTCAACAAGATTTATAGATAACTAGATGATAGTGACCTGGTAAAAGAAAAATATTACAGTCCAGTAGATGAAGCACTTAAAAAGCCTTCATGTAAATGAAGTGTATGTAATATTAAACCCTTACAGATGTGCACTTTTTCCATGATCACAAAGAAGTCCCGAGAGAAAATCTGGGAGCTGTATTTTATTGTCTCAGTGAAGAATATTGCCATATGAAATGATTTAGTCCAGAAATTTCCCTTCTAGTGGGTTTGCAGGACTGGCTCTAAGCCTGTAGCTTAGAAAGCAGAAAGTGTCAGTCTCAGAGCAATACAGGTATTAAATAATGAGCAGTTCATTTGGTGTGATCCCTACAGTACTGCAGATTTAAACTTGTAGCCAGTTTGGCACAACCAGAAGGAGATGGGAGATATGTCTCTATTTTCTATAGACAAAGAGTTTAGCAGACTTCCTATCTTTGCAGGCTTCAACATCTCAGTATATGTAAAGGAACAAGTACTTTAATTAACTGCTGTTTTGGAAATGAACACAGGGAAATACATTCTTTTATTGAGTTCTCACAGCTCACAGTTTTGATTAACTTTTAATAGTTATGTAATTTTATATTTTTTATCTGCATATCACACTAAGCTGGGATTTTCCCCTGGAAAATCACACATGCACGCAAAATATATGGCCAGAGTATTATTTCTGTTGTTCTAATCATAGAATCATTGAGGCTGGAAATGACCCTTCCTGTCACTGAGACCAACCATTAACACAGCACTGCCAAGTCTGCCACTAAACCAAGTCCCTTAGCACAACATCTACATCTTTCCAATTCCTTCAGGGATGGTGACTCAAGAGGTTCCCTAAGCAGCCTGTTCCAGTCCTTGACAGCTGCAAGCTTTTGGTTGTGATGTAGTCTTTAGTCCCCTCCTATAGGCAATAAGTAGTAGTGCTTCTGAATATTCTCTACTAATAACGTTATTATTTCATTAGTGAATACGAGGTTCCTTTCAATTGTTTAGATATATAAAAATTCATGGTATTTTCTTACGCCAGCTCTTCTGAGAAAAATAAAGTCAGCTGTCAAAATCTTTACCAAAGAGAAAGAGCTCCAGGAAAGGAAAAATAATAAATGCTTTGTCTCATGCTTGGATTATTTGATACACTTAAACCTGAACTGTTGAATGGACAAATGTCTGGCTTTTGTGGCCCCCATATGGGCCTCTCAGGTGCTACTTTCCAAAAATTACACTGCAGTTGTAATGAATACAAATGTAAAATATATTCTGTTGCTCTTTCCATCAGAAGCTGTTTCTCTGAGGTAAATGCATTTTGGTCACCTCTTCACCTCTTGTTAAAAAGGTGCAGTCAAAATGATTACAGCTGTTGATCTCTAGCCGAATTTTGGAACTGCTCAGGTAGATGCACCTCACCTCATTGGTGAGGCATGATACAGAATTTGTACACATTGCAAAAATGCATAAGATCACAGAACATGGCAATGGACATTTATATGAGATGCAATTTTAAGTAATGACTTTTCATGTTTATTTTACTTTTAAAGTTGGAGAACAACTGAGTCAATACAAATATTTTATATTAATTAAAAATCCATATTAGTTTTTTTATCTGAAACATAACATTTTACATACCACAAAAGAATCATTCACTTTCCACTGAAATGGAAACTAAAAGGCGAGCAAATGTTTGGAAATAATGAGATGGGAGTAAAAAAAATATATGTCAGTTTTTAAGTGACCCCGACACCTTTGTCAGACCATGTCAGCATCATCTGACCATGTATTATCATTATGGTGCTATTTGTTATGCTTAAGTGTGCTGACAATTTACTGGAGATTTTTGTTGATTTGAAAATTCTGGTCATGTTCTGCAAGAGAATGTACTAATCTAAGTGCAATGCCAAATAAGTAAGAAACACAGTCTTTTTATCAAAAGACATTCAAACTTTTCAGACTTCCGGGTTAGTATAAATGTTGATAAATCTGGTAGGTTTTGGAACTTGGGTAGCCTTGGTTGTCATATTTTCTTTTAATACTGAGAATCTCAGAAATGATAGATTATTTTCAAGAATGATTTTGATCTTGAGTATTTAAATATAAGTCAGAAAGGTTAACAAAAATGTAGAATGTGATGTCTGCCTACATTTTCTGAAAAATGCTTGACATTTACATTTACAATTTAGCCCTGAGATAGAAGATTCCTGTTCTAGAAGTTACTAAAACAAAAAGATATCTTAGATAGTTTTTTACTTTGTTTAGAGGCTATAGAAGCAACTCTGAAAGAATTTCTAGAGATCAGTGAGGGTCTAATGAGAGAAAAATAATGGGTAAATTTAATAAACAGGTTAATAAAAATTTCGTTTTATAGGTGTTCTTTTACCCAACCCACTATGTTGAGCAAAATATGGTTATTTTTAGCTTAGTCCAAAGTTAAAACACTCTATTGGTTTCACTTATTTAAACTTAAATAAAAAAAGTTAATATATTCAATATATTTGAATAAACTTATTGCATTTCCTTGGGGAAAAAATTGTTTGGTTATTTGGCAAAAATGCAGCACAGTAGGCCTGTAAGAAAATAACATTCAGTACTTCTAGTGCTTTGGGTACTTTCCTAGCTGCTTTCAGGCAGCAAGGAAACAATTTTGATGCATTTGTCTTTCAAGTAAATTAGGAGCATTTGTTAGCTTGGATGGGGTGCTGTGTTGTGATCAGCTTGGGGTGGCTGGCAGAACAAGCCTCTGTTAAGGGCACATCCTTGTCATCTGCCTGCAAGAGTTTATATGGACATAAGCTGACTTGGTCCAATACTCTGTTTCATGATAGCAGCCTGCCTGAAAGATATTCTTTGTCCTAAAACTATGTTTCAAGTTCATTGGGATTCAAGTATTACCTCACAACTATAAGGCTGTTTCAGGAAATGATGAGACTCTTGGATCCCTTAACATGTTGGATAACTTAACATCCAAGGAAGAAGTCTGCAAGTTCTTAATCCATGAAATGGCCCTGCTTAATACATTTCCTAATTTCCCAAGAAGAAAGCGAGTGCCTTCTCTCAGATGTTTAGTGCCAACAAAATCATGGAATAAAATACTATTCACGGTAAAAGCCAGGAGAAAATTTAGGGCCAGGGCTTCCTGTTAAAGAGGTCCTCTGCAATATCCACTGTGTCTTGCCCTTCTGATCTTTATGGCTTTGAGGAATAAATCCAGTGATAATATATTTATGTAGATGGGATAGCTGCCTGGGGTCTTACTGCCTGGTAGCTCATGGTTATCTTCCTGAGTAAATGTTACTGTATGTTGTTTTCTGCAGGCGTCAGTGAGTATGCTCTTCACTACTGTCACCACAGGTAAGGTGGATGGGAAAGATCCCAGCTCTGATAGCAGACTTCCCTTTAGGCATTTTCCTCCTTGAATATATCCTTAATGATATGCTCCAGGTGTCTCAAATACAGAAATGGAATTTTTGTGAAGCAAATCTCATCTTAAGCAAGACTTCACTCACCTGGAGCTTCATGTCTTTGCTGAAGGCATGTTCTGTTTTTCTTTTAAATGGCTGAATAATTAACATCCCAATCTTGGCTTGTCACAGGTACAGTGAGTGAAGAGAAGGCTCTGGTAATCACTCAGCAAAGGCTTTTTGAACCAGGCTGCAGTGGCATGAGTGTGAATTAAGACAGCCATATTTTACTATGTTGTGTGTACCTGTTCCTTTTAAGGTGCCTTCCCCAGTACCCCCTCCCCTGCCCACACATGAAGTTCAAACACTGACAATATCCTAAACTTCTGAAACACGGCTGCCTGGAACTCCTTGCATCCTCCCAAGGTTACATTATGCAATTTTGAGGGCTTCCAGGAAATTATTTCAGTTTATTTTTAAAAAAAATCTTTGATGTCTAATTTCAAATTAGGGGGTGTCTATCTTAGAGCTTCTCATATAGGCGTGTGTGACATGGACAATAATTTGAAGTAGTAAAAGACATAGAACCCATCAGGTTGTGTACCAAATATCCAGACCTGAGTGTAGTCTCTCTCTTTTCTGCCTGGTTGTGTGCAGAGGGTGGTGGCTGAGCAGAATGATAGAAATATGACTTTGAAAGGTCATTTTGTTCCAACCACCCTGCCACGAGCAGGAACACTTTCCACTAGATCAGGTTGCTCAAAGCCCCATCCAACCTGGCCTTGATCACTTCAGAGATGAGGCATCCACAACCTATGCGGACAACCTGTTCAAGTATCTTACCAATCTCACAGTAAAGAATTTCTTCCTAATACCTAATTAGGAAACCTACTTCTTTTCCCTTGTAATGCATATTATTTGGATATATTGGTCTGAAAACAATATAGCACTCCAGTGAATAAATTGCTTATTTGTGAATGACATTGTGATAGCTTTCTTACACTTCAAAACACCACTTCAGAAACCTTTTTAATCAACAGTAAGTTTACCTAATATTACCTAATGTTACAAATGCATCACATAGCATGGGGGAGCATTAAGTATGTATTGAAATACCTGTAGCTGGTTGAATTAAAACCATTTTACAGCTAAGTTCTGGTCTTCCTCCTTTGAAGAATACAGTGCAGTGTGGTGTATTATTCCCCTCTGTCTTCTTGTCCACTTCTTGTTTTTTGTGGACAGTTTAGAGTTGTGTACTTTCATGCTCTTAAGTGTGTTTATTTCTTGTTTTTTTAATGGATGCAAATGAAGAGGGAAATGGAACCACTGGCACAACTTATTCCTGTGTCTGGAAAGGAAAATTAGGTTCCAAAAATAGTGACTTGGGGTGAAACTGCACCTTTGTGATTCTGTATTTCCAGGACCGTTGTCGGCTTGTTTCACAGCCTTATTGTAAATTAAATGGTGCTTGTTTGATGCATATTGTATTTTTTACAGAGGGGGAGTTAAAATAGTTTAAAATACTACTTCATACTCAGGAAGTATTTTGGCTTCTTAATTGAATGCAATGTTTGGTTATTTATCTAATGAAAAGATGGCACCTGCTATTTGTCAGATAGTCAGAAAGGACTCAGAAGGACAATGTTCAGTCACCAAGAAACTGGTTAATCTGTGTATATCTCACCTCTTGGATACTGGCCCATTGTAATGGATCTGTAAGCTTGGGGGCACTGTCTTAGGCCAGGTCTTCATCTATCACACTGTGTTGTCTCCCATTCTGAATTGCACCCATGTCTTCTCCCTAGATTCTAAATCTCTGTGGAAGTTCAAGGATGATAGTATTAATAATATTGATTTGAAGAGCAATTTCTAGCTCATAGATAAGTAACACTGACTGATTTTGTCTGAGAGTAGATTAAATCCTTGTAAAACAGAGAGTTAGAATTTGTTTAAATTTATAGAGAAAGATATAATTGTTTTAGCCAAAACCATGGGTTCTTGCAGGTTAATACACACATGAGAAGAAACTGAGACACATTTTTTCGATGTTCAGCTGCTTTTTTATAAGTCATGTACCAAGTTTTTCCTGCCTGAGTTCCAGCAGAATCAGACAAATAACTTCTTTGCTAATATTTCAGAGCTACTATCAGTCAATACTTTTCTCATAAATTCTTTCTTTGGCAGTTTTAGACATTTTTTGAAACTTCCTTTTCTATTTATTTCTACCTGTTATTTTCTTCCATATGAGTTCATATACATACCTGTTTGAAATGGCCATCAGCAAGGCATTTGCATTCCTTCCTAGATTCTCGTAAACCTTTAATTTTGAGCTCCATTTATAAGCCTGTGATTGGTTTTAGACTTTCTTTGCATGATATCTGTGTTTACATTCTCTGCAAACAAGAACTTTTGTTCTATGAACTTCAGGTTCTCAAAGACCTGGTGTGTAATTTTCTGATATTTCTATTCAGATGAATCAGCTTTGAGTCAAGCTTGGAAGCAATATGGTGAGGGCAGATGTCTTTGTATATGAGTAATTATTCAGTGCATTCAAAAATATCAGAAAGACTTGTTTCTTAGTTTTATAAAAGCAGTTGAAGTCAAAATGGAATATTCCTGAGACACTGATTTACCAATAAAATGTATTTTTGTGCCTTTTCTTAATAATATTCTCTAGTGTGTTGACCCGGCCCAGCAGCTATACACCCACCAATTGCTTGCTTCCTTTCCCTCAAAGGGATGGGGAAGAGAAATGGAAGAGCAAAACCAAGAAAATTGTATGGATTGAGAGAGAGTTTAATAAGGGAAGGGAGGAGAAAAAAGAATAAGAAGTAATGAAAAAACAGTCACTCACCACTACTCAGTCAGCATCCAAGCAATAGTAAACATAGTGAAGAGACAGTAGACATACTGAAGCTCCAAATGACTGTACTGGGATGTTAGGAAGGATACCTCACCCACCTGGTAGTAGTGTGTGGAAATAATGAGAGCTAAGATAAGTCAAGCGGAGATGTAGTGTTTGATATAATTTGACATTTTATTAGCATTACTGTACAGTAAAACCTTAAATTTTATCTATGTGGGACTTTGGAGGAAGGGTATTGGGACAGGATTCTACTACCGAAAGGGTGAAATGGAGAGGATTGGCTTCTAGACCATTAATTTAAAAAACAGATGTGATAGGTAGGAAGAGGAATGTGTTGTGCTGTAGGCACACAGTTTGTGGTCATGGGAGTGGGGCTGGGCCCAGCCTCATCCCCAATGGGCTGCAGCTGTGAGCAGCAGGTGAGCAGCACTGACAGCAATGAGCCATGGAGTGCCCAGGCACTGCCCAACCACCAAAGGGAACAGAGGGCACACAGGGGCAGTGCAGGAACATGAGGGGATAAAAGGCTGGCCTAAAGAATGAGAAGGGCAGCTGCTTGCAGCCTTCTGATGAGGTCGGTGTTACTCTGTATGGGTGAATGCTTAAAGCCTTCTGAAATTGTATGGTGACACTCTGTGTATCGTGGCTGTCTCAGCTGTGATGTATACTGCTGTTTGTGACATTTTGCTATTTGAGTGTTGAGTCATTACAATATTTTGGATGAATTTCAGAGTAGTTTCTTTGTGGTTGGCACTTGTGCCAGAGATTATTTTCTGCTTTCATGGAGAGAAAGACTTGCCTAGCTGAAGCAAAGTTGACTTCCTATGGGCGTCTGAGTTATGTTCGTGGGCCACCTGAAGTACGTTTTTTGTTCTTGTAAAACATAATTTAGGAATGTCAATACTTAGTGCCACTGATCGAATTAAGAGACTGAGTGCATGACTTGAACATGTTTGATCTCTGCTTAAAAATCAAGATTTATGTATCTTGACCTTTACATTTATGTATCTTGTATCTTTACATTTCCTATCCACTCCCATGGGGTGTTTTTTTGTAATCTGACTTTTAAGATGGCTATTTGAAAATACTTGCCAGTTTTCAGAGGCTTTGAGAGAGTAGGGTACTCTATTTTTATTAAACTGTTGTTTTGCTGTGTAAAATAATTTGCAAAGTAAAATAACACACAGTAATTTCTGCTTTGCTAAAATATTTTATCTTGGGATCTCAAAATGCTTTATAAATGCTGATGAGTAAATCCTCCTTTCACTACTGCAAAGCACATGGTGTTATTCACATTTAATGTATGGAATGGAACACAGATGTATTAACCTACAGTCCTGTGTCATAAGCAGAAATTATTTCCTCCCCTCTCTGTTTTTATGTGAATTGTCTCTGCTTACCAGCTTCTTCACTTTGAAACTTTAAAGTGCACAGTGTAGTGATTTACTGTTGATCACTTTTCTAACATTTTATTCTAAATGGACCAGCCCTGTGGGTTATGAGTTGTGAAATGACAGAAAACAGGAGCTTCCCAAGTTCAAGCTGTTTAAAAGTTAAGAGAATTGCAATAAAGGAAATAATTAAATCTGTGGTGTCAGAGAGGCCAGATTTTACTGTTAAGCTGTCACTGGCTCAACTCTTAACATCTTTGTATTGACAAATTTGTGGTTGCTCCTTTAAAAATAAAAACAAAAGTCAAACACAACTGTACCGCAACTTGCAGCTGTTGAACTTGCAACTAACATGAAGATCTGTCCTTTCTGGTGTTCTGTCTCTTTTTTCAGTTGCAACACCTAATAGTGTGGTCATTGTGTGTCTAGTACCATTGCAGCATTTGTAGCATTGTTTCAAAACTGCTGGCTCCATAGGTTTGAATAAGCTCAGCACATCTGTGATGTCCTTTAAAGGAAAATGCAAGTATCTATTACTACAATTGTCATTCTTACTGTGTGCTAAAGATATTTACAAAAAAGTGCAGCAGAGATTAGTGTTACTTCTGTACTCCAGGAGATCATCTTGTTGGAAGGTCTTTTATTGTTGATGCTGTGCTGAGTGTCTACTTGTCTAAAGCTGGAAGCAGTGCAGATGGTTTGGGAGATTGATCCTTGATCTGCAGAAAAAACAAATGTATACACAGCTGTAATTTAATTATTTGATCTCTGTGTAGTGCCTCACTTCTTTAGTGAAATCGTTTAGCATAGGTTTTTAAATGGCAGCTTGGAAGCCCTCAGCACTGGGGTTTTGGTAGAAGTGCATCAAGCCCCAATCTTGTAACATCTTGCTAGTGTACTCTAGAGATACCTCAGCTAGCTTAAACTGACACCAAAAGGGAAATAAGGGCTTTCTGTCTCAGATACACAGACCTGTTTCTTCTTCCAAGGAATGGAATTTAAAAGTAATTATTTTGTTAAATGAGCATATGCAAACTTGGAGGGAAGAATTACCTCTGCAAAGCATTTGTTAAATGTAATAGTACTGTAACAATGTAGTTGTTCCATCACTATGAAGCAACTGTGCTTGATTCAGAATAAAATACTAGGTAGAATGAGGAAAACACATGCCTTTTTTTTTTTTGTTGGTTTTTTTCCCATCTTTGCCTAATCGCCACACAACTGAATGGCTGCAAGTGCTGGTCTGGAAGTTTTTGTGCAGTAAGGGTGAGAGAAGGGCCAAAGGGCAAGGAAGGAGCTGAAAACCAAAACTTTTCTGTAAGGACAGCACTGGATAAGAGAGAGGGCACTTATTAGTGAATTTGTTCTAGAAATCAGTCTGTAAGCCAAGATTATCTTCAAGGTTTTCAAACATCATTGCTCTAAGAACAGCAGCTCCATGGTACTAAAATTAATGTGTTTCAGGAGTTTCGTGCATCCCCAAGTCTTGCTGGTGTGGATAGAAACCTGGAAGGTTAGGACTCTTACCTGAGTACTCATTTGAGAATGAGGAGCTTTACATTTTCATGGTGTGGTATCAATATGACTGCTATAGAACATTGCTCTGTGTGTGCCAGTATAAGAGGATAATTTTGAAATAAGGGGGAGGGAGTGAGTGTTTGTTTACTAACTTTTAGTTTCTAACAGAAAAACCTCTATAATTTTTATTTCTCAAGAAGAGAAATGATGTATCAGAGAAACTGGTAGTTTTCTGATGGAGACTATTTTTTAGCTTTATCTGCACAAGCTCAGTTGATGGATCATTCTGTCCGAAGTTTCCTCACAGTTCATTGACATATTTAAAGATAAACTATGCTGCTCATGTTGCATAAACAATCCTCTTGATTTTTGCTGATGTCTTTTCTGAAAAAAAAAAAAAAGCACCAAAATTACGTGGTGATGAAAATACTTTAAAAACGTTAGTTGTATTTAAAGGAAGACCTTGCATTTTAGTGGACTCTAACTACTTCTTCCTTTCTTGGCACATTGATAATACAGTGTGATGGTGACAGCACTGAGACTCTTCTGTAAATTATGAATTATGTAGCTGATTGTGTGTGAATATTGCCTGGTTCCAGTAAACCTGTCCATCAACAATTTAAGCATGGAGATTTTTCTCATCCAGACAGTGTTCATGGTCCTTATCTTTTATTTGCATAACTGTCCTAAGGGCAGCCAGTACTTCACACTCCCTAGCTTATCTTAACCTTCTTAATTAAAGATTCAAATGCTAATTCATGACTTTCTGCAGTGTGTTCTAATTTGCTTGGTTAACAATCACTAACAATCTAAAACCTGTTCTATTTCTCCCCTTTGTTTTTAAAATCTCTAGTTGTTCCTTATACAAATCTCCTTATCTCCTTGAGGATTCATTTTGGTTGTGTCATAAGAAGAATTTAGATTTCTTTGTCTTGGGCCATGTGGCTGTTCAAAGCCAACAGAGGCTTCATTTTCACTGCAGGTCATTTGGTCAGGCTTTTGGTATTTGATATCAAGGTTTGTCCCTCCTGTTATGAACTATGTCAATCAAGCATGGGAAAAGCATGAGGCTACTTCTCCTGGGGATCTTAAGTTGCTGGGGTATGTTGTGTTTGTAAATTGCCGAGTTTGTGATGAGGAAAGGCTATTATAAACTAATAATCTACAGCCTTTCACTTCTTTTATCCTAATGGGCATAAGGCACTAGAAAATCTGAACTAAAGAGGATTAGATTGGAACAGTTCTGATGATTACAGCCAAACTATGAATGCAAGTTTGGACTTAGCTCCCAGGATATTGTGTGTCCTTACAGAAATAAAAATGTACCAAATTGTCAGTAAGCTTAATTAAGATAGAGCACAGCCAAGGAAGTATGGCCAATGTGTAAAATTCTCAGTGGTGGGGCATTTGAAATCTGAGTATGTCTGACGAACAACTTAATTTTACTTTAAAATAAGCAGTGGACAGTAAATTTAATAATGAATGCAACGTAGAAAGCAAACAGTAACCCAAAGTACTCCCAGGCACACACTCTCAAATTAGTCTGAAACAACGAGATGGAGCTTATTGGATGAGTGATTCAGGCCTCAAAGAAATGTACCTTCCTAAAAGTTAAGAAATTCTTAAAGGCAAATTTGTTTTGCAAGCAATGAGAAATTAAAAAAACAAATTTTAGCTTGTAAAATAATCAGTAGCAACTTGCTGAAATAACAGCCTTTATGAAGATGTTTTATATACTATGACTATGCAGTGTACTCCAGTAATATTACAGTAATGACCTCAAGTTATGAAAGTATCATAACTATGCTCCATCCACAATAGGCACAATTAGTTGGCACTAAATGAGGGGAAGTGTATTTCTCCTGAGATCAGGAAGTCTAAAACTGCAGTTGTTGTCTGTGTTGTGTATGTGAGCAAAGCTAAATAGCCTGCACTGCCCTTGTGTTTACACATTCGTAAGTCAGAGGAAAGCAGTTTTCCTGTAACCTACTCTTGATTGTACTTCTTTTGATGGTTAGCTTTATTATTTACTTTTTTTTTGGTACCAAGTCCTGTTTTAATTAGACTTGGACTCTAAACAGGTTTCTGTCTTAACAAATGTACTTATAATGGGCAGCATATGGAAGCACAAGCTGTTAACAGCTGCAAATTTTGTTGATTAAACTAGGTGCAGACAAATTTACAAGAGAAATTGGAAAAATTCCAGTTCACTTACATACAAAGGTATCTTGACTATTTGCTTACCAGTTTCCACAGCTTATTGCCAAGAGTAATATGAAGTTTCTTGCAACGTGTTGACACTGAAGGTTCTGAAAGCTAAATGTTTTAGCAATTGTTTTGAGTAGTCTTGATTCTCTGTAAACAAACATGTCTGTCTATGCAGACACCTGGAGATGCTCTTAGCTGTTGCACACCAGGTTGTTTTCAAGTGAGCTTTCAGTTCCTTGTGTGGCCACAGCAAAGTTTGTTTGCAACATGTGCTGAGATAGCACTAAAAGGTAATGCAAATTACAGGGCTCTGGTACCTAACTTTTGTTCCTCACAGAGTTTAGTGAAGTTTAGGGATTATATTTGTAACTCATTTTGACAGGAATACCATGTAAGTCCGTACCAAGCAATACTTAAATTTTGAAAGTTGAAGGTGTTCTATCTTACAATCTCTAAGCACATGCAAATGAATGTTCTTTTAAAAATCTGTTTGACATATTTAAAAATTAATATACAGCTAGGTAAGTAAAGCATGGAAAGCATAAAGTACTGATTCAAAGATTACTTAAGTGAGTCAGTGGCAGACCCAGTACTGATGAAATAATTGGGAATGTCAGAAGATTTTGATCTCAGGTTCTCAGCGAGACCAAATGCAATATGAAGTGATGGTGTCATAGGCAATGTTTAAAATAAGACCAACCTTTTCACTCTTGCATAAGTGTCTGTAATCATCTGTTATTATTTGGTTTTTGGTAAAATACAAATACATAATACTTGCTTGAATTGCTGTAGGAGCTTTAATCTACTTCAATGTCCTGAAGTGTGTTTGCCATGCTCAGAAGTGAGTACATTCAACTACAGTAATTGCTGCTTTGAGCTCGTAAATCAGCCTGCAGGAAGAATTTCTGTTGAAGTACAGTGGTACAAATGGAAACAGGAATTTATATTGATTGCAGCTTCTAACTCTTGGGTAGGGATTATATACATAGAAGCTGAAAAAAGTTCATACTGTCAAGAATTTACTGAAGTATTTTGTACTAATTAACTATGTCCATACATATAAGGAACAAGCCTATGGTGGAGCCAAGGTAATAAAATTTAGAGTTAAATGTCAAACAATCATAGTTCTTACATAAATATTCTTTCTTGTGAATTATAGATAGAATTTTTGTTATTCAGTGTGTATTACATGAAGTGTGCTTTGCAAAGAACACATTATTTCCTCTTCTACTTGTGTTTTTATCTAATATATTTCAGTAGAGATCTATACACGCACGTACACATATTTTCCTTTTTTCCAAGATAGTTACTTTAGATAGCAAAAAGGCTGATTTTGTTTTTTGCTTGTTTAAGTGGAGAATAATCTAGCTGTTGCAAATTGTGTGTGTTGCATAACAGATTTTTAACAGACAAAAAATGAATATTAGCACTGTGGATAAACCATGAAAAGAGCTTCCAGACTTAAAGGTATTCTGTCTGCTGGTTAATAAATACTGAGTTTTTCACCTGAAAGTCAGCTATTTGTATCTAGACCATGAGCTCCAATGAATCAGAATAATACATGAATATTAGTCATCTTATTATAACCCATGCAAAAACAAATATAGAACTGTGTTTTAAAACATGAAGACAATATGGAGGGCAGTAGGACTAAAAGTCAAGAATTAGAAAATTGAGGATTAAATTTTTCTATACAATCTTTTCTCTTTTGGTATTATGAGAAAATCTGATCTCAGTTTGTATTTTACACAATATCTCTTGTCAATCTGTTCAGGGAATGTCTGTTCGCAGCAAAGGAAACTGTTTTCAGATTATTGCATCACTGGCATTGCAAAGGTTGATTTTTCCCAAGTGAATAAGACCTCATCAAGACAGCTGAACTATTCCTTGAGGAATCAGATATGCCTTTGGTATTATAAAAATATACAAGTATACTTAGGGATGACTAAACCATTCTAAGCAGGCCTTTAATGGCTGAACATTAATTGCAAGTCTTATTTTGTGGGTACATGGTTTGTGAGATTAAAAGTGAAATGCTTACTTCTACAACTACATTCAGCAGAGGATGCTCTTTTAATAAATGTTGCAGCATGCCATATTTGATGCAGGTAGTCAAAACTCTTCACATCAACATAGGGCTCCATTCCCTATGTGTAAATCAATGAATCTGTCTCTCAGGATGGAAGTATTGTGAAGGCAAAGCAGCTGTGAAGCGTTCAATGTAGGTTGTTGCTAAAGAAAAGAGTAATTTGGTGTTCAGAACTGAATTTTATTGGTGTGCAGTAAGTGAGGGCTTGGATGGCAGGCTTCAGAATGGGGAGAAAGAAAAATGAATATGTTTTTGTTAAGAGCCATCCTCCACACTCATAGTTGTCTTTTTGTGGCATTGTTTTAGGTCTCATGCTGGAAAGTTAAAACAAAATATGTAAAGTGCAATAAAGTTCTATGATACTCAAAGTGAATTAGAATGGAAAGTGCTAGTTAGCAAAGGGGGCTGATATCCATCTCTGCAATATTGTCATAGTGTCACTGAGATGGAATTTTCCTAAGCAGAAATGTTGTGGCATAAAGTGGTCTTGTAATTCTGGCATATTGCTTGAGTGTCAAAAAAAAAAAAAAGGAAAGTAAGCTTTCCCCTTTCTAAAAATTTTATACATTGAAAGAACATTGTGTCTGACATTGGCTAGAACTCCTTTTTTAGCAGCCTCCCATTGCATCAAGTGTTATGCAGTGGTAATGGTTAGTAATTCTAGTAATGGTTACTGCTAGGATGAGGTTTGTAGGCAGAGTTATCAACTTGCATTAAGCCATCTAAGATGGATAAACACTGTAATGTTAGAGGCAAGAGAACTTGATTTAGATTGAAATGCAGCTTGAATTACTGTGCCTCTGCCTTCTGCAGCACATAGGGCAAATTGGATTTAGGACTGCAGAAGAAATTAATATGCTACTTAACATCTTTTCTGATTAGTGTTGTATTTTTCAGTTCTGTGCTGTGGTGCTTGTGAAATCTGGTGTCAATAAAAATTTGATTCTCTTGTGCTTGAATCCTTAAAAGATTTTTTAAAATGCTTATGATTTCCCAAAGCTTGTGATTCTCTTTTATTTAGGAGGTAGAGGGAGATGTCATAAGGTGAATGGAAATTGGGAACAAGAAAGATGAAACAGTTGTTCTTGCCTCTAGAAAGAATGACTTGGAATTTTGCATGATCCTAGTCAAGAATTTTTCCTTTTGCAGGTTTAAAAACACTATTTTGGGGAGAATGCCTCAAGTTTTTAGCTCTGAATTGTTTTGCAGTCTAAAAGGGGACACGTGTACACATTTTAGATAATTCTGAGCCTTATCTAGAACTTCATCAATCTGCCAAGTTTGAAAATAAAAATATATTGAGTCGGGTGTATGCTGACTTCTGCCTGTGCTTGCTCTTCTGGTTAGCACTGCAGATCTTGCATACTATGGCATGCACACATAAACTTCAGAGTAATTTCTTACATTCTCTCTTCTTTCCTCTTTCTCTGAAAAGCTGAGGATCTAGGATAGGAGACGTGATAGAGTATTTTGTAGTGGTTTGTTGTCTTGAGATGCCAGTGGCATGCAGACTGTATATACGTGTTTTAGTATAGTGACAGATTTGACTTTCAATAGTGATGGTAGCCCTGTAGGGATGGATACCCATACTGGATGACTGGAAATATGCTCTATTTGGAAGTGTCATCTATCACAGAGTTGCCTAAACAGCTTGCTCTGATTTTTTTTCTTTCCATGTTAGGTTGGTACAAATAAGACAAGGACCGTACAAAAGCAGCTTTCTAGGACCATCTGGAATCTAGCTACTCCCAGCTGCTGCAGGTCAGAGACTAACTGGTCTGGTGTTGGCAGGTTTAGTGTAATGTAGTGGTCTAAGAGGAAATCATTGCTTTTGTTTGATCTTCCTGTACTTGTTTCACAAGCTTTCATATACCACTTGTCAATCAAGAATGCAGCTAAGTGCTAAGAGAAAGGAAGTAGTCCAGCTGCTATTGCATTAATCAAAGCACACTAGGAATTTATAATCAGCTGTATAAATAGACTTCACAATAAAACCAATCAGTGTAGTGTCACAGGAAGAGGAATTGTGTACCATCTGTATTCTTCTTTACCTCTGAGTGCATAGTGTAGCGCTATGTTTTTAGATCTATTTGATCATCCTTGCACTGCAGAAGTGTGAGTTGCATAGAGGGAAGTAAGTCCACCCAAGACTGCAGATGCTGGGATGTGCTGCCTTTTGTCCATCAATCTTAAGTACTTGCTGGAGTAGTTAATTTTGATCTTGCTGATCTAATAGTCTGTTTCTGCAGAACACCCAGCAATTAATCTACTCCTCTTCTCCAGTCTGCTTTATCACATCAGGAGGTCACTTGTACACAGTCTTTTTCTGTGCCCTTTAATAAGTAGCATGTCTTGGCCCCTCCCTATCTCATTGGTCCAGAGAAGAAATGCCAAGCAATGGAAAATCGTTTTTTGCTCAAATTGAGGAGAAACTTTATGTTCTGTATTAGAGCAAAAGGGAAATCTGCATATTTTTCCTCTTTATGCGCTTGTGTTCTGTTTCTATAGTGTCTGTCCTGACCAAGTCTGAAATTAGCAGGCCGCCAAAGGGAGTTCTAATTACTTTGTTTATGGCATTCTAATTATTGTGTTTGTTATAATTTTAGATCCTTGGGGTGTAATAGGGTTAGGTAGAACAAGATATGTAGCTCTTTTAATTTGGTGATCTTGTTGTATTAGGCAGACAGGGAATTGAAAAATTTTAACTTTACAAACTGGAAGAGGTTGAAATGTGTATTAGTCCTGTGACAGAAGGCACTTCTGTTTGTCACTAACTTGTTAATAAAACTAAGGTTTGAAATTTTGCTAGCTAGGAAAACTTCATTAATTTGATGACAATACTTAAGCTTGGGTTTAGGTTTTCATTTTTTGGTTTGGTTTTTTGTTTGTTTACTTTTGGGGGGGTGTTTGGTTTCACTGATATTAGTTTTTTGCTTCTAGCTGTCTCTTATACCTTAAGATTCTACAGCTAATTGCTAAACTGGGTCTATTCCTTAATATCTCCTTTTTATAATTTGGAATATGAGTGAGGTGATCCATGAGCATTTTGCTCTGTAGGAGAGGCTTTATCAAAGTTCACAGCTTTTAGTTTTTCTACTTGAAAATAACTATGGTCTTAATAGCAGTTAATAATTTCAGATACTATTCATGACTTCTTTTTCTATTAATTTTCATCTCACTCTTAATTCTACTTGTGCTCATGGAGCTATTATATTTGATAATTTATAACATAACATTTTTTATTTTGAACAGTTGCAGTTTTTAAACCAACCAATCTGATTTTAGGAATGTGAATTATACAACTGTACTGTGTCATCCATCAATCTGTAGGGTTTTGAATTCACTAGATGTGCTTCTTGATACAGCTACTTGTTTCCTTGGGGACAGTGTTCAAGGCTCTGCTCTGGTCCTTGATGGTGTTTTTGGTCTGTTTGTGCTTTGAAGTTACACTTAGAGAAAATAAAGAAAAAAACATTTGTATATTTTGAGCCTCATTTACGATGTTGTATTTTTTACTTAGGTGTGTTTTTTTCCAGCCAGTCTAATTGCTCTTCTAAGAAACATTTCAGATTGTAACTCAGTCTTATAACTTTGAGTCAAAACAGCTTTTGATTCTTTCTTTGAAGCCTTTAGAGAAAACCTTTTGTTTCTGGGTGAATGTTAACACTCTGCACGTTAGTAAGAGCTTCAAATCTTTCAACTTTTGTTCTCTATACCCTTCATCAGTCTTCATAAGTTTGCTATGTGGTAGAGTTTTTCACTTGCAGAATTGTCGTTCGGGTTGTTGAGACTTCTAAGAGAAGGTAAAGCAGAGATTTTATACTGCTTCAGAGCCCCCATATGTATTTGGATTTACTCAGTTCTTGCAAGTGATCTAGCCTAATTTTGGTAGGCTTTGAACAGACTATCCTGTTGCAGTCACCTTGCCTGTGTCCTCAAGAAAAAACTCTTTTATAACTGTATCTGAAAAAAATGCAGTGAATCAGTTGGTGCCCACTTGTGTATCCCTGCTTGTGACGAGTATTATATGTGTAAAGTGAAGGCTAAAGTTTTCGGATTTTTTTATAGCAAAAGCTTTTCTTTGGTAATTTCTATAGCTCAGTCTCAAAATCAATTATCTAGAGGTTTTTTGATCTCATCTGTGTCTTTCCATGCTCTGTATTTTCCTGCTTCATTTTCTTTCAGTTCTATTTTTCACTTAGATATGTGCTTATTTTTTATTTGCATATAGGCCATTCATAAATACTTGATACTCTTAATTGTGAAGTGTATGCATGAAAAGGGTTTCTTTTTTTCTCATTTTTAAATGAAATATGTATATAATGATGTATAATTCTGCTTTTTATAATGTAAATGTGAAATATGTTGGTTTTTATGGTGTCCTGTATTTTTGCTCAATTTGTAGATGCTTTCTGGATTTATATTGGGTATGCCTTAGTGAGTTTTTTTTGTCCTTGCTTTTTAAACTTACCTCTTTATTCCTTCTGTGTTTATTCTTTCCATGTTTATTAACTCTTCTAGTATTCAATGTTTGCTCTCTTCTTGGAGCTTTTTGTGTTTGCGTTTACCTGTGCCCTGCTGGTGCATTGCTGAATATTTGTTCACATATCTTTTTCTAAGTATTCAAGTTAATAGTATAATCAGATTCACTGGCATCTGATTTTTAACTAGAATGTACTCCTAGGAATTTAATATAACCAGGTTCTTCTTTTTGAAGTCAAAGTTCTCCTCTCACCCCAGTAAGATGGAATACACTGTACTTGCATTGGATTTATGCATCACCTGGCACTAACTGCAGGGCAAATTTTCTATTTACCCTGATTTTAGTTGTATCTGTGCCACCTACTTAGAGTTTACATTGTCTGTGTTACAATGATTACTTAAGCTGCCCTAAAATTATCAGTAATTGTGGAAAATTATGCAAAATGCAGTGCTAATTTTTTTATAATCTATAAACCAGACCAGGCTATGATCTTGTTTTTTCTTCTCCTAGCAAGTTCTTGCTATTTTCAACTTTTCTACTATAAACCATGCCTTCAATACAAAATTTTGTGCCAATATCATTAGTTAATAATTGACATAACTGCATTAATGCTGAAGATAAAATGGTTTTTTCTTATAACATTTAAAAATTTAATCCAAATAGGCAGAGTAAGAAAGAAATTTGTACTGCTAGGAAAACAAGGTTGAATGTTAGTGTTTGGCATATCTTGACAAGATGGCTTAAGTAGACTTTGGCTGGTTTCTTACCCCACTGGCACTTATCTAAGGATATAATTTAGAGTGCAAATAAAAGTTATTGTATTACAAATTTTTTTACTCTCACAATCTTGGCTATAATGACTGGCAGATATCTAGGTTCTAGGCTGATGTGCAGAGTGTTTTTTTCTTATTTTATAAATGAGACAACACATACAGCTGTGCAAATTCAATTTCTTAAAAATTTATTTTTCAGACATTCACTGGAGAAGTGATTTGATTGTGCATAATTGTTTAACATTACCTTGTCTGATGGAAACGGTTTTCCATTTTGAAGTGCTTGTGAATGTGCCATATACCTTTTAAAAGCACCTGATTCATAAGTGTCAAAAAATGTTTTTGTTTTCAAATAGAACAGCTGAAAGCTAGGCTGACACAATCAACCATCTTGACACCTCCCTTGGAAAACAGCATAATGAGCACAACTTGAAATAATCTATGGCTGACTGTTTTTGTTTCTTTTTTCAAAATAATTAGTAGTCAGTAGTGTGTAGGTATTAGAGTCTTCTCCCCCATTCCTTTTGTATTATGCTCTTTTATTCCTGTGGCTGAAACAAGCTACTGTACTGAGAATAACATAAATTGGTGTGGCAAGGTAAAAGGTATTGTAGCACTCATGCATGCTTTAATATTCTTAAATCTGATAAATATATCCATGTCTAAGTTACTTGGACATGTTTTTGTTGTTTGAACCCATAGCTAGTGAATTATACACTAGGGTAAAAATGATAGCTGTGAGTTAAATTTTATTCAGTCTTGTTACTCTATCTCTTTCATTAGTATGCATAAGCAGGTGATATTCTTTAGAGGTCAGTGTTCCATAAAACCTTAAAGGCATTATAGTGTAGTCTGTTTTTAAAGAATGAGAGTCATTCAAATTCCAGTTTAATTTTTTATCATCTATGATTGCATACATGGGCCTGTAGAGGTTTGCTTTGGCATACCTATTTTCACAAGAGCACTGCTCTACTTTTATGAATTCAGTAAATATTTTAATAAGCATGACTTCGTTCTGCGCTTGGGGAAACTCAGACTTATCAGTGTGGGTCTATTGAGGAAGGTGAGCAAAAGTCCTGTGGGTGTGCCAAGTCAGCAGTCTGTGCATGTTGGGGCCAAGAAATGCTTTAGACAGACTGCAAGTTTAGCAAGTCGGAACATTTTCACTATTTCCATATTTATCAAACATGTCAAGAGATGTGATCACAAAGCCTTCCAGGGATTAATTGCTCTACTATTTTGTTTTAATTTTTTTTTTTTAAGAACTGTGATAATAGCCAAGTTGGAGATACGCAGCAGTGCTTTAGTACCTATGAATGTGACGAATGCCTGACTGAGCTTTTTTTATGTTCTGAATGGCAGGCAGAGGTCTCTGGACGTGTGTTCACATGGGGACTTAGGCTTTTGGAAGTGTGTAGTCTTTTGGCACATTTCCCATGACCAAAAGCCTAGAATGCATTTTCTGTAGTCTGCAAATCAATACCTGCAAACACACATGGGCTCTGAGCAGTGAAGTCAATCTCTTCAGGCTTGCAAATGTTTTCAAAGCATTTTGAATATACTGACTTAGTGATGAGCACAACATTTTGAAAATTGGAATGGGCATGCTCTCTTCCTATCAATACTGAGCTAACTGAGCAGAAAAAGAGAATGAGACATGAAGGAACCAACCACATAAGAGAGACACCTGTAGAGAGAGGTCTGTTTGCAAAATGGGCTTGATTTCATGACTAGCTTGCTGACTCTAGGAATTATTCAGCAGACTGATCTATCCCATTTAGTGGTGCTGTGTACTTTTTTTGTATGAACAGAATGATGGTAAGTGAATTGAAAATTGTATCCTGACTATCTGAGAGTGAAAAAATATAGGTGAGAATTGTAATGGTAGAAAAGCTTTTGGTATTTTTGATAATTTTTTTATTTCCAACAGTTATATTTGCCAAACTTCACAGTTTATTCCTATAGCCAAAGATACCAGATCGCATGTATGTGTGTGCCTGTGCTCCTGAATAGGCATGCAAAATTACCTTTGAACTTTTCGCCAGTTTAAGCCAGATTTGTCAGAATATTTGAAAAAAAAAGTTCCTACAAATATGGTGAATCTAGATGACCAGTGTAAGAAGGTGAAGAAAAACTGTATGTGTCTGTTACCATGAGAGAACATTCAACAGTCCTCAAAAATCTTAAGCTATTGCAAATGAATGAGAAAAAATAATCTGAGTGTAGTAATAGCATGTTCTGGCTCTAGAACCTTGGGGAAAAATGAGTTCTGTTCAAAGACCTGATTTTTATGCTTTAGGAAAAAAAAACTGTGGAATAACTGGAGCCTTTGTAATTAGTGTAGGAACATTGATCAAATGTAGAAAGACTCCTTTTGATGTTAGTGAGTATAGAACATGATTACATCCTGTTTTTATTCACAGTGGTTAAAAACTCAGTCATGTTTTTTACCATAGGCTTATTGTTATGAAATATTTAACTTTTTTCCCTATGATCTTTTTCTTGTTATTTTGGCATTTTGAAGGGTGTGGGTTTTTTTCTTCAAACATTTGCATTTATACATTTATTTGTTTCAGCTGGTAGTTCATGGGCTAAATCCATGAGAAACTTTGTATCCTGCTGTCTTTTTCTTGAGGAGGAAAGTACCACACATGAAGGCTGTACTTGCAGCCCATGCTGATTCCTGCATGTGGGCAGCAGTTGCAGCCTGAATCACTTGAATGTCAGAGTGCAAGAATAAGGTGGAGGGGGACCTTCTGGTTGTGCATTTGGCTTTGCTCTTTCAGCTGCTTGCTTCGCAGCAAGGTTGGGCAAACATAACTTGAGAAAGAAGTATTTTGTGCTTAAATCTTTGTCTAGAAAACTGAATCAAATGTGTGAATGTTGAGTGTTAAAATACTGCTTGGATGCTTGGTAAAAAACAGTTGTATGGGTTTTTGTTTTGTTTTTAGCAATTTTAAAATGAAACAAATTTGGTCAACATTGGCCATCATTCAGACTATTAATGAAATAATCAAATATTATTTGATACTTAATAATGTCGAGAAGGTGCTAATATAACTTTCCAAATTAAGGTATGGAAGAGAATTTAAGCATGTTATAGATTGTTCTAGCTTAGCACATCTGCCAATAGCATTGATTTTTAAAAGAAAAAAACCAGCTCTTATGCAGTGAAATCTGTCTGTACTGGCTAAGTATTTTAGCATCTGCAGAGCCCAACGTGCAGCTATGTATGGTCTTTGCTGAGACATCTGTAGTATATACAGGGCATGAGGATGAAAGAAATATTTGCTACTAATGTCTGCTAGAGAAATGAAAACAGCAATAATGCTATTTCTCTCTTATCTAGCATCCTTTGAATCTGAAGAATTCAAAGCACTCTAAAACTTAATTAAGTGGCATTAAAGCGTACCTCTATTACAGATTGACGGTATTCCCTTGTTTACAGATGGGAGAAGTAAAACTCAGTCCAGTATGAACATTGCAAGGTGAGCCCTTGAGAATAGCCAAAAATAAAACGCCACTTTTCTCCTTTAGACTTAGATCCAGCAAATGCTTCTGCGGGCGTTTAAATTTCTGCACTGCTCTCATGTGTAATCCTAAATACATGAATGAATACTGGTACATGTGAAAACAACAGTTAGGAGTCTTACGTGTTTCAGTCTGGGAAATGTAAAATCCCAAACATATTTGAGACTGGTTTTGGGCTTTGCATTCTTAAATATATTAATAACTCTATTTGCCCAGAGTAGTGATTTTTAAATGTCCTTTAATTAGCCAGAGGAAAGTATTGTATTTTGTTGCAGCTCTGAGACTTAGACATGATGTCTTGGTAAGTGTTCTTGTGCATTAATTTTATAAGTATGATACAAATGTTTCATAAATACTGAAGGATATTTGGAAACTGCAGAGTACTATGAGGCTGATTTCTCTAACTGCATTGCTGCTTATTTTAATACAGCCCCTCCAGTAATTTCTGCCATTTACCTTGCCTCAGTAGCCTTTACATGCATTTTCAGGCAGCTGAGCAGTGTGGTTTGCTGGGACTGTGTGAGACTTTCAGCCCTTCCTGGGTTACTGCTGAGCTGCTGCCTGGTGTGTTTGGGAGCCATAGGAAGGCTTTGTCACACACTTGCATTTGCTCTGTGAGTTTGTTTTAACATCTGGTTTTGCCATTCTGTGCTGCAGTGTAGAAATGCCATTGTGAAAAAACAGACAAGGGACTGCTGATATTCCAAAACGTTTTGGTGGCAATAATACCCAGCTGAGACAGGGTACCCTGCTAGAGACAGGGCAGCTTGAAATCACAAGAGAGGAACAAGCTGTTGAAAAAATAATTTTAAAAATGAGAAAACCTAGTTGATCATCTTCCACTCAGTCCACTTGTCACAACAATGCCACCTGTTTTGAATGCAGTGAGCTGTTAATATTTTAACTGTAGCTGATGTTAAATTAGTGAAATAATAACTAAAGTGTAGTTTATATGCCAGGGAAGTGCTCTGCAGGGAATTACCTTTTAAATGCCTAAATATAAATGCAGAAACACATACATAATGATATTTTCCCTTCTTTTTTTTTTTCAGCTGCAGAGAAATATACTCTTAAAAACCAGTTACATTGTAGTATGAGAAAGGGAGGAAAAACTTTTTTGAAAAGTATTTTAAAGTTTGCAAAATTATATGGTGTAATTAGTTAACCACTATCTATTTGGTGATTGTAATATATGTAGTGACCCAGGCAAAAGGGTGCTATAGTCACAAAGGAAATAATGCAGAATGACCAGCAACTTTCACGATTGTTCACATACTGTATGAATAAACCTTACTCATGTGTCATGCACATCACATAAAAGTACTGTATTCTATTTTTGCCCTTTGACTAGGATCTCAAGTGCCTGATAGGATGGCAAGACAGAAATTTTTCCTTGAAAATGCTCTTTGATGGTAGATATTGTTAAGGGAGCAGATACAAAAGAAATACTGATCACCCATCACTGGTGAGCAATACATCAAGAAGAGCTATGCTGTAGTGGTCAGGTGTGTGTGCTGTGTTCTTTAGATAAGCTGTTCGTAGGATTTTTTTGTTGTTGTTGCTTTGTTGAAAAGGAGCAATAATACTCATCTTGCCATACATTTTCTGAGCCAAAATTGACTTTATTATGCTCTAAGAGGCCCAGCAATTTAAATAGCAGCAGCATTTTCCCTACCCTGTGACTTGGTGAGAAAACAGGGATGTAGCTGAAATGAGGGAATGAGAAACATGGAGTCCAGGAGGGGAGGATAAAATTATGTATTTTCCACTTGGGTTGTAGCCAACAACAAAAAATAATCTAATTTCCTTTTTCATCTCTGTGTAATGTGGTGGGAATCCTAAGAAACAGAAGTATGGACAAGTACAGGGAGGAAAGATCCAAAGAGCTGGTTTGACTGTGTGTGTGGTCACTTGTGCAATCAAATCAGTCACAGGTTCCCCTGCCTCACCTTCTTCACATGCTGATAGAACCAGATTTCTCTGTTACTTTGGAGTCCTGTTAGGAGCAGCCACCTCCCTGATTCTATGGGAGATCATCTGCCAGGAAGATGACAGCAGATATGTTTACCAACAGCAACAAGGGACTTAGAGTAAATTGAAGGAAGATTTTTTTTTTTTTTTCATTTGCCTGAAGGAGTGAATGAAGTACTGAGATAGGAACTACTGTAGAGGAAACTGTAAACTGTGATTTTGTCTTGGTTATGATACATTAAAAGTTGCACCATTTTCTTACTTTAAAAATAGTGTGGTTTGTGTTGTTTAAAATTATGTATGTGTTTGAAAATAATTTGGCTGTAAATAAAAAAGTCCTGCCAAGTACACTGACCCTACATAGCTTTGTATTTAAATTTCTTTACTCCAGTGGTATGTAGAATGGTAGAATAAGGCTGATTTTTAATTAACATTAAGTTAATGTGTATATACATGCACAAGATGAGGTGCCTTGGGCCATAGAATGCTTACAGTCAAAATGAACATTGAAATTTGGGCTTGTTTGGAAATCCCAGATCATACAGAGAAGGAAAAATTCTTGATTAAAACCAGTCAGGATTAGAATGTAGAAAACCTTAACAGATGGGTATATGTGTTTTAGGACATGTGTTCTTTGATTTCTTTAACCAGAGATTCACATGCTGAATTGTTAACTCCATAACTGTTTCCAACGTAATTTCTTAGTGTTTTGGCTGAAACATCCCATGCCAGCCATTGTAGAGACAGGACATTAGACTTGGTTGGAAAGAGCAGTAGGATTTAGTGAGCCTCTCTGCTGTTTGTGGGCTGTTGGGATCCCTCCTTGGGCCTGGAGCATGGGAGGTGTAACTCCCAAAGTGCTTCAGACTGCCTACTCTGCCCCCATTTTACTTTAGCCCATCTCACCCTGCCCCAAGGTTAAGTTTTTTGTCTGTTCTGAGGGTCCTATTAATGTTTCAAAATAAATTTTCCAAAAGTGAATGTAGGGCTTCTACATGAAGCAATAAGACACATTTACTAAAGTTTTCTAGAACATTTTAATCAGTCTTAAGATTAGATTTAGTTTCCTAGGCTGGTCTGGTTTTTTTAAGACAGACACTGGCCTGTGCTGGAAGTACTTACAACAATACAGATGAGAGTTTAAAAATAAATATCTTGGTTTTCATTTGGGGGAAACCCAGCTGGGAAGAAAGTTTTGTTGCATGCTGAGTGATTGTAAAAAGGCCCTTAGACTATTAACCTTATCTATAGAAGTTTCACATACACTTTGTTAGCATTGCATCCCAATGAGTCTTTCTATTTGTGACTTCCAGAGCTGGGGATGAGGCAGTAGCTATCAAAAATACAGTTAGAGCTAATTATTGTGAAATAAGTATTTTATTGGCACAGATGACAAGAGTTGAGAAATAATCACTATCTTTCATCTGTGTATTTCAAATTACTTTCCAGATGAGCTAATTAGACTTCCTAGATAATTAGAAGTAACTTATAAATAAAAAATAGGAAGTGTTTTGCCTAGTACCACATAGTACATCAAAAGGTACCTAAAATGAAACCTGAGACCTAGTTCCACATTTCCTGCCATCAGCATGCAGTTGGGCTGTACTGGTGTTGCATCTAATTTGCAGAAGACCATGAAAAGTTGAGGACTCGAATTTTCAGATCTTGTTGCAGCTTGTACTTTATTGTACAGTATTTTACAGGGTTGCTGCAGGAGAGGAGCTGAGCTCCTTTGCTGAATCAAGTAATGCCTATTTAAGAAGACAGGCTGTGGTGGAAGTTTAAGGAAACTAAGAGAAAGTTTTGACATTGTTGATTTGAGTCTTGCTTTGAGAACAGTCTCTAGATTAAATAAACAGTAGTTTGATATTCCCCTGACTCAAAGGATTGCTTTACTTGAGGCACTGCATGTGCGTGAATGTTTTTTGTTTGTTCTTTGTTTGGGTGTTTTTGTGTGGTGGTGATGTTTTCTTTTTTTTTTAATAACTGAAGATCCCATTGATCCTGACATTTTAGTATTTGGTTTTCCTGATAATTTCTTTATCTTTGTGGAAGAATGGACTGGCATTTTGTCTGTAGATTACCTCCTCTTAGTTGCTTTGAATTGTCTTAAGAACTCAAATATGTTTTTCTTGGAGTACTGATGTTACTAATAATGCTGTCTCTACTGAAGAATGCCATAATCTTTTCAAACTGTATGCATGTAATTTATGAAGTATGGAGGGCTCAAGTGCTTTATATGTAATGAATTACTGTGCTCTTACCTCTGAACTTCCAGTGTGAAAAGTATGCTGCTGACTGTGCAAAGCTTACTGTGGCACTGGAGTGTGTAATGACACTCAAAAGCAGTAGGTGTTACTTCGAATGTCTTTGCTTATGTTTGAAATGAACCTTTGAGAGGCTTAAACCAAAAGTTGTTTCCATGACTCCTCAGTAATTTGCTTTGATGCATGTGCTTGCACAACCCTCTGGTGGCACCTTGTACAGTGAGCAGGGCTAAGATGCTTTGCTGAACCCCCAGGTGGGAGGAGCAATATGTGGACTTTAGAAAGAGACTCCTAGCTTGTAAAATTCTATCCACTTTCTTTGAAGTTTTGGGGAGACCATTTGTACACTTCTGTTCAGCAATCTGCCTTAGGGAAAGGCAGAATTAATGTTTTTATGTTATGTGGATCACAAAAAAAAAAGAAATTAGGTGGCATTTTTATATAAGAACTAAGAAAAGATAATTAGTGAGGTAAATATTTTTGCATAGTACAAGTTCGTTATGGTGGGAATAATGATACAAATTCTCTCTCTAAATAACAGCACACTTTTTTTTTAAGTTCCCCTGATATTAAGTAAGAACATGCAAAAGACTCAAATCTTACTACATCTTTGATAACTTTTTTTTAATTAATGGGAGTTATGTGTTTGCATACGTAAGCATAAGCGTTACTTGGCAGGAATTACTTCTTACCACATTGTTCTTAGGGTACGTGTAGAGAGGCAAATAAATTTCTCATGGGAAAAGTAGTGTTGGTGAACGTATGCAGCAAATCAGGGAATTAATTTAAATAATGAGTGGTGAGGCAACATGAACCATGATGAACAATAATTAATTTATCTTGAAGACAAATTCATCATAATTGAATTATAGATACTGCAAGAAAAATGGCACTCAATAGATAGACTTTTGCCAATAGATTACCGAGTAGCTCTTTTGTGTCCTGTGCATTCTCTATATGACAACATTATGACTCTACAATTCTGTCTTATTTAGAAAAGACTAAATAGCAGTTGTATTGGCAAGAGATCATTATTAAATTCCCGTTTTGTAATACGATCAGTTTCTAATACCTTTCTGCAAAATTATACCATGTTCTGAAAAGTTCTACCATCTTCACTGGTGCTACTTATGTAGCACTTATGTAGGAAAAGAAATTACTGCTTAACATATGCAAGGATAGCAGATTGTAAACATGTGGCATTCTTCTAACACTGATGAACTAAATAGCTGCAAGTATATCAGCTGAGTTCCAGTATAGGGTGGGATCCTTATAGGCAGCAAAATACATTGATAACTCATTAGGAAAGTTCCATTTTACTCTCTGGTATTCATGAGAGATTAAAGATCAGGTTTGAGGACAGCCAAGTAGACTTAGCATTTTGTTGCTGCTAGGAGCACTCCATCTTTTTCCTCCCTTGCTTGTTCCAATGTTCATCTCATACCTTGGTAAGTTGATTGAGGTTATCAACTTGCAGAAGGCTTGTTCTGGATAAGTTAGCTTCTGCCAGTGAATTAGCTTACTGAAGGGATTACATGAATCATAGCTCGTGCATAGAAGCATCAGGAATGTATGGCTGGAAAGGGGAATGCTAAGAGGAGTAGAGAGTATGGGACCTTTTTCCTGCAGCAGTTGATCTCTCACATCAACTCAGCTGGGTTTCTCTTACTTCACCGTATCATCTGACTGCACTAAATTGGTCAGCTTTCAGAATGTCAGTCTGTAAAATAATCAGTATTTTCAGAGAGGTGGGGCTACCTGAGAAGAGTGGTAACTAGAGAAAATTTCAGTCCTACTAACAATTAATTACTTGGTACACTGGGAATACAAACTTTCTACTGGTATGGTGAATGACTTTGTCTTTTGGAAGTTGTGATGGTAAACAGGAAAAACCTTTTACTTTCAAAGTATTTATATGCTTTATGTATTTACATCTATATAACTTTTATATTTCTTATTTACTAGTATTCAATCTATGTAATTAATTCAGTTGTTTCAGCCAGAGATACTGTGGATGTGTTGCAACAGAAACACAATGTATTTGTAGGGGCACTGGCCCTAGCAGAGTCATTCATGCCCTAGTTCTTCCTGGACTGGGATCAATAGAGAGTTCTGCTACATATGCCGTTACTGTACCAAAGAAGTATATGATGTCTGTCTCCTTAGGCAAACCAGAATTCTTTAAGCATCTGCAGGCATGGACTTATGTTTTCAGAAAAAAATACATGTATTTAGACTCATTTGCTGTATACTGTTGGATACTGGAAGTAAAAAGTGCAGAAAGCCTCAGAGGCTTGCTGTTCCTTAGTGCAGCTGAATAACAGGTATTCTCAGTGCTGTTTGCCTTTGCACAGTTGCTAGAAGAGGACTGGAGCTCATGCTGACATGGCTTACTCTTTTCTCTTTTTTTTTCCTTGTTATTCAAAGGCAGGATACAAAGGTATCAAGAGAGTCTGCCTTTTACTGACCTTCTAATTATCTGTGGACAGACAAGAAGTTGCATATTTCCAATTTAAGGTTGCAAAATGCCTTTGACTATATTAAACAGGATTTTAACATATCCCTCCACCTTTATAGTTCAAACACTATGTCTGTATTTTACTGGATTGTAGCTTTGCTGCTGAGACCCTGACGTTTCATTATCACAATACTGGTTTTCTTGTATTTCCAAGTATAGAGGACGTCCACACTTCAGTTATGTGATTCTCAGTAAGCATTTACACAAATGACAAGGCATGGTAAGTAATCTTTTGGGATGAGTATTTAAACTTAACAGGTTTGTTTCTGTGATTATCAACATAAGCATATGAAATAAACCGTTGTGTCCGACTTCCATCAAAAGCTTTTTTTAAAGAGCTCACAGAAGTAGCAGATTTGTTCAAGTGCCACAGAACATGATCAAAAATGACCACTGTAGTGTTAATTGTGTGTGTCAGCAGTGCAATGTTACCTCTTCCTGCAGTGACTATCTTGTTGATACTCGGGTATGAGTCTTCCTTGCTTTTTATTGGAGTGGATTGTAGTTTGCTAATGCTTTTCTTTAGGTATGTTCATGTTTCCTGCCTATACATGTCCCACAGGTAAACACCCTGTGAAATCTGTCTCAGTTTCTTGATTCTTTGATAAGAGGCATGTTCAGATATTGTCTCAGAACAACAGTTTTGTGAGAATTTCACAGGTAATAGCAGTATTGACAAAAAGTAGAGTTAGCTTTGTGGTGACAGTCTAAGAGTAGGAATCACAAGGTCAGAAATCTATTCCTGCCTTTGTCCTAGACTTAGTTCTTAGAACAGACAAATCAGAGCACATCCCTGCTGTGAAATAGAGATTGTACCTGTCTGCTTAAAAACTGTATAAGTTTGTTACCCTCTCTAAAGAAGGTTGTAAAAGAACTGCAAATTGCCATTTCAACACTGCATTTCATTTGAACTCTGGATTTTCACTGTGAAAGAAAATTAGTATTTGTTTTATTGTCTCGGACCCCTTTGGATCCAAAGTACTGCAGCTGGAAAAAGACTTTTCCATACCCAAAGTTTGCAATTTTCTTTCTTCTTTCTCATATGTTTTGAGAATGTTCTGGTGTTGCTGCATCTGTGTCTGTCAGTTATTCCTTATTAAAATTAGGAAAATGGGAGAGAGAGAGATGTTAGTGTCACTTTTGTCCTTGTACTTCTCTTCACTGATGATCTTTGAACTTTACAGATTGGAATATATTAGTTACTTTATATAATTTTTGCTGTTAGTATAAAAATTTTGAAGCCACTGGCTATTTTTTCCCTTTTTATTGTTATATTCCTTTGTTTGGCTTTTATAAACTTTCCAACCCAACCTCTGTTTTAATTTACTTCAGTGCTGCTTTGCTTCTCTCTCTGTATCAGGAAAGTCTGAAAGTGAGGACAAGTCCTCAAGTGTTCACTATATGGAAGTGTTGCTTGTACCTTTGAAGTCTCTCAAAACATGCTCTTCACATCATGCTCATCTTTTATAACTCGTTAGCATCTTTTTGGAAAAGGTTGCTCTCCCTAGGTTAGGGGAGGGAGGGTGAGGGAGGAGGAGGACCCCTGTTTAGTCTTTTCATGTGTTTTGTTTTAGCCTTCTGTATTTATAATGGTTGGCTTGAATGTGAGCACCTTCCTGTGGGTGCCACTACCTATTTTTACCAGACGTCCTTCCTTGCATTGAAGACTTAAAACATCATACTTGGAGATTAACAGATAAAGCAATTAACAAGGCTTCAAACAGCCTCTTGGTGGAACAAATATGTTTAAGCACTTTACACTGTGTTAGTAAATTGCTGGAAGTTTGCTCCTTATGCTTTATTTTTTCTTGTTTCTTTGGACTCTCTTGATAAGTTACCTATTTCTGGAGTAACAGAAAGATTAGCAAATTACATAAATATAAAAAATACTAATTGTTCCTTTTTTGTTGCATGGGGCGTCTGGTAGGAGTTTAAAATAACAAACATCCATCCAGGATTGTTTTTCTGGTTCAAATGGCAACTGTTTGAAACATCTGCTGACTAGTAGTGTGTGTGTAACATGCTGTATTAGAAGCCACATTTGTGTGGCTGAGTTGTATCTGAGCCAATGTGTTTTAGTTACTGGATTTTTACAACACGCCATGCTGCTAGTATTGTCTCAAAACCTGCACTTCTGACTTATGCTTCTCAACCTGGAAATGTGTAATTTGGCTAAAGGAGATGATATTTTCTTCAAAATATGTGTAGCATGTAGGTATGGGAGAGGCAATGAACTGTGCTGTAAGTCCTGTTATGTATTCATTTTTGAGCTAAGCATGTTGCTGTTGATCTTGCTAAGCATTCCTAGATCTTGGCTGTGACTGGGTTTAGAAATGGGGGTCAGCATGAGTTAAAAACAGGTTTTGAACATGCTTCTAACAGTCTTGTTTATCCTTGTTGTTTCCTACCTCCTTTGTTGGTATATTAGTATAAATCACTCTAACTTGCTTGAAGGAAATGGAGCAATGCTGAATAACAACTGCTAAGGAGTGACAAATCTAATGAAATCTCAGAAATCTTTTAGATGTGAAGAGACAAATATAAATACTGGCAGTTGTGAGAAACTTTTTACACATCAGTGAGGTAAAATGAAATAATACAGAATAATGAAACAATACTTTTGTTTTCCTCTTTCAGTGGTTTTGAAGAATTCGTCATAACTTGATAAAAGACAATATCTGTTTTCCATCTAAGTCCAGATCTTACAGCCAAAATGGGTTGAATTCAGAGGAAGGATTCCTGGAGAGGGTGGTTTTCAGTTGACCTTATGTTGCCAAGGCCTCTTTTGGGTTTTTTTTTTGATCGTTTCCTCAGTGTGTGATACTGCTGCAGCTTTCTTAGGCCTCGAGCCAGAAGGTGATTGTGATGCTCAGAAATCATCTTTCCATGTCGCTGACACTATGCTTCTCCTCCCTTCAGCTTCCTCTTGAGCATCAGAAGACAAGAACACAGAACACCATGCAGTGGTTGATCTGTTCCAGGTCCCTAGAACAGTCTATGCAGTGGCAAGGGTCTGAAAACTGAGATTCTCAAGTTGTGCCTTCATTGTAGTTTAGTCATTATTCAAATGTCACTGAAGTTTATTGCCTTTTAGTTTTTGTATCCTCAACTGTGAAATGGTACTGTTGATAACACTCAATATTTATGTGTGTAGTGGTAGAAAGATAGTAATTCTAAAGGTAGGATTGTTTGTAAGAATCCTTTATTTCTTAGGAATAACAAAAATTGTACCCCCCTTGTTATTATTCTTGGAATAATTTTTTTTTCTGAATGGGAAAACATTCTTGGGAGATCTCCATGAATTTGCATGTTTGTCTTAGTCTTGAGACATTTGACAGCAATGCCAAATAACACTGGAGCTATTGTTAGAAGGTAACCTGATACTGTTATTGTTCCACTTAAGTGGAGTTCTGTGAGTCGATGCCAGCTCTCCTATTGAGGGAATTCAGTCAACTGGAAGAGTTTTTGGTTTCCTGCATTATTAGCTGCCAAGTGAATGAGAAGAACTCTTTTAATCCAAGTATGTCAGCTTACTCAACAAGCACCTGAAGGAATGAAACATAAATGAATTGTCCTTTGCAGGGGAGATACCTGGACTGTAAGTCACAAATGACAAACACAGTTTTTGAGATTGTAGATTTCATATACATAGAGTAAATATACGTTTCTTTCAAAAGATGATTAAATTAATGTAGAGTGAGGCACTACAACATTTCACTTAAGAATATTAATAGAGAGGAAGAGCAGTTAGTTTGGATCAACTGCATTTCATGGAATTCAAAAGAAATTTTGTTCTGTTTCAGAAAATTTTCACTGGTTGTTTTACCAGATCTTTTACACATGTGCATGCCAGATGGATACCAAATGACTTAATTCACTCACAAAATCAGGAGAATTAGCTGCTTCAATTGACTTGAGTGACAAAATACCTTCATATTGAACTGCTTTTCAAAATCTGGATTTCTTAGAACAAATTGGAACTGTTAGCTGGACTTGTGTTGTTCAGTTACTTTAATTGAGTTTAATTTTTGGGCCAGAGGCTTAAAGCAAAATGAAAAAGGAAGTGGTGTTAAGTAAAACTTGGAGATGAGGGGATCACTATTTTACATTTAGGTTGTAGAAACTGACACAGAGAGACCAGTTTGTAGCTTTTGAACATTCATTGCCACTGCGTAGCATTAAGTAGTCCTCTCTAAGTCATACAAGCACAATTTTTAGACATGTTTCTGTTTACTTCTATGGCACATATGACATATCATATTTACCATTTAAGAGGAAATAAAGGAATAATAATAAAGGAAATATTGGCAATATTTATGTAGAATCAAGTGTTTTCTTTTCAGCCTAATTACATGTATTATGAAACTTTTTATCCTAAAGTATAGGGTAGAGCTCCTTGTAAACAAACAGCTTTGTAAATGAACAAAGAACTTTGTATACATTGGTATGAAAAAGATTATGGAATTAAAGGTAGTGTTGTTTGGTTTAGACTGCTGAAAAACAAGTGCTTGGCTGATGTTGACTACAACTATAAGTAAATTTCACTATTTTTCATGAATGCTAACTAGATATAGTGTAGAATATGCAACAAAGCATATGAATGTTACAGTCTAAGTTTATTGTTAATTTTGTAGCAGCATTCAGTTGACTGTAGGAAATTTCTTGAGGATTGAGGACCAGATAAAGTTACTTGACTGCTCTCAGTCACTAATCTTCAGGGAATTGTTTTTGGTGCTTAGGCCTAATTTCATAGGGTGCAGTGAATTTGTATTCACTGTATTTATTGTAGGTATTTTATTTATTAGATATATTACAGAATCACAGAATAAGCTGAGTTGGAAAGGACCCACAAGGATCGAGTCCAGATCCTGGCCTGGCACAGAGTCACACCCTGTGCCTGAGAGCATTGCCCAAACACTGCTTTAACTCTGTCACATTTAGTGCTGTGACTTCTTCCCTGGGGAGCCTGTTCCAGTGCCCAAACAACTCTGGGTGAAGAGCCTATTTCTAATATCCAACCTAAAACTCCCCTGACTCAGCCTCCTGAAGGGAGGTTGTAGACAGGTGGGGGTTGATCTCTTCCACCGGGCAGCAACTGGCAGAACAAGAGGACACAGTCTTGAGCTATGTCAGGGAAGGTTGAGGTTGGATATTAGGAAAAAAAAATTCACTGAAAGAATAATAAAATACTGGAATTGTCTTCCTAGGGAGGTGGTGGAATCACCGTCTCTGGATATGTTTAAAAAAAGACTGGACTTGGCACTTGGTGCTATAGTCTAGTTGTGGTGTTAGGGCATAGGTTGGACTTGATGATCTTAGAGGTCTCTTCCAACCTCATTATTCTGTGATTCATGCCACTCCCTTGGGTCCTGTTGCTGGTCACCACAACGAAGAGGTCGCTGTTTTTATAGGTTCTGTAAAGGAGGAGGATGAACGCAATCTTGGCAAAGTTGCAGTGAATGGTTGTCTCCAAACATCTGTGCTTCCAATATCAGCAACTAATTAAACAAAATCTTTGTGTACCTGGCCCCCATAATACTTGGGAATTGCATGTTGTGGTTGGCTGTATTTCTCTGCAGATGCAGGGTGGCTTACATAGGGAAAGTGTTTTCTGCTTGTGGCTATTGTAATTGATCATATAAAATAGTAAAAATTTATCACGTATTTCTGAAAATGTTATATGCAGATTTCACTGGGTGCTGTTTCATGCTGTTGGCACTTACCCAACCTGTGTCGAATCAGAATGAGCTGGGCAAAGCTTTCAGACTATCTGGTCCACCATATGCTCATTGGGCAACCTGTTCATTAAAACTGGAGTATGTGTTCCATTAAAATTGAGACAAGTCTCAGAAATACAAGTCAATGATGTCAGCTGAATGAGTTCACTCAATTTTTAGTTGGTATTTTTAAGATCAGAAAGTGTATAAATTCCACTATTTCTTGCCAGGTCCTATTTAAAGGGCAGCTTCTATTTCTGTATGAATGGAAGTTCTGGTAGATCAGCCATCTTTATTAGTAGACAGTGGGAGCTTTGAACCATATTCCTTTGATAAACTGGTTGGAAGGAAGGATTTCACTCAAGGGAAACTTGGTTTCATGGTGTCTTTATAATCCTGACTGTAGTCATCCTTAAAACACATAATTACATCATGGTGTTCCCAAGTGTGCTAGGTGTTTTGAAGTCTGTACTGTGAAAAATTACTCAGACATGTGGAAGGAAGAGGAAATATGTAGCAAGTGTGGTCATAGTAGTTAAGTAGGTAATGGCATGAGGTGAAGTGACTTTATGGTTTTCTTAGGTTTGAGTTTTTGTTTTCTTGTTTTTTTTGGATTTTTTTTTTTTTTTTTTTTGGTGTATGAGAATAGCCAGATTTGGGAGAAACTTCAGGCTTGTTAGAGAAAAAGGGTTTTTTAATAAGGCTAAGAGTGATAGAGATGAAGAAGGGAGTTTGAGGGAAGGGGTGTGTGTGAATGCTGAATCTGTAAGGAGGTCTGGCAGAGGAAATGTGCTTGGCTGGCTTGTCATTGCTTTCCATCCTTTTTCCTCTTCCTTTTCTAGTCAGCAATTATTTTCCTTCTATCTTGCTGAACCCTCACAGCACCTGGAAAGATGCTGATAAATAGGCAAAGAGCTGCCTACTTTTTCTTTGGGAGTTGTCTTCAGCACTGAGTTTTCTGGGCTCCCAATAAAGCTGCTGTGGTTTTCTGAGCGAGGACCATGGCATGTCAGGCTCCAGAGCTGTCATGGAAGATTCCTAGCAGAGGGGGAGTCCAGGGGATGGTGTGAATCTCTTCAAGATTTCTGGCTCCAGAAACTCAATATTTTATGGAATTAGGACTTCCAAATTTTTTCCTCTTTCCTTTATGGGCAGTATTTGCAAGTGACTTGACATCTTTGGAAGTATTTAATTCTTCAGACAAAACAGGAACTGTTTTACCTCTAGATAATATCTCTGTTGTCATCAGAGATAAGCTTCATTGCGGGTCTGAGCAGGTGCAACTGTATTGACTTGAGAGAAGTTGCACACATATTTGCCAGAGGTGAATGTCTCCTGTTTCCACCCACATAACAGTTGGGTAAATAATGATGCACACAGTTCTCATAAGGGGATTATAGCAAAGCCACAATGGAGTTTATTCAGTTTTGATAGAATCAAGTGACTTCACTTTATAGGCTGATATGTTTTACTACCATACTAAGGATTCAGGTCTGAACCAGATACAACTCATTTCACTTGTGCACACAAAGTATTTAACTGACTTTGAGATACATATTTTCTGTCGGCTCAATTCTGAGTTATTTGTGCAGGCATGTTTAGGATCAACCATCCAAGTTCCTCTTATGTCTAAAAGGGTCTAAATTAAGAGCTTGTGATGCAGCAGTTGTTATTGGCATGGGATACATACAGAGGTGAAAATAAAATATTAAACTTTTCTGCAAGCATGTCTTAAGTTGTATTGGTGTGTTTATTTGGGACTCAGTATGAGGGGGTAGGCAGGGGGGCTTGTCTTTCCCAGACTCTCTATACACTTCATTAAGGTTACTTTATTTATATTACAAGGTCAAATGTGATCTTGGTGCATAGGCCCCTGACTTAAACAGAAATTCCCTTGATTGTTAGTGAGGCTTTTTCCTGTGCTGCCCCCCCACCCCCCTCAAGTTACTCTCTGACGTCTGGCCTGATTGAAAACAGGCAGAAACTGGCACAGAGCAATATTATGTCATCCTGTGCTTATATTTCCTACCCACTCATTCTTTATTTTAATGTTATATGAGGTCTTCAGCAGAGTGTGACATATTGTTATAATTACATCATTTGGAAATGTGTTTATCCCCAAGAGTTGTAATTTGATTTAGGAACTGTTTTCCCTGCTTTCAGTCTGTTATTCATAGCATAGCATGACCATCAGGCTTCTGCAGCAGGACTTGACACACCACTTTAAATATTTGCAAACCGTAACACAAGAGTCCATTGATGCATGTGGGGAGGAAAGAAGGAAGGGAACATGATTTAAGATTTGATAAAATTCTTGCAGGTTGAATAAACTCTAATAATATTATGGTAGTTTCTATGACAAGCATTCTTTCATTCATATCTCTTTGCCATATAAACAAGTGCATTTTTGAGAGTGTTTTTATATGTTTCTGTAGGGTGCTTGTAATGGAACTACATGTCTGGCCCTTAGGCTTGTGTAATGGGAAGCAATAGCTCTTGGACTGTGTTTGTTAAGAAAATTGCTGCGACTTTTAACCATGTGTTCTGATGCCTGTAGAAAAACTTATTTAGTTAGAACATAGGAGTAAAAAAAACTTCAGAATAGTGTTCAAAACTGTCAGATCTGCTCTAGGACTTAAACAGCTGTGTAAATGTGGGAAACTGCCATTTCTATGATGATAAGAAGTAGAGTTCTGTGGTGCGCATCAGGCATGGAAGAGCTGCCCTCAGAGATGTGAATTTTAAACTTGGTCCATGTTTGTGAGTCCTGCCATTGCACAAAATGTATGTGTCATAACAATATATCACAAGGTCCTGAATAAAGTGTGAGTTCTGCATTTAGAATGAGTAAACTAGAGCACTTCCTGCAGCATTGTTTTATTGTCTCTGGTGATTCTGTTTGCTTTTCAGCTCCCTGCTTAATGAATATTGTTGGGTTTTATATTGGTTCATATGAATTGAGAGAGAGAACATCAAAACAAATGCATTAAGGCCCACTAATCTCATCTTTTGTAACTATTATGGGATTACTCATGTGAAAGGAACTTGGTAGGGCTGTACCTGGGACTGTGTGGTTTGTACTGTATTATTCAGGCATTGCATATGCATTTCACTTACGTTTTCCTTCAAGGAAGAAACATTTACCACATATTGATCAAGACTTAAAGTTCAGGCATGGAAAAAGAGTAGGGCTTAACTTTTCCCACACTTGATTCTAAACTGAACCAGAATACATTTGTCTCAGTAGTGAGCCTAGACAGATCTGATGGTGACTCCTGATTTTCAGATATATATGGCCTGATGTAAAGGTGGACTCTGTGGAGTATTCATAAAGCACATAGATCCCCTAGGGAAACTTCTGGCTTCTCTGCTGGCCTAACTCTGCTATCAGCCTGTGCAACTATTGGTGACAGTTTGTGTCTTATACAAAAATATCTTACTCTTTAAGTGTAAGAAGAAAAGTTCTTGCTTTATGCAAAATGTAATATTATCACCGTTTGCTGCTTTTGTCAGGTAATCCTCAAAGAACAATAGTGTTTATTTGGGTCCAGAAATGGGCCTCTCAGAGCAAAGTGAAGGTCTCATTCAGGATTAGATCTGTGTTTCCTTTGCTGAGTTCTAATTTTAGTTGTGGACTTGGGGTGCTGAAGGGAATGCAGCTGGTTTGGCATACTGATACACCATCCTTTCCAGCTCCCTTGCTGCCTTGTGTTCAGGGTTGGGAAGATTCAGCAGATGCTGCTCTTGTAGTCTAGCTGAATCTCATGAGCATGAAAGCATACACCTTGCAGAGCTTCAGGTCAATAATCTTAGTTTCTGACATCTTCCTGTCTTTTAAGCTATTAAAAAATTGTATAAAGCTATGGGTGTTTTTTATTATTCTGCTTAGCAGACTTAAATTTGCCTGGTCATCCGAGTTGCCGAGTTCTTCATCAATTCAGGCAGACATTTAAATTCCTCTTACACTCTATCAAACTCCTTTTAACTGGGCATGGTTTTGTCACTTGGGTTTGTGTTATGTCGAAGCATAGGAAACAAATTCAGGGACTCTTACTATTCAATTTTTTGGTTTTACTCTCGCTTGCACTGCTTTTGTGGTGGACTTCAAAATTTTGCTGGAGTTACTTGTTAATGTGATTTCCAAGTCATAAACCTGTTCACTGAAGAACTTCATGCCATATATGCATAGAGATACCTCACACAAAATCCTGTTTTAGTTCTGCCAGAGCCTTGGAGTCCAGGTCCATGTTTATGAAAAGGCTTTGCTTTTGTATTTCTTGGAAAGTGTATGAAAGGTGTTAGGGTAATAATTTTCTCATTATTGTGCTGTTTGCTTCTAGATGCTTCTTGCTTTCTGCAAAAAATTATTTTTGCCCTATACTCTTAAATTTCTCCTCTGGCCTTTTTCTTCATTGTCAGTTTAAATTGCTGCTGTAAATTACCTCTCTTTTTTAAACTTGCTTTTTTAGTTTTCACTTGGAAGATTGGTGTGAAAAAGGTGACTGGTTTCAGACATACTTGCATTAAATCTTGACTCTAAAACCAGAGAAAATTAGTTTTTTGCAATCATTCTCACAGGGAAAACTTGGAATTATTTTCAGTGTTTCATAACAATGAAGTGCAGCACAGCTGTTGGAGAAGAGCTGGCTGGAGGCTGGCTTTAAGTCTGGTATTATGTCGGGCAGGAACAAGCGTGATGCTTAATCAAGAAATCTGTTTTGACACTGTGGATTAACATCAGTGGATATGAATGTTAAAGAGAAACCATTGAAGTTAGATGTAGATATTTGAAATAATTTCTTTTTACAATGGCAAAGAATTACATTGAAAACAGCAGTGTCATTGAAATGAACAGAACCTGAATATATTTGGTTTTCTATGTTAAAAAAACCTTTGTGTAATGCATCCCTTAAACTCCTAAACAGTTTTTTTTTTCTCTCTTTGTAATCTCATGTGTTTTAAAAGGAGGCATATTTAGGATTAGTGTAATGATCTTTTAAGTATTTTGGTGTTTAAAAAATGTATTGGTTATTTGAATAAAGGCTGACTGCCACATGAAAACTATAGTAGCTCATGGCCTTGAGCTTACACTTTGCCCCAAAAGTTTTGTTTACATGCTAAGGGACCATGTGCAAAATGCTTTCTTTGAGTTTCTTTTTAATCTTGGGAAAAATGAGACACTGGTGTCCTCTTAAAAAAACCTACTCTATTAAATAGCTATTATATAAATAGCTAAATGTAGTTTGTAATACAATAATGCATTTGCTATGAAGTCATCAAACTTCTATTTCTTTTTTGCATATGAATGGGAAATTAATTCTGCTGAGATCTTATATCTGCCAAAAATGTGGTTTATTTCAATCTATTATTTCAAAAATATTTTTGTAAATTATTTATGAAGTGATGATTTATATTAATGTGTAGAACTTGTTATTGTCACCTCATTTCTGCTGTGCTTCATTATATTTAAAATTCAAAATTACGTGCTGAGGATGTTTAGTGGATGTCATGGTCAGACTGCGTCAGCAAACAGTGTATTTTTTTGGTGTGTTTTTTTCTTGCCTCTGATTTCTGGAGTTAGTCATGTTTATGTGTTGTAAAGTAGTGGCAAGTAATGCTGGATGACATGGTTACAGGAAAAGATTACAAAGAATGGGAAGAAATGTTCAAGTCAGAGTGAGTTGCAGATCTTGCTTCCTCCTTTTGTGGAAAGTGCAGGTACACTTTTGCTTGTATGTATTGACCAAATTAATCTTCTGTGAAACAGTCCACTTAAATACATTTTTTGATCTCCAGAGTCTAGTTGATAAATCCATATCTCCGAGCAGAAAGACCACATAAAATTAATAATCTGTTTTATTTCTTGAAGTATTTTAAAGTAAGTCTTTATATTTGTCTGGCTCAAACATGTTTATTATGTTTTGCATCGAGGCAGTTTATTAGTTAGAGAAATGGAGGGCAGTTAACTGCTTTCTGTTCATAAATTACTTGAAAAAGACTAGTTTCTAAAGATGAAACAACCAGCCACTAGAAACTGAATTTCACTGCCTTTCAATATGAACCCTAAGATTCCCTTCAGCTTCAAATGATCACTTTCATGTACATACCTACTTCACATTGAAGTGTTCTGGTATTTGTAGAGGAGTTTTTTTGAGGACAGTATTTCAAAAACACTGAGGAAGAGCAAAGCATTAATGTTGTTCCTCAAATGTTTACCTAATAGAAGAATACACTGAACTAACAAATATTGAAGAGGAGTATGTCCAAAACCCCAAGGTTTCAGCCCTTGTGTTTATTGTCATCCTCAGGCTCTTGGCTAATTTCTAGTTGTGTGTAATGTCTCAAAACCAGGGCACTAATTCAGAGGTAATTATCATATGATCAAGCTGTAGTTGTTATTTTAGTGCAGATTTGGGAAATTAAAGTTGACAGCTGTTTTCCAGCTGCATTTCAGCTGCACTCCATTAAAAGGAAACAGAACAGAGAAGCAACAGCAGCTTTACAGCTGTTTTTTTTCCATCATTGCTGAGCTTGGTGAAGTTGCCATATCTGGTTGCCCTGTGAAATATTTACCATGTGTCTTTGGAGCCTAAGTAAATAAAACAGGAAAAGAAGGTTCAGTAAATAGATGAAAAGATTGAAAGTAGTAGACTGAACACAGAAACATATGTATATGCACTTGGCTCTGCTATATATTTAAGAGCTCAGCTATTAATTCCTGCCAGACTTTTGTGTAGGATGGATCAGAAGTTTCTAGAGAGGTCAGTTCCCTGAAGTAAACCAAGTTCAGGATACATTCAGTAACTTCCCTGTCACTACTAATTAAAAGCTCTCATATATCTGATAAATAGAAAACAGTTAAAAGAATTTTAATAGGCTGTGATTTTTGTAAGAGCTGCATAGCCTAGGTTGTTAATTGCTAAAGCCAGAAACCTTGGGTCAAAACACAATTAGAACTATAAGTGATTGCTCTGTAGAAATGAAAAATGTACAAGCTCTACAGATGAAAGCTGAGGTACACTGACAGTCTGGGCTTCCATTCTAAAATTGAATTTTACCTCCCATTTAGAAGTATTTGATTATCATAGGGGTGGTGTCTTTCAAAAGCTGCCAACCGATTCAAGAGCTATTGATGCTAAAGCAATATCCTGTAGTATGTAATTATTTTGATGCAAAGTTTTCTAATATTCTCTGATTTGTTTTGCTGAATTTTTATTTAGGCTCGCAGCATTTGTGTTTTAACTGAAAAGAACACCCAGTGTTTGTGTCCTCTCAGTCTGCCACTCCAGTCTGAATTCATGCACATGGTACAGTTGAAATCTCTGTTTCTTTGATACCTGGATGAAAACTTTGTGGTTTGGATATTTGAGAGGAAAGCATCAGATGTTTGTTTTCAGTGTTACAAGTTGAAGTACTTGTGAGGTGATGCTACTCAATTTTTTCTCCATCCTCTCCAGTGCAAAAAGAATCTGTTTTCTAGAAAAAAATAAAGATGCCATTCCTTTGGGCAGCAAGCAGTTCAGAAATGGAAAAAGCACTGTGGGTCAGTGTTGGAAAAATGGCTGATGAATGATTGTGTGTCTCTTTTTCATCTTGGTATCCTGTCATTTATCTTCATAATTGCAGAATATTGATTAATGAATAAATTAAAGAGATAATAAATCGTCTAGTCATCTTCTAGTGCATCTTTAAGTGCTGTGCTGCTGCATGGTGTGAATGCAGGACTTTAAAGAGAGCCAGGAGCAATGTCATGAGGATAGGGAACACATGGACCACATTGATAGGAAGCACGTAATTGATACTTAAGCAGCTTTGAGTGAGCTTGATGAAAAATGACCATAAGTGGGATGTACATTAATAATATGACTGGAGCTCTTGGCAACTGAATGGCTGCCTCTGTGTCTTTCTTTGCTGGAGCTTGCAAGATGCATATACAGTGATAGTAATGAGTGGGGAAAAATAGGGGTATAGCTTGAGTTAGCCCTTTCATTACCTTGTTAAGCAATCCTAACTTATGCCTGTTAACATGAAAAATGTGGCTTGTTTGAATGTTTGAATTTAAAAAAATTAATAAAGCAAAACCACTTTTCACATAATTTAAGCTGACTGGTGGTTCCACAGTACACAAAGCTCTCTTTTTTAGGAATTGCTGCATTTTTTTCATATTTTGTAGATTGAATTGTTAAAATTTCTCTTAAAGGACTCACAATTGTCTTCACTTAAGTCCTAGAATTCTTCTGTAATGTTTCATATTAAATCAGTTGTAACTATTTCTCTGATCAATAGCTCTAGTCAAGTAAGAGAAGTGGCCGCATCTTCTGAGTTAGACAAGTCAATTACAAATCTTTCTTATGCTTATCCTTTCCTGCTTAAAGGACTAATTATCTATTGCAGACATAAAAATTCTGAAATCTAGTTTATTTCAACAAGAACAGTTTTAATTCTGTGTTGACAAATATTTCACTTGGGGATTTATTTATTTAAATATTTTAGTAACAGCTGTTGTACTGGAAGAGAACAGCAGTGGTTTGTGTCTGGAAGCAATGCCATGCCTGTTCTTCTTTACAAACTGTTCTTTTGAACATTATTCAGGAAGGGGATGAAGAGTTAATGATTAGAAAATTGATAGAGGGGGTTGTGCCCATCAAACTGAGGAACTGAAGAGTATGCACATGGCTTCCTATGCTGAGTGTACATATACCAACAGAATAAAGTTTGCACTTCCATAAAAACATCTGAACTTCAGTGGTGGGAAAAGGCTATAAGACTTCAATCATTTGAAAAGGCTATAAGACTTCAATCACACTTCTACATTTTACCTTTCCAATCCCAGTCAGACCAAGACAACTCCTGATATACTGCAAATCAAAATATGAAGATTATAATGGGCTCTAATGTAACTTTGTAGCCATTTTTGGAAGATTTTTCAGCAAAGGACATTGCAGAATTGAGACAAAATGGTTGTAATTGAAAGGTTAGAGCCAGGGCAGTTGGGTGGAAGCAGAATGCATATTTGGGAGGAAGAGTCCCTACATGCTATAGAAAAATATCAAAAGGGATAGCTGCAGATTTCATAAGGTAATTGGATGCTTGTGGCCTAGATACTATTTTCAAAAGTGATTCAGGTCAAAACCCCCAAATCTTTTAAGTCAGTGACATGTTGCAAATTAAATACCTTGGCCACTTCTTAAGAAAGTTGAATTCTTCAGCCATTTATGGCCTGGTGTGGCTCAGCAGAGCAACATCAATCTGTAACCTCCATGAAGTCTGTACAGAAAAACCTGGTAGTCTTAGGCTTAGTCTTTCAAGTACAGAACCCAGTTTTATGGCAGTCCAGTCCATTAGTGGCAAGCTAATACTGGAGTTTTCAACCTTCTGACTGAAGTTTATTGTCAATGGATGTTTGTTTGAACCTTTCGTCATCTACAGCGGCTTCTCCTTTTGAAGGCTTATGCATATTTCATGGTAGGTTAGCTGAAAAGCAGGAGCAGCCTGTCTGACCTGAAAGAACACTAGTTGTGTTGGGATTTTAATGAATACATGGCAGAACATTCTGCAGCTGTTGCCCTCAAGAGGAAAATTACCAGTGTCTGTTGAGCAGGCAGAATTATTTTTAAAACCACTAAACTGTGTGCTCTAATACCAAGCAGATAAGCTTCACAGATAAAACTTAATAGAAAGAATTGCATTATGACAAAGGTGGAAAATTGATTAAGTTTGTTTATATGAGAGGTGACAGGACAGCTCCTGTGGAGGAGGATAGAGTTTCTTGTGACTTAAGGCAGTTCATCAGGATTTTGCTGCTGGGAGAAGTATGTGATCATCAAAATCAGTCAATAAAAATGCTGACATTATTTTTGTCAGCTCATTGGCTACTATGGCATCTCTGTGAGTAAAATCTCTGATGCACAATTGAAGGAAATATGCATGTAATCTTGTCAACATACTTTATCCTATGTTTTTGTCTTGCTTCATAGTCTGTTATGCTCATTTATTACACTTTATTTCTGATTAGACTGTAAACTCAGTGTAGATGACTTTTGTTTGTATAGATTTTTATATAACAGAATACAGCAGTCTTGCTGCTTGTCAAGTCCTTTTACTCAGGTTCAGTGAGATACTGCATTCTGCTTTTCAGATCACCTACGTTCCAATCGAGTTTTCAATTTTATCTGAACATAGACCAAGGCCTCCAAAACTCTTCTTTGGTATCAGCATATGTAACAAATGGAGTGTGAGATTCTACCTTCAAAAATCAAAACGTCAGCTGGGAGAACTGTTCTTTAAAAGATTGGTCCTTCTTATCACATTACAAGATAGTTCTTATATTTGTGCCATGAAATAGAAGCCTGAAGATTGGGATAGTTTTATATTTTCAATGAATGAGCCCTCACCTCAAACAAAAATACAGTGGAAGTGGTCAGGATAGACAATGTGGAAAAATGGGAGGACCATGTGTATTATGTAGCTGCCTAATAGAGCTAAAGTGGCTGATTTTGCTCATAAAAGGCTTTGTCACACTGGAGTTTTTACCAGCATATGGCTGATGTTGCTGCTGTTGTTTGAGGCTTGAGCTGATGTCTCAGCTCTCTGTATCGATTAATTCTTCAGTGCAGATTCGATTTAAAAGATAATTAAAATACTTCTGTGTGGGTGAGTTGGACACTGGTTGCTAATGGAGATTATTTGGTGTTGGCAGTGTTAGGCAATTTTAAAGTTGATACCGCCTAACTTCCAAAGTTGTCAAAGAAGTTGGTGGTGGGCTGGAGTGATTACAGTACAGTGCTGTGGGGACTGAGACTAGAGTTTAGGAATATTTCAGCCTTGTGTTCAGAGCTGGCATGTTCTATAGAAAATATTTATATGAACATATGGCTTAATAGCATGAGATAATCCATGACTGGACTTAAAAACAGACATGGGCTTAACAAACTTTTGAAGCCAGAAAACAAGAAAGCAAGCTAGGGTATGGATGGGCACTGGAATATTTTTTCAGGCCATGAATTTAAGAAAAGGGACTCTTGATTCCAGTTTAACAGGGGATAAAAAGGTTCAGAAGACAGAAATAGGCATAGATACTGCTCTGTCTGCTGTAGTCTTTTTCATACTTTATATATTCAATTTTTCTGCTGCTGTTTAAAAAAGAAACCCCTAGATAACTATTTGTGAATGCTTTAGGTAGTAGATGAGATAAAATGTGTTGCTTTTTAAATTTGTTATGAAGCTTTGAAAAATCATGGGACAAACAACTAAGGAAGAGCATCTTAAGCTCTGAATCTTCCTTACCTTAATCTGAAGTAATATTACATTTGTGGGAGATATACACTACCGCCCCGCAGGGTGAGGAAAAAGATGGTTTTGTCATATAGCATTCAGGTTTGTTCAAGTTGCAAAGATTGCACAATGTCAACTCAACATTTTGTCCTACTGAGAAATGCTGAGAAGGGAAACTGGAGTGGTTTCACTAGAGGTCTTTTGTCATCTTTTTACTTTAAAGCACTCAGGACACTGTACAAGAATGGATACTGAAATTTGATGAACTGAATACTGAAAACACTTCATAGAAGCAGATTGGATTTCTACATGGTTGGGGCAGTTGTGCATCAGTGCTTTGAGGTGATTCAGAGCAGCAGATTCCCTTGGCTGCTGCTCCTTGACGTAGTCCACGAAGAGCTCTCCGTTTGCCTGCTTTTCTGAGGCATTGAATTGGAAAGGACTCTAGATCTCCTACTTTTATGCTTTTTGAAAGTGTTATTTCAAAGGTTTGTAAGTAAGCTGCTGTTACCCAGATCACATCCAGTGAAGAATTTTACCTTTCCTCAGTCACTATTTCCCCTATTGTCCATTTATTTCTGTGATATCTTTATGCCATGGACAGGCTTGCTCCATGTTTAGCTGTACCAGTGCAAGAATTTAGCCTGGTGTTGCTTGTTATTATCACCAAGTTGGCAAAAAGATTGCATATTCTTTGGGCCATTCATCAGAAAGTCATCTGGGCTGGCTTACATGGGAGGCTGCCCTGAAGCAGATGGGAGCACTTGTGTCACTTGATCTGTTAAATCAGCGACTGAGGTGTAACAGCCCCTGACAGGGGTTAAACCACTTCCCTCTTTCCAAAAGACAGGATTTGTCTTTGTCCTAATCCAACACTGACCTATGCTTCCTCAGCTATATCTGACTTGTGAACAGTGTAGAGCACCACTGTGAAAGCTAATTCTGCTCATTCATTGCTCTGTACCCTGCTGGAGTGGGCCCATCCTATAAAGGAGATATTTTCCCAGTTGTGGAGAGCTCATTTTATCATCAGATAGCTTAGAAATAATTCCCAGCTTAGAGTTCAGCCTGAGTACTGAAAATCACGTTTTATTTTTAATTACTGATAGTATTTTTATGGATCACTAATACTTAAAAGGCACAGTTTATTTGTTTTTAGGTTATTTGGAAGAAGGACTATTGTTTATGCAGCTGAAGTTAAGCTGTGATGTTCCCTGGGGAGAATTTGGGAACAAACCAAAGATTTAATGGGATTTTGTAAAAAGAGATAGGAGTGACCTCAGTTTGTTTCTCAGAACAAGCACTACTGTGCTGAGTTAATATTAGTGATTTCTGCTCTGTTTGTTTGGACACAATGTCTTCTAACCCATTTAATAGATAGATTTGACAACCTGTAAGGAAATACAAAAGGGTTTTTTTTTAAATTGGCATTTGCTTTATTCTTGATTGTGTGGTGTTGTGTCCTTTCTCAAGTTAATAAAGACTTTGTATGTTACTTTATCATTTAGTAACAAGTGTTTTTCCTTTGACTATTTCTGCTGAAGTGTAAAATTAAAATGAAATTGCATTTAAAGAATCCAAATTATTTTCCACTCTTCTGTGTTTAGCACTTGCTTGGCAATTATAGCGGCCTATTACTGGCTTCCCTCTTTTAATCTGATTTTATTTTTCTCCTCCTTGCTATGCTGAAAGGATAGCCAACTGTGATATGAGCTTGCAAAATTTGTTTCAGTTGGAAGGAAGGATGCAATGGAAAATGCAGTTGTAATTTCTTAGCTGGCAAAAATTATTTTAGAGCTTATAATAAAGAAAGTTACAGTTTGAGGAATTTTAAGCATTCAGTCTTTGTGTTAACATAAAAATAGGTTTTCTTCAATAGATTTAAATGACACATGGATTAAATGTTACTATTGTGGACCATCTGAATGGGGTTTTGGGGTTTTTTCCTTTTTTTTTTTTTTTTTTTTTTTTTTTTGATGGGGCTTGTTCTAGCTTCTTTTATTATGTACTTATATCCTTCAAGGCTCTACTCTTTACACTGTCCTTTTTGTACTCCTGTGGAATCTTCTGTTTTGAATTTACCTGCTCTCTCCTGGTTGGAAGCTTTTATGTCTATCCTGTTCTGTTTCATCTCAAATCTGAAACTGTTCCTGGACCTTGTAGCACAGCTCAGACTCGGTTCAGTCTTGAAATCTTTAACTATCTTGACCTGGCTCTTCCCTGGCATTACAGATGTGCTGATGTGACATCTCCAAAAGACCCGAATGACTCTGGGGAACCAAAGAGCTAGAAAAGAGTTGATCTACGTTATTCTTGATCTGAAGTGCAGGGCTGCAGAGCTGATCTGATGTCTGGAGGATCCTCTGCTCCTCAATGTGGTGTAACTCTTGTTTGCCTTCAGATGCTTCTTCCCATATGAGATTCTATAATATCTTTTGTTCCTAAAGGAAGCATGTGTTTCTGGAAGATTTAAGACATGCTACCACAAAATATAGTTCAGACCAATACTCAGAGTTATGTATAACTCCTGAAAGGACCCATGTTGTTGTCCAGTTTGACTGCAACAGTGCAATGACTTATGTTTCAGAAAGTGATTTGCAAGCATTTTGTCTGCCAGGGAACCTTCAAAAAGTGTTTTCTTTGTATCCTTTCTTTTAGCTGTCAGGGAAAAATGGATATAATAAGTAATTACCTGCTGGCTTCATGTGCTCTTTTCTGTAAGCTTGCCCTTGAGAGTATTGTAGTTTTGGCTTTTAATAGCAGAACAGGATTACAGTTTTTCCTTGTCAACTGTTAGAGTTTTTTATGCTACACAATATATGACAGGTTTTAGTGTGATTTTTAGGCCCTTCTTGTGTGATCTTTCAGTAATTTTGTATCTGGAATTCAGCTACTATTTGGTCTGTTCCTTTCCTACTTCCATGCATGTTCACTTCAAAAATTATATTCGGTATATCAGTAACGCATGTTTTACTACGACTGTTCTTAATTCACTCTTTTCTTGCCTGATTTTCCTTAATTCTTTGTTTTATTTATTCTTGTGACCCATTTCTGCTTTGTTTAGTATTGTTCTAAACCACTGCAAAGCTTATATTGCTCCAGCACTGAGATTTATGACTTCTGGCAGGATTTAAGAATGGGATTTTCCTAACATCTAGGTCAGAAGTAAGTCAGAAGCAAAGCAATGAATGGGGAAAAACAGCCAGAGGCTGAACCTTGAATTACCATAACTATAGGATGGAGTAAGAAGTTGCATACAGCGATATTAATATACTTTTTACCCAGTCTGTTGTATGCTGTTACTGTGAGCTGCAGAAGAGCTGCTGTATTCAATTCCAGATGTACTGTGTGTTTTCAGATCATTGGATGTGGAAGGCATGGCAGAAACAAAAATTGCTCTTCTTACTTTTACCCTCTGTATAATTAATTTCTCTTTAGGGAAGTAGAACAAGATAAGAGCACAGTTTCAGCTCAGCAGGATTTGAGGCACAGGAACATATATCCCACTGGTCAACGTTACCCCAAACACAAATATTTGAAGGTGGAGGGAGCAGAGCAAAAGCAAATGAACTGTGTGCCATTCTATCCTTCTGTGCTTAAGAGCAAGCTGTGTGTTTGTTGAAGGAAATGGTTCTGCTGAACTGGTCTTGGTGCTGTTTCAAGCCAATTGGTGATTACTTTTTCCATGGGGATTGAAATGAATGTGCTATACTTCAAAATAAGCTGCTGCTGCTGCTATTCAGAATTTCTGTCTGTTAGTTGTTTGTTCAGCTGGGCTTGACAGCTTCTCTCGTAACTGCATGGAGAGGCACTAGCTCAGCTTTAGTTTGGCTTAGGTCCCCTCTACTTTTCCCTCTCACATTAGTGTGCTTATTTTCTTTCTGATTTTGAGACCAGTAATGTACAATGAAGGATGTCTATAAATATTAAGTTCAAAGTGAATTGACATTTATTCTGTATGGCTGCAAAAGAAATAATGCCTGGATTTATTGTGGTCTGGGAAGTTCTTCTGAATCTGAGTACTTAGCCCAATCCCCAAAAAATGTTGTTGGTTTGGAGCCAATTAGTGTGCAACCTGGAGTGGAGAGGAAGGGAGGAAAAGGGAGAAGATCAAAAAGGTGAAGTCACATTTTTTGAGCGTTAGTACATCTACAAGGCTGAATTTGTCCAAATTGGATCTGGAATCTGATTCAAATTGGAGTTTCCTCAGACTAAGAGGAAAGGATGATCTAAGATTCCCTTTTAAGTGAACAGACTTGGACATTTGGAGAGTTGAAATCTGAAATCAGAAATACTCAAATATTCGTTAACCAATTGTATGTTTTGGTTCATATGTGTCTTATTTCATTATCAATTAGTGCAACAAGACAGTGGTAACCAATACTAAGATCTACTCTGTAATCCAGATTGTTGGAAATTGTGCTGAGAGTGGGCTGTGAGTACAGGTAATTTTATCAAAGAACTGCATGTAAAGTATATGGCTTTTGCTTCTGCTCCATAGAGGAAAAATTGCTGTCCATAATGATGAATAAACTGCTGTCAGTGATCTAATTGAAGTGGTCTCTGTGAGCCCAAGATTATTTTCTTTGTTTTCCTGCGTGGTTATTTATAATTATTTCTAAAAGAATGGACAACCTTTGTGGAAATTTTTGGTTAGATTATAGATATTTTTATTTATCTGATGTCAGCAATTCATCCTTGTTGAAGCTTAAAGGTAAGTGTTATTTCTCATTATCTAGGCAACAGAATGGAGCTCTCTCTGTGTGTGTACAGTAATGCTTAAAAGGTAATGCAGTGGTTAATGTTATTTTGTCAGGTTAAGTATTTTTGGTGTCAGCATTCTGGTAGCTGAGACACCAAACCCAGTAATGAATAATGCAGTAGGCAGGGATTTAGGTATTCAGACAGTATTTTTCTTTTAGCTTCCTGTCACTCTCCTCCATTTCAGACAAAGGATCGGATTCTTTAATGAGTATATATGGTGAATAAATAATCTGGTGGAAGGTCTGAAGTACATGCAAACTAGTTCCAGTTTAAAACAAATTTGTAACTCTCTAAATACATACAGTAAGCAAAATAAAGCAGATACAGTCTGAACTGTTGGTTTCTGAACATACAGCAGAGTAGATGACCAGCTAGTAAAAATTCTCATTGAAGAAATACTACAGTATAAGTGTAGTTATTAATATAGTCTTAGATACTGTGTGGAGGATGTTTCTGAAGGAAATAATGAATAAGAATCTCATTGCTGCTAGACTCTCAGCAGATGATCATGGTCATGTTTGTTTTCCAGACCTAAAGATTTGTGCTTTCAAGAAATGTACATATTTTATCCCTCTACATAAATTGGTAGTATGAGGAACAATGGAAGAGTAAGAGTTCCTTCATTTTACAAGGTTTACATTAGATTCCTTAAATAATTACTTTCTCAGGTACAGTTGCATTTCAGAGGTGAAGCAGAGCTGATGGCGCTTACATACTGAAGTGTGAAAAAACATAGGGAAGTAACTAATTATACACTTCATGGCTCCTACAGTAGTTTCTTTGTGTACTGTGATAGGGTCTGAGAGTCCTAAGCACTAAGATCTGAATATTGCTAGGTTGTTACAGCCCAGAATTTTTCCCTGTTTAATTAAAAAATAATGACAGCATTGTCTGTGCAAACTCATATTGGTTTCTTTAAACTTAGTAATAAACATACAGACCTTCATGTATATTATCTGTCATTTTTCTGCCAGAAAATTTTTGCTTACCTGACATATAAAATAGTGACTGAGTTAACATCACAGTTCACTGTATAAGTATACTTTCTAAATATATGACTTACCATAGGATATTATCAATGATCAGGAGTTCCTCTGAGTTTTTTAAAATTGTATCTTATCAAAAAGCCTTAGGTCTTAGTTTCTCTCTCACTAGTCCATGTCTGCCTCATCTTGTGACTGATGTGTTACTCTGCACCCCTGCTTTATGTATATGTAAACTGATTCTTCTCTGCCTTTTCCTGGGTATCAAACCTGAGCCCTGTGAGTGCAGGAAGAGGCCAACCTGGGAGCTGCCTTGGGTCTTGCAGGACATTTTAGGTCATTGGCCTTTGGATTTGTGGCAAAAGTCTTTTCTTAAAATGTGCTATGCAGCCAGTTGCTGCAGGCAATAAAGCTGCCATTTGAGCAAGCAGAGCGGCATTGCATAAGCCTGGGGGGTGTCTTAACATCAAATATCCCCTGCACAGTTAAATCTTCACAATACTTTGAGATAAGCTGAGGTCAAATATCCCTGGTATTTAACACTAATGGTGACAGCATTTTTGTTTCTGCCAGATGTTCATGGAAGCCTTTATACACAATGATACTGGTTTTTCATTTGTCTTGTACACACAGTCTTGCAAAAGGCTGTGTGTTTAATCATTGGCGCTATTTCCTTCAGCAGCGCAAATCTAAATTTGCTGGCAATTCATGGCCACAAATAGCTTTTGTCATCCCTGATGGCTGGGGTGCAGAGATGTGTGGAGTGGTCTGGGAACCTGGAGCACACCTTTGTGGGGGGTGGTTTGTGATTTTTAGTTCCCTCAGAGGCACCTGCCCTGCAGAGATCAGGTAAATTTTAGGCAGAGGAAGGGTGGAACTGGCCAAAAGGCAATGGATTGCTGACGCCTCCAAGCCTCCTGTTTATGCAGTTAAAGCAGCTTTTAACCTTAAATATTAAAGTAGTTAAAGTGAAGACAAAGTCAGTCCATTTAAGATTTGTCACAAATTCTTTCTGAACTGCTAGAGTACAATTTGCTTTCTATTAACATGGGTCTGGCAGACCTTAAGTGCAAGGGCAAAATGATAGCTCTTAAATGTAATTGTTCTTCTTTCTGATGTGCTAACTGGCAAAATTGGAACCATTTACAGTTTCCACATTCATAGTATTTTGGTTGGAATGAGCATACTTCCTTCAGGAAATAAGTACAGCTCCACCTAAGGTTTTGCAGACACAGCTATATGCAATAGTATAAAATTAGGGTGATGGGAATTTTCAGTAGTAAAGACTGGACTTCTTCAAAAAAATACTTAAGGAAACCGGGATGGAAAGAATAATCTTTGTTGAAAGCATATGCTGACTGAAAACCAAAATCAGAAAAACCTAACAGGTGAATGTGTTGTCAATGAGAGAATTATTTCTGATTGGAGAACACTGGCTGATATTAAATACATAGCAGTTTTTAGCACAATTCTTTAGCCTACAAGTGTCTGTTATAAATAATTTTGTCAGTTGGGCCTTTTCCCCCTCAAAATTAACATTAAGCTCTACAGAGAATATAGTATGGGCCTTTGAGATTCTTTTACTGTGCTTTGTGTGTTACTAATTGTAGTACGCTTCTATCAGCAAAGAAAATTCAGTAAAGGAAACCAGTCTAAAATATGAACAGAGCTGAGCTGATTGATTTCAAATTCTTTCTCTACTGATAACAAAATCATGAATTTTTAAGTTACCTTGTAAAACAGTTTTCTCTTTTGTGGTGGTGCTTAATAAGAACTTGAAATGGCTCTGTGTGAAGTGATGTTAGGAACTGGTACATGTAATAATGCAAATACTCCCACACCTTTTATTCTGATACTGGCTCGTCCTTGCACTAAGAATTGCCTGCCCTAGTAATGTGATAACATGGTATTCATGAAAATGGGAGTCTGAATCCTTAGTTCTATTTTGTTGTCTTCAATCTTCTATCATTATGATGTTTTTTAATTTGGGCCTCAGGTTCAATAAACCCACTTGGATAGTGCTGGTTGTATAACAGAGTTGTGTGCCTGTGTTGGGTTTTCACACCAAGGTTTTGGTATCTGGGTGAGCTGCAGGGGCAGGCTCTCTTGAGTAGAGACTGGGGACTGCCCACTTGTCAGACAGCTAATTGTTAGCTCTGTAGCATACACAGGACTTGAAAGAGTCCAAAACTACTTTGCTGTTGGTAGGCACCCTTTGCTCAATGTGGCCAAGGTTGTCATTTACACGTTCAATGCTGTTCACAGAGAGGATGATCTCTACCACTGCTGTGGTGTTCTGCTTTGTCCTCAGTGTTCAGAGTGTAGCTCTGTACTTGTTTTCATTCAGTGTGTTGCCTGCTCTTGAGATCTTCCTGCCTTCATGGGATTTTACCCAAGACTAGAGGATCTGTATGTTTAATGAATTGGCTTTTCATGGTATTTCAATGGCAATGGCATATTATCAGCAGCATTTTAGAAAAAGAAGCAGATGAGAGATATGTAAGGCAGATAAGACATACTAATTTTGAAAAATTTGAGCACCCTGTTTTGTATTCCCTTTGACCTGTTAGATTTGGCATGGAATATGTTACACTTCTGACAGACTGAGTTGAGGCCTCGAGCCAAGAAATTAATTGAACCAGCAACAACAACTAGCAGATACTCAAAATTTGGTCCAAACATCTTTCAAAACCAGATTTTAGGAACAAAAATAATTATTTCTCTTTACTAGGAGCTAAGTCAGAAAAATTCCAGTTAAATTCTTTGTGGGTTTGTTTTTTTTTTTTTCATTTTACTCAGCTGGTCTGCAGGTGTAGAGGATTTTGGCCAAGGTTTCAACTGTTGGAGACTACAGGCATTACTAAAACTCCTGGGCACACATTTCTGTTGGAATGCAGCTGATGTCATGGAAAACCAGGACCTTTTTGGTAACCCCTAACAACCAGAAGTACAGTAAACAGTAAATATTACCTCCACTGAGATACGTGCTTTTAAAGAGACTTGTTAGGTCAGTGCCTGTGTGCCAAGAAATACAAACTTTTAGTGATTTAACAACGTTTTTCCTAAAAGCGCAAGCCTACTGCTGAGATTTAGCCATGATTTTGATATGCCTAATAAAACCAGAAATAGTTCTGTTTAAATCCTAAAAAACCCAGAATTTACTGTTCTTTCCACCACCTAACAGTTTTACAGTCTTTCACATCAGAAATCAGTGATGGTATGTTAGTTGCAAGGGAAATAACACTGTAATTTTCATGATTTGCAAAACATAGGGTTTTTCCGAGGTATATTTTCCATCTAATTAAATGAGTGAACTGATTTTTTTTCTTGTAGAGTTTTGCAGAAATTTAGAACTGTTCAAATATTTTTTCAATCTAGTTTGTTTTTTAAAAGTCCATTCTCAGCTTCAAGCTGTGATTTCATGGGGTTACTTGTGACTTCCACGATAATTTGGATGTTTGTTGTCCAAGGGTAATTCATTCCTTTACATGATTTGTATGTTTTCTTTTTTTTTCCCCCTCTGTTAATAGAAATACTGACACCACACCTGTGAAAGCCCCACCACTGCCACCTTGCTATATAAATCTTCACCTTCCTGTATAAGCAGGCAGTAAAATGGGGAGAAGTCTGAGCAGCCTAACATACAGTGATAGATTGTATTTAGAGAACACCGGAATAGTTTCTAGTACACTTTTTGTGACCAAGTTGACCACTAGATCCTGGATACATTTTATTCTTCAGCTTGGGTGTTAAGGTTGCTGTTGGTTTCTTTCTTCTAATAGGGGAGATAGCTATCCATAAATTACAGTTGCCCACTAAATTGCTCCTAGGAAGGATGATACAGATGATAAAGCGCCGTCTGCGGCTGCCATTTCCTTTCCCCTGTATTAAATAAGCCAAGTAATGAACTTAATGGTTGTAGGATTTTTCTTGGCAGTACATTTACATTACCCTTTACTGTAAATCATCTCAGATCTTTGCTGTGCTTTTAAACAGCAAAAGATTTCAAGTCTTAAGCATGTAGAAATTGAGGGAGGAGCCTTAAAAATAGTAGTTGCTTAAAAACGATTGAAAAAAACGATTCTATTCTCAGTTTTTTATATTGCCACCTTTTTGTGGGTTTTTAGACATCTGTATTTTCCACATTTTACTTGTGAATTTAAGGTAAAAAAACTATGTTATGAGTGTTATGATTCAAACAGGATCCACATAGCAAGAAAAGTGCCAAGCATCAAATGTTCAACATTAAATGAGAACTGTCATGATGATATATAAGTTAATTATTTATTTACTTAATGAAACATGCTTCAGTTTCTTACATGTGTTTATATATGACCATACTTTGTTAATATTTTCTAATAAATGTTTAGCATTTTTATTCTCTCTAGTTCTTTCATAATTTTTACCACTCCTTTCAGAAATATTTACTTCCCCCCCACACCAACTTAGTGTTTGACATTCTTACTAAACAAAAAATTTCTATTTTAATGCTGCTGGTTATTACTTTCTTGCTCTGTGGTCTTGCTGCCTAGATACTAGCAAGTTGTATTGACCTTATCTTTTCCAGTCGCACTTTCTAAAAAAAAAAGTAATAGATTCTGTAAATCATGGGAGAATAGTGATTAAAACATGGAACTCTTTGATTTGATGCTTTCAGTTACTTTCCAGCCAGAGAATGTGGTGCTGCTGTGTCTATTTTGCCCCAGCATCCCTGAGTGTGAGCGCGTGTGTGTGGGTGGTGTTGGGGGGCTGCTGTAAATCACACTGCAAATAGAGTACTTCACCCTGGTCTGAGTTTTTCTGGCTCTTGAAGGTGCCATCCACATACTCCTTTAAAGTCTTTGGTGTTTATTACTAGAATGCTTCTCTAAAATTTGTGTTAGGTCAGACAGAGGTCAATGTGCCCAGTCTGAAGCCTAGGTTTACACCCCTTTGGCAGTTTTAATAGAAAACTCTCATCTTTTGTCATATGTTGGTTTGGTCTTGCAAACTAGGTAAGACTGAAATACACACTTGTTTTGTCACTTGAATTAACTTCTCTGCACAATAGTTCTGAGTAGATGTGTCATCTTCCCCTGTTCCAGGGGCAATTTTTTGTTTTGCTTACTAGCAGTCCAGGTACTGCTAATGACAGTTGTGAACGTGACTACAGGCAGAAGCGCTGCTTCAGTGCCTCGTAAAGCTGAGTAACTGATAGGAGATTGCTTTGGACTTCCAACCCTGTACATTGTCCAAATAATGTTTTCTGAGTTTAGAAAGCATGAGCGAGTGTTCCCTTATCTGGCTTAAATAACTAGTGAGATTTTATCTGAAGACTATTGGGTGATTCTGGAAACGCACAAAGATATATCACTGATCGCTCCTGGTGAGAGGGAATTATGTTTTAAATCTTAAGCAGGGAGGACAGTGATCAAGACATGTACCAGTGTCATCCGAAAAGTTTTTACCAAAACAATGTGAAATCTCCTAAATAAGGAATTATTGTAGGAAACTGCTGCTTAAAATGCCTGATTTACATTGACTAACTGTAGCAGACTGGTTTAAATGAGGATATTGTGTTGTGCTAGTTGGGCAAGAGGGAGGAAAAAAGGAAGTGACCTGCTTCTTCATTTGACTTTGAGTCCTAAGAAAGGAAAGAAGGTAACTGTGTGACAACTCTCATCACCCAGCAGGTTGCAAAGAACTGAGCATGGGACTGCCAAACTCAGTGTCTGTGCATACAGAGCTGCATAAGAGGCCGTAGGTTACTGTGAACTTTCTGTCCTACCAGTGAAAGTTCAGGTGCTGGTCATTGCTAGAAGCAAGATCACAGATTAGGTGGTCAGTGGCCTGGGTTATCCTGTTTCTGTGGCACCAGGGGTCATGAAGAAATATCAGTCAAGAAAACCAAGAGTTGTCACTACTTTACAGGTCAGATTTTGGTATGCAGGTGTATTTGTCTTCTTGAGCATTAGTCCCACCTTCTGTATGCCATTTGAAATCTGGAATTTAGATGATGCAAGGTAGCAGGTTTTAATTTCTCAAGGGTTTTGCTTCCTTTTAAAACCCAGAGCAAGTATGTTTCAAGCTTACTTTCCTTTTCCTTGTTGTTTGCTGGGGTCGGAATGGAACATTGCTACCTGGCAGTAGAGGAATTCATGTTAAACAGCATTCATTTTTACACAATTATTTAGGCTGGAAAGGACTTCTTGAGCTCATCTAGTCCAATGCCAAACTTCCTGCATCATCCAAACATTAAGCAGTAACTAGACTGATGTGGGCCAAATTTATTATCAGTCAGTGTTGTATGCTTTTTTAAGTCAGTCTTTATGCCAGGCTTTCCAACAAGCACACAGTAAAAGAAGCTATAATACTAATAATTGCAAAAAAATTTTAGAAATTAGTTTTGAACTGTCACACCCACTTGAGCAGTCTTTGATATACTTGCTCAAATGTACTTAGATTGACAAAACAAAAGCAAGATATGCAGTGTATCAGTGACAACTGGCCAGTACAATGATTTTTTATAGGAATTTGATGTTAACAAGGAGAAATTTTCTGGCTGAATTGTGACAGCATATCAGAGTTTATATGTGCAAAACCTCTCCATGTTTCATTCCTGGGTTCTTTGCTCTGTTGGTGAGCCTCAGTTTATTTCTGCTTTGTTAAATACTTCCTCTTGCAATACTGTTCCAATATATGCTTTAGGAGATCAATGTAGTACCTTGGATAGAAATTTGATATTAGTATTGACATTTCCAGCTCCCATTTATCCTTGCTTGTGGATTTGAAATTTTCAGTAGTGGTCTTGGGATAGTGTAGTCTTCCCAGTCAAGTACATGCATCATGAATGCTTTTTCTGCAGTGTGATTTTGGATTAGAGGCATCACTTCGGGTTTGTGTGCCGTCTTTGGTTATCAGGTGAAGTAGAGATCTTACTAGTTTTTGGATTTGAAGTCTCTTACTGGAGAGGATTTTTCAGTCTGCCATTTGTTGCAAATCTCTTTTCAGAGTGTTATTTGTCATCCCCATCAGTGGTCAGCTACTGACACAGAGGAGGAGGACATGGTAATGCAAATGGCAGAGGCAGTAAGGAGCTGCTACTTTTGGCCCTGGTGTGGCCTAATCAGTTGAAGCCAACCTCAAGAGCACAGGCAAACTGAAACACTTGATGTCAAACACAGAGCAGCTTCTACAAAAATACTAGTAGAAGTCATGGATGTCACTTAAGCACTAGTCTCATTCCCATTCCCTGTTTAGATAATTTGTTACTGCTGAAGGATACAGCCTTTTAGTTTGAGCTATACACTTATTTCTTCAGTACCTTTCAGTAGGTAAACACTAGTCTATACAATGTACAATTGTGTATTTCACCCTTGCCTTTACACTCACTGGAAGAATCTGCTGGAGGTTTGCTGCATTGTTGCAGATAGCACCTAAGACTGCAGACATGATTCCAGATCAGCTGGGAAAAGAGTAAGTTAGAGAATATTTGGTCTACATGTGAGGACTGACACCTCTAGCTGCAGTGTTGTTGGGAGTCAGTATAGGCAATGTCATTGCAATAAAGCATGTAAAGGAAAGAAGTCTGCTTTGTAGTCAGATATCTTTTAAGACAGCCTTACAGCTAATGTACAAAGACGAACCACAAATATTGTGGTTAGTCTGGAAGTTGATCACTTCCTGTGATAGTTTGTTTTAATGTGTATTAAACAATAGCAGAAGCAGTGGTTTCTACCACAAGAACTCTGTGAGCTTTCAGACTTTCTTACAGGCTGTCCAAAAGAAACAAATTTGGTATTTGCTCTTCATGCTGGTTCCTGATGCTGTTTGCCAAATGCTGCCCAATTCTAGACCATGGTTTGGGAATCAGTGCTACAGAGAACATTGAGAAAATGTTAGGAAGATAGTGAGCCTAAGTCTGTAGGATGCATTTGACCTAGAGTGGGATTCTGTGTCATCAAAGACCATGGGAGTTCCTAGAGGGACAGATGCATCAGCCCCAGCTTCTCTGCTAATTTGGATTCATCCTGTTTTGCAAATTTGACAGCTATAAGACTATGCTATGTATTTAGTAACTTTCGTATACACAGGTGAGCTGATCTGCTTCTTGGAGCCCATAGACGGCTCTGAAACACCGATTCCTTTTGTTCTCTTTTGGAACAAAGTTGAATCCTTTGGTAGAGACCGAATGGGAGTGTCCAAGATGGTCACTTCCTTCACTGCCATTGGTTAATGCTCCTAGGGGATTTTTTTTTTCCTGCAAGTCATTATTTCAGAATCAGATATAAGAAACTTTTTATTTCTTCCTGCCTTGCCTGCTTCTCTCTCAGCCTCTTCTAAAAAACGCCTGGCACTTTGCAAGTTGGGCTGGCTTTGTACATTAAACCTTCTGATTTGTAGCTATCTGCTCTCAGAAAGGTGGGTGAGAAGGAGGGATGGTGAGCAGAATTAAAATACACCTACCCTTTCGTAGAGGTGGCCTCAGGCTAAGACAAAGGGCTTGGGAGATTTGAGATCTCCTGGATGCCTCCTGGATTCTTTTCCTATTGTATCATTTCCTTTTCAGCAGTGTTTGAACCTTGAAGCTCACCTGGGTGTGTTCACAGGCAGCCAGACCAGTATTGTGAAAGAGAAATTAGGCACTTAGCCTTGGCAAAAATTAACTCCCATGCTTGTTTGTACCTTTTTATCATGTATTTATTGTCCCTTGTTTGCTCACTTTTAAGGAAATACTTTTTGGCTTTCTCCTCTCTCTTTTCTTTCTCCTTTCTCTTTTCTCCTCTTTAGCTGGTGGCTTACAAACATAATAAACAGATTTTGTGTACTGTTTTTTGCTAAAAGCTTGCTTGAGGATCCCCTAATCCTGTCTTCCAGACTGATAACCTTCTTACCCTCAGTGGGGTGAGGAGGACTGGGTGAATTGCTCTGCTTTTTGTGTAATGTGTGCTGAGCCCCGCAGAAAGGTAACTGGTATCTCCCCTTGCCAATACTGACATGTCATGGCAAATAACCCTAAGAACAACAAGCCTGGCTATTTAAGTGTTGTGCTCCCTGACAGAAAATGGTGAAAGTCGTCACGTTGAATGCAAAAATTCTCTCAATTATTTTAAACCTGATTAAAAACAGAGTCTTTTCCAAAGTGATTTAAAACTAGGGCCTGCTTAACAAACAAACATACACTGATGCCTGCTTAACAAAGCAATGTTTGGCAACTAATAAAAAGAAGCAACTCACAGCTGTTGAGGGATACTTAATCATACGGGAGTGAGGCTTAATCTTTATGATTTAAAAATATTTTGAAGAGGAATATTATATATATATGTATTTTTGGTGCCTGTTTTGCCTTGGAGACTATATTGGAAGCAGGATTTGAGTCTGTATTGAAGCAGTCTACATTGACTTGACTTAACAGTCAAGTTTTTATCTAGTGCTGCATGGGCAGTGAAATTCTTCTCTTAAGTTTCTCATAAAAATGTCTCAAGAGAACTCGGTTGTACCTAGGCTGCAGTTCCAAGGAGCAAAGGGGGATAATGTGCGAGTCCTTTCACCCAGTGCTCTGCTCCTCTGACATACCTTTGTGTAGCTTCTGTGTTTGCTGTACTTAGAAAAAAATAAATTTCTGGATAGTTTTGTCAACTTCTCCCCTTTGCACTGCCTTCAGTGCTTATCCGGTCTTCTGCTGAGCCATTGTATGCACTAGCACAAGAAGAAAGTACATGTAGCAAAACAAATGGTTAATTTTCTGTAGGTTTAGCATGCTGAAATGACTTAGTGCTGTGCTTCACAGCCCCTTCAATACCAGCCTAAGGGTTTGTGGTGTCATGCAGTAAAATAGTGAAGTGCTGAAATAATCAAGGCTAAAAATAACCTTCTGAAAAAACTTGGCATGAGACAATAAGAGAGTATCTGAAGGTAAGTAAGGCTGGCAATTTTTTAAGCCTGCTTTGCTGCTGAAACAGAAGCATTATGTAACTGCCCTGACTGATCATTCCCATCCATAAATGCCAAAAGGACTGTGGCAATCTTTGTGGTGTCTTCACCCAGTGCTTACTGGTGTAATCTAAAAGGCCACTTCTGTGATGCACTTCTCCCCTTGTGCGTTCAGTTTGGTTGGTGCAGCTCTCTCAGAGCCCATCTGTGAGCTGGGTCAAGAAACATAAATGAATCTTAAAAGGCTGTGTAGAAAGGAGAAGAGATGGGTTAGTTTAAATTCTGACTGCTGTCCCAGCTCAACATGTGGTGCTGCGGAAGCAGTACTGATGTGAGCTGCTCAGGCTCAGTGCTCTACAGGGAAGCATCTGTGGAAGCATTGCCTGAGCCTCTGGGGGTCTTTGATAAAAGAGAAGGTCCTAAATTGTTGGAAGCATATGTGGAAGTATTAAAAACGTGCATGTAAAACTGGTATGTTTGACTGTATTTTTGCCACGTACTGCCTATAATATATATATTAAAAAATTGTGGCAGAAAAAATGCTGTACACCCCATTTTACTTAGGTCTACCATAAACTTTCTGTTAAAGAATGTTTTAGCATGATGATGTGGACACAGAGAGGAGCTGCAAAGTGTTGAAGCCACAACTTAATCTGTAATGTACAGCTCTCGTGTCCTATGTCCCCATTTGATAAGGACAATCATAAGACATCAGACTTTGGCTGTACTGGACACAGGAAAAGGAGCAGTGAACTTTGCAGATGTGGGTTGCAAGGGACCTTAAAGATTATCTTATTCCAGCACCTCTGCCATGGGCAGGTACACCTTCCACCTGGCTTTGAACACTTCCAGGGATGGGGCTTCCACAGCCTCTCTGGGCAACATGTTCCAGTGCCTCACCACCCTCATAAGAAAGAGTTTCTTCATTATATCCAGTCTAAACCTACCTTCTTCCAGTTTACAACTATTCCCCCTTGTCCTGTCACTAGATGCTCTCATAAAAAGTCTATTTCTAGCTCTCTTGTAGTCCCCTACAAGGGGAAGGTGCTACAAAGTCTCCCTGGAGTCTTCTCCAGGCTGAACAACTCCAACTCTCTCAGCCTGTCTTGAGAGGTGATCCAGCTCTCTTATCCTTGTGGCCTACCCCTGCTTTGCTCCAGCAGATCAGAAATCCAGTATTTCAGTTGTTAGGGTGGAAAAACAGACTTTCACTAAAGCTCCTCTTTCACATCTGAAAAGTAATTTTTTGAATTGCTTTTTAAATTAAAAACTTATGTTTAAGTGCTGTAATTATTGTGTCCAAATTCTGCACTTGGCAAAAGTAGCATTTCCCATGAGCGTAGGTGTTAATTGTGTTTTATCCACGTCTCAGTGACATTGCTGCTACATTTTCTCAGAATTTCATGTGATTTCTGCCCCAAATTGTGCTGTGATGTTTGTGACTGTAAATATGGGTATTGGATTCAGCTTTGTTTCATGACTGTTTCTATGGATTTGTGTTTGTTTAAAATAGTAAAGATTGACTTAACATATTACCCTGAAAATTATTAACAGTCTATAGGCCATTACATCATGAGGAAACCAAAGCACACTTGGAGAGAATTTTTTCTCTCTCATGATTGCTGAAATACAAAATACAGCTGTTCAGCAGTGCACATAATATTTGCTAGCAGTACTAGAAGAAAAAAAAACAATACAGGGGAAATGCAATGCTGAGAAAATCTTTTCTTTTTTACTAGAAAAAATTGTATCTCTGAATACAGATTTTAATAAAAATGAGTAGTGTTAAAATGGGATAAAGCTGTGCATCAGAATTTTGTGAACTGCTCATAACCTTTCAGTACTGCTGTTTTATTTTCTGTGTAAGAATTATTAATATTTTGTGTCTATTTGATTGTGGCGTCAGTGTGTGTCACTGAATGCCTGTGCTTAATATTTCATTTGTATAGCTTAATGTGCGGTGCTCATCTGATATTCATAGAATACATGAAATGGGAACATTGATTTAATAATAATTGCAAATTATATTGCTTTTCCTATTTCTCTCCACTCCCATATCTAACTTAGATAAGCACGTGTTGGGATGGTCAATGTAGGACTGTCTCTTGCAGTTAAGTGTCTCGCATGTCTCTTAGAACCCAAAATTGCTTTTATGCAGATCTATTTTTAGAGACATCTGTGAATAAGTAAGTGGCAAATGATGTCCTTTAATTGAAATAGTAAGTAAAAATACCTCAAGTGTCCAGAAGTTGAGCTTTTTTGATAGTATTGCCCTTATTACTGTTCCAGGTTCAATTGAATCAGCTGTGATATGCATTTGTTCTGATTAATCTCTTGAAGAAAAAGGTCTGTTAAGGTTAGAAATCAAATTATTTTCTATTACGCTAAATGAATTGCTGCATTCTGCTTGCCAGAGGCACCACTTCAAAACAAAAGCAACCCAACTCATGGGGAGTTAAAATATTTTTGTCCTAAGTCATCACGTCTGGCTGTGGAGTGACCTCAAGCTTCTCCTGCTCTGAATCATTGTTGAGAACTCACGTGGTCTAAATAGACTGAGGTAGGTTTCAGTCCCAGAAACTGTTTGTCTTTTCATGCGTCGTGGCTAAATCAGTACAACATCACCTTGACATCATTAGAAAGGGCACAGCTACACCCAGTTGCTGTGGGTGTAGTAGCAGATTAACCACTCTAACTACTTTCATGTGTGTAATCTATCTAATCTTGATCAGGTGACCATGTTGCTTTTCTCCTGTGGCACGTAGACAGAGCTTGATTATGGTTTATCCTTAAACTGTTTTTATGATGGTAGACAGATGAAAAAAAAGGAAAAAGATATTGCATATAATTTTGAGAAGGTTAGGCTGCAGAAATGGGAAAAAACACAATGTATTTGAATTAAAGGAAGTTATTAAAGTGATCCTTCAAGAAATGTCAGAGAGCAGTGCTTTTCATACTTACTCAAATTAATGTGAGCATGATGCAGTCTGTCTGAGAAAACCAGCACAGTTTCCAGGCAGTAATATGTCAGAGATTTTGGAAGCAAAGAAGTTTTCCTGACTGATGTTTCTTGCATTTGGAACCAAAACCATAAGTTGTGCAATTACAATGCTTACTGGTGAAAAAGTTGTTGACACCTTCTCTTACTGTTACCCATTAGAGTATGAAGAGGCACTTGTTTCCTTTTAAAAGCAGAAAGGAGAGAGAGCTGGTTTCTCCTGGTACTTGTGAGTTGCAGTAATCCTAGTTAGGCTGTTTCAAATTTGCAAAGTGTGTGTATTTTGGTTTTATTAGTTTTGCTTTCTGTTTTGCCAGGAAAGAAGAGCTTAAGAAAAGTACCTCCATAGTTGCTTCCATCTCTTTGTTTTCTTCTACGGGTTTTGTTGTCTCTGAAAGGGAGTAACAGTTTCTTGAACGGGTTGTTTTTTTGTTGTTTTTTTTTTCTTTAGGTAGCTTTCCAGAGCTTATGTTTTCTTGTAAGGGGGGTGTCCTCTGTTCTCCCTTACTTAGACTGTTGCTCACTCTGTGACCTCAATCCAAAACATATTCAAGATGTCTAAGATATAGTCTAACAAGCAGCATTAAGGTCTAGTGAAAGAGTGCATTGTAGTGTATCATGAATATATTAGCTGAGTAGCTCTGTACTGTGTTAAGTATGGCAATAAAACTATGGTTTTATCATGCTTGTAGTTTAGAAGAATGAAGCCTTGAGTTAAAGTTGAAAAGTTGAAGCCTTTACTTGAATGAAGCCTTCAAGTTAGAAAATAATGGAGATCAAATACAGTAGCAGTTGCCATTGGAGCTGCATCCACGAGTTGCTTGTCATGTGGAGCAGCTACCTTATTGTGCTCTCCTGCTTTATCCTTGCACTTTTTTTATCTTGTGATATCTGAGCCTTAAATGAAGTTAAAGTCAGTAAGCTGCTGAATGCTGTTACCCACCCCTGTTTCACGTGACTCACTCTGTTCTGTATGTAAGATGGGGTTTTTTAAAGACATAATATATTTGGAAGTAATACTATTAGTATTAGCATATGTCTAGGAGATACTCTTTATACATACTTCTGTATAAGACAGTGTCATGGTTTAACCCCAGCCAGCAGCTAAGGCCCAAGCAGCCTCTTGCTCACTCCCCCACAGTGGGATTAGGGAGATAATCAAAAGAGTAAAAGCCAGAAAACCCCTGGATTAAGACAAAGACAGTTTAATAGGGAAAGCAAAAGCTGTGCACACAGCAAAGCAAAACAAGGAATGAATTCAGTGCTGTCCATGGGCAGGCAGGTGTTCAGCCATCCCCAGGAGAGCAGGGCCCATCACCTGTAATGGTGAATGGGAAGACAAACACCATCACTCCAAATGTCCCCCTTTCTTCCTCCTCCCCCAATTTTATATACTGCCAATGATGTCACATGGTCTGGAATATCTTTTTGTTCAGCTGGGGTCACTTGCCCTGGCTGTGTCACCTCATATCCTCCCATGCACCCCCAGCTTCCCCATCAGTGTGGCTGTACCAAAAGCAGAAAAGGTCTTGGCTCTGTGTAAGCCCTGCTCAGCAATAACAAAAGCATCTCTGTGTTGTTAACTCTCTGTTCAGCACAAATCCAAAACATAGTTGTGTACTAGCCACTGTGAAGAAAATTAACTCTAATCCAACTGAAACCAGCACAGACATTCCTGAGCCTGCAATTGTAAAACAAATTGCTGCAAGAGCTGTAGCCATACCCTGGCTTTCATGGCCCTGCCACTTCCACAATAAATGGACAGTAAAGAACAATAGAGAGACGTGGGAACACATCAGGATAGAAGTTATCACTGTATAAAAATACTTTTTCACTCAGCAGGGCCCAAAGAGACCACAGTGTCAGCCAGGCAAGAGACTGTGGTACAGTGCTGGTGCAGAAGTGCCTAATGCCCTCTGTCCCAGTCCATTAGCATAATATATTTGCAGCGTTGAGTGGGTATTTCTGGGAAGGAAATCTGCATTGGAGTGCAGTAACACAGATTATAAATTTTCATTGAGCTTTCCATAACCAAATCAAACACAGTCTTCAGTGTTGGAGAGAGTAAAGATAAAAGCTTTATGTTTATAAATAAAATATCTGTCTTGTGCTTTTTGGAAGGTATTCATTGTCCTTAACATTTAAGGACATTGTCCTGTACGTTTAGTCTGTTAAATAAGAGAGCACTGGGTACAGTGAGGTGGAGCAGACCAACAAGTGAAATTCTGTCTGCTTGGCTTCTCAAATAGCAGATCTCTTTAATACAGTCCATATGTTCAGTTTTTCTTGCCTTTAAGGGGTAGAGTTTTCATACTGGGGGAAGTAATGATTTGCAAATAACTATTATTTTGCAATTCAGTACTAAGATGTATGTGCAGAGTTAGCTAAAGAACTAATTGCCTTTGCACAGGGAACAGAAACTGTAATATTGTGGACTTTTAGTTTTGGTTTGATTTCAGAGCTCATTTACTCAATGACACAATAATCCTCTTTGTACATACACTTCATGCATTAATGAAAGTGTGAACAGAACCAAAAGCAGGTGTTGTATTACAGAGGGGAAAGTTAAAACAATATTTATAGGCTATTCATTTATTATTTGAGTTATTTGAAGTTGTTCTATAAGATAGAAGTTGAAGTAGAAAACAGCAAAATCCCGCCTTTATCTAGAGGATTGGTCTCAGCCTTGCTTCAAACTGCACAATTAACAGATGTTCACAGGAGATTAATTGTTTCTTCTATTAATTTTTAGTTTATTTAGAGTCTGATTCTGCCCCTATTGTAGTGCCTTATTCAAGCATTAAAACTAACTATGGCTACTCTCCATAAGCTTCTGTGTCTTGTAACTATTTGGCATGCAAAGTACGCCTCAAGACTGTGAAATTGGGTCCATTGGTGTTGTAGGAGAAGAATGACAGCTCACAGACTTGTGCCTGTAAATGTTAGTCATAGATAAGCATGACGAGCCAGTAAATGGATTTGGTGTCCACTACTAACTGTTCTGTATGGAAATACATGAGCTGGGTGGTGCTTCAGTTTGTTTTTTCTTGTTTGTCTCACCCCTTCAGCTTGTTCAGTGAAATGTGTGTGCCAGAGTGAACCTCTTCAGCCAATGACAATGTGAGAAATAGACAAGTAAAATTTAACCTGATACATATGACTGCAACATGGATAGGAACTTAATTAGAACAAATTAACTCAACTAACAACATCAATTCCTTTTTTTTCCCCCCTCCCCCTTTCTTTTTATGGAAGGGTATGTGTATAAAGTGTTGGTTTGGCCAGAAGTTTGACTAAAAATTATATTAGTTTACATACCATTTTGGAAATCAGATATGCAGAATTAAGTTTTTCTGTAGGTTAGTTCAGTAGGACAAGGACACCTTTAAGAAAACAATAAATTCAGACTATTTCTCTTTCATGAATTAGTGTTTTATTTTCAAGTGAAAAATTGTTTCATTACTGGTATAATGTCAGAGATGTGACTCCATATAAAATTTACAGCCTGGTAGTGGTAAAAAGGCTGCCTGACACATGGATTTGTAAATTGTGTGTTTTAGGCAGTAATCATAAAGGAAAAAAAACAATGGAACCTTCTCTTGTCAGTTACCCCTTTGGTTTTCTGGTAGAAACAGTTGTTTTAAGATACAGCAAGGCTCAAGAGGGGACAAGCCATCTTTTCCAAGAAGTAGCTTTTAGATTCTGAGAAGTGCACCTACTTTACTTAATGATGTGAAGAGAGGAATAATTCTCTACATTTTATATAACTTCCCAGTATAACATTACATTTAAGGGATTGTTTGGAAAGCTGGTTAGGACTGTAGCACATTATTTTTTTAAATCCTGTTTCTATGTGCTCTGATTTCCATGACACTATTCTTTAGGGACATCACATTTGTTATAGGAGGCTAAATTGTTTCCTTTTGCAAAGCCTTACAGGCTCTGAAACTCCCACTGGCTGCTGTCCAGAAAGAAAGATTTGTGGATTCTGCCCAGTGTCTGCAAATGTGTGATGATATTTATATCCATTGAGTTGTTTTCACTGTAGCTAGATCTGGTAAAACGCTTGTGGCTTTGCTGCAACTGGGAGACTTGTGGTAAAGACTGAGAACTTTGAAATTAACTTTTGTGCTTGAAGAGATGTTCTGACTTCCACTGCATCCGTGATTTCTGGGTGGGAAGGAGGATCAGCCTAGGTACACACCAGCCTTTGCAGAGAGGGGCAAAATCAGCAAACCTTTAAAAGAAGTAAAACTTATTTTTCTTTTTTTTTAACACTAAGACTGTTTAAGTGTGGACAAAAGCAGAATATTGCCTCAACTGTGACTTCAAAAGTGATTCACAGTTTTTTTATTGGTAGAGTCCTTAAAATCCAGTTCATTCTGCACAGCTCTAAGTTGTCTTGATTCAAAAGTCTTCCACATTAGGACTTCTGAAAGAAAAAGATGCCTTTCTTCTTCTATGTTTTTAAACTGGTGAGAACAAAAAGAAGGGCAGATGTTTCACTTCTGTGTGTACTTTCATGTCTTCTTTCTCTTTTCCTCTTCAAGAAGCTTCCACTAAGAAGGGAAAAAAGACTAGTGGCAAAATCTCTTTGTTCTGGGAAGCATTTCCAAGCATAAAAACAATACCAATGTAATGCTTTTATAGAAAAGGTTTTGCTTAAATTGTTGATGATTCAGTTGATCTTTTTTGGAAATATTTTCATGCCATTTACCAGTTCCTCCAGATACAGCTTAATTTAATGGTTCTTTCAGATTTTTCAATATGGTTTTCCTTTTCCCTTTCCTTCCTTTCCCACTTGATAAATCATAAAGAAAGGGGTGGTCATGGGCCCTTGAAACTTCGCCACCTTTGAGTTTGAAAATCCCCAGTGTAATCGGTGGATAAGGATACTGTGCAGGCTTGACCTTGTTCCTGGCTTTGCCCTATGTTTTCTGTGTAGTCTTAAATAGTAGCAGTGGGCAGTCCATCTGCAGGTTTCCTACTTTCTGAAACAAGACACATAGCTACCTTAATATCTCCTGATTTCCATTTTTATTTGAAGTTAATGGAGATTGACATTGAGATCCTTAGAAAGATGTTTGTATATGGAAATAATTTTCTTCTAATATTTTCTTCTAATATTTTCTTCTAACTTAGCACTTTTCAAATGGATTTATGGCATTATGTCTAGAAATAAGTTGTACTGGATGAAGCATATGTAGCATAAGGCTTTACTGGCTTGGTTCAATATGTGTGACTGTAACCAGCTGAAGATCCAAGTACTAGTGAAAGGATGTGGTAAATTTTCCTTGGAGCTGGCAGAAGTTCCTGTATTTGGAACTTCTGAAAACAGCTAGGTTGGTATACTGGAAAACATACTGCAGAGAAGACTGTGCTTTATTGGTAGAAAAATAGGCTGGTTTTTCCTTTAGACCTCTCTGTATACAAATGGTGAAATTGTAAATGATAGCTATTTTTATTTGCCTTCATTTTGTCTATTTTGTTGGATGTGGCCTACAGTATGACTGAAGCCCTCAATCTCATGCCAGTGAAGAATGGTGACTGACGTTTCCTTGTTTAGTTTTTGTTAAGTGCAGAGTGAGACTTCCAAGGGTGTAGCTAAGAAAATACTGATTTTTTTTTTTCTTTTTCCCAGATGAAAAGTTGCAAGCATCTGACAGGAGGGTGGAATAGAAAAGTTATCTTGATTGTGTAACTCCAGCCTTTGGCTGTGCAACCCTGAGAACACTGGAGCAACGATGAATGCTGTGTGCTGTTGACTAGATAATGTTGTTTTTAGGCTGTGGACTGTAGGCTGATTTTCACACAAGGCAATGGCATGGGGTTTCCCACACTATCACTGGTTTTCCAGCCGTGCAGCCGTGTTGTGTGCAGAAGGTAAGTTCCAGCGGGAATGGCCTCTGCTGAGGTGGCTGTCAGCTGGGCAGAGCCGCGACTGCCCCATCAGCGGTGACTGCCACCACGAGCACGCACAGAGCCACGACTGCCCCATCAGCGGTGACTGTCACCACGAGCACGCACAGAGCCACGACTGCCCCATCAGCGGTGACTGTCACCATGAGCACGCACAGAGCCATGACTGCCCCATCAGCGGTGACTGTCACCACGAGCACGCACAGAGCCACGCAGCCACTTTGAAACATGTACCAAAGGCTTACAGCTGGGACTTTCTTTTAGCTGCAGAGTCGTAACCTGCTCCTCTCCAGCCTGAGTTTGCAGGAAGCGTGGCTGAGAGGGCATCTAGAGGAACTGGGAGCCTGACCTCATCTCACAAAGGGTTTCAAGTGGGCTTGGGTCAGATGTGTGGGTGCATATGGGCGCAGCTGTGATTAACTCAGAGTGGTACTGCAGCACCTGGATATTTGTGCTTTAGGGCCTCAGGCTGAGAGCTTGCTGAGGGGCTTGCTCCAGAGCTCTGTGTGCACATGTGCACAGTGAGGCCTTTGGAGCTGCTGGTTTTGTTCAACTCTGGAGCTAGAAGGCTTCTTTCTTCATTTACATTTTTCTTTGTTCAGCCTTAGAAATAACAGATACAACTTGTGAAACTTTGATGTAAAAAATTATTTAATTGAATTAAATCTACTAGGAAGTTTGTCCTGCAGTTAAAGCTACTTTCTTCTGCTTGACAGCATTGAATTAAGTGTTCTGGAAGGAAAGGAATTAAAGGTCAAACTGTTGACCACTGGAGTTCTCTATTGTGCTGGCCTAGGAAAACATTTCCAAGACAATAGCTGAGATTTTAATTCTTGGTATAGTATTGTGTTTTTGGGGGGTTTAATGTCAGAATAAATGTTCAAAAAAGTGTTTCTACTTTTGTCCATCTTGTGTAAGCCAGGGCCAGTTCATATTACTGATTATGACATGTTATCAGTTTTGACCTGAGAGGAAGTAAAATGAGTAGTAGAACCAGTTCACAACTATTTTTGTGGCAGAACTTGCTGGTATTTGTTTTTAGAAGACTGCAAGTCTCAATGCAGTCTATACTATACCAAAAATAAAAGTGAAGCATCGTTATTGTTAGAAGTAGCATGGATTAATACTGACTTGAGTGAATTTATGATACATGTGCCTGTGTAGGTAGGGTTTCAAAGGGCTAGAAAATAAGGAAAAAATATTATGAGGTGATGTTTTCACCACTGTAGCAGGAGCAGAGCTGTGCTCCCATGAAGGGTGGTGTGCATGTGTGGTACTTCTCTCCTGCTGTTGTTGTTGTGCTGTGTCACTGAGCCCCAGCTTCCCAAAACTCATCACATGTATGTAATACCTTTTAGGAAGCTAGTGCATGACATTGTTTTGTATACTCATCCTGCCAAGGGATCACAAAGTTCACTGGTCGTTTTTTACCTGGAGCTTTGGAAAATACCCTGGTGTCACACAATGCAATAATGCCACTCCTTGGTGTTTATACTTTATGCTTTTCCTTTTTAATAATGAGAGCAGGAGGAAATGTATTAAATCAGCTGCATGGCAGAAAGAATTCATTAAAGCGAATAAATTGAATTCTGCTCAAGTTTCAGGCTTCTGGCTTGGAGTCACAAAGCAGTAATCATATTCTAGCTGTTTTAAATTGTTTATTTTGTGGCAGTTTCCTTGTCCATGAAACTGGTATTTACTGTGGGCTAGCCTAAGAAAATGAGCAATGCTGTTGGGGCTTTGAGCAGTGTAAACATCAAGAAGTACCTTTTTGTTGTAGGCTTTGATGTGTTTGTCAAGTCCAAAGGGGGAGAGAGTGAATGAATCAGGATGTTATATTAGGTCTGTGTGGCACATCTTTTTTTTTTTTTTTTTTTTTTTTTTTTTGGTTTCACATGACTACACAGTAGCCCCAGATATCTCTGTTTCCTCCAAGAAATAATGTTCCCTTGCATCTCTTTCCCTGTAACTCTAAAATAATACTGGGAAGAGACAGATCCCAAGTCCAAGTCCATGCAGTTTACTGAACTACTTAGCTGATGTGAATTTGAGCTTTACCTTCCACATATTTTGGTCCTTATCTACAAGGAAGTGGTCTTGTTTTTTTTTACTTAAGATGGGTTGCATTTATGTAGTTCCTGTTTAACATAATGTGTGTACCTAAGGCTGATGAGTAATACGTGTGGCTTGAAGAAGCAGATGTAAGGCTTGTGTTACTGATGACTGAAAAGTGTGTTTATACTGATTCCAGAAGCAAGTGTCAGAAAAACTTTAAAATAAGATTTTTATGTTCATTATTGAAAATGAAAAAAAAAAACTAAAGAAAATGCTATCCAGAAATCAGTTGGTGCCAGTGAGATCACACATATTCAGAAACACATGCCATTAACAGATTCTAAAGGGAATAGCTAGAGATGCCCTCCAACATCCCTAGGTTCATGACTGTAGCTGGCAAGGAAGTTTAAAAGGAATAGCTCAGCCACCTTCTAAAGGATCACATGCTCTCCTGCTGCCACTATCAGGGACAGGGTGCTGGATTAGATAAACCATTGCTCTGACCAACTGTGATGAGAAACAACTTGCTTGTGCACAGCATGCAGTAGGAAGAATTGCATTGGAGCTCTCTGCATGAGTGTTCACTGAAGGCCTTTTGAAGCAGGACAGGTGTGTTTTCCATCTGTTCCTTTGGGTTGTATAGTGTAGGATGTGCAGCACAGTCTTGATTTGTGAATAGAATTTATGGGCACTAACATAACACAAATTATATTGGTGGTATACAGATCTGGGTAATGGGCTGCTATAAAGGATCAGTGCAGTGGGAACAAGACCTACTGCAGACATAAGTGGACCTGAGAGGGAAGAGTGAAGAGTCTGGTTTTAATCATTAGAGTAATGTTTTGAAATAAGAGTCCTAAATCCTACTCAGACTGGTATTTTGTGCAAATGGACATTTTTGTAATTAACATCTATATATAAGCTGGTGTGTGTTCAAGAGGAGAAGAGGCCAGAGATGGGCAAAATGGCATAGAGAGTCTGGATTACATCTCTAAGTCATATTTTGACTAGGAGAACTTTTTCACTTTGAAGCAGGAAATGTAAATTTGAATCCACCTAATGTAGTCACATGCTTGTGATCAGCCTCTGGGATAGACATCTGACTTCTGGGCTGTGCACAGGGATCAGTACCTGCTGCTGGATTGGGATTACTTGGTTGAGATCCACAGGGGATTAGCAGCAATTTGAACAATCTACAAACCACATTGTCTCATTCTGGTTTTGTGTTAGATTTGAACACAGTGTTTGATTTATCATAGTGTTCTTGCTACATTTATATACTACACAAGCAGTTATTTTAAAATTGTATCTAATCCTATATTGTGTTACAAGACAGCTATCGATAAGAACTGAAGTATTGCTATACAGGTGATCTTTTCCAAATTTTTCCTGGTGGTTTCAGTGATTTTTTTTGGCTTTGGCAGTTCTGATAGCAGTTGGTTTTGAGAGTTTCTGAAGCTGTACCAGGAAAATACAGACACTTCTAGGAAACAGGCCCCACCTGAGGGTTGGTGTTGAGCTACAGTCTTAATATGTTAAGTAGATATGATGTCATCATTTATGTGAAGTAGATGCTTAGAAAATTTTCCTCTTCAAAATAGGAAGATCTGAAATCTAGAAGTGAACATAATTTTTTTTTTTTTAGTGCCTCACAGAAAGTGTGATTAAAAAGTGACAAGGAAAACATTTCAACTGCTACTAAGTATTTCTTCTCCCTATTGGTTTCCAAAATTCCAATCAAGCATTTATATAATGTGATATGATTAGCTTTGAGAAGCTGTTGAGAAGAGTATGTCAGCATGCCCAGTATAGCACTATATGCATAACATTTTAAATCCTGTTTCTCTAGAACCACTCACATTGCTCAAAACCACTCTCTAGACTCAAATTCTGGCAGAGGTGACTTAATCCTTTGTCCTTCCACAGTAGATAAGCATTGTCCAATGCCCTAAATATCTGCAGGTCTCTCCACTGTTTATTTTTTGTCAATGCTTTTCTTCAACTTGATGCTCTGTTACCGTGAGGCATTTGTTGTTTTGTTGTTTGTTTTTTTTTTTCATAAAAACCATCTTTAAGCTTTACTCAGTTGCTTTTGGGCAGTTTTTTCTGAGGTAAATATAAATGATAAAATAAATCTTCAAAGTACAGTTCTTTGTAGAACAATAAATAATTTCTTTGTTGATAATTTTGGTTTTTTACATTCTTTTACTGTCTATTGTCCCTCCTCCTCGGCTTTGTTATTTAAAGAAGCTCTGTAATTACTTCTTTAAATCTTTCATCAATCTCTCCAGTCATTAAAACTTTTTTCTTTCTTTTAGAACTTTTTCCTGACAAGTTGTCACTATCCTTTTTGGAATACCCGGGGGCTGGGTGTGCTCTCTGAAGGCATCTCCCTTTGTGCTACAGCCATTCTGAAGTGCCAGCATTTCTGGGTATCAGGTTATGAATTTGCCAAATAATCCAGGAGAGAGTGAATGAGGCTGGGATACTGTTTGGAAGAGCAGTCTCCAAGATGCTCTTCCTCCTAGTTGGGAGGAAATTATGTTGGGATAATAGATCTTGGAATAGAGTTTTAAAGAGTATTACATGGTTTAAAGTCAGTTTTTATGAAGAAGGGTGAAGCCAAGGCCCAGACTAGTTGCTATGGTTAGTTTTTATCTTAGGGTTTTTTTACACAGATTATTATTAAAGTTGCTGAATTTTCTTTATTTATAAATTCCTTGCTGTAAAAGATATGGCTTTTGGAGTTTTGTGATAAGCAGTTGGGAAATATGCACGCTCTTGAAAAGCAGCTTTCTTCTTACATCATGTGTTGCTATATTTCAGTGACATTATGGAACTTATGTTTACTCTCAAGAGTAAAGATCTTTTAACATCCAGGTGTTAAAAAATTCAAAATGTCTATTTATCTTAGGTTGTAATTCCATAATGTTTTTGCGCAGTTTTACTGGAAAAATCAATGCCATTCTCTCTCTTCACCGGGTGCTCATGTTTTCTTTGCCTTCAAGAGAATAGTGCTGTTGATCTTCCATTTGACATCAGCATCAGATTACACTCATGTAAAATATTAGTGGAACTCCAACCTACAGGAAGCCTATGGAACTAGTTTGTATAATTTTCTTTTTTTTTTTTGAATGAAAGACTTTTAGAAATTAAGATATCAGTATAACAGCTCTTGGCATGCTCTCTGTTTTAATCCAAAGAAGTTTCCTTAACTACTACTCGGGCAACTTCAGATACTAAAATAGTTTTTGAAAGTTTTTTCTTTCCATCTGGTGACAATGATTACCCTGGACTTACCCTGTTTGTAAGAACCACAGATAATATGTGTGGTTTGTTAAAATTGAGAAATACCCATCCTTAATTCATGCACATATGCTTTAAGGGATATATACAAGCCCCACAGAATGGGGCAGACAGCAGAGAACAGTTCAGTGACCTTCCTCTACCCTTCTTTGATAGAGCACTGCTGGATGTGTGTATTGGCAGGGATTCAACAGCTTGGTCTTGCTGAGGTTTTGTTTTTAGTGAGGTTTTCTGGGTTGTTTTGGTGGATTTTTTTCCCCTGCTCTTCAGAACCCTGCCAAGTTTTATGATATCGATGTTGCTTTGTCCGCTGGTTTAAAATTGTATAGCAGCTAAGTCTGATGACTTCAGAAAAGCTGCACGTGTCATAACAAACTGAGGTGTGCAGCATTCCTGTATAAGTTGCTTTTTAAAATGTTTAGGCTCATGGCTGACTGATCAGTCATTAAATCTTCTAATCTTGCCCAGTGAAATTTGGAGAAACTAGAAGCTATTTTTGCAAGCAGGAAAAAAAAAAAAAAATCCAAAACCAGTGCAGATGTGAATGCTATTTCATCTCTCAGGACATTACCAATATATTTTTAACCTGTCCTTCGGAATTAATAGCTTCAAAAGAAAATCTACTGCTTTTGAAACATGTGACCTTCACAGACTGATTCTCTGATAGATTTAGTAAGGTTAGTATTTTTGTCTGGACACTTAGTATTCCAGTGGTTTTGGTTTGTGAAAGGAAAGCTATGGAGAACTCACAAAATTATTTGTCTAAATTCTTTATTGCAAAATTTTAAGATACTGAGCAAGTTCTTAAAACTAAGTAAATAAATATTATTTTAATATACATTCCCTGAAATGGGAAACAGAGTATTATCCAGCTTGCATTTGTGTAATTGATTTGATGCTATTTGTGCAAACAAGAGTTAGGTTTGCTTTTGTTGTTCAGATACAACTGAAATATTATTTAAAATTGCTCAGTAAGTTGGTATATTGAAATAAAAATATCAAGTGGTGCCATTTCACAATATGACTCTATGCTAAATGTGTAATCCTTGAAATAAAAGGAATATAGAGTGGCACCATGAAAATGTACCTGGGGGTCCTGCTTGGTGACAAAATGAGTCAGCAGTGCCCTGGCAGCCAGGAGGGCCACCTGTGTCCTGAGGGGCATCAGGTACAGCATCACAGCTGGGCAAGGGAGGGGATTGTCCCCTCTACTCTGAGCTGGGGCAGCCTCACCTCTAGTCCTGTGTGCAGTTTTGGGCACCACAACGTAAAAAAGGCATTAAGCAATTACAGAGTGACCAAAGATAGGCCACGAGGATGCTGAAGGGTCTGGAGGGGAGCCACATGAGGAGCAGCTGAGGTCACTTGGTCTGTTCAGTCTGGAGGAGACTGAGGGGAGACCTCATTGTCTCACTGTGGTCTTCAGCATCCTCATGAGGGGAAGCATAAGAGCAGGTGCTGATCTCTCCTTTCTGGTGACCAGTGACAGTACCTGAGGAAATGACCTGAAGCTGCGTCAGGAGAGGCTTAGGAAAAGATTCTTCACCCAGAGGGTGTTTGGGCACTGGAACAGGCTCCCCAGGGAAGTGGTCACAGCACCATGCCTGACAGAGTTCAGGAAGTGTTTGGACAATGCTCTCAGGCACAGGGTGTGATTGTTGGGGTGTCCTGTGTAGTTCCAAGAATTGGACTTCGATGATCCTTATGGGTTCCTTAAAGCTCAGGATATTCTATGACTCTGATATTCAGTTCTGAACCCCTTTTTAACTTTGAGTTCAGAATGAAAAAAACATTCTGGGTTGTTAGAGAAAAGCAAGTCTGCCTTCATCTTACGTCTTCCTTTAAAGGTATTTCTGCTTGAAAATCTGCATGTATTAAATGTGAAACAATTGTATGCTGTAGCATTTGGCTCTTTTTCAGTGGGGTAACCTTTGAAACATTCCTCAGTGCAGCAAGCCTGCTGTTAAGCATTGTTGTTCATCTGTTAATAAAGTTTTATTAAAAAAAAAACTTTCACTTTTCACAGCTCTTATTAGAACTAATTTAAGGCTTGAAGCAGTGTCCTCATTTGGGTCCTGCATGTATTTGTTCACTCACCCCTCTGTTGAGCCTGTTATGCTAAGATGAATTTTTTTTTTCTGCTGATAACTATATATAATGTCAGTTTAAGATTTTAGGATCAGATCTACTGAGAAAAAGAAATCAATGCTATAAATTTCATGTGCCCTTTGAGGCTTCAGAGCTGATATTCACAGGAGGATGAATTATCAGAATGGGGATGGTAAAGTCACTGGTTGTCCCAAGGGCTGAAATCTCTGCTTTCTTTACCTCTGACAGAATGACAGACCCAGAGGCATTGCAAACTTTCCCTCTCCCTTTTACAAACTTGCTTTTATAGACTTTCGAAATTTTGACCAGTTCTGAAGGAGGGTGAGGTTTAGTCTTCAGTTTTGTTTGGTTCTTCGCCTGCTGAAAGCCGCTAACAAGAGCAGTGTTTTGTTTTCTTTTTCTGTGGTCCCAAGAAATGTCTAGTACAAACCAGACCATGACCACCCACTCATTTCACATGAGCTATGGATCACTTGCCAGATGGCAAAGGCTAAGGAAACTAAGATTTAATACAGCAGATCTGTCTGTCTTATTTATTCTGTTTAGCTCAGAATAAGGCACCACCTCCTCTTTGCCTTACTCACCCTGTCCTTGCAGTCAAGGGGCGAGTAGACAAATACTCCCATGACAACTTGACAACTGTTTATATTCTGAGGTATGAGATTTTGTTGTGCTTATCTGAGTTTGCATAAATGTGGTGTTAGTTCTGGTTAATCATCTCTTTCCTAAAGGAACACTGTATTATAATGTTGTCTCAGGCTGAGTTATAGCAAATAAAAATCCCCCCCAAAACCTTTTCAGACCTCCAGTAAGGCGCATATTTCTGTTGCTGTATAAAAAAATCAATTGAAAAAGGATGGTTTGAGTAATGCATTTTGAGACTTTGCTCACTTTGTGTCACTTTGTTAGTGATAATATATGGGTGCAAATTGTATACAAATACATACAAATTCATCGAAGTACCACTTCTGTCCAAGGTGAACAGAATGCCTAAGGTAGGGCTGAAATCTTGCTGGATAAGATAATTTCAGTAGATAATAATATTCATCCAGGAAGACTCACATTTTGAATTCAGTTACTCTTAACATATGGTTACAGTCCATACTTTGTCTCTTTAAATTATGCTCTCTGGCAAGACCTTTGTATTTTTGCTTTGCATCTAATAAAAATAGAGAAGCAGAGTTAACACAAGCCTGGTGCATTATAAACCTTACACATTTCTGTCACCCTGATTGTTGCAGTTCACATTTCTTAGGAGAGGGTTGAGTATGTCTTTCTAATCTCCTGATGCTTGCCAAAAATAGATGAAAAGAAGGGAAATTCTGAAATTATTTTAAATAATCGTTTCTTCTACTATTATGGTTGTCTTAACTCCTGTAAATGAAGGATTTTAATCTGTTGGAAGAACGGAAGGATAATGTAGGGTGTTATGAACTTGGAAGGAAAGCTCTGACATGCTCCCCAAAGGAGGAAGTGGAGTGTGTGGCACATTCACGTGGGAGTTTTCGCTGGTCTGACTTGCCTTACAAAAAGGCCGTTTGATAATTATAGTTGCTGTGCTAGTTTCATCATCACTTCTACACAGAATGAACTTGAGTGATGTTCTCTGCAACTGTTTAAAATACAGATAAAATTTGAAATATCTTTGCCTGATAGAAATAGTTACAATAGAAGTTACCTTTAATTAGTTGAGAGCACTATTGCAGTTAATAAACCCGTAATTGCTGTTGAATCCAGCCAAGCTTGGAAGCAATTCCCTACTTTGCTCTGGGGGAAGGAACCCCCCCAGTAAAAGGTGATGTCAGACTGTTGGCGAGCTGCTGCTTCTTTAAGTGTTGCCTTTGCTAAGATCATTTAACATGATCAAAAGCTGGATTTCATTTGAGTCAGGAAAGATGGCATGAAACTCAACAGAGGTTGCAAGATACACAGGACACCTTGCAACTTCTCCTATATGTCTTGTGTATGTTCGTAGAGAAAATTTTGAAAGGGACTACAGGGACTCATATTACCCTGCTCTCCCAAATAGAGGATATAAGTCATGTATGTGTGTACTTGGATCCAAGCATTAATGAGGAGAGGAGATGGGATTGTGCTTTGCTGAATTTAAGATCACCTTGGAAGAAGGGAATTTTCCCACTGTTGATTCTGTTTCAGGAGCTTGTGAGGGAAATCAGAGTCAATAAAACAGGGCAGAATTCATCCTTCTAAGTCATCTGCACTGCTTGAAATCACTGCATAATTTGAAGTGATGAAAAGTGCCAGGAGGTCCTACATTATAAATTCAGCCTTTCTTGAAGTCTCTAAGCAGACTCTTTCATCAGGATCAACTGTTAAAGAGAAAGATTTAAGGCCTAGTTTAAGTAAAATGATCACCACTGATTTTTTTTTCTGTTAGTAGGTGACCTCATAAAGTCACTGAGTATCTCTTTCTTTAGCTGTGATCACAGTGTCCAGTGTTATGGGTGGTAGGTTCCATCCTCCAGAACATATACTGATATTCCCAATCTGCTTTTGAGTCTGGGTTTCTCCACCTTTTATGAGGCTGTGAAGGGTGATCTGTAATGTCTTTAGGAGGTACTATTTTGGATTTCGTTAAGTTGATGATCCCTAGCCATTTCAAATGTAATTGTAAGGAGATTTGCTAAGTGAACAGGACTACTGTAACTCTCGCTTAATTGGAAGGATGCAAGGAGGAAACAAAGAGTGCGCAAGAAAAACATTTCATTTTCCCAAGCTTAAATTAAGAGTCTTATCAGTGACTGTTCACTCAGCCAAAACATAGTAAACTATACTCCTCTGGTTATTGCCAGGCGACAGGTGCCCAGAAATTGCAGTCATCTAGTTGTTCTTTCATGTGTGTGAAATTTGTTGCACATAGAAGTTACAAACACCATCATTTATTCAGCAACCGAGGGTTTAATCTTTACAGAGGAAGGATTTGGCCAGAGGTAGTTTAGCATCTCTGTGATAAGGTAGCATAGAAAAAAAATATTTGGGCCTGTCCCTGCTGTAAATAATCTCTGTGAAGCTCTTGTTGTCTAAGACTATAATGGCAGCATTTGGAAACAGTACATTTTGTCTAAAAGTGGAAGAAATTCCCTGTATAAATTATAGATGTGTTTATACATATAAAAATGGTTAAATTTAAAAATAGATAAATATGCAAAAGATAGAATGAGGGGAATTTTAATTAAGAGTTCTGAGCACTGCAAGCTTATTATTGTAGCAAAGAGAATGTTTTTTTGAGGGAAACAAATTCTTTTGAGTTTTATTTACATGTGCCGAAGTGTGCTTCTTTGTTTCACACATGTTTTCACTGAAGAGTAGCTGAGTGCCAGCCCTCAAAACTGTTGACTTTGCCTCTTTCTCTTCCCTTTAAATAATGCAATGCTTCCTAGCACCTTTGCAGTTTAAGACACAGAAACTAAATGTAAAATCTATCATCATTTGAGTGCCACATCTCTCTTAGAGCATTCATACTTTGAATACTGGCATATAATTTGCATGGATGAGCACTAGAATGATGACAAACATCCCTTTTTTTCCTGATACTCGCTATGTTTGTGCTTTAATTACCTTGAGGCTCCAGCAGGCACAGGAGTCAAGTACCAGCACCTTCACCAGCTGCTTATATTGTCTTTATAGCTGGGCAGTATAGTCTGGTGCCTCTATAGCAGTAAATGTAAATGTGTCTCATTTATAGCATTTTCCTCCTATTTTCCTCCACACCATGTCAGTATATAGGGCTGCAGGTAGATGTGGATTTACTTTGAAGCCTGATGAGATGTGCTGTGTGTTAGCTTGGTCTTGGCATTGCACTAATATGTTTTCTATTCAGCTTGGACTGCAGGCACAGCAGGGATTGTGTTCACCTACAAAAGGTCGTAGAGCTTTGCTTTACAGAGGCTTTACTTATAGCAATTGTCTTGCAACTTTTAAACATCTTCATTTTGGTTAATTATTTTTGTCTTGACGTATTCAATCTCAAGGAAATAGCTTGGTCCTGGCTGCATTGGACTATGTATCAGGTAATCTGGGTAAGATGGCGTTCTGTTGATGTGTAGAGGAATGGAAGCACTGCCAGAAGTATCTAAGCATGCTGGGCTGAGATGTTGGCAGACTGTTACCAGGGGCTACTGTGGATCAGCCACTATTCAAAACAGGATGTTAATTGGAAAGCCTTTTTATATGTATTATTAAATGTTTGTTTTCACATTGTTCAGGCCCTGCAACATATATTTATTAATAAGTTACTGCATTTACACTTTCTTTAATGAAAGGTGCATAATGTAGAGGTTATGTAGCTACACCACCTCAGGCTGTGATTTTTGTCACGATTTGCAAATGAAACAAGGTTCAGTCTGGACAGTAATTGGATGGGCAACTGCTGCCCTGTGAAGGGTGGGTGTGTGGGTAACAAACCTGTACTCGGGGGCTTTTGCTGGCAGTTTTTAGTCAGAGGTGTTCTTCCCACTGAGTCAGGTCTGAGCCCGTGTCCTGGAGTAAGAGATTGCTGCTGGAAAGGGCACGTGATGGATGAGAATCAAACCTCTGGTTTCAACATGTTGTGCTCACCAAGGTACCCAGTGTTCTTTGCATAGAGACCTAGGTGTTCCAAATAAATCCTGAAAGAGCATCCCTGTTTTCTTCCCTAAAATAATCTTCAGATTATACTTGACAGAAGGACTTTTGCTTTTCCTTTCAAACGTATTATACTGTATTGTAGTTTAATGACTCAGTCACAGCAATGCGTGAAATTCAGCAGCAGTAGAAATAAATTCTTCACAGTGTATGGTGGCTGATACAGCATAATGCAATTTTTCCATGTATGAGAAATTATTCAGTAACTTCTATATGGTCTTTGGATAGTTTTTAATGTACTGGATGACAGCACTTCTGCTTCCGTCTTCATTAGGATCTCTTAGAGTATATATGAAAGAATTAATGAACTAATGGGCAAGACATCTTGAAAGAAGCATTTCTTCTGGAGTTTGAAGCTAAATCAAAGGGAAGGTGGGAGAATTGTGATCTTCTTCCTGCTGCGGCTGTGTTATGGATTATTTTATTTAACACAGTAATGGACAGTTGGATTGGATTTTTTGTCTTTCTTCTGGTGGTCATTTATTAACATGCAGTTGAATGAGGTGAGGGCTGTATCAAAAATGCCTTTGCTCTGATAAGAGTCTGTCATGTAATATGACAATTTTATTATTCTGCAATATTAAATGCAAGAAAATAAACATTTTAAGTTGCTGTAGGGAGGATGCACAGTCCAGCCACAATACAATTTGAGGTGTCATCTGCTTGTCCTCTCTTTTTGTGTACTTCCAGGTGTGTTTCCTTACAAAACTGAAGTCCCAAGTGTGATTAAAAAGAGGTCGGAGAACAAACTAATCAAATCATAGGGTGTGGCCTTGGTAGTACATCTTGTTTCATCAATAGATAATCTGGCTTCTGTGGAAAAGTACTTAATTATCTACCTTGTTGAAAGGGACAAGAATTATATGAATAGGGCACTGCAAGGAATAACATTCCTCATGGAAATTCCTATGGCAAAACACCTTATGGGAGGAAAAATTGAATTAATCATGTTAGAATGTAATAGCTGGAAGAAATGCTAGTTGGCTTCCATCTGTGGCACAAACAAGGGAATTAGCTTATTGTAAAAAGTAAAACATCTGCATAAATCCTTAATGCAACAACTGCATATACACAAAGGATAACAAAATTCAGGAGCAGAAAAAAATACTGAGTTGAGTTTATACAGGGTGACCTTCCATTTTAGTACAGAAAACAACTCTGAAACCAGAGCTAGTAAAAACACTTCTTAAAAAAACTTGATTTTTATGCATGAATGTGCTATTTTGCAGGTTTATTTAGTGTTCATTACAGGGGAAAGACAGACTAAGATCTGTATTAGGAACTAGATCTGCTACAGGTTATTGTTGCTTATGTCTGAGTCTTCTTTTAGATTCTGCTTCAAAAAATAGAGCTAATAATGCTTAGCATATATAATTTATTTTACACATGGAGAGGTGAAAGTGGATGGGTTTATATAAATGCATGAAGGTCTGGTTTAATTCTCTTTCCCATGATATTCAAATTAGAAATAGAATTTCACTTGGAAATGAAAAGCAGTAATTAATGTTGCAATTCTGCTCTTTGGGATGAGCAATGAGATAAATCTACTTGAAATCAGGTAAGCAAGAGACAAAACCACTGCTGAGCTTGATGCCTCAGGTTTTAGCTTTTACGTTTTTCAGGTTCTGTGCTGCTTTAGCATGTAGTTCTGAGCTTCATTACCTACTCTCTTCTCAGAGTAGACAGGCAAAACAATTCCTTCTCTAGCTGTGTACCAAGGACAAATGATCCAAATCTCAGACCCAAGAGCATAAACAATGACAGAATCAAGAGAGAAAAACAAGAAGGATGGGACTTCATAACCTAGAGCTGTAATTGGACAATTAGCTCCAATATGCTAATGGCCCAAAACTTATAAAAGTGAGAGACCTCGTGGCTGGTCATCCATTTTGTGACCATTTTGGTTCATCTTGGGCATAGCCCTGGCTGGACTCTTGTGCTGCCCAATGTGTATCCATTGAGGCCTTCTAATAAATGCCTACTTTATTCTTTAATTCTGTCAGCCTCTGGTCTAGGTCAGCCTTCACAAGCATGAAGTTCATCTAATTTGTCCAACAAGTCCTTACCCCCTTTCCCACCCCAATGGAATGAGTACAGGTGTTTGGGGTTCCCTACAACAGGTGAGATGCTCTTTTATTCAGGGGCTGCTGGAGCACATCCCTGAGAAGAACCAGTGGAGGAATGCAGAACTGTTGTCTGGAGAACTGTTTCCTGCACTTGACCAGGGGCCAAAACAAAAATTGCTGGGAAGCTTCATTTGAAAGAGTGTGAGGCTGCCATGCAGGTACTGCTTGCAAACAGGGGTTCTACTCCTGTCTAATGTATAACAGGCAATAGGATATCAAAGGGATGAAGAGCCTAAAGGAACAGCTGAATATTCATTGTAAATGGCAGTAGCATCTGCCAAAGCAGAGCAAGCTTTTAGTAGTGCTCCAAATGAAGAACAGACCAAGTAGATACATTTCACAGAAAGAGTGGTTAACCCTGCTGTCTTGTGATCCCCCTCTGGTCTCATGAGCTAAGCAAGTTTAGTCCAATCAGTTTGGGTAAGAGGTAACTCTCTTGTCCTGTTACTATGAGGAACCCTTTGTAGGACAGAGTAGGGATGTGTTGCATGGATATTTGTTTTATCTTTCATAAGTTACAATAATTAAAAATCCAAAGGCATTTTTCAAGCGAGTGGTTCATCTTTCAGCAAGTAACTCTACTTTTCCTGACTTCCATCTGCAGTTCTTTTGGGTGTCCCATCATTTTTCCATCCTTTCCCCAAACTCTTCCTATACTACTGCTACCTGCCTGCGCTGTGGACAAGTATTAAAGCGTGTGCAAAGCAGTGGGCAACATAAGGACAGCATATGATGTAGCCCCTCTAGTTCTGTGGAAAGGTGTTGTGCATGGCAAGATATGAGGGGATGGCACTTGTTGATATGCCAAAAGTAGGTGGTGGGTGCTGCTGGCTGGGATGGCTTCCTTCTTGTCATTTGCTTTTTGATACAGGACTTTGTCAAGTTTGCTAAACATCTGCTGTATTACTGATAGAACTGAAGGTGTAAGAGGAGTTACCTTTTCAATACCACTTCCTCTAGTTTCTCCCTCCCTCAGAGAGTGAGTGTAAACTGGAAAATTTCAGTATTAAATTTAACTTGTTCTTTGATTTGATACAGTAATCCAGCAGTGTTTAGGATTGCAGTTTTCAGACTAGAAGGCTTTTAGACAATTATTCTTGTGTGAATTTTATGACACTCATGAAAATACTTTGTTTTATGAGGTTTTATAATTCTTTCCTTCCATATGTTTATTGTTTGTTTGTTTGTTTTTAAACAATGGGCTTTTCCTTTGTTCAAGGCTTTCCTCCTAACTCCTGACCCCTCTGTCTTGGTGATAAGCATATTTTGAATCACATTCTTGAGAAATCACAAAGAGGAAAAGAATCTAATATATTAATGGTTCATAATTAATAAGCAGTTTTTCTCCAGTGAGGAAATACCTCCCTTTTTTACTAGTTTGTTTTTTTTTTAATTGAAAATATTCAGATTTGAATATCTAGTATATCCATAAATGCAACAGCAGGTGGCAGAATAACTTCACTAGAAGTTGATTTCTTGGCATTCTCAACTTTCTTTCAATGAACTTAGTAAAACAGATGCCTCCATGTGAAATGTGACCAATTGCTATTCTAAATAGCTGTCTTAACAGACTGTAACAGGCAATTCCCAAACACATGGAATTGTGTGCTACAAGGTTTTCCTCAGTTTGTAATCTGATTGTTTGCTTTTTATTTCTATAGAATAGTTAAATGCTTATTAAACAAAGTTTCTGAAGAGATTGTAAATGGTGCCTGGCTGTTGCAGAATGGGCAGTGTGTTAGTCACCAGCTGAAGTGTAGCAAATACTCCGGCAAAAGTGGATCTGTGTAAATATAATCCTTTCCTTTTAGAGAAAAGCATCTATGTAAACATATTGCCATGAAGTGCATTGTTCTGATGAGCAGTTTTGCTGTAATCTTTGAAGAAATAAGCTCCCTGGGAAATTACTAGTAAATCTTGACCAGCACTGTTCAACAATCAAAGCCTAAAGACTGTGAAAGATGTATCTTGTGGGTTGGAGAATGGGGAGGGTGCAGCTGTGAATTGCATTCAATATCTCATGGTCTGTTTAGCAACTCCTTGGCTTTCTCATCTTCATCTCCCTGGGAAAAAGTTACAGGGTTCAAAATTCTGAACACCTCCAGACAATACCATTTAAAATAAATGGGACAAATAGGCAGCCTATTAGGTAACGGCTTCCTTCACCTTTCTCAAGCAGGATGATAGTTTGAGGTATTGGGCTGTAGCCAGTTCTTCAGTCATAGCTGGCTGGTCTAAACTTCTGAGAACTACCAGGACCAGAAACAAGGATGTAATGAAATGGTATTTTCCCACATTTAGGAATGGAAAAGAGCCTAACATAAGGGCAGTTAGGATTTTTGTTCTCCTTTGAAGGTCTGAAATCATAGCAGTGGTGGGATATTATTCTCTTTTTTTTGGCCTTGACGTGACCTCTGCATTAGGGTAGACTCCTATCCTGTAATTCTACAAACATTCTGGGCACACAGTAGCACAGCATGGCAGCTGAAAGGAGCCATCCCATTCTCCATCCAGGCTGGGCAACTGCATCAGTTTAGGCCTGCCCAGTGTAAGTCCACAGAAACATCTTCCTGCATGGAATGACAGCAGTTCAGGGATGGAAATGAGATACTGGAGAGGGCAGAGTAGCTTCTCATTTCAGTCTTGTCTTACTCCATTTAAAACATATGTGAACATATGTGAAAATACAGTCCCATATAGTGGTTGTTCTGTTTAGAAAAGATACTAGAAGACATAGAGATTAGAGTTGTGGGGGTTTTTTCCATAATGGTTACCAATAAAGATGTCCCCAAGGGAGTACAGGCTCAGTAGTTGTGCCAATACTATGATTTCTTATTTTAAAAGCATGTCTAAAATGGTTTTATGAAAAAAAAAATTCAGATTGCATTTGGTATTATCTTCAATGGCTGAAAATGGCCTACACACAGATGGTAAAACCTCAAAATAGAGATACCACAAACTTACATAAATGTTCTTTATTACGCAGTGCATGTATTGAAATGCAAGATGCTCTCCTGTAATAATACATTATACCAGTCAACATTCTGAAGGAGAGGGAAAACAACTCCCAGGTATCTCAGCCCAAATGACGCACCCATGTTTGGTGCTTCGAATGAGTTTGTGGAGATCCAGGAATGGCCTGAGAACACGGGAGATGTAGGTGGGGGCTTTATGCCAGTGCTTATGAGAGAATTTTATTTTGTGTTGTGAAAAAAGTAATGGTATGGAGCATAAGTGTACAAATGGGCAAAAATATGGTGCCTATATGGAGTGAGAAGAGGAAATTGGGTGTGCTTGTATGTGTTGTCATGCTGCTGTTTTACAGTGGAATTTGAAGGAGTTCATGTACTTAAATGTGAGCTTTGCCACTTTGTTTTTTCCCCCAGGCTACCCTGTTGATGCATTTTTCTTTAACTTAAGTATCTTTTTTGATCCCTGGATTCCTGGAAATGTCTCTTCTCAGTTACTTGAAAATAGCTGTGGAATCAGGATAAGTATTTATGTGCAATTTTTAAATGAGAACTTCTTTAACACAATCATATTGCTTCTGTAAGTGAGCCTTATCCCTTTTCTCTTCTTGCCAGGGTATTATTTGTTTACTTGCTTTAGACATACTTCAGGAGTTTGATTTTATGTCTTCATTGATTTGCTTTTTCAGTTCATCATGGCTCTCTAGATTTTATTCTTATATTGGCTGTTATAGTTTATTTTCCTCTCAATGAGCTGTATTAGTCTGAATGTTCATTTTCTAAGGTCTAGTTGTTTATCAAAAATGATGTTTAAATCTTTCCCTCTATCTATTATTAGGGCTGTCTGTGTTTTCTGAGCTGTAGTCCTTCTGTAAAAACTGCAGGTTTCTAAAATAACTTTTTGAGCTGAAATGCATTTAACTTCATCTCTCTTTTCTGAATTTATCATTGCTAGGCTAGCATCTGAAGTTTTCAGTTTTGGGGGTACTGGTGTCAGATAATTTGTGATATTTCCTGGTAATTCCAGGTATCTCTGAAATGCTCAGTGCTCACCATTGATTAAAGTTTGTAAATTAATCAATTTAAAGCAATAATCTTAATAGACTTCCTTGTCTTAATTGTTTGTAGAAGTATTGGTGTTATTAGTCTCAACTTTTATTCTCATTATCCTTCTCCTGAAGTATGGAGGAGAAATACAACTCTCTGTGTAAACTCATTATATTTTCATGGCTTGGGTTTGTCTTAAGGAAGATTCAGCAATATAATACATTCTCTGATCTTTGTTCAGTGCAGTATTACTGTGATCTACTCAAAACCTACTTCCTCCTCTATAGCTAGATACTGATTTTTGTTCCATAGACTTTTTTTTAAGCATAAAATCTTGCCTAGATCTTGTTCTATTGCTACATCCTCTCATTTGACACCATTTCCAATAAGCTCTTAATAGTGGTATGGTAAATGTATATGTATTTTTAAAAATGCATATTTCAAGAATTTACTTGGTAACACTTTGTTGGAAACACCTTGTTTCTGTGATCTCTGTCCATCTTCCAGTCCTGCTAGAATGCTTTTTTTCTTTGAAGTACTAATTCTTATGAATGCAATTCCAGAGTGTAGTAGCCAGGCTGGCTGCAACCTACACTTGCAAGAACACACAGCCTCTATCTCATACAGCAATTTGTTTTTAAATAATTTTTTGTATCCCAATATTAAATAAAATGCTATAAATGCTGCCAAATTTTTGCATCAATGTCTGATTCAATTCTTTGATATCAACTCAGGAAAGTACTTAAACATATTTTAATTAGTGTTTTAAGTATATACCTTAAATTGAGTACATGCTTAAGTGCTGCCTTGAGTAGGAATTTTTGTTCAGATCGTTCTTTAGTTCTTTTCTCTCTTTATTTTGATGTTTTGTTTTCTAGAAATATGTGTGAGTTCTGCACTATTATTATTCAATCTGAAGGTGAGTTTTGCCTCAATTTATACTTTTCCATCTTCTGCACAGCCAGTTTTAGATGCAGGCGAAGAAATCAGCTGTGCAGGAGGGCAGAGTGGCAGGTTTAGCAAAATACTTCCATTACTGGGCAAGCATAACTCTGCTGCATTTACTTCTGCCTGTGTTTGAATGCTGTGTCCCTGGTTTGAGAGGGGAGATGGAAGGAATTGTGCTAGCACAGAGCTGAGTAGCATTGCCCTTCTCCAGCCTACAGTGTTACACTGCAAGGCAGGGAATTTTTTGAGCTCTGGTTTGACCTGGGACAGAGGAATTGGGAAGGGAATGATTATGCCTGGACAAGCCTCTGACATGATCCAGATCTGGGACAAAGAACATGCACATGATGTACGTACATGTGTATGTTATAAAATTATGGTTGTAGGCTTCAGAATTGAACTGCGTCATGGCTGCGTCAAAACTAGATTTATAGTGCAAAGAGCTATTAGTTAGCTGTTTTCTACTTTGTGTTACAAGTTCTCAAGATTTCACTATGAATCCCACAGTCATGGTTATCTGAAGTGTTTCATGTACTCTTCTTACAGTAGTTGTTTCTATGTTACAGGAGCTTATGAAAAAATTTTAATCTCCAAGAATGGAGAGAATCTGCTTATGACACACACCAGAATGCAAAGAAGAATACAGTCCTATACAATGCAATATTAACTCTTCCTTTATATCCTCAAAGTACTACAAGTTTTAGGGAAAATGAAGAATGAATATTGTTTGACCTTGTTCATTTGCATAAAATTACTTTCTTCCTTCCCAAAATAATGCTGCACATTGGCAAGGTGGAGTTGGCAACTATCTGTATCTAGATTATCTTGTAATCATCTAAATCTGATCCTATCTGTATAGAATTGCAGAAATAAGTTTCACAAAACTTGTAGTTTAGTACTATCTGTGGAATTTGGGCTGTGACCCATTTAGGCAGTGGTCATTTTTATCAAATTGAGAAGCCTTTAGATGTGTTGGTTTGCAGTGGGTCTGCATTTATTCTTGAGGCTGGCTCTTGCTATTTGTAATCAGGATAGAAACTATGGCAAAATGAATGGTGAGTCTTTCTTGTGGTGGTCATTGCAAGAACAGTTCTCAGTCTGTACTTCTGAGTGGATGGCTTCTTGCTTGGTGAAAATGTTTTTTTCTGTTTACGGTCTCATTCTTTCAAGTGTTCTGAAACTTGAAGCAGGCACTTTGTCTCCAAAGCAGCAATTTTCAAGACTCTATGCCATGTTCTAGATGTGCCAATTCTGTTCCTCCCATTTATATTTGCTGCTGGTATTCCAGGCAGTGTTCATTTCAGGAGGAAGTTTGTATTTGTTTTCTGTAAATCATGCCTTCTGTTTAATTATTTGTGCCTCTTCCCCTTTCTCTTGGAAACTTCCGTGCGGACACAGCTCTTGGTGAGCTGTTGCAGGCTGCAGTTTCCTCAGCAATGGTTCTTTCTTGGCTGTTGAGATGGAGTTTGGACTGAAATCTCTGTAATCACTGATGTTTTTTCCAGCCTGTTAAAAAGTCAGCTTTCACATCTGAGATGGAGTATTTTATTTAAGCACTGACCTGATCTTTCTCTGTGTGTGTGTGTTTTATCCTGTGCTTTTGCGGAGAGGAATAGAATATTTTTTTGTGCTGCTTATTCTGATATACACAGCTCCTCATCGAGCCTTGTGTTTTAAAAGTAGTCCAAAGTCGTACTTGTTGATCTTGTAACACCTTAAAGAATAACTATTTATTTGCCTTTTACTGGCACACAAATTATCTGAGTTATCCAGTTCAGAAAAGAAACTAGTACAGGGCTGATTTGAAGCTGTTCTGCATTGCTGTTATTTTGTCGTCTTTGCTGTTCTGGAACAATTCAGTACTCCCTGCTCTATTAAACAGCTCTTTAAACCCTCAGTAAGCTCAAGAGAGACCAAAACTTTTATCCAAGAACACAGTTCATAGCTAACATCTAAATAATAATCTGGCATCTGTAACTTTCCCTCTGTTTTAAATACAGTGCTAATACTTTACAGAATGTTGTACAACATACCAGAAGTTGAGCCATGAGGAATTTTTCAGATTTAGCCTTCCCAAACTTGTAGTGCAAACCAGTGATGCTTTCACTCCCAACTCAAGCAAAGGCGAAGGATTTAAAAAAATACATCAACCCCCTGCCCCAGCCAAAAATGCTAAAAGGAAAAAAATAAAAGCCAGTGGGTTTTCTGGAGGGGGAAGTTTTAAGAGTTAAGTCAAGGTCAACAAGCCCATGTATAGAACCTACAGAGGTCAACTATTACTGCTAAATTGTATTTAGATGTTGCCCAGCTATTCATTGGAAGACTCTGGGAACACAGGGTGGTTTGTGGTGGTGCACTGTGATTTTAATCACACTTCATGCACTGAGTTCAAAGCATTTGGAAAGCAAAATACTAAATCCCACAATACTCTTATGGGGTAGGCATTAGGCCTGCTTTGAAAATAGGGCACAAAGAATTTATTGTATCTGTAAGCAGTTGCAGCTACTTAGCCTTAGAACCAGGATTAGAAAACATGCAGTTGGACTTCTGCTCTCTCCTGTTCTCGCTTGAATATTAATTGAGTTGAAGAGTTAATAAGAAGAGAAAAAGTCTGAACTGATTGTTTCTCTGTGAATGTATTTATGCACAAACGGATGAAGCTGAGCAGAGACAAATCCCTGATCGTTTCGCTTTGGTGTAACACCTTTAGGATCAATAAAACTAGACTTGCAATAAATCTTACATAGTCTGGGAAAAAACCTGAGTAATATGAATAAAATTTAAAATGAGAACTTACCTTGTCAGGCTACTTTCTACAGTGAAGTGGGTATCTAATGTTCTGGAGGAGGAGATAAGTCTAAGAGGCAGCTGGAGTATAGTCTATCCATTACATGATGTTCCTTTCATGCATGGAATTTTAAGGCTTGGTAACAGCAGATAGGGATTGTTTTAAATAGAAAAACAATAAGTAACTTTTTGAGGAGAAATTTATTGTAAAACAAGCTATAGTTAGCTTTAACTAGACCCAAGGAATAGCCAATTTAAAAATATCTTTATTGAATTGATAGTACTACTACTGAAAACAATTTCAGTTTTCAGTATTTCAGTGCCACTGAAATTCCAGAATGTTTTAGGCCACAAAATTTTATTTTTTCCCCCCAGATATTGGCAAGAAGAAATTTGGATGATTTATGTCCCCTCTCATTTTCTCTGGGTGATACCAGATCTGACATGTTTGGAAAACAATTATACACATACATATTTGGGCATACTTTTTTCCTGTCTCATTATAAACTATTTTTCTATAACTAGTAGCCTTTTTATTTTAATGTGCTTTTGTGGAAGAAGCACCTAGGATAATCTTACTACTGTGTAACAAGTCTTGCTAAAATGCTATAGCAGTCTTCAAAGAGCGGTAATCAAACTTTGTAACACAGTCCACTACTGTGTCTTTTGTATAAGTTGGATTTATTTATTTATTTTTATTTTCTTCAGAATATCTTAGTTTATAAAATGTATTGAATATTAAAGAGGAAAAATGTCAAAGGTTAATACTCTTAACTGTCTAAGTGTGCAGGTTTAGGAGACTGATAAAATACACCCAAGTAATCTTCTTTTGCAAAAATATATTCCACTGCATTTTAGAGGTATGTTGATATATTAGAAAGCTCAAAAAGCTAGGTGGTAAAACTTTAACTTTCAGTCCAGTTGGCCTAAAATATGTTGATTATGAAAACAGTCACTGGTACAGAAGAGAAGTACTACTCAGTGTTCAGACTGGTGTGTTTTGTATTGTTGCATTTTAAGGGAGGCCGAAGCTACTGATGGTTTTGTAATACTACAAATATTTCTGGCAGAGAAAGATTATTGCCTAAACTGTAGGTTAGGCTCTAAAGGTGTAAATGCAATTCGGTGTATGAAAATGTCTAATAGAGATCTACATCTTGTAGATATCTAATTAATCTAATTCATTCTCACCTGTTCTTTCATACCTTTCTGGGCACTGACTCAGAAAGAAGGGATAGCAACTTGAGAGGCTGTTTGTTTCAGCATCTGGGTATTTTGTTTTCTGTATGACTTCTACTTTTTACAGCCATTACAGCTATAGAGGTTTTGATAACTGAACTTTAAAGTCAGCAGGAACACAGCATTCACTAAATCAGCCATAGTTACACTAAATGCTGCCATCAGTTGTAGGCACACAGTTTGTGGTCATGGGAGTGGGGCTGTGGCTGAGCCCCATCCCCAGTGGGCACAGCTGTGAGAAGCAGGTGAGCAGCACTGACAGCAATGAGCCATGGAGTGCCCAGGCACTGCCCAACCACCAAAGGGAACAGAGGGCACACAGGGGCAGTGCAGGAGCATGAGGGGATATAAGGCTGGCCTAAAGAACGAGAAGGGCAGACACTTGCAGCCTTCTGAAGTGGTGTGGTGTTACTCTGTATGGGCAGACACCTGAAGCCTTCTGATGAGGTGTGGTGTTACTCTGTTTGGGTTGAAGCTTTCTGAAACTGTGTGATGCTACTCTGTGTATTGTGGCCGACTCAGCTGCAGCACGTGCTGCGACAGTCAGTGTCTAGTTTGTTTTGTAAAAGTTATTGGTTGTCAGGCTTCTGTGCAGTATCCCTTACTACCTTAATACTCTTAATACTCTATAGACCTGTCAAATAGTTTGGGCAAATGGGAGGATGGAGTTACATATCCAAATTCCCTGTTACTCTATGCTTCAAACCTACTGACCATTACATACACTGAAATAAAACCTACATGGTTATCTAAGCATAGCCATTAGACAAGTATAAAAATCCTTTGTCTTGAAATGTGTTCATGGAAAGGCCATAACACTCCACAATAAGAAAACTTTTCTAACAGGTGTGGTTAAAACATTCTGTGTTCTAACATAACCATAGGCTAGAAAAGATTTGCTCTGTTTCTGTGGCACTGATGTTGTGCATAAAAAAGTAAGCCATGTGGTTGGTGGTTGCAGTTACCTGCATGTAAAGTTTAATGAATGGACAAGGGAAACAAATATTCTAGCACATCCTAGAAGTGCTTTCTGCTACTTCCACAAGATACCAAGCAGCAGTCTACACTAACACTGTTCTCCTTTTAAGAATGTTGGCATAGGGTCATGATGTGGGATAAGGTGGAGCTAGGGAAAGTGTTTTTAAAACTGTTCAGCAAAACTGTAAATTACAGTAGGCCATTGAGCTGTTTCAGTTTGTATCCAAGATTCTGTGAGTCTCCTGTGACCCTCTGCCTTGAAGACTTGAAGGAACTACTTGGAAAGGATCTGATGGAATTAAGGACATGAAGTTGTGCTTTATATGCTATATCACTCTAGACCTGCATTTATATAGTAGTATAAATGGTCTTTCTGATGGGCTTGTCAAAACATCAAAATGAAATAAAAATGCTGGTATACTAATTATCAACTTGAAATAGGTCATGAGCCCTAAGTAGACCTTGTTAGGAGTATTTAATTAGTTTAGTAATGAATAATAGACACTTCTCCAATTACTTCATATTCCTATCGAGTTGCTAGGAAAAATCTAAGTATAGACAGATATTAAAAAACTCAAATATGATAAGAATTATATATATATATTTTGCTGGGTACACACTAGATAGTCCTGAGGTGTTCTATAGTGCTTGGGGAGAGAATGACCCTTTCCAACTTTTAACTCTGTTATTAAAATCAGGGTTTAAAAATGGTAAGTAAACATTTGTGGTAGTCAGTTTGCTTAGTGTCTGTGCATCTGTCTCTACAATAGGGGTAACAATACATTTATTCCACTAGAAGGTAGTGAGATTTAATGTCAAAGAATTTGTGTAAATCTAGGGAAGTTTGAAGTGCTGGATAAAGCAGGGTAGATGCATGGCAGAAGGTCTGAACACACATGAAGTGATAGTAAAGAGCCTTCAGTCTGTTTTCATCTGCCAATGGCAACTAACTAGTGCCAATAAACTTAACTAGATTTTCACTGGGGAAAAAGTGAGCATAAATTTTTACTTCCTTGCAGTCTTATGAAAGTGTAGGAGATGTCTCTCCTCTCAATCTGGAACATGCCAGTACAGAGCTGAAATTCAGTACTACTTTGCTGGTATTCCAGGCAACTGTTACAGAGTGCAGCAGGTTTTGGCTGTAAAAGTTGCCTGTGGATTCCAGTGATTTCCTGTGAGGTATTTTGTATTTCCTCAGCCAGAGACAGAGAAGTCTCTTACTGTGGCCCATCTCTAGCTACAAACAGGAGATTTGTAGGTAGAGATGGGCCACAGTAAAAGCTCAATTCTGAAAGGCATCGTTAAGCAGGGGCTGGAGGGGAGGGTGGAGGAGAGGAAGATCTGCTGGAAGCTAAACAGGGAGCTGGGGGCCCCTGGCAGGACATGCAGGCGGGCGGCCATTCCTCCTGGGGGATGCACATCCCTGCAAATAGGTCTGTGAGGCTGCTGGATGGGAAGGCCTTGCAGGCACACAAACCCTTCTCCTGGGCAGCACAGCACAGGGCTGCTGTGGTGGGGATTTTGAACGTTGTGTTTGTGTTGGCTGCATTCCTCGTTCACAGAGTAGGAAAAGCTAAAGACCTCAGGCTGTTGCTGGGTGGTAGCTATTTCAGTTTGAAGGCCTGTAGCTGCCTGAGAACAGCACGCTTTTGTTTTGCTTTGTTACTTTTTTGTCTTCTGGTGGAAGTTTTAATTCATTGTGATGCTTTTTAAGCAGCTGGCAGAGATGTGGACGGACACTTCTTCAAAAGGCTTATGGAATAGAATTGCATAAATTTGTACTTTTCCTATGCAAAGCAGAATAAGTTTGATGTAAACATAGTAGCTAGTGTCTGAAAGATACCTTGGCTTCTTCCAAGTCCTATTTATGCCTCATGAAATCCAACAATATAATAACACCTCTGCTGCTATGAATTGTCTTATTGAAGGATGAAAGAGAAGTTTGGGTAGAGATACCTTGGCAAAACAAGAGCTGCAAGTTCTCTCTCTCCTAAGAGCTCTAATAGGATTGCAGCTAGCCAAGAATGTGTCCTGATCAACAGATCTCTAATCTTTTAAAAGGTGTTAGTGAGCCTTCCAGAGAATTGTGCTTTCTTGTTTCTGTGCTGTTTAATTGCTTTTACTTTTTTCCCCTGGATGCTGATGAAAATAGGTGCAGTTGAAATTCCTCTGAGGCAGGGCCAGCACTTGTAGGAGTATACATTGCATATGGGATTAGGAAGTGGTTCTCAATAGGCTTCCAGTGGTTTATGTGTATATATCTGTTATTCAGGGAATTATGCCAAATTCTGGTAACATTGGTTGAGAAGTGAATTCTAACAGCTCTTGACTTTGCCTTCAGTCAGGGTAGCTGCTATGCTGAAAACATCCCCCTGCTTCCCTCCAGCCTGTGTATGGCTGTTACCAGCCTGTTCTGTCATGTTATAGGCAAGATGGCTGTAATGGGTACTTCGTCTTTCAGCTGATTTGGGTTAGCAACAGTTGTTAAATGTGGGCATTTGTGTATTGGCCATGCCTGCAGTGAAGCAGCTTTGTGCTAAAACCATTTTAGTGAAACATGCGAAGATACTTTTGAGTATCTTAGTTAGGCCTTGATTAAACACCAGAAGTGGTGTTTGACTTTGAATATGGGAATTTCTTGTATTAGAAGTTTTTTTACTTGTGCAATCTGGGCTTTATAGAGTATTTGACATTATTTACATTCTTCCCCACAGAAACCTGAGCTGCTGGGGCTGGTGGCTGCTCAGCTTAGGAATACAAGACACCAAGTGGGATAAGTATTGGGTGGGTGTGGTGATTTGCTTGGATATGAGATGATAAACGGTTGGGTTTTTTCTTTTGTATTTGGTTTGTGTGAGCCAAAATAGTTTGCATTTTCTATGAATGAAAATATGGATATATATTTAATCTCCTGTCATTATAATAGTTGTGATGTAAATATGTTTAATTTGGTCCTGGAGCCCAGAGCTGTCTGACTGTGCAGAGCCTTTTTTCACTAAAAGCCAGTCTCCTGTGAGGTGAGGCCCAGTGGAGCAGTAACTGGCTTCAAATACTGCTGTAGCTGCAGGCACTTGACATTCTCTCTTGAAAACTTGTTTTGGTTAGGAGCTCTCAATAATTCATTCAGACCTTTCTTTTTTCTGTTTGTAACTCCAGGATTTCACCAAAAATTCTCCATTTTAAGCATGTTTTATTCCCTGTGAATATTAAGTAAAAGTTCTGCTGAGGTCTTGCGCAACTTTTGACAGCTTTTGTGTTAAATGGCCGCTGATGCTGAAGAAAATCTCCTCAAAGAAACAGAAGTTGAAGAAAAAGCTATTTCAGTGTGTATCTTAGATGAAGGTCACAAATACCGTTAGTGTCACAGATAGTGGTAATTTAAGATTCTTCCTTGAGCAGACTGATGCCAGTCTTGGGATCTTTAACAGGTTTTCAAGGAGAAGGCTGTGGTTCTCACAACTATTTGAAGCATGATTTTTCACCCCATTTTTCTCACTGTTCTCTTTTTCTGTTTTCAGTCTTGCTGCCAGCTCCATCTGGCTTTGTGGTATTGCTTGGAGCACTGTCCTTTATTGTTTTGAGCTATTACTTGAATACGTCATTAAAAGCTCTGTTCTTCAGGGAAAGGGAGAGAGGTGCCATGTCAGGGATCAGAAGGAAGATTGGCTGGGGATCAGTAAAACTTCCTTTTCTTCTCCTCCAGCATAAGGATCATCATCCCAGCCCCACTGACTTGTCATTTGTACTTGGTGCTCACTAGTGATGTTTCTTGGGCACAGTGAAAACCACAAAATTCATGGGCTAATACGGGTGGAGTAATGTGGGATTATTGCAAGTGTTCTTGTGCTTGCTCTCCCAGCTCAATAGGAAGCCTTTAATAAGAATTTTCCTAAATAGTGTTGCAGGCAACATGGGGATTTCTGCTTCATTCTTTATTAACAAACAGCCACTTCATGAAATAGTGTGTTTTTTTGCCTTTTGGTACATTCCAGAAGACTTTCTACCTTTGCTGGTTACTGATTGATAGTTCTGCTCTGAGCTCCCTTTAATTTTGCAATAAACTAACAAGGAGGCTGAGACCACAAGTTTACAGAAAACGGCTTATTTACTCAACTGGATTTACACGGATGACAAAGTCAGGTTTTGTAATTTCAGTGTGGTCTAGGATGGGCAGGAGGAGTACTTGAAAAATTGTACTGTATAAATAACCAAACAAAAAATAGTTTGCTTATTCTTCTGTGTGAAGTTCTTAGGCCAACTCTCTCCCAGGACCTGCAGGGATTTTCTGCATATGCAGGAACTTTGCTGTTCCCAATAAATGGGGGCGTTGTGAGTTTTAAGTTTTTTTTTTTTACTTTTCTAATATGCTTCCGAAAAAACTAGCATCTGCTGAAATCACATCAGTGGAAGGTGACTCTGTTTTCACAACAACATATAAAGATTTTAATAGGATATTAACATTGTTGTTGACTTCTAGATTAAATCTTAGAAGTAACAATGATCTGACTGGAACCTGAGTGCTGTTTTCCTTGAGAAACCTTTGTGTCAATTTTTTTTTCCAGGTAAAAGTGAGAAAGTAATCAGAGGAGGAAGTTCTGGGTTTTTTAACTTGTCTACAATTAGGAAGTGAAAAAGTGTTCTCACTGTCTTCTTGTGTTTATCTCTGGGTTTTCTAATTCTTCTTGCTGTCATAACACTTCTAATGGTTAGATGGGGTTATTTTGCAATCTGAGGTAGCTATGCCGCAGTCAATTAAAAGTAAAATATTTGTAAATTGTGTAGTCGGTCATTTGTGTGATATTTTAAGTAGTAGACTTTTTCCCAGAAAGGATTTTGAAATCTGAATCTGAGTGAATTTCCAAAGAGTTGGTAATTCTGTCAGAGTTGGAAGGCTGAAGACTGTAAATTTTCATTTGTTAAATGGCTCTCTTAACCAATGGCAAAGGAATAGGCTGAAAGTTAAAGGCAGTGGTTCATTGAACTCCATGGGAGACTGCATTAAAGCAAGTTTCTAGTGTTACTGAGCTGTCTAGCTGACTCTTCTTTCCCCTCTTTTAGCAGTGGAGAGTGTTTTCCATTCAGGCACAGTTGCTAACTGAAGAATCCCTACACCCTTTGTTCATCATTAAGTAGGAACAGAAAAGCAATAGCAAAACTTCCTTACCTGTTGCACATGTCAGGACACATTTGTGTATGGAGAGGTATGATGGCTTTTTGTGAGTCTTAGTGGCAGTGAAAATATTTTGTTCCATTAGTTGATGTTGGAAATAGAAGAGCCTTGTAAAATACCATGTGTCTTTTAAATACAATATATATTAAAATACTGTGTATTTTGGTATGATAGCATCAAAATACTGTGTTGCAATATTCTCACTGTTGAGTGTTCTGCTGGAAGTTAATAAACATATGACTGGATTTGAACCTCTGGAGAGGAGGCGGTGCTTGGCTGGTAAGATGAGCAGTACTTGTCCAAAGGAACCTCAAGAGAGGCAAAATTTCCTTACCTATTTAGCCTGAGGACCTGGCAGCTCTCCTGTGCTAAACAGGTTAAATTAATGGCAGATCTACAATGAAGAATTGAAGAAGTGCCATTGCTAGTTCAGTGCAAAGCACTCTCTGGTAAGTCTGCTTGGACTGACAGCCCAGCTTGTTTCCAAGCACTGTTTAGCAGGTAGTTTCTCTCAAGTGTGGCACCTATCAGACCAACCCAGACCTTCTTTTTGGTGGTTTGTGAGAAACAGCATAATTAACATCAAAAACAGCATTTTATGTTGTGCACACAAGTATGAAGCAATGTGTGAGACTCAGCTGATGCTGTCCATGCACAAATGTGATTCCTCACCAGGAAGTCACAGCGCTGTTTGGCACCAGATCTCCTTTGTCTGCCTGGGTGTTCTCTCCATATCGGGCACAAGTTTAACCATTCCCTTAAACACCTATTTGCAACTCTCTGAATATGTTTAACCATTTCAAAAGATAGCAGAATGTAATGTAAGCATGTTTTTCAGATTCATGAAGGAGACTTTGGGGAAAAATTAAAATTTCTTTAAATGTGCCTCTGGAGTCATGTGATGCCAGTATTTGGGGCTTCAAGTTGAATGCCTGTAAAGATGGTGACTACTGAAAATGTATCGTCTCATTTAAATGGCACTTTTCACTGCCAAAATATTCGTGACCAAAGTTTTACTCATGGAAAAATAAAACTTGGCACTTTCCAGTAAGGGCATATGGTTGAAGTTTTGAAGATGTATCTATTCAGAGGAGTTTGCTGAATCTGGATGCCTGTTTTTTCATAATTGTATCAGAGAACAAGCTCTTCCCTTTTGTTAGTGACCCGCAGCATGTTTGAGTTAGTGGGAGTTTGGAGTACTCTGCACACTGTACCTGATGAAATAATTTTGCAGTAGGTGAGACTGCAGAAGTTTGACAGGGAATGTGATGCTGAGGCTTAGCTAACAGCCTCGTCTTGTGGCTGAATTCGTCTTATGGGAGAGCTGCATCTATGTTGGTTCTGCAAGGTTGGAAAAGTAGGGAATAATTTTCAATTAATTCCAAAATAAACATTCTGTATATACATATGGCTTCATATGAGGAGGTGCACTTATTCAAGATAGTACTTAGATATGTATTTAAGCAAATGTGTAGCTGTCGGTGAAGTCACAGAACTCAGAATATGCTTAATTTCCATCCCCAGAACAAGTCAGAGAGGGACATTTACTTGGGTAGGACTTTGTTTTTTTAAACTGATTTTTTTTTAACAGTATAGCAGGGAATCTAAGATATTAGTATTAAATAGTTACTGAAGCATATATCTGAAATGGAAATCTAAGTTCAGAGGCATAGCTTGAGTTAAGCGTAAAAGATGAAGAAGACTTTCAGTTTTGCAGCTAACAGTGCTGTGGAGTTCCTGGTTAAGGAGGAATCTGGAAGAGTTAAAAAAAAAAGCAGTTGCCTTCTTGTTCATTTTTCTTTTGATTTTTTTTTTTTTGAAGCCTTCAAAGTTAGTTTCCTTTGAAGGAAAGCAATATGAAATATAATGTGCTTAGGTATTTTTTTCTATTAAAAACATTCCTTAATCATGGTAACATTTCTTTAAAATGTGGTGGATAAATAATAAAATATGTGATGGCACAGCACAAAGATTATCTTGGCACGAGTCTGGGGTGACTGAATCACTTAGAGAGCTTGATACTTGTTAATAATGTGATCATTGCAAAGTGTGCCAATGAAAACTTCATACCTCACCAGTACATGTGAGTATAAGTTTGTTAGTGTGCTCTATTTTAGCACATTTTCTAGTGCTGGATACTATGGATATGTGTGTCTATAGCTTTTGTGACACAGTGGAAACAAAGTGAGAATGGTTTCAAGAAGGAAAGGTCTCACATCCTTCCTTATCCCTACTGACTCTTGGCTGCCTGCTCCTTTCATTTGCTTTGAACTGGTTTTGATGCCCATTCGATCACAAGGATGAACTAGCTCACTAAAATGGAAGAGAAGTGTCTCCTAGCAAGAAAAAAGGAAAAATTACTTTTCTTTTCCTTTGTTAATAAATTGAATTATCCCACCTTGTAATCTTATGAGCAAGTCAGCCATCAGTGGCAGCAAGGAGTTTTGTTTACCAGACCCTTAGCTATCTGCTTTTGGGTGCTTATAGTTGCACACAGCAACTCTAGGGGAAACAGCAGAGTCCTGTAATGTGTTTCTCGTGTGTTTGCTGTTAGCAGTATTGCAGGTTGTACCTTAGCTGAGGTGTGTGACCAAGCAAGGCTGTTATCTACCATGTCCATGTTCACTGCAGTGATCATAAATGCCCAGTCCCAAAAGGTGCATCCTGTGGTTAAGCTGTGCAGATTGATCACAGCTAGCTCAAGCTTGTTCAGAGCTTGTAGTCAATAGCAGATGAATATGAGGGGCATCCCTATGGAGTTCTGAAGGTCTTGAACTCCTGTTGAGTAAGTGAAAATTTGACTTGCACACTTCTCAATTTAATGCTGTTGATGCAGTCCATAAAGCTCTCAGGCACCATCATGCCTGTTTGCAAGTACAGAGCTGGGTGGGCAAGCATGAGCAGTGAGGTGGAGTCTTGTAAAGGTCACATACTCCATCATACTGCTGTCACCTCGTGTCATGCTGCCTGAAGAAGACACAATACCCTGCAGCACCACCACAGTTACAATTCATTGGTCCGACACAGCTTGTGTGGGGTCTCACAATGGGAAAAGAAAGGGGAGAGTGTGCCATATCTTACTGCTGAAAGTGCTAGAAAGCAGGAAGAAGCCATGATCAGAGGGAGGAACAAGCAGTGGAGGGAAGGCAGAGAAATTCCTCTTCCTTTTAGCAATGGTAATCTGCTGGTAATTTATTCCAGTAAATTCCAGCGAAACTGCATTCAACAAAGTATAGAATTCCTTTCTCCCTTTCTCCTGTGTCAAATACAGCTGAAGACAGGCCATTAATTTGAAAGAGTTTGTTTGGAGTTTGTCTGCTCTCAGTAGAAGAATCATTTTGGTTCTTTAAAAAAAAAAATTGAGGTTTATGTCAGTCAGCGAAGTGGAGAACCAACTGTTATTGCAAAAAGTGTAGCTGCTTAGAGATCCAAAGCATTGCAAGATAACTGTGGCTATAGCTATGTTCTTCTCTGTGTATTTGCACTGTTTCCTTAGTATTCTCTGTTACTAAAGACCAGTATATGGTCAAAGGTGCAAGAAATTGTTCATGTCTTGTAGGCATGACTATTGCTCATGCTGTCAGAGGAGAGCACTGTGGGTACTATAGTTTTGTCTATCAGAATCTTGTGATCCTGTAAAACACTAAAAAATCCCCTTTTGTAAAGATAGCCCTGTAACATTTAGTACTTTTGTGCTTCAGATCAATGGGGGTGTACCCCTACCCCACTTTCCTCCATGGCACTATTTCAGCCAAAAAAAAGTGTCAGATGTGTGGAAATTACTTGGAAAATACATTTCCTATTTGTGGAAAATAGGTGGATTTTGTAAGGAGCATCAAAATGTTCATGGAATATGTGCAAAAGATGAAACTCTTCAGAGCAGCAGTTTCATTTAAGGCACCTGTATGTATCAACATACTGTTGTTCAATATTTCATCTTTTTAACAATATCCCTTTTCCTCCACTTCTTGCAATTGGCTCATTCAGTTTCTGCAGGTAGTTCAGAATGTTCTGAGGATTGACTCTGCTGAAAATCAGAATAGAGGCTTATCTCAATGCTGTGCCTGGACGATTCCAGCCCTGGGCTTCTCTCTGCCTTCCAGTAGCTACAAAAATTCATTTCCCATCCCCCTCTCCTTGTCTGTTTGCAGGTTATCTTGACGAATCAGATTACCACATCACTGAGCAGTGGCCCTGGGGTCTGGGCAGACCTGGTGTCTCCAGCTGATGATTTGTCCCTGTCTGAAGGTAAGAAATCCCTTCTATCAGAACTGAAACTCTACACAGACACAAATCCACACTGTAACTTGAAGTCTTCTGTTGAAATACAGGGGGCTGAGAGAGAGTCAGTTTATCACGTCTAACCTAACACAGTCTTGAAACAAAATTATTTTCCAATTTCTCTGAAAATACATTTATAATTAAAAAGAAAGTATGTGGAGTTGCTAAAAGGATCAGACACTTCCTAAAGGCTGAGAATGTATTTTTGAGCCATGTCAGTTTCTCAGCATTGTACTATCACTCACATGCATTTAAAGCATTATTTTGTCAGTCTTCTAAAGCTGTTACAAGAGGAAATACACAGGCTAGTCTGCAATTTTCATCTTATCTAATGGTTATTGTAGATTCCAAGGAGAAACGACTGCTCACAAAGGAAGGAAAGCAGATCCTCAGTCCTGTTCCTTGAGTTGCACTTGTTTGGTTTTCAAGTACAATGCCTCAAACTGCATCTCTCTGTATGTAATATGGGGATTTTTTGTGATGCCATATATTGCTTCACATCTTCGTGCTTCTGTTTTCTGTGCAGGATTAGAGAAAAGCACTTTTTTGAGTAACACTGAGGACTTGGTGTGCTAAGAAGAAAAGATAATTCTGAATCAAAGTTTACAAAGTTACAAAGTAATATATAATTTCAGTTTTCCCTACTTGCAAAGAATAGTCAGAGTACCCTTGTGAGGGACAGATAGAGAAAAATTATTTAGTGTTCAGTTCATGCATAGACCCACATGTGATGCAAAGCAATGCTCATCTTTCTTGCAAAGGCATGATAATTGCATGTAGACTTTCCACTTCATGTAAGATGGGTATTTCCCCTTTTTATCTCCTTGCTGCACTTTCTGGTGTTTTCTGATTAGCTTCTCTGTGTTCTGGTTGATCACACATGGTTGTCTCAAGCTTGTCTGACTTTACACAAGTACAGCTCAATGGCAAAAATAAAACTAAGCAGTGGTTAAAACTGACATTATTTCTCATTTCAGTGGACAAGGGAAAGAGGTTGAAGGTAGATTTAAACAGAATGTCAGGAAATAACTTCAGTGCAATGACTTAACACTGATTGATGTGTTTACTTCATAATTTTGTCAACAGGAGTCTGGCAAACTATGGCCCATTAAATAATTTTGGAATTGTGCTTGTGGCTTTTATTGGTTCCACCTATTGCCAAAGTATCTCTGAAGTACATGGCTCAAATACTGCTCCCTACCTCTGACAGAAAGATTTGAAATATGGTAACTAGATTTGGAAGATAAAGGCATAACTTTTTACCATTATAATTTGCTTCTTGTCACAAAGTTGTTGTGCCTTGTCTTATTAAATTGTCTTGATCACAGTGCTTGTGCTTCTCCTTGTCTGTTAGAATTGCTTTGGATGAGCTTTCTCTGGAAAGAAAGGCACAGCTGACTCTGATGTGGGAGTAATGACAAAATAGTTTTCAGTAAAACATATGTTTGTCCTGTGGCTAAAATATTTGAAGATACTTAGGAAAAACACATGGAATAGTTGAAATGTTTCTGAATTTCCCAGCACATATGAAAAATTCTCAGTGCTGTATATGAGCTGTAGTTCCAGAATATTCTAGAATCAGGGCTATGCAAGAGACAGCATTAATGATTTTTCTAGCAGTTACAGGTTTTTAATGAATCTGTCATGTTGTGCCTAAACTACCACCACTGCTTTTCCCCTTTTAGCTTAAGAATGAGTTAAAAGATATTGGTGCTCTGTGTTTTATTCCTTTATTGCTCTCATTCCTTGTTTTTAATTAAGGATCTGAAATAGCAAAATGACTCAGCATCACACTTGTTGAAAATGGAAACATTTGTTTTGCCACAGATCAAGAACAGTACAGGCATCAGCAGTGAAGGCTCCTTCAAGTTTTATCAAGGGATGTAGGGCTGATAAACTCCTTCCCTTTTCTCCCTTCCCTCCTTTCTTGACTAACATTGATATGGCATTTACTTACCATGTTGTCTAATGGAAGAACACAGTGGATCTCCACGCTACAGGCTTTTCTCCCTAGGTCTGTCTTGTTTTTAAAGTGGCTGCTTCTGGATTTAGTTTTTCATAATTTTTAACCTCTGCTGTCTATCTGTGAGTAAATTTTGCAGTCATTCAACATCTGATTTCCATGTTTATCTTCCTAGCAAAAGACACCGGTGTAGCCAGTGTGTTTTGGTGGGCTCTTTTAACATCATGGTGTTGACCTGTCCTGAGAAAGCTCCCCCTTAATGTATTTGGATGTTAGTGCTTGAACAGCCTGAAAGCATCAATAAACTTCTGATAATTACTTTCAGAATGCTAAATTAATTAGTCTTCTAGAGTTGGTATGATAGTAATAATACTCACTACTCATTTACAGGAAAGAGTAGTTAGGTGAGTAGCCCAAGTGCACAGAGTATATGTTGCAGAGTCAGGGATAAGAGGCCAGATTTGTGACTGGGTTCTTACCTCATTGTTCCATGTCACTCATCACCTACTAAAGCTGAATTTGAACCAGTGACCTAGATGTGAAAGGACCCATAACACATTATTAGTTCTGTTAGCAACTCAGACTGCTTGGTTTGTATATGTCTAATATGTTGTTTTAATCCTATCTGAAATCAGGGTCCCTTCACTATAAATGGTTTGCTAAAAGGGTAATCTTTCTTAGATAGAGGCAGAAATGAAAATTTAAAACTAAATGTGCTATTAGAAAGAAGTGGAATGTTATAATGTCCTTTGTTTTTGCTTCTGATTGTGCTCGAGAATTGCTTGGGTTATGTGTTAGATTAGGCAAGAAACCAAGGAAGCTGTTCATCTGATGTGTGACAGAAAGTTAATCTGATGAACAAGCTGAAAGAACATTGTCAAGCTGTTTCAGGCTCAGAGTTTGTCTTCTGTAAAGTTGTAATCTAGTGCATGAAAACTTGTGTCCTAAAAATACGTTAGATTTTTATGAGAACATTAATGGATTTATAAAAGCAATGCTGGCTGTAAAATCGCATCACTTATGTAGCAATGTAAGAATTCATGAACTGTTTGTTGGTATTTCTTGTAGGAAATGGTTATTAATGGTCCAGCTAAATTCCCAGATCTGTGCATACTTCTGCTTCCAGACAGACAAAAAAATTGCATAGTTTGCCACAAATAAAGTAATAAATAAAATACTGAACTTTCTTTACTTACAGTATGACTCCTTGCATTCATTTGGCCTTTACATACTTGTCAGATTATCAACTTAAGGACTTAGGACTTAAAATATTTTTCTCTAGCTCCAAAGTCCTCAGACATCTGATGCTGTCACTTCTTCTGTAGGAACCAAGCTCAGTTTTTACTTGTAACTTCACCATTTTTACATAGCCATCTCTCAAACCGTGTCTTCAGAGGGGATAGTCTGGCAGATGATGGTGGACATTGCTCTTTCCCTTCCATTCTGGCTTTGTGAATAGCCTCTGTTTAGTTCTTCTAGTCAAAGACAACTTGGAGAAGCCTAAAGTTATTTTACATTGCTAGGGTGGTCAGACAAGCCCAGGAGTACCCTAAGAACTAATGCTTTATCATTTAAGTACAAAAACTAGCTCTTACCCAATTAAAATATCTTACTTTAAAAAAAAAAGTTCCAGCTGCATTAGGCTTCATGAATAGTTGAAATATTTTGTATGACTGTTAGTGGGTTTTCCTAAACACATTACCTGTGTCTATGACTGTACTATTTGTGCTTTTTTTGTGAAGTTCACATGACTAAATTTTACCCAATATAAAAAGTGTTTAGAAACTAATTCTAAGGCTGTGTATTTTGGCGTTAGGTGGAAGGGAAATTTGTGTTTCATTTGTGTGCTGCAAAGAGATAGGACAAGATAAACTATTTGAGGTACCTTCTAGTCCACCAGTGCCTATGCTATTACTGTATTTACCAGCTGCAAGCTCTAACTTCCTCTAACAGACATCAAAGCCAAACTCCATCTTTCATGGAAAAATTCAGGGGCGTGTTGGTATGACCAAGAACAGTATTCTCCTCCCACCCTGCACAAAGTATCAAGCAAAAAAAAAAAGAAAAATGGAATGCTGTTGCTGTCTTGGGCTTCTTCAGTCTCAGCCAGTACTTTCAAATATTTGTTTGAAAAAGTCAGAATTATTTTGTGTTTAAAATTGTCTCTAAACTTGCACTCTGGGGAGGCCAGTGTTCAGTCTTCTGCCATTTCTGTTCATCAAGTGGTTTGTCAAGCATTGTATATTTTTAGTGCACAGTGTGAGCAATGAGTTTAGTCTGACCTTTTCATCTTTGTTGCTCTGATCTTGAGTTCTTTTAAGCTGTTGAGCAGAAGTAGGCTTTTGTGTTGTGAAGACTGGAGAATACTAAGCTACCATATCTCCCACCCACAGGATTTTCCTACTCTCATTTAGAAATGAAAAGTTTGAAGCTGGAATCTTCAGCTTCTCTTCCTTGCTTTGCCCTTGATCTCTTGACAAATTGTGGTTAAATTGTTTTATTCTTCCAGCCTCAGTTTACGTTTTTTTAAATTTGGGGCTTTATTTTTATTCCGCTTTTTTTTTTTTCCTTAATCACATTATCACTAGGTTGGAAGAGACCTTCAAGATTGAGTCCAACCCAGCCCTAACACCTTAACAAACCGTGGCACTGAATGCCACATCCAGTCTTTTTTCAGACACTTGCAGGAATGGTGACTCCACTATCTCCCTGGGCAGACCAATCCAGTACTTTATCACTCTTTCTGTGAAAAACTTCTTCTTGATATCCAACCTACATTTCCCCTGATGCAGCTTGAGACGGTGACCTCTGGTTCTGTCAGTGCTGCCTGGAGAAAGAGACCAACCTCCACCTGACTACAGCCAGTTTTCAGGCAATTGTAGAGAGCGATAAGGTCACCTCTGAGTCTCCATTTCTCCAGGCTAAACACCCCCAGCTCCCTCAGTTGTTCCTCACAGGGCTTGTGTTCCAAGCCCCTCACTGGGCTCATTGCCTCCTATGGATGCAGTCAAGTGTCTCAACATCCTTCCTAAACTGAGGGGCCCAGAACTGGATATTTCAAGTATTATTATTTTCCTTAATATTTCAATATTTCTATGGGAAAATAACGAATTGATCTTCTCTTTATCTCAGTAAGATCAGTTCTGTTGTTTATGACTTCTCTCCCTTCGAATCTCCTTTTTTCAGTCCTGATGCCAAATGGAGTAAAAACACTGAAGGAATTATTAAATGAACTGAGGAGCCCCCAGCGATCGAGGCTTTTGGTTGGTTCATATTTGTTTATTTATTGATTTATCTATATACTTAATGCTTAGAGTTGAACCCACAGGTGACTTAATTAAAATAAAAAAGTATATCCTGTAAAGCATAAACATTCCTGTTTTGCAGGAACTGTGAGTTTATGAATCAAGTTGCTGTTAAATAAGTTTCTAAAACACTTCCTTCATGTAGTTTTAAAGCTTATGCAGAATACTTCATGTCCTTGTGAAATTCTCCAGAATGATAGGAATTTAAATGCATTGGAAAATATAACAGTTTGACATGTTTTAGGGCTTTAATATTTTAGGTGAATGCTCTGTAAATTAGGCCATGTCTATGCATACTGAAGAGTAAATTTCCCAACTGAGACTAGTATGTGGGTGTGACCCTGAAAAATTAAAGCACATTCCTGTAAAGAGGGGCCCACATCAATGCATATAAATACCTGAAGGGAGAGTACCAAAAGGATGCAGTCAGGCTCTTCTTGGTGATGTCAAGCAACAGGACAAGAGACAACGGGCAAAAACTGATTCACAGAAAGTTCCATGTGAACATGAGGAAGAACTTCTTTACTGTGCGAGTGAGCATGCACTGGAAAAAACTGCCCAGAGATATTATGGAGTCTCCCTCACTGGAAATATTTAAGAAGCATCTGGATGCAATCCTGTGCAATGTGCTCTAGTATGACCCTGTTTGAGCAGGGAGGTTGGACCAGATGACCCACTGTGGTGCTCTCCAGCCTTACCCTTTCTGTGATTCTCTAATACAGTTCTCTTATTGGTTTATGGCTTATGGAGATAGGGAGGTGCTACAGTATAGTTTTTGCTGCATGATTTCACTAGAGTCTTGATGATACAGGGAAACATAGTGAGATTTGCCTCTGTATTTGCTTTGATATGAATTACTATTCCCACCTGAAGATTTGATTGGCGTTTAGAGCCAACATCAGGAACCCTTCCATGATGGCACACAAGAACTCAGTGAGCTCTCAGAATTTTGCCTCCAGGTCTGAGCCTTGGGCATCTCTGACATCAGAGTTGATAGATTTGCTTAAATCATTGGTTCTAGTGCATGTAAGCTCAGCAATGAAACAGCTGGAGTTGTTTCTTTTTAATTCTTTATTCTGCTGCTGCACTTCATCTCTCAGCTACATTTTTAAAATCTGCTCCAGCAGAGACCCTGTAATCCTTTTCACTGGCTAACAATTCTGTGGGAAGCTTTTTATTCCTTCACTCTGTCTTTGAGTTATTTCATCAGTTTTCATAAAAAAACATGGTTAGCTGTACATACTCTCAAAGGTGAGAAGGAGCTCATGTTCCTTAACCTGCTGAAGACAACACAGTACATCCACTTCAGGATAGGTAAACAGAGGGCACCAAAAAGAAGAGTGACCTTGATAAAGCTCATTAATATATGTTGTAGGGAAAAACAAATCTTCTCAAAATAGGATTTAATTCTTGTGTTTGCTCTATATTCACATTTCTTGTAACTGTGCTCTTAGTGGAATCTGCCCTCTTGTGCTTCAGTGGAAGGAAAAAAGCCCTTCTGGTTGAAGAGAACAGCACAAGGAAGAGCACCATCCTTACAGGGCCTGGAACGAATGATATTAACCATTAGGGGAAATGATACCCTGATTTTTTTCTGCAGGAGGTAGGGTTGTGGTGGTGTGGAGCAGTTAGATTTCACGATAACAGTTGCCATGTTTGCCTGTACTAATTTTGATGCTATATTTCACCAAGTGGGAAGTAGTGACATAATAACATCCAGCCAAATTTTAACGGCTTTTTCATCAAAAGATAAATCTCTCAGTAAAACAGTGTCACTGACTGTGTCTGTGGAAGTTCCAACTTGAATGACGTATGTATAATCACTTGATCTAGACTACAGAAAGTTTGAAAACTGTCAGCAGAAGCATTCAAAGTCCTCTATATATCAATTTAAGAGAATCTCCATTCCTCATACCTGAATTGCCATGATGAGGGTGTACAAAGTTTTACTGCTTTGTTGTGGTTTCTTTCTGAAGACGTGATGTGACTTAGAATCATTAATCAACAATTTGTAATCCAAAAACCCTTCAGGTACATTTGCTGGGGATCATTCATCGATATAATGAGAAGCACAATAACAGAAGTGATTACAGTCATAATTGAGTGTTTAGAAGTTGCTACCTCCCAGCTGTTATGTATCTTACCTCCACTGAGAAAAAGTGCAACTGAGTACGTGCTGCACCTTCCAGTGCAAAGTAGGATGGGTTTCCATGAATCTGCTGTACACATCAGCTTACTCCTGTGTTCCTGTAACTGCATTAAGCTTGAAAGCATGCATGGGTCAGTCACTGAGTTTCAGTTGATGGTGTGTAGATGTAAAGTACTGTAAGAATTTGCAGTTGGTCATTTCCTTATGCCCTAAAAATGTTTAAAAGTAAGGTTAACTCATATTTCAGTGTGGGTGAATACAGAACTATTTACTGTGGTTCTGCAAATCAGTGGTTTGAATCAGAAACATGAGGCCTGGCTTGGTTTGAATTCCTTCTGTGGCCCTACACATTGCACCTCAGTGCTGGTTGACCTTATCTTTCAAATTACATTGTAAAAAAATGCATTCAGGGGTAAGAAAGAGCTAAACACCACTTGCCCCTTTGCACAATGACCAATTAAATTCTGTCTTAACTCACTGTGAGTTATCCTTAAATCTGTACAGAGGCTGGGGACAAAATATTCAGCAATTTGTAGCTGAGTTTTTAAAACTGAGTTTTTTTGTACCATGTTTGTATCTTTCTGCTGAGGGAGCTGGAAGGAACCTGAAAGATTTTGATACGTGGGAAAACATCACTGTGGGAATTACATTTGGCTTGTGGCATTACATGAAACATATGGCTCACCTGCAGAACTTGAAGCAGTTAAGAGTGACCTGAGGTGCAAATGCTGTACCAAAAGGGAAGGCGAGGGTGAGGGGACTGAGGATAGTTTTAGAGCCTCATGCCTATATTCTAGTTGCAGTTCCAGCTGGGTTTCCTCTGGGTTTACTGCAGGATGTCTGAAAAAAGTGACTCCTTGTTAATCTCAAGCAGTTTCTAAGATTGATGATTCCCCTTAATCGTAAAAAGAGCACATTGGTGTTTCTGCTTAATTTGTGTCTATTTCCTGCTTTATTATTGCAATAATAATTTATTGTCTTAAATGATGGAAGTTTATAACCTGTTAGCCTTTTTTGGAGGTTGAAGCTGGGTGCTCTGTCATGTGAATGAACTTCTTCCCAGCGACAGTCTGCTCCTAAAACATTACATTGAAACCCAAACATAACACAACAATAAAAGACAGTATACAGTTGGTGCATCATTTCTTAATTTAATTAAAATAGAGAGCATGAGCAGATTTTGCATGCTTCACCTGAACAAGATTAATCTAGTCTGGACTCTACTAGTCTTTTCATAGTATCATTTACACTAAAAAATAAAAAAAAGAAGCATTCAGAGGAGAGCAACCCAAGTGGTCGCAGTGCAGTACAGGAAGATGGGTCAAAAAATGGTAGAGAAAATGCCCAGAGCTTAACTAAAGGAAGGATGTATTTTTACTAATTTCTGCTCTTCTAAAATGTCCTGCTGTTGCTCCAGTCCCTCAGGCAACCTACAGAATATTCCTGCATGAGCTGATGCCTAACTAGCACCAGGAAGAGTAGAAAAAACAATGGCTCAAATATGAATAGCTGCACTGTTAACAATGGAAAATTTGTCAAAAGGAAAGCAAACCACATGTTACCACTGAATGTGCAGCCATGATTCTTTAGGAGAAATTTGAGCCAGTCTGATATCTGGCAGGGGAGTCCTTGTTTCAGGCTGGCACATGGATATGCAAGGCAGTAGTTTGGGCATGTTTTACTAATATCTGGAAGTTGATTTTGAGTACAATTTCTGTTAGGCCAGCTGTTCCCAAATGGTTCAGGTTTGTGCCTCTGTTTTTGGTGGTGAGCTCACCCCAGCCAAGCTTGCAACCCTAAAGACTAACACAAACAATCACATCTCTGTCAGGCTTGTGACCCCACTCTGTGCGGCTGTGACCCTGCTGGAGGTTACAACCCCTGGGTTGGGAATTGTTGGGGTAGACTGTCAGATAGTCCTGCTGGGGGAGCACTGATATGCCCCATCCAGGCCAGGATCATCACAACAAATGCCTTCAGATCTCACAGTAATTTGTAGGCCCCTGCCTGCAGTCTGAGTGTGCAGCTTATTAGAGCTGACATGTCACTTTGGTACATCAGGAACATCTCGGGGATCAAAAGGTCATAGTCCTCCCACGCTGCTGCAGTCTTTCTTCATGAACTCCCCTCTCCATCTTGCTTCCCTGTCAGTTGGCTGGCAGCGAGCCCCGGCGCCCTCGTGGCGCGGCCGACTCGGCCACGGCTGCTGGATGGGTACCAGCTGCCACTTCTGCCACAAGCCACCCTTTCCAAAACCATTCTCCCTGAGTACTCCTTGCATTAACAAAAGGATTGATCTCTGTCTCTCTCTGCTGAAATAATTAAGCGTTTTGTTAAAAGTAATTTAATAGGGTGGTGTTCATGGAGATGGGGTAAGCCTTCCCCTCTATTTTGTAAAACTAATTCTGTTCTTCACACACCTGTGCATATGAGCACAGTCTTACGGATATAGGATGCTGATGGAGAAATAAACAGAAGATAGCCTTGTGTGATGGCTGGTGTATCCTGCAAGGCTAAGGGCTTGATAAGCCATGCAAACAGCCTTTTTAGCATAAAATGACATGCAACAGATGTCCTAATTAGACATCTGATTTTTAAGCCTTCTTCTGATGCAATTTTAAGTGGAGTTTATAAACAAAATCAAAAATAGATTTCAAATTTGTTCTTTTGAAAGCATTCATTACCATAATGGAAAATAGTAATGATTTAATAGCTAAGTGATGTCCAAGGCTAGTGTCTTGTTAATTTACTGGCATGAAAGTTTGACAGTGGCATTGTTCTATAAATCCAACATGGGGAAGAGCCTGCAACAGGTGATTTATTTTTACTTATGGTTTTGTCAACAGATCCTGAAAGTTGCCAATGATGGCAAGAAGGAAAGAGGAGGTTATGGTGCAGAAAAGTATTAAAATTGCCTATCATTTGGACTAAAACCTGCATTGCATAAAATTAGCCGAGAATTCAGTCTGCACAAGTCTAGTTTCCGAGCTCTATGTGAAGTGCTTTGTTTCAGGATGTTGCTGGATGGATTTTCTGTCAGGCGGGTGCAGAGAAAGCATGACACTGAAAATGAGAACAGTGAAGTCAAGTTGTGGACTGTGTAAGCCTCTCAAGTAAATGATCAGAAAATCTGTTGTTACTGGTCACTGTACATGTACTGTAAAAAAGAAAAAATAGTTTGAAACTTTGTCTCTCTAACTTGATTGTTCCTTAAACACTAATTACACATCAGAAAATAGAGCATAAAGTCTCCTCCATCTGTCCAGGTTGGATTTGGTGCACAAAGGTCATATCCAATTCATAGTACCTCTTAGGTAATCAGATTAATATCTCCCGAACTGAATTTACCCTTTTGATAGAGTCTTTCATATGCTGTATTTCACATACGACACATACGTTGAAGTTCTGTGGCTTTTCAGTAATTTCCTTGAAATCTATATGTGGATGTCTACCCTTTTTTGAGCTGTTCTTGGGACACGCGTCAATTAGATGTGTTTCTGGCACTCTCTTAATGGCATAGTTCCCCTGGAGTCAAAAACTGCTCCAAAAACTGAGATCATTTGTTTAATTTGAAAGCAAAGGGTATGGAACTACAATTTCAGGCTTCAACAGCTATGCTTCTGTAGCTTTGAAGGAATGGGGAAAAGTTTTTGATGTCTTGCACGCAAAATAAATAAACTCTAGAGTTGTTAAAATATCTGATTCCATCCAGGTTTTCTCTTCCCTTGCTTATCTTTCAAATTTCTTTTTTTTTTAATAGTAGATTTTTGACTTGTCAAATTTCATTGTTTATTGGTTTTGCTTAGCGAAACAGAAGGCTGGATTTTGTAATTTGGGTCTGAGGAAGAACTGTAAATTATGCAGCATGGTGCATAATTAAAATTTATTATAAGTAATCTGAATCCAGAATTCTATTTCAAGTGTTTGAAGCTTTTGGCTCGAAGACGTTCTGGGAATGTATACTGTATAGGAGGTCCTGTATTTTTTCAAGTAAACTAAAAGCATGAAAACCCCCATTTTCAACCATCTCCTCCAATAAGATTAGTTTTGTACCTGAAATTTCTTCCAGCCTGCATCTGCAGTGGGCTTTTCACTGAGATTTTGAAACAAGTCCTCAATGATCTTTGCTTACTGCATGTTTGTTCATTATGTTCATTGTTCAAAGTGCATCAACTAGAGAACTTTTATAAGAAATTAAACCAGAGATTTTGGTGCTGGCTAGCTCCATGCTGTCCAGTAGCGCTCAAAGCCATCCTGAAGGCAGAAGAATCTAAGCCAATTGCTGGTCGTCAAGCCACAGCCAGAGCAGGGACGTTCTCCCAGGGAACCAGAGCAGGCACGTTTGGAACAGAACAATGATGCATTCACAGGGCAGTTAGAGAGGGATCAACACCTACTCTTTTGGTTGTCTGACACTGCTGTGCCAAATTATTCACTAATGGGGACTTGCTTCTTAAACAAAAATATGAAATGTTTTCTCTTGTGTGTTTTTGTGTGAGTCAGGCAATACAGACCACTTCCAAAGATCAGTAGGAGGGTTTAATAACAAGCTGTTATTAAACAGCGTGACTTGTGGTTACTGAGCTCAGGTAATACTTGATCACAAGAAACGACAGTAGGCATTTCAGCAGGGTAACAGTTCAAATCCTAGCCGATGGGATTTGACAAGCTCATTTGTGCTGAAGTCTGAGCTGCCATGTCTTTCGTTTACTGTTGTTTATGCTATGAAATATGACATTTTATCTCTGTTTGGCCTACAGTCGCATCTCAGTGGCAGTAAACAATTGCCTCAAATACCAGATTCCTGGGTTCAGGCATCATCAGCATCTGCTGCTGAATGATCTTTCATAAATACCACCCAACTCACTTTTCCTTTGCTGTTCCCTCTGTTTTAACTTCAAACTGATAATGTTGATTTTTTTTTTCTCTTGAAATAAGGCCTGTCATGTTTGAGAATCTTTGAGAGTTATGCCACCCGCTGAAAACTGGTACTCGCTGAAGGACGAGTGACTGGGAAGATTGGCCTGCAGGGGGTTTTTGAGCTTTAGAAGTCTGTAAATCTTTTCTCGTTAATGTTTGGTAGGAATGAAGTTTAGGACAAACTTTAGTGCCTTCAAGCTAATAGAGTGCCTGTCAGTGACAGAATCTGAATCTCAAGAGGAAAAGTTTGCAGTGGGTTCAGCTAAAAATGCCAAAAACCTCATGGAACCCTTTAGTTTGTTCTTTCAGCTGTGCACCGGAATCATGCAAATGAGCAAAGACTGGTGACATTATTTTCCTCCAGGTTAGTACAAGGTAACCTTGAACAGCACGGGATCAACATGCCAAGTCATTGTCTTGGCTTACCATCCAAAATTGCCCAGTTCTGCTTTTCCTGAGGGTGCATCTGCTTCTTAGTCAGCGCTGTGATGGTCATGTGAGCTAGTGTGAAATGAGCTGTTGGGATCCAGAGGGTTCCAGCGGCAGATGAGTCACAGAGGCAGAGAGGTCAGCACAATATAATCTTTCTAGCATTTGCCACACACAGTGTAGATATATCCTGAGATGAACCTGCCTTCTGTTAAAATTAAGTGCCTGGATGAGAAGATCCTATGGGTGAGAGGAGGTTATATCACCTTAGTGCCATAATGACAGTGCAAAGGACTTGGAAAACTTATTTTAATGAGTTGTGGGTTTTCCTTAGGGATACTTTGTTTTCCTCCTTTGTTCTAACAAGGTATTTGTGTCCTGTAGGCTGAATAGTAATTGAAAGCAAGTTCATTAGTATGTAATATGTGCCCATGCAATATAGGGCAACTTTGACTTTATTATTGCTTGAGCCCAGGATTTGGTGGGTCTTTCTAAGGTGGTAGAAGGTCACATGCATCTTGGTATAATGCAATTTTGAGTCAAGAGCATTTTGAACAAATAAGTAATGATTGCAATTTCTGTGTCTGTAAAACAGTGGATTTTCAGCAGATCTCAACATGATAAAGTATTTGATTGTGCTGAAAATTTTTGTGACAAGTGTGATATGAATGAAAACAAAAATGTGTTTTATCAGAAGTAGCATGTTCTGTGGAAATGTGTTTTTGCTGGTAAAATAAAAATCTTGAACCCAAAAAGGAGACAAGGCAGAGGTTCTTGATCATATCTAGAGACATGTTACACAAAACAACATCTAGGTTATTGTCTGGATGTTTCCTTTTTTTCTCTTTCACCATTCTTGCACCCTTCAAACTATGTTGTTTTGCAAGGTTTTACTTTTGCTAAACCAGTAGAAGAATAAAACAAAAATAAAACTGTTTCCTGGTTGGCCCTGCTTCTTAGTTCCATATGAAATTATGCGGTGTTTGCCTTGCATTTTGCACAGGTACCTGTGGTAGTGGTGTGCCATATTCAAATCGCTCTGATAAACAATACCTTGCCAGTGGTTGCCTTGCATATAGTCATGAAAAGTTCCTATACTCAATGGTGCCATTGAAAATGTTTGAGAAATTGCTGTCCAGTTCCAGCAGTTTAATTGCTAATATGTGTTATTACTTCAGAATTTAATAGCTGTTTCTGGTTATGATAGAGTTGGTTTAAGCCTGCAAGCTGTTTAAAACTGCTTTTGTTACTTCCTCTTTGCAGTGTGGTTTCCACCTTTGCTACTTTCAAAACATTGCGGTCTGGGGCGTTGGGTGAGGTGACATGTCCTATTTACACTCAATTGGAAAAGACTGCGTCATGGGCACTTGAAGCTCTGTGGAGTTTTCTTAGTTCAGATGCTCAGATGTGGCTTCCTGTCATCACCTGATTACTTACTTTGAATGCTAAAATAATCTTGCTACCCCTGGTATTATTGTCTGAATGTTAAGAAGAGGACAGGCATAGATTTTAATGTTATCTTCAGTGTGCTGTCTATTGTGGAGTGAGCGTGACGATCATCAAAACATTGCATGTCGTATGCTCCCTCATAGTTAACCTCAGATGAAGGCCTCTTATTTGTCTCATTGGCTGCCTCTGCTGCCTTTCCAGTCTCCTCTCCATCTCCAGGGACACAATTCCATATTGATTCGATTATTGAGGCATTTACACTCTTGTCGACAATGCACAGGTCTTTCAAACATTAAATCAAAACATCAAGACCTGGTGATAGCAGTAAATAAAGTCAGTAAATAAAGGTAGGAGGGTCTGAATGGAAAACGTATTTTACCACTTAGTCTCATAGAATCCTGTGATGCCCAGACTGATTGTGATCAGTATAAACTCTTCCAGCCAGGGCCTTGTGCATTCAATGTCTGAGCTGTAATAGTCCTGTGTGTCTCATTACTATCAGTTAATAAACCAAGTGGTGATAATTTTGTTCTTCCACTTTTGTCTTCATCTGGCCTGACCGTAGTGGCAGCAGAGTTGATGGCAAGCATTATTGCTCTTCCCCATTTCCAACAACATTAAATCTGTCCTGTGCTTGAAGGTTCTGCAATCAGAATTGTGATAACAGAAAAAATAGGCCAGAAAACGAAATTTAAAATGTTTATCTAAATCTCTAAATTCACCAGCCCTAAAAATGGCCCTGCCATGCTTTCCTGCAATTTCCCAGTTCATTGAAATGGGAAACCTTAAAAGAGCCATATAATAGATGTGTTTAGCTGGAGGGCTCACAATCAGCTTCGTATCTCATGGAACTACAAAGTTCAACATACAAAATAGTGTCATTCATTGCTTATCCTCAAAGTTTTGGCAGAGATGTGTCAAACACAGCTCAGCAGGATTGCTGCAACCTACCTGTTTGAAAGCAGCTGGTGATTAGAGGTATCTCAGATAATGGAGTCTATGCTGAGATGGCTTAAAGGGCATAAAGATTTTCTGTTTGGTTTTGGATTGTTGTTTTATTTTGCAAAAATCAAAGATTAAAGAATCAGACCCTTCACATTAGGCTTCTGGATAAATTGTAGTACTAAAAAATGTTTTTCTGTACTTGTTTTCTTATTTTTAAAAGAACTGTATTTTCTTCCATTACTGGGTTTTTTTTTCCTTTCTCTGGCAGTCATAGTACCACATTGAGGTTCTTGTGTGTTTCCTTTTGCATTTTCTGGACTGCCTATGTCTTTCTTTCCCCTTATGCTCTGAATACTACAGACTGCACGGAGCAGTTGTACTGCCTGTATCATCAGCGGTTTCCAAAATCTGGATGGGTAAAGGCCTGAGTAAGTTGGTCTGAAATACCTATCCCAGATACAGGAGGTAGGATGAGAGACCTGAGGTCCCTTCCAGCTGGAATATTCTTGGAGCTTATGATGCTACATTTTAGTCTGTTTTGTATTTTTCTTTATTAGTGTCATTTTCTATATATGCTCTTCTTTGTTGTGCTATGTTTGTTATACCTATTTATCAATTTATACAGAAGGTTACACATTTTGATGAGTCTCTACTGGATCTATTAACTGGGACTCCTTCAAAAGACGAGGATCTTAATTCTCCTAATAGCTAATTCCCTAGTTATAAATCTGCTTACTTTGATGCTGTTAAATGTGCTGATAGTTTGAAGATTATCTTTTCTGTCAACTCAGGTTAGAAAATACTTAATAAATTTTGAGATGGAATAGTGCTGCTTGAAGGCAGGAGTAGAAAAATATTTTCTCTTCTGAAACCTTCTGTCTAACTTTAGAATGTATTTAGGAGAACTTGAAGAAATTCTGGGGGTTCCCCCCCCTTCCCCCCCCCCCCCCCCCCCCCCCGCAAATATGAACTCTGCAGATAGGATTTCCTCTTGAAATGAGCAATGAATTTTTTTATGGAAAAACATTTGTTGGTAAGCCCCAGGTAGTGATCAACAGCACACATACAAACCTAGGACATCCCTAATTTTGGCTTAATGAGAACTCTGGCCTGCCAAATCTCTTGCAGTACACATCCCCTTGTAATTCACAGTCCACTTCTCTCATATTAATCCCAGGATAACACTAAACTGCCAGTACGTTACAGTCCTCAAATGTTGACATTCCTTGAAAAAGTAACTGGGTGTAACATCAGTGATGAACTTACTGTAACTAACCAGATGTAACCAAGGTGTGTTTAAAGAGACTCTTTTAAATCACACCTCATGGTCAACATTAATGTTTTCCTAGTACCTAATATAGGCTAGATGAAAAGAATTTTGGTGCTTTCAGGGTATTGACAGAAACAACTGTGCCTTCTACTTAAACCTGTAGTTAAGAAAATATTTGCTAAAAGCAGACTGTACTTTTTAATAGATTTTAGTATTACTGTAAGGCACTAAGCTGAGCTCTCTGCAAACCGTAGTCTCTTTCCTCTTGTCCTTGGACTGTTGAACACAAGCAGTGGTGACACAAGCTGTTCTACTGGCTTATCAGTGTATTTCAGCTTTGTTCTGGAGATTCCACATCCCATCACTCATCATGGAAGCTCAGGCTCTCATTTAGTCCTTTGCTGAATGTCTGAGTTCTTGTGAAGGTCATTTTGATGATGTAGCTCTTGCAGTATGCAGTAAAACTGATAAGTTGGCAAATTCATTTTGCATCAGACTGTAAACAACTGTCTGATGGTTATGACATTCAGCTGCTACTGACCTGTACTGGATGCAAACCAGTGACCTAAAGGTGAAACATTTCTTCTACAGCCAGTCAGTTTCTTGACTTAGGCCAAACTAATAACCCAACAGTAATACCTGTATTTCACTCTATGGCCAAAGACTGAGTCAGCAATTCATTGTAACTACAGTCAATAGACCACAGTTTCTTGAACTTTAAGCACTGGGCACTAAAAGCTTGGAGAAGTTGCAGCCATAAGTTGACAGATAGACCTGATTTTCTGACCATCTCTTACTAACAGTTTCCACCAGTAGGTTCCCTGTGGTTCTAGGCTTAAGGCCCTGTGTATGATACGTGTTTGTGTATGTATCTATATATATCTGTATGCATGGGTGTGTTTATAGCAAGCAATCTTGATACTTATTTTCGTTTGAGTTATTTCCTTGTTAGTAAAGAAAGAATGTATATGTAAGCAAAGGCTTTTGCTCCCTGTCCAGACTGTTCTCCCAGAAGGCTTACTGATAGGATAATCCGGTATCTGTGAAGTCAGTCAGTGATGATGCTGGGGAACCTGCTTCTGGCCACTGGATAAATCCTGGAGGAGACTGGTAACTGATAAGGAGGCATCATTCTGTTTATACTTTCATGCTTGTGCAATAAATGTTGCAAAATGAAACAAAAAAATAATGTAACAGAGTTCTTAAAGTTTGGCCCTTGGCCCTTGGGCTTTACAGATAAATACCTGATGGTCCATAGGGGAACAGAGTAGGTCCCTGTGTTACACTCTTCTTGACTGTTTTCATTTAAAGATACAATCTGTTGCCCTAAGATGAAAGTTTCAATCCTTACTGAAGAAAATTGTAAATGCATATGACTGAAACTGATTAACAAAATGAGAGTCCATGCTCCCCAAAATGCCCAAATTATTTGAAGTAATAGTGCATAGAAGAATCCTGAGATGCTAGAATGAAGGGACACTTTCATTCTAAATACCACCAGCAGGTACTAGCTATTTTGAAGGTTAATTTTCAGATGTGAAATTAATTCTGTGGAATGGTGCCAGATCCATTGCATCAATGTGATGGTTTCCCAGGAAATTTCCAAGATGGACAATGGAACAGAAGGCTTTCCCCTTTTTGACTCACAGCATACTTGCACACAACTTTTATAGGACATGTTCATGATTTAATGGGTTATTCAGTTTCTCTCCTTGTCTGGTTTTTAGCTCCTTTTTCAAGATTAGCCATCATTCTGTGTAGTTCTACTGTAGCCAAGTAAAGGCAATGTAAATCAGGGGAAGAATGCAAGTTTGTGCATAAAGCATAAGAAACAGCCTTAAACCATGATCCAGAGATTATCCCAGGGTGGGAAAGTAGTTGAAACTTCCTCAGCAGAAGCTGTCTTTCTAATCAGCTCTGGCCAAGAGCCTCTTGGTGCAATCCTGATGTGCATTAACAGGATTTCCAAATAGAAAGGAGGAATGCTGTTTGCTTCTGTACCCAGGATTGGTAGAATTCTGTTGGAATTTGTGTTCAGCTTTCATTCTCAGAATTTAGGCAGGATATGGAGATACTGTTGGAGACCACAAAAACCAGTCCATGTTGTAGAAATCTTTTCCATAAAAGGCTTTAGCTGTCTGGTGAAAATGAGAGACTACAGTGGTACTTATCCTTGGAATAGTTATTTGGCAGTTCAGTCTTCTTGCTTGTGTGGGCAAATGTGTATGAGTGTGCAGTGACTGGAAGAAGTGGTAAAACTTCAGACTTAGAAAGTTACAGCTTCCTAGCAGCATGGGTGACAACTTTACAGCAGCTCACCTGTGAAGCTGATATGCAAGTGTTTGATAAATTTAAGACCACATCTGTATAGAAACATCTGTATAAAGAGTCCTCAACCCATCTTCTTGATGTTTAGAGTAAGGGTAGATGCTCACAGGAAACTCTTCTGACTATATGTGCAGCCATGAAAGGAGAAGGGAAAATGAGACTGGAAAATGAAAGACCAGCTGAAAGCAGTCTGTTTGGTTTATAGATGTTTTATAGATGAAGGCATAACATTTTTTTTTTTTTTTGCAGTGTAATCATTCTGTTTCTGAACAGTTTTGTTAGACTTGGCAAATGAATGCATCAGTGGAAGAAATGAAGATCTGAAATCATCCTAAGGCGTGTAGTAAAGTGTATACTTATAACTCTGCACTTCACTAACAATATTTATATGTTTCTCTAGAAGTTTTTATAAAATATTTTCATGGAAAACTCTTCTTTCAATTTTCTAGGCGTTATGCCTAAGGAGTAACTTGTTCCTTCTCACTGATAGCATGTGTGTATACTGTTAGTTTCTACATTCTACATGTGGGCTTGGTGAGGTGCACAAACTGTGTGTTCTTTTGTAACATGCCCTCATGGAACTTCTGGGTTTCTGAGAAGGATGGATGGGTGGAAATTACAGTTTCTGAACATATAAAGTAGAACTTTTGTATAAATAGTTGTTGTGGAAGAGCTTACTGTCCTTTTTTACTGCCTCTCCAGGCAGAAGTTCTCACAGCCTCTTGATGGATGCAGCTTTTCCTGACCACATGCTGCTCAGTCCTTTGCATTTGTAGTGGAGATCAAAAGCATAGAAAAGCTCCTTTGAGCTGTGGCCAGTAATATTTGCAAAACAAACAATCATTCACTGAAACACTGGATGGCTCAGGAAGCTCTGTATGTTTGCCAGTGTGCTGGATGCAGAGGGCCCAGATGAAAACCACAGGTCAGATTTGCAAGATGTATGGTAAGGTGTGACTGCTGTCCTGTTTTAAGGGGAATATTCAAATGGTTGATTGCTGTCACTGTCATTATAATAAGTTATTCATTTGTGGTCTATAGGCATTAAAAATATGTCCAAAATAATACCTGCCTCTAACCAAATGGGATTTATAAATTGTACTGAGGCCATCAATGACTTCCACAGCGAAAAGTGAGTTTACCTTTGCTGTCTGGTTCTGTATAGTTTTTTCTATAGACCGATGTAGATTACTGCTGTGAAAAGTGATTATCCAGTGCAGAAAAAGGTCCTGATGAGATTAGCTACATATATAAAGTGGGATTTTATTCTTTTCTATCACATTACATATCACAGAACTCTGTTAAAATATGTCAGGAGATATTTTATGAATAGTGAGCATGGCCCAGTATCCCTCATCAGTCTCAAGAACCTGATCAGTTACAGGAGGACAAAGAACGCATAGTCTGGGTTTCCCTATAGAAGACTCAAGATTTTTTTTTTTCTTTGCAGAAATTGTTGTCACTGTAAATATCTTGACAATAAAAGCAGTGATGATGAAAACAGCTGTTGTAGCCATGGCTCTTGAAATATTTACCAATATGTGACTCTCCTGTGCCCTACTATGGTCAGCTGACAGCCTAGAAACACCAGGACTGGGCTGGCAGCCTGGAAGTTGATATTCAGGGAGAAAAAAAAAAAAAAAAAGAAAACAAAAAAAGATGAGTTTTTAACATAGTAAAGTAATATCCAGTTACCTATATCCAGTTCCTTTACTATGTTATGGGCAGAGGATAGTTTGAAAATATGTTGATGCCAGGAATTGTGGTTTACAAAAATTCCTATGTAGGCCAAGTTCTCTCAGTGGGCTACAGAGTAACTACATTGTAAACTGATAAAGAAGTGGAAGCAACTTGAGCAGTATGTACTCAAAGAACAGTAGGTTCCCAGCTTAAGGTTGAGAGCATTAGGTCTAGATGAAGGCCTTCTAGTGAAAGGACACAGCCCAAATACTCAAACTTCTCACAGAACAGGTAAACCCAGGTTTACACGTGTAGATGAATGGGTTGTGATACGTTTCACAAATTGGCCTATTCTTTGAAGTCTCTATTTAGGAGTTGGCTCTGGTTGTATGGAAGTAGAATGTTAGGCTGGTTTCTGCATGAAGACATTTGATGGAATTTGGAGGTATCTAACAGAAATCTGTATGTTCTCCCATATTATGTCAAGTTAGGACAAGGAATGTTTTTACTATGGAACCATTGAAAAAAACAGGAATGAGCCTTGAATCCTGGTTTGTTAGCTGAAGAAGTACTCAGGATCTCACTTGGCAATCCATAGCTCATTAAAACTTTAGCTAAGACTATTCACAGAAGAGAAAATTTCCAACTAAGCACTGAAGCCCATAAATTGAAAGATGGCACGGATAAACCACAAGAGAGACCCTCTAGATCTAAATTTCCTTTGGGTGACCAAATTTTGTGTGTTTAGATTAATGAGATGATGCCTAGTGGAAGGTACTAAAAGGGACTGGAAATTTTTGAAGCTGCTTCATCCAGTTTACTGAGAAAGCACATCTTTTTTTTGTGTCTCTGCAGAAGTGTTTATACATTCTGACTTGTGTAAGACCAACTTTCTGCTTGAGTATTTTTTTACTTGCTGGATCAAAATTAAATATCAGCTACAATACTGTAACTTTTAAAACGTTCTGTGACTGAAAATTTTGGAGAGGCAAGTTTCTTATTTATCAAGCCTTATGGTACTGTGGGTTGTTCTTTTTTCCCCAATAAGTACTTCATACTTATACTTCATACTACAGATCAAGCCTACTCATTAGGAGGAATTGAAGGATCACAAATGAGATGAGATGAAGGAGTTCTCCTCTATCCACTCAGGAGGAACTGGGTATTTCTTTCTCAGCACTTCTTTCCCAACATACCCAAGCCCTGCTATATTTGGAAATGGGATTTAGATTAAAAGTGACCTTGCTTTGTGATTTTGTGCATTCAGAAAGACGTTATCTGTCTTGCAAATGTCATGTTCTTGCTACATCTGGCAAGAAAGCAGGAGAGTCAGCAAACAGAGGCTGTTGCTTGTGTCTTACTGTGAATTAACATCTCATTTTTCAATTGGCTTCCTGTTCTCTGTCAGAACTTTTGTGTAACTTCACTTCCTCAGAAAAAACTGTCTTTCCTGAGTATCTCATGGTGAAGTGGTGGTTTCAACTTTGAAACCAAGTCCTTTTGACTTCCAACTTAAAGGATAATGATTCTTCCTGTTCTATTTGGTTGCTGCACTCATCTTCACAATTGTTACTGAAATTGCTGAACTATTTCCCAGTGCATGCAGTGGTCTCCTCCATGTCTGTAAGGATAGTTTAAAATGTTTGATTACTAGCTTGACTGGGTTACAGATTGCAATGCAAGTGCTGTCCAATTCTATTATTATTATTTCACCTTTGTTTATACCTGATCCTGCTGTAAACAATTCCATATAGAAGTTAATCATCATCATTGTCCTGAGGGATCTTTTCAGGAAGTCAAGGAGGTGAAGTTGCAGAGGATAAAGCTGTGCAGCACAGAATGATATATTAATATACTTTCAAAGAAAATGCTTAGTAGAGATAGTTATTCCAAATATGATTATTTGTTGTTGTTCTGGGGCTGTTGAAGAATGAAAGAAAAATTGGGAAATTATTCAGTCAAATTAAAGGAAACTCTCAGCTTACATTTGTAAGGCCCTTTTATTTAGCTTCTTCGGCGGATCTAAAAATAATTTAAATCTCATTTACATACTTGCTCAAGCTAGGCTTCTTCAAAAGACGTGAGTATCAAATTCTAATGTGTAATTTCCTTTCAGAAATGCATATTGTTCAGGAGATGAGTGTCTGAACCAGCTGTGACTTTCACATTCCACCAACCTCTCCTAAACACACACAAAGCTGGCTTAGTATATAAGAGAAGAGAGAAATATCTATGTGCCTGTGCATGTGATACATGTAGATAGATTAATTGATAACCACACAGAAGTCTGCAAAAGAAGTCTTTTCTAATTGATCTGTTGGGGCAATTTGGATTAATTCCTTTTATGGATTTTTTCGGAGTTGTTATGACTATCAAATCTTTTCCCATCCAATAGTGAAATGCTTTACTTTGGGAAATTGCAGACCAGTCTGTGGTCAACCACTCATTGATTTAAAACAACAACAAAACACCCAACGAAACCACAAAAAACCCCAAAATGGTCTTTAGAGCCAAAAGCTAAGCACAAGTAGGTTCAGGTGCATTTGTCCAAGATAGAATTTGAAGATTGTAACACTAGTCATAATTCTGAGAGAATATGTGTAAAAAAATTTGCATATGTAGGTGTTGTCAATTAGGACATTTCAGACATTATCAATTCTTTAGCTGAATACATCATACACTTCACATCTTGCCTCTTGTGATATTTGCAATTCTAGCATTAAAAACATATAACTTTCTATTGGTATTATAAAAAAACTTCCTAGGCCCTGGTTCTCAAAAATCATGATAACTTTGAAATTTGATTTTATGATTAAATATCAGGAACAGTGTCCTCCTAGAACACAACACAGTAAAAGATCAAGGTTGTGGCTGGTGGTAAATTATATGTGGTAAATGTTGCTGAAGGAGTGACTAAGGAATACAAGGAGAGCAGATAATTTCCCTTATTGTATGAAGCCTTCTCTTTAAAAAAGAAGTAATATTAAATGATAGGCCAATCAAAATAAACCTTCTAAAGGAACATTCTGCTATGATTAGGTCTGTTTTTACTACACTGTGCAGTATCAAGACTAATGACAAAGCTAGAATTACATCAGCACAAAACTGTTCAAGTAAGAGATGTAAAAAGCTGCATCCCATACAAACCTTTGTCACTAACAATATTAGTCCATTGTACATGCAGGGGGCTCTTTTGCTCTCTTGGATTGTAAACACTGGTAATAATAAACCTGCTGCCACTTTACACTGTGTAAAGCTTGCATACAAATACTGGCTTGTACAAACACCCCTTTGTTCTGCCCAGATTTACCATTTTCATCCTTTATTCTCCCCCTGCTTTTTGTTTAATTTCATATCCTTAAATTTGTTTTTTGCAGAGACTATTTAAATATGGATTTTTTTCTATTTAAACACAATTGTCTGAAACCATAGATCTCACATGATGTAAAGAAATTGTGTTCTCTATGATTGTAACAGATTCAATGTGTCCAATACAAAAAACACCTTATGAGTGCATTCTTTTAGGGTGCTGTTTCAGCACTGAATGTTAGCAATGTTTAAAAACAGTATCTTTGAAGAAAAGGCAAACCAACAAAAGTGTCTAACCTTTAGGGATCTAAACTTCAGTTTTGAAATAAGTCAATACCAGTTCAAAATGACTGGAAGTTTTCTGTTGCATGTAAATCTGGTTTTGTGTTTTTATGAGAGGTGATGAGGTCAAACCTTCAAATAGTAATGGTTAGCATATAATGTCTTCATAGGTATTTTTGTCGGAGGACTAAGCAGTCAGAGAAAAAAAAATATTATGTTCATAAATACAGTTTTTTCTAGCATTAGCATTAGATTTCTCTCTGCACTTTTCTTTCTGACTCTGCTTGGCATTTTATCAAATACAAAATCAGGGCTTATGTTATGTTAATCCTGAGGAAGAAAAAAAAACCAGAAGAATCTTCAATACTGGAGTTATTACACATCTCTTCTTTTTTTTCCTCACTGTTTAGGAACTTCAATCTACCTAATAAGGTAGTTAAAATTCTAGAGTCCATCTTCTGAAAACACAAAAGATAATTTAAAGTGGTCACAGACATGCTGGTAATGATTGTGGTTTTGCTTATGATTTACCCATTATAACAACTCTAGATTCTCTATTCCAGCCAGAGGTGTTGTGTGAGGGGGAAAATGAGACAAAGCTCAGTAAGGTCTCAAAAAGTTAAAAGGTGATTTCTTTAATAGACATGATCTTCTGAGCACAAAGGGCAGAAAAATCAGCAGAAAAGAATATATATATTGTGAACTGGAAAGAAATGGGTGTCTTTGAAATTTAATCCCTTTCTTTGCCCTAAATCTAACTGAAGCTTTTAGCTTCCACCACATGTTTACATTGGAAATCTCTCTTTGTGCATATAGAGTTTGTTCTCTTATAAAATTACATCTCAAGGGAAGGATAATTTAAAGCCATTTCCATTTGTTATGTCTGTGCTGAGCTAGGCTATTAGGGGCTGTTAATGCTGGATAAAATCAAAACCTACAACTGCCTTCATCTGTGGATTACAGAATCTGTCCAACAAATTGCATGCTGATATTACCAGAATAAGGAACTACAGGCAGTTCCATGTTGGAGCCAGCGCTGGCACAATTTTATTATGTAGCCAATATCAATGTTGTGCTGATGACCAATTATGTGCAGATGTGCCTCTGACTTCACTTTATGGAGGCTATTTTTAAAGTTCAAGTGTGATGATAGCCAATGTAAGGTTTAGGCTTCTAGGTTAGGAGCTCTTGCTGGACAGCCTTGGAGAAAACATGGGTTGTGGGTTTTGTAATTCTAGACCTAACATCAAGTTATTTTGCATAATTACAGCTTCAAGAACAGTCCTAAGCAGAGGACAAGCTGTACACTGTTCTTGAGAAATAGCCACAAATAGCAGTGAAAGCTGGAGGCACGTCACTAAGCTGGAGTTTTTCTTTTTCCTATGCTTGGGCAAGAGCACGATCATGTAACAGTATACATTGGCTTATTTTAGCTATGAATTACTATTTTTTTATCACTTCAGACCATAGCTTAATGAATTTTATGTCTGGGAGCCAAGAATCAGTGCATTCATTGTTCATCTTTACCTGCTTCTCCTTCTCTGTCTGACCAACAGTTTTAGCTTATTATGAATAATCAGTACTTGAGTAATTATGGAAGTTTGATGAGTTTGCATTGGTCTTAAGGTGCTTCAATTTCAACTTATCCAAACAGAGGTCAGAAGTTTCTTGACTCATTCTTGACTAATCAGAGAAATTACCTGTGAGTAGAGCATGTAAAATCTGGTCCTATATTCTGTAGATGAAGTACAGTATGGAAGAAGGAGAGGATTATACACATGAAGGGTTTCATGTGCATGACAAGTTTTTTTGTCAGACTGATGGGGAAAAAGAAATATACTGATTTCCAATCAGTGCTAAGTCAGTGATAACCACTGATAATGGGGAACTGATTTCTAACTGACAGATATGGCTGTTGGTTCTTTACTAAATGCTCTTTTTTACTACACATTTGGGTTTGCTGTGGGGTTCTCTTTCACTTCGGAGAGTTCTGATCTAACCTTCACCTGAATGCCTGAATGTCCACAGGAGAAGGAGGGAGCTGCTCACAAAGTTAGCATGGCTACAGTGGGGCAGGTGCAGGGTTTCACAGGCAGCACGTGTATGAAGAGGACCAGGATCCATCAAGTCAGGTGCATCTCTAGCTGTCAGCCACAAGCACTTGATGAGATAAAGAGCTGTATGGAGTCACATATGTCTCCATCAGAACAAGGAGAATACTAGTTGGGAACTGTGAAACTGAGTCTCTTTCCTCAACTGCTCAGTGGGGAAAAAACACTTGCGCAGTGCAGGTATTATCTAGGCCTTTGTGTCATGAGGCAGAAACTATTCATTAAAATATTTGCAAATCCTCCAAAGACCTGTGCTTCATATTAATTCTGTGGTTTAATCCTTCTGGTTTTAAGCATATCCTTTCACTAACATTCAGAGGAGGGATAACTTTACGATTATCTCAGCTATGTTATGTTTGTGTTTCTTGTTTGTAGATGTTGGTTAATGACACTGAACAAAATTCTTGAATTTGCATCTTCATAATTCTGAAAGGATAACTGACATTCGAGGCGAAACTGTTTCTGTGGTTTTTATTAATCAATTTTATTTTGGTAAATTTCTTTTACTTTCATAATTACAATGTGATTAAATTTACTTCTTGTTGCTTGGATTTCTTCATTTTTTTGAAGGTGAAGGCAATTTGGACAGTAAAGTTGAGAGTTGAATTTACTGGGACCTGATCAGGAGGCATGGCTGTGCATTCCTCATTCTACATCAATAACAATTGCAACATTCACTTCAGCAGAAGTGAGGTTATTTTAATTATTTAAGTTGTATATTGCACCTTTATGAGTTGGGTTACACAAAATATAGACATCAGTATCACTGTGATGTTTCCCTGAAAGAGCAATTTGAAAAATTCATGGAAGTCAGGTATTTAAAATTAAATATAAGTTGCACATAAAGTTCAGCTGGAATATTTTATCCAATTGTCTTACTCATTGCTGCTCATTTGTAAGTTTTGAAAATAATTACATATTCAACTCCTGAAAGTTTGTCTATTTGGAAACCAAAATTACAAATATATAAAGAATGCGCTGTTCTTAGATTCTTTTCTTTATTGTTTTCATTTGCTGGGTTTTTAATCAATCCAATACAAATAGTGTGGTATGTCTGTATAAACTTACACACTTAACTTTTGGCGTTCCTCCACATAATAAACTGCATTTGCCTGGGAAGGATAACAGAGATTATGAAACCCAGGCACTGCTTGTTGTATAAGTGTGCTGTGTGCAATTTTGAGCTTGTGTTCAAGGCAGAAGACCCAAGAAGTTAATGAAGAGGGAATTAATCTTCCCGCATGCTTACTCAATAGGGATCATGGACTTGAGGTTTTGAGGAGTTAGAATAAAAAAGATCTTTTGCTGATAGTGGCCATCAGGTTGAAATGCTTTTATTCTCTAGAGAGCCAGAACTCATTTGCAACTTCCCTTTATTTAAACTCAAGACACTTCAGTTTCCTGTTTAGCTTGTATCTAAGAGGATTTTCTTTTATATTGTAGATAGTTGTTTGTGTACTTTTTGCTAAGGGTTATTATTTTTTCCTTTAGCTGCTGTCTTGGGAATTGCCTGAACAGTGTTGCTTTATTGAAAAGGATTATGCAGTACCTTGGCTAGGGAATCCCAGAGGAAGCAGATACCATATCAAATGAAAACACAATGTCACCAGGTTTCCACTTGCTGAGTCTTTTAGCAGTGATCTACTTCAAGTAATCTTGTGGCAGAACAAAGCTTTAGTGGATCTTAGTATCTGCAGCACCACTTGCAGTGACAGAATATGGAGAACCTCTATTCCTGTTAGTGCAACAATCATAGGGAATCTTTGAATCTGGCACCCAGCTGCTCATGGTCATACAATTTTTAAAATTTTTTTTGTTTGTTGTGTTGGTGTCTTCCATCAGTCTGTAGACCAGCGCAAGTTTGTTCACATTCCCTTTCTGGCCTTCACTAGTGTTTTGTTTAGCGAAGCGCCTGTGAGACTATCTAAATTTTTTCTGAAGACATAAGTCTTCAAATTTGCCCTGGAATTCCTGGTGGAATGAGAAAAACTTCATTAACTAAACTGCCTCATGTTAACTGGCTTCAAGAGAAAAGGCTGTGCTCCTTTCAAATCAACTAAAAGCCTCCAGTGCCTGCTGCTGTATCACTTCTAGTGGATTTTCTAGTGTATTAGCTCTTTGAAGGTCTGTTTTTTTCTAGAAAAGAAAAAAACGGGTGGCAGAATTCCACCATTCCAATTTGCATAGCCATTTCTTAGGGAAGCTTTGTGGACAGGAATGGCAAAGATTGCACAGTGTACCTTAAGTGTTTCTTTCTGTGAAGGAAAGAAGCTGAACTGGCTCAGAGGTTTCTGTTACAAAATAGGAAGAACTCTTGGTAGCTGCTTCTCACTGAGATACACGTTTTTGCCTTTCCAAGTCTAGAGCTGCAGCATTTAAACTCACCCGCTTCTCCTTCAAAGGCTGATGTACACAGCAGTGCAAGAAACAGAAATCTTGGCCAGTATACATTTCATTTTGACTCCTTATGAGGCACACCATTGATGTATTGGTATTTAACTCACTTCTTGAGAAATGAGGAACTGGTCCTGTTTAGTGACAAACTAACAATTGCATGTATTTCATATGTACATGCCTTGTAGTTGTGAGGAATAGCTCTAAGCAGGCCAACAGTAGGGAAGGGTTGCTACAAAGCTGAAGTGAAATATGGAGAGGAGCTCACATGTTCTCTTCAACCTCTAAGCAAGTGTCATCATACGAGTGTTCATACAGGAGCAATGGTTCTATATGTTCATACTGGAAGAAGGTAGTCCATTGCTAGAAAAACAACATCATCCTCTCTGGATTGCCCAACTTTGTTTTATAGTAGAGTTGAACTAATATTTTTTTATGTTTCTGCATATGCAGTGGGGAAAGAAGCTTAGAGGATGTAGGCACATGAGACAGAACATAATTTGGAGAGACAAGAATAAAGAAAACTGACTGCTGGGCCATTTTGAGTTTGAAGTTTGTTACTGAGCTCAGTATATTGACCCAGGATGTAGAATGCTGCAAACTATAAATCTGGTTTCCTCAAAAAGCATGCCTCTCAAATCCCCTGCATCTGCTGAGGGCCTCTTCGTAATGTTGTAAAAGATCTGTTTTCCAGAGTGAATTGATTCCCATAGCCATGGGCAAAGGCACCCAAGCAGCTCTTGTTTGATTAAAAAGCTGAATTGTTTGCTGGTAACTGTAAACACAAACAGCTGTTTCCTGGAACACAAAAATGAGAGCCAGATTGGTACTTCTGCTGTAGGACAGAATTTTAAACAACTTACTAGCTATCTGGGAATATTTTCTTTGGGAAATTAATTGCTATGCATGTTAATAAATGCTGAATATAATGTGTATGTATTTAGCTCACCTTCACTCTACCCTGATTATTTTTGATGCAAGCTGATCCATCAGTCTTACAGCAGACCAGAAGTGTCTTAGTTTGTTTTTAGGGGACTTGAAAATACAATTGAAAAGAAAAACCTTACGGAATCAGTCAATGCTGCCTATTTTCATTTTATAGTGACTTTGTTTGCTTTGGGCTGGGGAAAGAAGAAGATATTATTGGGGACCTTATGCTGGCCTCACTTCACTTAAATTATTCTCCTTAGACTGGTTTTGTTGATTTTTACGATCATATTTTTCTACCTGCAGAGTACATAAGTAGCGTATAACTGTACTCGGGGATGTGGTCTCCTGGGTTTCAATGTTTATATTTAATGTTTTAGTGTTCTTTGGCACTAGTTAATCTGAAGGTTATGCACTGTCTTTCCCATGTCATTGTGTAGCTACTGTGCTTAGCATATATTATTCCATAGATTGTGCAATCCTTTTAATTAACTTTGTTTTGTGTAGGTGCTTATTGAAATGACCATCAACAAGATAAACAGAAAGCATTAGACAATGCCCTATCTGAGCCTACTATAAGTTGTGTTTAATCCTATTTACTAGTTCACTACTTTCTGATGATTTGATTTTTTTTCCTTTCATTCTGAATGGATAGTGAAAACCACTTGTCTAATTGTTGTTTGCCAAGAATAGGGAACATAAAAAGCAGTATGTAAAGCTCAGTTTTATTACAGAGGTTTAACTTCCCATTTCTCAGGTGCTAACTCATACTAACTCATGTGGTTAGGTTCCTAACTCTCAGACATGGTCCATGTATGTAGTGACACTTATGCATTTATTATATATTGACATTGCTTTCAAATGCACACAAGTCTTTTCAGAAGTATTCTGAAGTTACAGGATTAGGCATCTGGAGACCTGGCCTCTGTATGGCTTTACCACCACCTTCCTGAAGGAATTAAGCAAAGTTTGAAAGTGGGTTTTTTCAATACAATTACATTGTACAGTGCATAATCCTGTTGTGGGGAATAACAAATGTCAGTAAAAATCTGTGCTGCTTTGTGGATTCTGCTTTCCCCTGATGGATTGTGAGCTAGGGCTGTTGAGGGCTCTTCCAGCTTTTCACTTTCCTTGCTACATGATTCTTTGTCCTGGATATATTTCCCTGGTTTTAATTCAGGGTTTTTTTGTTTGAATGTCTTTAGTTGTTGACCTGCTATAAGGGCAGCTCTTCTCTCCCATCTCTATTTTTCCCTCTGCAGTGTAACCTGTGTGTTATAACTACCCCAAAGTTGTCTTTATGCTGATTATCCTTTTATGTGCACTGTGGATAATGCAGCTTTTCTAAAGAGACCACAAGACTTGATTCATTGATGTTGTAAGAACTGTCAAAATCTTGTGACAGAAGCGGAAAATTTTGTTGACATTGGAAAGAGAGGTGACTAGAGTTGTAATCCAGGTTCCAGCTGTAGGGGTATTTCTATTAACTAAAAAGGGATTCAGAACCTTATACAGAGCTGTTTTTATGAATTTAAAATAATTAAGAACAGTTTTGTTTAGCCCTGGGTATTTCCTGAATGCCTTTGCAAGTCAGACAGTGTAGTGCTGGGCTTAAAAGCCTGTTTTCAGCTTGAGTTGTGTTAAACAAGATAGCCAAAGAGAATTTTTAATGGAAAAGTACATTAACATTTTTTTAAAGTATGTTACAGTTCGTGTTGCTGTTAGTAAAGCAACTGTATACTTTTTAATTACAAATCTCATGTATTTTAGAGTTGTCTGTGACAGAAACCCCTTGTATATGCAGTTTTCTCCATGCACTACCCAAGTGTTTGAGCATCTCGTAAATCTTTAAATACAGAAATAAGGTTAGTGATAATACTCTTTTCTTCTTCAGCCTGTCAGGAAGATGGTTATTTCAAAGGTGATTTACTGCATGAATTTTCTGGTGTTGTGGTTGGAGGTTTTGAAGAAATTCAGTGAAAGCTAAGTTGAATATTGTTTATAGTTCTGAAAAGAGTTATATCCATGCTATTCTCTCTTCAATAGATGATTTCCTCTGTGGTGCAGCCAGGAGCATCTTCTAGCTCTGGCAGCCTGGTCTGACTTTTGACTCTGCAGAGCAATGATTACTCCCGTAATGCCTTGATATCCAAATATCAAGGCAGAAAGCTTGAATCAGATGGTGAGTGGAAAACTGAGTTAGGACAAATTTAGATTCCTGGACCAATGGACTACCCAAAGGTGCTGGACTTCACATCTGGGTAAAATTTAGTCTTGTTCTTTAGAACAGTGTTGAATATGAGAGAGGATGGTGTTCTGTTTAGGTGTAAAAGACTAAAGATTGATCAAATGACTGGAAGGAAGGTTATGAGGAGCAAGCAAAAAAAGAAGAGACCAGAAAGAATAAATGAGTGTGTTTTGTATTCAGAGCAGTATGGGGAGTGCATGTACTTGAGTACTGTATAACTCACCTTTGCATCTCCCAGCATCTCTCATAACCAAAATCTCAGTAAAGGACATGGGATAAGCATTGGCTATAGATGCTTGTCTTCTACACAAATCTTTTCTGTCCCTTTTCCCCAGTGCTCCATTTACTTGCTTGTTTCTATTTTGTTTGTTCCTGCCTACCCTTTCACCAAGTGGAGCAGGATTTTTTCATTCCTTATTAATGGTATAAAAAAGAACAAATGCAAAGCAGAAGGTCTGAAGCATGCCTTCAACCATTAAGCTTGAGTAACCAGCTAGGCAGCCAGATGGAAAACCCCTTGTGCTGATGGGGAAGGGTGTCTTGCTCTCTCTGCTGAGATTTCATGTTATTGCTGACTGGGCTGCAGCAGGAGCTGTGTGGAGGCATGTGAAACACCTCCATGCTGTGCACTGGGATGGCAGGGTGGGGATGTTGTTGGAAGACTGGAGAGTGAGGATGCTGGCCCTCCCATGGAACCCCCTCCTGCTCCCCTTCCTTTTCTTTTGCAGTTGCACACAGCGCTGTGGCTCGGAGGTCATTTGTTTCCCACAGCTTCACAGACCACTGTAGCAGAAAGGGAGACAATGGTCCCTTACAAGGGATGATGTGAGGCCTTCTTTCATCTCTAATAAGCCCCTTGGTTTGCACTGTGAGGCCTGTTGTGTGTTTGTGTGTGTGCACAGTTCCAGTGTGAACTGCTCTGCAGCTTCCACTGATATAAAACAACCAGTTTTGTTGTTTTGTTTTTCAAATGGACAACTCTTGGCATGTTACATCCTGAGGTGGATTTTCTGTTCAGTGCAAGCACATCAGGAGACATCCCTTCTTCTTTTCACATAGCTTTTAAAATCTAGGGCCCATCTGGTCAACATCAGTTGTCAGAAAGACCAAACTCAGAAAGCAAGGAAAGGAGGGGGCAGCTGTCTTTAGCTCCCTTATGCTGAACACAAGCTCTGCCTGTTGCCGTGCTTGGGCATGGCTGCTGAGTGAGCATGTCACAAGAGCTCTGTGACAACAACCACCCTGGCAAAGCAATGGACTGTCCCATCACAGAATCTGGAAGCAGAGGCAAATTTGAGACCTTTTTTCTTTTCTGCTATAATGAGTAGAAAAGAAAAGGGAACAAACAATATGATGAAATTTTAAGGTTGCAGGAGTTTGGAGCAGTTGTCCTTCTAGTCTGAGATACCATTTTTATCATGTCGTTTGCCTGATCCTTTAAAATCACACTTCTCAGTCTGGAGAACTTTCCTGCTACATGAAATAGGAATTTTTTAGCTGCCTTCTGTGCAGGAAAAAGGTTGTGCTCTAGTGGTTCTCCCTTGTTTAAGCCTTTTGTTCTTGGACTAGGAAGGTAGGTTCATGTTGGTCATGAAGTTTTTCCTCCTCTCTATCCCCTTGCTTGACCTGGACAGCTTCTTGCTACAGTTGATTCAAAGGACTCTCTGTGAGGCCCTGTTCAAATTCAGCACAGGCTTATCTTAGGAAATTACTTCAGTATACCAGGTCTGCTAAGTTTTTTTGTGTTTCATGTACAGTGTTACTTCAGCCAGGGGAAAGAAAGTCCATCTTTTCACTTGTCTGTTTGGTTGTTGCAGTTCTTGACTACTTAACATCATTCAGCCTCATGTTTCCCCCCAGTATTCCTGGATGTTGTAATGGTCCTAGTGTGAACCTTCTGCTTAACCTTGAGACCTGATCTCTCTTTCCTTGGCTTACTCAGGTTACCTGTTTAACATAGCACAGCCTGGGAAAGACATCAAAGTACACCAAGAAAGAGTTATGCAAAACTGACAGACTCAGATTTCAGCTATACACTGCATGCTTTTCTCCACAGATCAAGTATCTTATACTACATTTTATACTTTCACTGAGTCTGACTCTGAACAATTTTGAGCAAAGTTTGAGACCAATTTCCCAAAAATGTGAGACAAAGAAACACTGAATCAGATTATTCTAGGCAAGGCAACTGGACTTTTAGAGACTAGCTGGCAATTTTAAGCTGGACAGCTGGAAGGGTCAGTATGCAAACCCATTTTCTATCACTATCCAGATGAAAATGAACCACTTTTCTGGAACTTTCAAATACACGAGATAGAGGACGTGTTAAATTACCTCCAGAACAATGTTTAGTTGATTTTAGTGGCCAATACATTGCTTTGGCAGCTGGCAGAGATGCCATAGTAATACACAGTTTGGTCTCTGAGATACTGGGAATTCTAGGGAAAAGTACAGGTTAAACTTCGTTGTAAGAGAAGAAATGGACAGTCTTTGGAAAAAGTGTGTCTTCCAGCTGTCTCATAAAAATGAGTGTCCATCATTAGTTACTCTCAGACAGGTACAGAACACTGATGGATACATGAAATTAGCATGCGGCATTAAGCATAAATGTGTTTGTATTTCTTCACTTTTGGTAGATGATGTGTAACAGTTGAATGTTTGATCTGGAGGAAAGGTGGTGGTATCTCTAAGGCAAATAATATTTTTCTGAGTTCTTCAAACATTCATATTTTCATCTTCCCTGGAGTCACAAGGAAAATGCTACAGTAATCGAGTTGTAACTTAGGTAATTTCACCATGATATCTGCAAATATGTCCCTTTCTTCTGCTTAAGTGCTGTTGCATAACTTCTTGCAACAGGTATTGTCTTTTGGAGTATATCACTTAACCTTTTTGCTTGCCTGAGCAGAAGAAGACCAAATGCACTTTATTTCATATGATGGAAATACAGTAGCTTCATTAAGTGATGATGCCATGGCAAGGATCTAATTATTTCACTACTTTTGAAATTAATTAAACTGCGAATTAAATAAACTCCTTGTGAACATGAAGCACATAACTCTCAAACAGAAGTAAAGAGAAGTGGGAAAAAAGGACAAGAAACCACAATTATTTTAAATTCATTACTAGCTGGACTTACAGAGCTCAGCTAATATGCATTTCAAATTGCTGTGGCTATACTATCTATTTTTCAATGCAAAAGCCCAGAAAGTCTTGTGCATTTTGTATGAGAAGATAGGTTATTGTTTGCTTTTAAGGTGAAGTGGGGAAAAGTCTTGACATTTGAGGATCTCCTGTGAATGTGAAGAGGTATTTCTGAGAATATGAAGAGGTATTTAGTGACAATGTTTCCAGTCCATCTCCATGGCCCTGTTAAAACATGAAAATATCCTCCTAAAGAATTCAGATCTGATAAAAGAAGACTACAAAAACCTCCACAGTTTGTTTTTTTTTTAATTTTACAGAATATGATCAACACAGTGTAATAAGAAACTATCAGAAACCTTTTAAAAATTCATGTGTTTTGTGGAGTACAGGTGCAGTACATAAACATGCCTTTGCTCTATGAAGGTTCAAGGAGCCTTGAAAGAGAGTCTTGTGGAGTCTTTACCTATTGTGCTTTTCAGTTGACTTGCTAGCATAAGGAAACCATTAGACTTGCTTAGAGCTGTCTATACGTTATGCAGTCTCACCTGAGAGACCTCTGGACCTTGAGCAGATGAGAGGTAAGAGCTGTGATGCCTTGTAGATCAGTACTTGGTTAATTTTTTGCAATATTGTTATTCAGTCCGAGTGTAATTTTCACATATTTAAAATACACTGTTTTAATAGCACTAGAAAGTCTTTCTCCATGACCTGGAGTGCAGTATGCTCATTGCTTTATGCTGCCCTGTCTCCTTCTCATGATGCTTTCCCAGCTCCAGCCAATTAACCATTCTCTGCTGTCACAGGCTCAGCCATCCCCACCCCGCTCCATTTCCTGCCACTGACCCTGTTTCTGTCTTGGCTCTTCATTCTAATTTTTGTTCTCCCTCCTCCCTTCCCTTTCCACTGGCATATCTTTTTCCTTAAGTCATCCAAAAGTGAAGTAAGAGGATTATAGTGCAAAATACTCATTCCTAGGTAGTAACTGGCTATTAGCTATACCTTGGAGAGCAATGAGATGCTCACAGTGCAAAGTTAAATGGTAATCTGAATACTTTCGAAACTAGGTTACAAAGGGGGAAAAATGAACCTGCTTTTAGTGAGACGGCCTAACATATATTGGGACAGGAACTGAATTTCTCTTTTCTCTTTATGCGCTGGAGTGGCATCTACAGACAAACAAAATCCTCCCATTAGGGTGTTTTCCATGTAATCCATCCAGCAGTCCCCTTCGATGAGGACGTGTTATTCTGAGCAGGGTGCGTGATTCATCGCCCTCGGGAGATGAGGCAAGGTTTGGTGCTTACCTCAGGCAGTTTATCTCCCCTTGCACCCCACCCTCCCCCTCTTCTCCCCCAGATGTGTGAAGCAGTTTTGTACTAGGAAGCTGCATCACTGATAAAATCTTTTAAGGGCAACATCCACCGCATTATTACTTTCCGTGTCATAGAGAACTTCTGCTGTTGCATAATAGTGAAGACAGTTTATTAGGAGTTTATTTGGACAAAGCAGAGAGCACAAAGTAGATGCTGAGAAGTGTTACTTTGTGGTGGAATCTCAAGAAGCTAAAAAAAAGTAGACTTGTCCTGGGTGGGAGTGGGAGAAATGCAGAAAGAGGGGGCAAAAAAGAAAGAAAGATACTACTACAAATGTCAGAAAATTCAGTCATGCTTCAGAACCCTTGAGACTGCAGTTTCTTTACCTTGAGGAATCAGCTACATAAGAAGAATCTAAATCATAATTTTTGAAAGAAATATAGATCTTTAGCTTGCAGAGAGAGTAGGATGTACTGTTCTGCTGGGAAGGTTAACATATGCAACAGATTTCCTTACTGTACTGGAGCAGGTGGGACTTTACAAGTCCCACACATGTATACTTGATGTGATTTTAATCAATTAAATTAGGCATATAAAAAGAATGAAACGTCATTAACATTCTGTCTGTAGTCCAGCACTGTCCAGTATGAAAGGGAAATAGTTATAGCTGAGTTGATAAATATTTCTTTCAGTGTTACTTATTTTGGTGGTTGTCAAATGAAGAACTTCTATATCCCAAGCATTTCATTCTTCTGAGCCAACGCTGAAATCATGCATGTCCTCTACAGTGAGCCATTGCTGCTGGTGTATCTATACCAGCTTCAACATGGAAAGCAGAACTGAGATACAAGAACCTTTAAAATAATTTAAAAACTCATGCTAGCAAAAGAAAAGCAGCATGTTAATTCCATTAATGTGGCAGAACTCCCTTATGGGTAATAGGCAAGACTGTGCGATGGGGATGCCAGAAAATCCAAAAGGTACACAGAATTTATTTGTGTGTTTAAAATTCATTGCAAACTCAGTTAATCTAAGGGCTCATTAAAGTGTACTTAGAGCAGTCTCTGATTGTATGGCTTTATTTGGTATGATTCTATTTGGATGAAACTGCTTTTCAAAAGAACTTTGAGGTTTCAAAAGAACTTTAGGTTTTCCAGGATGGTTTTGCATCTGTAACTTTAAAAGAGAAATCCAGAAAAAGCAGCAATGTAGGGTAAGTGCCTGCATTACAGTTACACACTAATAAAAAAAAATAAAAAAAACCCAAAACAACAACAACAAACCCTCAAAAAAAACCCAAAAAACCAGAAAGAACAAACCAAATCTAACTCTCCCCCCAGACCCTTCAAGCTTCTGACTGTTATAGCAGATCTCTAATAATCACTCTGTATTGTTATAAATGTCTAGCTATAATAAAGTTTTTGCTGACTTTTAGGATAGATATTCAATGTAATGAGTCACTCTTGGGACAGAGTTCACTGCATTGTTCTGCACATATATATATTCTGGGTGTTTTCTGGCTTGTAGGTATGAGTTGTTGAATACAGTTTGATTCACTTCTAGCCCAAGCTGCTAAGCAGTACAGCTGTGGAGCTGCTAAGCAGGTATTGAATTACAGCCTCAAGTACAGCAATTAAAAGCAGTGACTTGTGTGCTATAGTGAGTGTAAAGGAACTTTATGCATGGACTGTTCCAGCAAATATGGTCCGATTTGCTTTATGCTCATCATTCTTTTTCTTAAATAAAGTTTGAGTCAGAGTACATAAAATCTGAAATATTTATCTGCTTACAGATGAGATTAAAGATGGAGCTGTGAGACATTGATTTGAAAGAAACCTTAATGTTTAAAGCAGTAAAACATGAGCTCATTTACTGAGAAGCATAGTTTTTGGCTGATTGTTTTTAGAAAATAATTACTAAGATTCAAGAACACCAATGGAAATACCAGTGCTGTGTTGTGGGAGCAAACAAAACTTGGTATTTTCCCTTGCTCTACCTAATTTATGTATATGGTTTTGAAGCCAACACAAAATTCAGGATGGAAAGGAGCTGAATTCTTCTATTCTGAAGTCATTATCAACACTGATATAAATATTAGCACTAACTGTTTGATGTGTTCTGAGTTTGATCTGTTGCTGTGTTTGGCTTGGAAAGCATTCAGTTTTACAAGAGAATGGGTAAGTTTCTGCATATGTATTTCACTGCAGAGTTCCGTGCAGTAAGTGAACATGAGTTCATTTCTCCTTGCCTGTTCCTGAAGTTGGTGAACTTGAAGTTGTAGGCAATGAAACGATGGCTCGAGAGCACGAGGATGCTGCTTCAAACACTCTGCCTCTGTTTTCTTTCTTTTTTCCATGGATGTTTTTCTCTAGGGAAAAAAGCTCAGACACTATAATGGCTAGAATGAGAACAATTTAGCTGTTTTGCAGTCAATACATATGTTAATTTTTAATATTATATTCCAAATAGATTCATATGCTACACTCATTTTGCTTTGGATATGGCAAGGCACTTACAGTGTGGCAAATTGCTTTACGTTGCCTTATTTACTCTTCCATCTCTGTTTGAACTGACATGATACCCCTTAGCTGTGTTAGCCAAACTCAGCACTACTGCTCTGTTGGTTGTTAAGGGGAAAACTAAAGCTGGGGTGTGTTGCCCTGACAGCGGCCTCCTGCCACTGACCATGGCTTTCAAATCCAATCTCCATTCTGTGAAGAGACTAATAAACTCAAAGCAAAAAAATTGTATCATTGTAGGTTTAACCCCACAGTAACACCTTTGGAGAGCATACTACACTAATACGATTAAATGTTAGTGGTGTTTGAAAACTGTTTCTATACCTTCTGTGATTTCACCAGAATTGCAATGGTTATTGCTGAAATAAGTCACTGCGTCTGAAGAGAAAGGCTAGAGAAGCCAATGGAGAATGACTAATTTCAATTTTTCATTAATGAGTTCTTGCTATAGTCACCTGTGAGTGTTAACTGACAAATGACTGTGCTGCCTCTAGCTCTTAATCTTGCTGTGTCTTGTAAATAAAGTAGGACAGGGCTGAAACGATCATGATAAGCTTTGGTTGGGCACAGAATAATAATGTTGGTTGTTCAGTAAGCATCCTATTTTCTGCTAGATTAGCACTGAGAAAGTCACCTGCGGTGACCTATGAAGGCACTCTTTTTGCTGAAACACTATATTTCGCATGAATAACAAGTTGTTATTTTCACCATTAGAACTTATTGAAATTCCTGTGACACTTCTTGCAAGAGACAGGATATAACATGTCTTAGCTAAATTCAAAAACCTGATCATGCAAGCCTAGCCAAATTTGTTTTTCTTTGGCAGTGCTTGCCTTTAAAAGGATTATATTAACATTGACTAGGGACACACCAGGAAAAGTGGTAAAGTTTATTGTATCTATGAATTTGGGCACCTCTTTCCAAGCTTTATGCTGTTTCTTGCACTGTAACCTTTGAATAACAACAAATGTGTTTGAGCCATAGCTGCCCCCATATATCATGTACAAGTGAAGTTCACATTTAGGGTTAAGTATCATGAAAGTAGGTACCAGTTGATGAGTAGTAATTACTAGTTCTTTCTACTGTACTCTAGGAGTACATTATGTCTGTGTATATGCAAAGGTAAGGGTTGATAATTTATCAGAGACAAACCCCTATTCCCCAATTTCTGTCAGACATTTGATAATGTAAATTGGTCTTGCAAATTGCCTCTTCCTTCTTGAAAGCCATTTGTTTATAGTCTGAACAGTGTTTGAGCACTGTCCCAGCCAATAATGACCAGATGTTGCAGTAGGAGTAGAGTAGGAGAGTAGCAGTAGTAGTCTTAGAGTAGGAGACTGGGTAGATGACGTAGTTTACAGTATAACTCCAGGTAAGAATGAAAATTTAGTAGTGGAGTGAAGGGAGGGAAGAGGAAAGGGCAATTGAAAGGCAGATGATCTGGTTTTAAGTAAAAAATACTTTTAATTGGAAAGACAAGTATTTAAGTGTCTCCTCAAAGTTGCAACATATTTTTTGAAAACGATGTCAATGTGGATGCCCTCCCCTATTCTTACACTGGCTAAGCTGTTTTCCTTGGAAGTCCTAGGTCCTTGGTCCAAAGCTGTTGTTTGGGCAGGCTGCCAGAGAGTGGGCTGGAAAGCAGCAAGGTTCAGCAGGAAATCTGCTTGGCAGGTATCAGCATGGCCTGTATCTATCAGATGATTTACTGGCATGTACAGGTTTTCAGAAAGCATTTCTACTTTAGCAGATTGATTGATTTTAAAAATCGGGGGGGGGGGGGGTTGGTGGGGTGTTTTTGGTTTTATTTTTTGTTTTATTTTGGGGTTTTTTTTGGTTTTGTTTTTTGGGGTTTTTTTTACTAGCTCTGGTTAGGAAATATTGCCAGCATAGTCGGCGTTGGAGTGTAGCATATACAAGCTGTTCATTTGATTCAGTGGGCATGAATGTAGGCTAGCCATGGCTGCAAGCTATTGATATGATTCTGTTCACCAGCAAAGGGTGGAAGCTATAGGTATAAAACTAGGCCCCAATTTGCCACCAAAGGTATTCCTGCAAATCCTTCTGCCTGCAGAAGCAGCTGAGTGCATGTACCTATCCAGAGGGGGAAATTAGGAAGTTGTAGTGCAAGTCTGCCATTAGTAACAAGGCTTTGAATCCAACTACTGCCCATTTTTAAAGTGAGTAAGTACAAGAGAGCACTTCCATTTTCTGACTTTTGCGCTTGAGCTGTCATTTTAACAACAAACCTTGCTTCACTAAGTTGGAAAGCTGGATATCAATAAACGTGAACCTCTTAGCAAATCCTGTGTTTCCAAAGTAGCTTGATATTGTTGACTGACTTTGCGGTCATCTACATGGTGATATAGTTACATGGCCTCAGTTTTTAACTGATCACATAGTATAAATTTTATTTTACCTAAGTTGATACTAGCAAGAGCAACATTTATACCTGCATATTGTTCCAAAATAAATTATGGAAATCCTATTACTCTTTTACAGAACCAGTTATTTAATTTCATATGATTCATTTTCATGCAAGATTTTTTACAAATTGTTTTGAGGATTAGTTTTCCTTACTGAAAAAAAAAAAAAAAAGTTCTAGTTAGGGAAAGAACAGTTAGTCTGCCTATCTAGTTTTAGCAATCATAAACCTCTTCCAGTAATTACTTTGCTGGAAGAACAAGGCACATTTGTTAGAACCAACATAAAAGACCTTCAAGAATGACTGGTGTCCAGTAGGTACCAAATATCTAGACCTTACTTATTTCTGGCTGAAACCTTTGCCTAAGTAGATAGTAACATGCAACATGCCTCACATCATGTGCCCCCTCACTGACAGTAGAGGAAGGTACAGAGTGTTGTGATGATTATCAGTATCTACAAGGCACTTTCCTAACTACTACTTTCTAAACAGTTTTCTTTTTATCATGATTATAGCATGATAATTAAATGAAGAATATTGTTTTGTTTAGAATTATTAAAGATGTAATGTATATGGAAAATGAATATGTAGAGCACACTTGTGTCATATCTGAATGATACCAAACTAGGCTCCCTAAACTGTCATTAACTTGCATCCATCCAGCATCTATAAAATGGTTGTGGGCACTGCTCTTCAGAAAAGAATGCCTGCTTTCTTTTAAGAAAATCCAGTGTCACAGTTCACTATGTACTTTTCAAGTCTCCTGTGCCTCGATGACAAGCTAGTTGTATTTTGTCATGCAGCATCCTCAAAGAGCAATTCTACATATGCTTTTCTCCCATCTTGAAAAAATGCAGATAATAAATAGATTTTTCCACTTCCCCAAACCCTGTTGATGCCTTGTGAAGGCTGACCTAGAACGGAGGCTAGACAGAGTTAAAGAATAAAGTAGGTATTTATTTGAAGGCCTCAATGGATACACCTTCGGCAGGACAAGAGCGCAGCCAGGGCTATACCCAAGATGAGCCAAAATGGTCACAAAATGGATGACCAGTCACGAGGTCTCTCACTTTTATAAGCTCTGGTCCATTAGCATATTGGAACTAATTGTTCAATTACAGATTTAGGTTATGAAGTCCCATCCTTCTTGGTTTTCTCTCTTCAGTCCACATTGTTTATGCTCATGGGCCTGAAATTTAGGTGGCTGTCCTTGGTCCCAAGCTAGGAAATTAATTGTTTTGTCTACCTACTCTGTGAAGAGAGCTTACCATCCTTTGATATGAAACTCAGAACTACACATTATAAAGCAGTAGAGAATTTCAAAAATATAAAAGCTAAAACCTAAGGCATCATGTTTTATGGAGGAAATCAGTCCTTCCACATTATTTGGGCCTCCAGCTTGTTGTTGACATTTTACTTCATGCATGAGTTTGGATGTAAAGCTCTGTGAGATGACTCTGTGCTATCATGGGTTAGCTCTGAATCTCACATTTCATTCAACTCGGCCACCTGTAGCCTTCTGTCAGTTACAGAAACTTTCTACCAGTGCAGAGCTTCTATGGGAGCTTATGTAAGGGCAGAATTCAAAGCTGGCTTCACAAGAAGTTCAAGTTCTTTAACAACATTCACTAACACACTACTTAGTCCATATTTAGTCCTTTCTTATGTATAACAAGTATATTATCTTTAATCGTATTGTTACTTGGTTAACAAAGCTCATCTCATAATTATTCTGCTTTTTAATTACTGTTCTTTTTCATTTGCATTTTAATTACTGTTCTTGATCATTTGCTTTTCAAAGTCCAAGGGCTCCATGGTACAAGTTCTGCTTGAGAAACACGTGTGGCATTCCCCAGGGATTATATTCCATCACAGCACTCAAGTTATTTGTTTTACCTACTCCTAGCCTAAGTGTGAAGAAATTTGAATTGTTTCAAAGTGTAATGTAATCAAATAATGGCATTTATGCCTAAGGTAGGATAGGCAGCTCCAGAGCAGAGAGAAAAACAGCAGTTACTTGGTTTTGCTATGTGGAATAGATGGTCTTCCCATTGTATGTCTCTTTTGTCACATCAGGCTGAATGAGCTTACCCGTGGTGTTGCTTTCTAGAAGCAGAAGTCAGTTGGCTTCATTGATTCCAAGACATAGTGAAATCACAGTGCTGCTTTTTGGAGAGGATGGATTAAGGGTATGAAGGGGAAATGGCTGGAATTACCTAATTGAAGTTGCTTTACTTTCTAGCAGTTGGGTTATGCTGGAAAACAGACACATGCTTCATATCACTGGATGTGCAGCTTAGCAAGTCACCTTAATTCTCTTGGTGAATATTCAGAACTTCAGAGCAACAGTAGTATAGAAAGGATAGAAATGTGTCAAAACTTAGGGAACAGTCCTTGCAGGGTGCTACTGGCATAGTGATCACCCAAGTAGCCATTCCTTGGTGAAAGTAAAAAAAACAGGGTATTGTTCTTTTCACGTGGCATATGGTACTGTTTTTATGTGCCTAATAGGACTGATTATTTCAAGGCTAGGATGGTGTGACATAGTACTTCCTGCAAATCTTTGTTACTATCTTTCATTTACGTGAACACAGCAGCTTTTGAATGCAAATTTACTGTAATTTCTCAGTAGTCTTTCAGCCATTGGCAGCCTCTTGTTTTGCAGAGTTAAGCATGCTAGCATCTCTGCTTCAGAAATGTTTTACAAAAGGCAAGATTTAAAAGTTAAGTGGAACTCCCACAGTTCTCGTCTCTGGCTTCTGCTGTGGTACCCAATGATGATCCTCAGCATGGTTGTCCCTCTTTCTTTTATCTTGTCTTTCCACTTCTTCCTGTGGTAAGAGCATGTCAGAGCCTGTGTGGAGTTTATGATTGAGTGAATTTGAGATTTTTGCTTTTACAAAAAACCCTAAAATCCTCTTCTTCATGGATCTGTTCCAGTTACTATATATCCAGTTGTGGTTTTGGTGAAGCTGTCTATATCCTCATTCATATCCAGCATAAATTTGCCTCTATGCACTGATGAGAATTTGTGCCTTGCAGTCAGAATATCTTTAGGGCTGGACAAAGGCAGTCTCTCTTCAAAAACTAATTGGGGCAAATTTGGTTAAATTCCTAAGTTTCAGTCCTGGCTCCATGGGAAGATCTTACACATCTACTCTGTGTTCTAGTATTTGAACATGGTCTCTTGTTGGCATCCTTTGCCATGAGTCATGGTCTGGGGGTCTGTCACACAGGGATCCCCTATAACATTTCAGTGTAGCTCAGACTAGGAAGTTTCTTTTTAATTGAAAAAATAAAACAAAACAGCAGCAACAAAAGGCTATGCGCTTGTTTCTGTTGCATGGTTGTGGAGATCATGTTTGCTCTGCTAGTATCTCATATGATGAGACAGCTTTCCTAACGGATGGGTGTGGTTGTGCTGGCAAAGTACTTGAAGGAATGTCATTACCTTGTAGGAAATTACACTGGCCATGCAGCAGGGGCCAGTCTCCTGTTAGAGTCCGTAAGAAGCCAGTGCCCAGTGCAGCTGCAGTGCTGGTTCAGCCAGATGTGCCAGCTTCTGCCCAAGATGCAAACCAGAATCCCAGCTGCTGGTAGCTGCTGCCATCTCGCAGCACTTTGAGCGAGAGCAGAAATTCCAGCCCTTGCTACCTCGTGTAAGCGCAGCCCAGGCTGAGATTTTCAAATCCTCACCAGTGGCTCTGTTTAGTGAGAAGAAATACTTGCAGCCATGTGTTTTAAAAGTGTATTGATTAGATCAATTCTTGTAGGGGAAAAAAACCCCAGCATCTAGTGTTTCCATACCTGCTGTAGGCCAACACTAAACTCCTATAAAATTCCTACCAAGATTGCTTATAAATACATGGGATTTTTTTTTTTTTTTAACAGATAGAGGGGTTTGTATGGTGATAAAATGAATTACCTTAGCTCTTTAATTTTTAAAAAAATTCCCTGTAGATCAGCAGATTCTTGTGGGGGGGAAAAAAGGTCATCTCTAGATTCAGTTTTATTGTCTGGGCTATTACAGCTGTCATAAATTAATTATCAAGTTATCGTCTCTGCAAGATGGCTGTATAGTATAACGAATTAAGATTGAGCTCTTTTTTGAAATTTATAATCTTGTTGAAATGACAGAGAGCTCATGTGGCATACAAGGTCAGTTGCTATGTTATATATAACTTCTTGTTTTCATCTCCTACTGTTCTTGCAGGGTAGACAACAGATGTGGAACACTTAAAATATTTGGAATGTGTGGGAATATACAGAGGGACCACCTGTCCTGCAATGTGAAAGACAGAATTGGTTTGTTAGCATTATTGGTTACTCCTGCAGTGAACAGGACTCATATTAAAAGTAAAGCAGAATTAAAACTATGGGGGTACTAGGTTGGCTTTACTCAAGGAAACATGGGGAAGAAAGTTGAATCCACAAATTAAATACTTCTTAATACTTAGCCAATAATCCACATTTGAGTTTCCCTTAATAAGTGTAGCCTGGAGCAGTTAGTCTTAGGAAGCCCATGGTTAAAAAGAAAATAAACAGAACTTATCTGATTTAACCTAAAATAAGGTATTTTATTTATTGTATGACTACTTCCACTAGTCAGATCCTGTCTATTTAGTTACTAATTAACAATTGTAACTAGTAATGACTGCATTGGCTATCCTTTGTGAAACCAGTGAAACCCCACAAATTATTTATTTATAATGTAGAAAATTATAGCTTTAATAATAATTGGATTGCTGAGGATGTTGAGGTGGTTTGTTCCTGGTGTCTATTTTTCTACACTTTTAGTACTTATTGACTAAAGTAAACAAATGCTATTTCACAGATGAGGGAACAAAAGCGCAGATAGGATCAGTATGTAGCATTTGCATTTCTTCATTTGGAGTTCTGGCACGTGAGCACCCACAGTTATTTATTATCTTTTTCCTTCAATGATTTCTAAAAAGGAGAATATTAAAATTGAGATGATAGCCACTTCCCTGCCTCAGGAAAGGATTGTGAAGATAGTTAATGTTTATACCATATACCCACTCTTTCCCTCCCTGCAACTGTAGGGTGAAACTGCCATTGCTCTGGTCCCCACTACAGTGAAAAGGGAAGGTATCACACAGTGCTTCTGCCCATAGGCGAGCTCTGGCTGGGAATCAGGCAATTCCTCAAGCTCTGCCTTAAGCATAAAAATGATACAGGAAATTGGAGAGAAATTCGCAAACAGAAATTCATCCCTTCTTCTATGGACTTTGGAAACAGTGATGTCTGGTTACAGTTAATGGCTCAGGCTCCTCTTTAAATTTTGGGTGTAGGTGTGAAGGTGTCCTTCAAAAGTGAAATCTCTGTGTGATAGCACATATCCAGAGTTATGGAATAGCTGTTGATGCACTGTCTTGATAAGATTAATAGTAAAGTCAGGACACACATTAGCAGTTTCCCACAGCAGGTACAATTTTCCCTGCCCTCACATAGATTGGTTTTCTTCTGAATTCTATGCAATCAAATTACAGATACTGTGAGAGCCACAACTTTAAATTTCTCAGCCTTTTTGCGTGCAAAAATCCAGCATTATTATGCATTTTTATATTTTGAGTTCTTAATCATTTGCTGGAGGGAGGTCTTTGTGATTAAAGGAAGCAGGTTTCATTGAGCCAGACTGAGCTCTGGTCTGTCCTCTTTTTCACCTCCCCTTAGGGCAAAGACCAACAGCTTGAGGGTGACCCCTTCAAGAAGTTTTTACCGAAAAGGAAGATGAGAAAGGCTGGACAGGCTCTTTCTAATGCTCTGCACTGGAGCCAGGAAAAGGCAGCTGTTTCTAGCCTTTCTGATGTTTGGGTTGTTTGTTTTTTGTTGGTTTTTTTTTTTCTCGTTGTTGTTTTTGGGGGTTTTTTTTCCCTTTCCTGGTGGCTGGGATCTGGGCTTGCTGCCATATCTGTTTGTCTGTCTGTCTCATGTTGTTTTTCTCAGAGAGCTTCAGAGGCCAGTTGCCCACAGTCAGTTGCTGGGAACAGAGGTTGTTCCTTGTATCGTCTTAACTCTCCATGCCAGAATGTTCATGCTTGAATAGGAAACAGCGAGATCTATCAAAATAGCCCTTTTCTTAAGGGCTTTGAGGCTGCATTCTCCATGGCCATCTGTTCCCTTTCACCCTTTTGGACAATGTTGCTATTTGAAACGAACCACTCTTTGCTCTCTTCTTTTCCCTTTGCCCTCCCCCTGCCCCCCCAAATCTGGGGGAAAAAAATTGTTTCTGGCTCTGACTGGCCTCTGGAGGATTCAACCATTTTTTAGTCCAAGGATTAAAAGTGATATTTTGCAATTTTTTTTTTTTATTTTTCACTGACTTTAAAAAATGTAATACATCTCAGGAGAGAAGAGTCTCTGCAGTCAAAAGATCATTTTGGATTTATGCGTTAGTCTCCATGGAGCACTTTGGTGTCTTGTCGCTGTCTGATGCAGACTGCCATGAAAATTTGGCACATCTTGGAATATTTTGCATTATAGCAGGAGCGGAAGGAACCTCCTATAGTTAAGGGTGTATAACTGTTTCCCTTCTAACCCTCTGTCATCAGTCAGAAAAGCTTATCGGGATGAAATTTTCCAGTCTTGGTTGTTGTCCAAAATTGAATTTATTTGCTTAATTCAGATAAAGCAAGTCATTCCTTTTTGAGAATGAGTTGAAGAAAAAAAAGTATATACCTCCTCTGCTTCAGGATGGGCGACTGTGCCATGAAGAGAGGGACTGACTAGCTGGGAAACTCCTGGAAAGTCTGCGTCAGTTAGAGAGTGAAGCCAGACCCCTGTAATCGTCAGTCATTTTAACATCCTGCATATTTTATACTGCCTCTCTGTCTGTGTGCCTAAGTACATAAATATATATGTATTTTCAGCTTTGGAGATGAGTCAGTTCTGAACAGTGAGCCCTGTGGTGCCTCCATGTACTAAAATGTTTTTTCATGCATTTTATTGTGAGAGGGAACACATTTTCTGTATGTGGGTATATTGGCTGTGCAATTTAAAAAAATGAAAATGCCCAATTAATTTACATTCAGAAGCTACTCTAAGCTGTGTTTTGAAGGTGTTCTGAGTACTTAAATGCATCTGCTAGGTGTATAGGTACGGTTTGATGGGCCAGCCTGAAAGTTACTTTGTCAGAGAAGAGGTTGCATCCTTCATCTTGTGTCATGGACCACTCTGGGCTGAGAAATAGATACAACCTATATTGGCAAGTGCAGACTTGTGGTTAAATACCAGTTAAGAAAGGCCACAGTCAACCGTGATGATACCCATTGTGAGAAATAATTGAATCTGTTGTTGGGTTTGAAAGGCAGAGTTGAAAATGCACATAGCGGTTTTTTACATTTAATGTTTCCTAACTTTTATGTGCTTAGTTATGCAACCAAAACATTCTTCCAGTTCAGCTTTGTGATTGATAGTATTAAGCATTTGGCCAAATCTGAACTCCAGATGTGAACAGCTGTAATTTACAAACAGTCATCTCTAACCCCCAAATGTTTGGCTGACCTCTGTTTCCGTGTTGTAGGCTGAAGGAGGATTGCTTCCTTCTGGAATTTCAGTTTTGATAACTCTGGCTCGTGATCCAAGCTTTACAGCTCTAAGATTATTGTTTTTATTTACACCTAGAGGGAATTCTTGCAACTGTAATGTATGGGACCAGTGTTAAGAATGCCAAAGGCTAAATTTTCCAAGAAATTATGATTTTCATCATGCAAAGTAAAGCAGTTTGTTCAGTTTGAATTGCACTCTCAACCTGAAGTACTATTTAACACTGCTTTTTAAACATACTCTTTGTGGTTATCAACCCCACTGTGGAGTTTTAATTATTGCATGTTTCAACCCTCTGTATAAAGAAGTTGTCACTAAATTTTAAAATTATTTTGAAAGATAATACTAAATTAAAAGATACTGCTAAAATACTCCTGTGCTCAGGAGTAAAAAGGACATATAACTTTACTCACAAGTTCAAAGCGCGTTACTAGGCTGTGATCAGAAACTGTTATTCATTTAGACTTATACTGAGTATATGGAGAAAATCCACTCCAGTGTAGGCTGTCAGCACTAGTGTTAATTGAGCAAACTCAGGTGCTGGCAGTGACCTGACTTAGTAGTACAATGCTCCCTGTGGCTTCTTAGCAGAATATATTTACCAGGGAAGAGGTCAGTGCTATTGAAAACTAGCTTGCATACACCTACTGTCCTTTTCTGTCTGCCATGTGGGCACACACCATCAGCCCCCTCCCTGGGAGATGGGCAGCTGTGTCAGAAACACCCTGGGTAAGTCAGTGCTAACTGGTGCTTGTTTTGGCCACTTTGCTGGTTGTGCAACAGAAACTGGACTCTCTTTCCCTGCTACCCCGTGGCCCTTCAGCACCATGACTCTGAATTTAAGGTTCACTTGCAGACTGGCGTGCTGCTGCTTTTGCCTGCACTGTGGCAGTTTTGTGGGTATGAGAGCTAAGTTGCCATTACACTGTTTCTTTACCAAGACATATTTAATGGAAAAAAAATGTAGGCTATGGGAGTAATCTGCCTCTCAGACCGCAGCATCCTAACATGGCCATAATGCTGTGAACTGCATTCTGAAACTCGCTGCAGTTTCAGAGCTGTATCTCACTCTCCTCCCCAAGCAGTATTAGATTTTGTCCTGCCTTTCTGGGAGTCAGCCATTTAGGCTTCCAGGCTTCAGGCTGTTTTGTTGGAAGGGTGAGTGTAACAGCGGGCTTATTCATTTCTAGTCTGGAAAGTTAGGAAGTGGCAAATCCAGATGATGGGTAAACACTAGCAGAGAGTGATGAAGTTTAGCAGCTGAGATGAACGATCCTGGGAAAATCAGATACGATAATGCCATGGCTGTGTAGGTCAGAGGGCTGAGGCTTGCAGCGTGCAAGGCTTCAGTTGCTCTGACAGTGGAATTCCAAATCTCATTTCTTGATTCAAGCCTTAAGAGACCTACATACATGTAATTCTAGTATTCTGCCCCCTCCCTCCTACATACCTTCTGATTAATATCATGATCTGTTTAATTCCCTGAGGGAACTTAAGCAAAACAATTACAGCAGTAACTTGTAGCATGATTGGTGAGGTGATAATTAAAAGCATTTTCTGGATCACAGGGGCCTAACATTGCCAGATGCCATGATTGGGCAAGCTTTGTTTTTCAACCTATACATCCTTTATATGTACAGGCAGACAAAATGCCAGATCTGGGTTGCTTGGGGTTTTTTTTCCCCTCCCTTATCTCAATGGTTTGTGATTTTACTGTCTAGTCTTGGAGAGACAGGAAGAAATGACTGCATAGGAGAGGTTCAAAATAAGAAGCTACTTTAAGTTTTAATGACAATCAGTGTGGGAAAGAACACTGGATACTGAGAGAGTCGTGTAAATTAGTATAATTTTAGATTTTAGAAAAGGAAGGAATTTCACAAAGACCGCTGTTAGGGCAAGGAGGTTTAACTGAGGGTAAAAAATTTATCCTTGGTTACAGAAAGGAATTGACTTAACTGCTTTCTTCTACTTGTTCTTCACCATCCCTCCCACCAAATCACTACTTGTTCTGTGATTTGCGGCAGCACTGCAGCAATGATAGAAAGCTGGAAACTCACCACTTTGTGATGTGGTGTCAGGCAACAGAGGCAGAACATTTTCACCAGTAAAAAGAAATATCTGTTCCTGAGGCTCTCAACTCCACAATTCCCTAATTTGGGCCCTGTTTCAGGTGCTATAAACCACCAGCTGTCTTTCCACCTCCACAGATCTGGTGAGACCTGATTGTTTTGGTCATGGCTGGTAGATTGACTGGCAAGAAATTAGACCAGCTGGATTTTTTCATTTCTTAATGTCAATTCCTTTTTTAGGTCATCAGGTAGGAGTCTCAGTACTAGCATACATGTGTCTCTCTTTCTCAACTCAGAAAAGAATTGACATGAGCTCAGCAATGAGTTCAGTGAGCGAATGAGATCTTCTGGTGTAAACCATACTGGTAACAGTAGGCATGCTGGTGTGGGATTAAAAGTAAGACAGCATCTCTCCAGTTCTCTGGTGGACCCTTCCTAAAGTTTGAGCTGTATAAAGGTCCCTGCTGATTTTTTGGGGGTAGAATAAAGGTTAACATTACTTATTTGGAAAAGCTCCTAATGTTTCATGAAGAATACTCAAAGTCCTTATTTATGCACAATTTTTTCTGGCCTATCACTTATTTTGGTGTATTTTCCCTCATCCCTTAGGGAAGATTCTTTGTAAGTGGGGAATAATCATCAGCAGCTAAGAGACTTATAATGTGCAATTCTCATGAAAAGAAGATCTTTAGGTCAGAAATTATCTTTTTGTTCTCTATTTGTCTAGTTTTTTGCATCTTGAAGATGAGAGCTCTAGGAGTTGTTGCAATGGAAATAATGAATGACTGAAAAAAAAAAAACAGCAAAAAGGACCTCAATCTTTATCTAATATCAGATTAACTGTGTAAAAATCACCCAGAGTGTGTACACATAAAGACATAAATATGGTAAACAAAAAAGTGAAAACTCACCCGGTTGAGACATATGAGATAAACTCTGTTGTCCGAAATGAGAAGTGAGCTCATTCCCTTTCTCTTGCATTCACTGCTGACTCCATCTGAAGTTTGCACCTGGAGTTTTTGGTCTCGTGATGATGATGGCTGAATCGAACAGCCTGTTTAGTCTCAAGTCAGCACATAACACATTTGGATTTTTTTTTAAACCGGGGATTAGTAGGGGTTTACACTTAATTGCTTTGTTTGCTAAGTATATTTTGATGGCTGTGCTATGAAAAAAAGGAAAACTAAATTACATGTCATTGATTACTGAACAACTCCAACTTCCAGATAAAATATTTCTACTTAATTGAAATTTGAAGTAATATGGAATAATCTGGGGGATGGGGGGAGGGTGTAGTTTGTAAAGATTTAGAACTAGGAGGTTTTAGAAGTATAACTGCTAGATTCCCTCTCATAATAAAAGGGAGAGCATAAGGATTTTAAAAGTTAGCGTTTTCCCATGGCTAGTCTCGTGGCCAAGCTTTATTTCTTATAGCAGCAACTGTTTTTCCTGCCATATATCCTAAATAATAAAAGATTGTGTGAAGTCAGCAGTGTGCTTTGAGACATACCTTAGCTGAGCAGTGCAGAGAGTGAGACAGTCATCATTGTAGGGTAAGAGAATCAGAATCACCTTTTGACTTAAGAAAAAGCTGTGGAGAAGGGCTGAAAAGGGCAGAAGCCAGCAGTGGGAGTTTGAAGAGCACTGTGGTTAGTTACTTCACAGATGAGTTTGTCCTGTGGGTTGTTTTTTATTGTGTGATGGGTTTTTCCACCATTGCATATTTTTATACTTGTACTTTCTGAATAGGTGATGATGGAAAAATAGATTAGGGGTTGAAGGGGATTTTTTTCTTCTTCTGGTCTCATTGTTACAAATCTGCACCAAAAATAAAGACTAAATGCAGTGCAGGTGAAAAGTAGTGGTCTTTGAGCTCTGCCAGTGAACCGGAAAGCTGCACAGCCTGAGTGAGAGGCAAAGTACTTTCATTCTTATTGCATGGTGTGCTGTTTTTGTTGAGCTCAGTAGCTTAATTCTTTTTAAATATTTTCTTTGTACTTTCAGAGAGATTTTTTCCTTCTTTTTGACAGGCCAGGCTTTTATCAAGATAGTTTGATGTTAAGATTTGAAAGACTTTGAGGACTTGTTGCTTCACTGTTTTGTTATTTCACTGTCATTTAGTTCATCAATCCATTTTTAAGATTTGATGAGAAAATATTTTCAAATTACGAATTGATAAAGATTGCAAAGGGCCCAGTGTTGGGGATGAACCTGCCAGGCAATGATATATCCATCTGGGAAGAAAAAAAATCAATATATGAGAATGTGGATGAGGTGGAACTAATTGTTCTGTGCTGTTATACCAACAAGGAGCATGTTGGGTTTTTTTAAGCAAGACTATAGTCACATTCTGCCTGCACAGATTTATTGCATTAAAAAAGATTGTTTTAAAATGTTTGTTTCATTTGATTCAAGATACTGGTCCAGTTATCCAAATTTTCCTAGGAAAATAAACTAATGGAACTGTAGTGTCTTTATGACTAAATCATTTTCCAACATGCTTGCAACAACTGAGACTTGGTTACATGGGGATTTAGTCTCTAAAATGTACCACCTTATATGCAGAGGACAAGAAGATCTTTGAGACCAGGTCTGTATTTGCAATGCTCTGGTTGGGCATAATAGAATAATCCCAGAAGCACTGTTGAGCTGAATAGATTTAATCCTGCTGTTCCCTCCAGTGAAAAATGGAAGGTGAAATAAAACCACTTTCCCCATCCTTCCTATATGTGCCATTTCTCTCAGTGACAGGGAAGTTACTTATAGAAAGTTTGTTTTGATTGCATTGATAGGCAGAAACAAAATGAATCTAGCTCTCATGTATAAGTAGGGCCAAGTGTTGTAGTGACAGACAGTTCCTCCCTGGGCATTGGAGCCCAGAGCAAGCCTCTTCTGCTTGGAAGCACCACTTCAGGCCACAGTGGAAGAATCACCCTTTCTTCTTTGTTTTTACCCTGATTGTGGAGAGGCATTTACTTTGCATTTGACTCAGACCACAAGCAGCTTTATTTTCACTTGTGACAGCTGTTCAGTGAGAGTGAAGTAACCAGTTCCTCTGTGTCTGCAGTCCAGAACAGATACAGTGTCTGCTCGTGTCTCTGCCAGTGCTCTGAAAAGTTCATTTTCACAGCAGACAGTGGAACAGGCATCTCATACAGTCCTTGGCCTGTCTGCTTTGAAGATTAGTTTCATGCTATTTTTTTTGTGTGTGTGTGTGAGGAAGGAAGGAGTGTTTACAGGAATTGAAATCATGCATTTTACTAGAGCTGGCCTGATACAGAAAGCAGGGACGGGGGACCTGATTCAGAAAGCAGTTTTTCAGACCTCTTCTTCCAGCTTTCTAACATTCACCTTCACCTCCCCATGCTAGGATCCCATCTCTGTGCTTCTGGACACCCACTCCCTTACTGCATACATATACTGAGATGTCACCTTTCTCTCATATGTATGTCAGCTCTATTTTCTTACTTTCCCTACTCCCTGCACTCCCTGTATCACCTGTGTCCTGAACAGAAACCATGATGCCAGCAGTGACTGGAGGAAGAACTGGCTTTAAGCACACTGGAGACACTGGAACTGCTGCCCATCAGCTGGCTGCACATTGCAGGTGCTGTGGAAGCATCTACTCCACAGCGTGGGTAAGCACTCCATGCCACTCTGCAGTGCTTCAGGTTGGAGAGTCTGGGGACCTCTGAGCAGAGACCACAGTCTTATAAGCCTGTTTTCTTCCTGGACCAATGTTGGTGTGATACTCCCATCTCTAAGCATGAGAACATCAGGGTTTGGAAGCACAAGGCAATGCATGCTGGAAAAAAAATCACTCTGAACAGTGTTTTTTATTCATTTCCTTTGTCCAGTTCATTAATGTCTAAGTAGTGGTTGAAATAACAGAAAAGATAAGTCCAAGGTTTTTTTAAGGCCATGTTTCAACATAAATCTGTTTTCTTAACATATCCTCTTTCCTTCCTCTGAGACATTTACTATCTTTTTGTGTTTAGAGCAAGAAGAAGGAATGCAGCACATGTTGTCACTGCCCTTGAACTTCTTTGCAAAGCTGGCACAGCTTCCTCCTGTTTGCTTCACTTCTTGTTGAACCTCTGTATCTGCCTAATGCATCAGTTTGCAGGAGGATCCCTTATAAAATGGGAACCTTTCCAGTGAGGCATTCCCTTTCACCTTGCAAAATGTCTTTGCTGTAAATCTGCTCTAGGTTTACCAACTGCTTTGCACCAAAGCCATAAATTTTAATAACTTCACAGAAGAGGATTTGCCCTCTTCAGATAGGGGCTGACACAGTATGGTACAGTGTGCTTTCTTATGTATAAGAAAATAAAATAAATTACAGCAATTAGCTTGTCCTGCCACAAACCTTACACATTTCTGTTCACTTTGGGATAGGTTTTAGGTCTGAAGGAATGGAGAATTAGGAATTGCTGAGCAATAGCACAATAGCACAATAGCAGCAGGTTCCAGACATTTAACCACTTAAATGCCTGGCTCAGGATTGTAAAAGCAATATGTTACTTCTTCTGTTATGTAATAGCAGATACATGATTTGAGGGAAGTCTGGCTGTGAATTTTGTGGCTGTTTTATGCCAACATTAGCTACTTCTGGAACATCTGGGCCCTTTGTAGTGAGGAGCACACAAGCAGGGGTACGTGAATTGCTTCTTGGTGGAGTGGAATGGTGGCTCCCAGCTCTAAACAGGGGTACAGTTACATCAGGAACATCTCCTTAATTCTTGGCATTTATTGTTGATATCAGAGGGTGAGATGGAGAACTCACACTACAGTTGTATAAAAATGTCACAAAGGTAGGAAATTAATGCAACAGTGCACTCTTAAGTGCTGTTTGTAATTACCTATCTTAGGGAATAATCTGAGATGTCTGATGAAGTTTCAATGCTGAATTCTTTTCTGTGCTACAGTCCTGATGCAGTTTTTATCATATTTATCTTCAGGGTCTTCTGTGAGTGAGAAGAGGGATTCTAGTTATGTAACAGCAGCCCTTGGCAACACATGGAGTCACAGCGTCAACACCAGGCTCATACTACAATACCATGACTTGCCAACAAGACAGGTGAGAACTTAACAGCAAAGAGAATTCAAATAAAGCTACACCAGCAGTGCTTGGTCAGATGGCTGTGTCCTTCATCCTCTCTGGTTATGCTACATGTGTTGACAACTTGGCAGTCGAGAGCCCAATCACTTATTTGGGGTGGGGATCAGTCAGTGTCCTTTGTTTTTAAGGGATGACAAGCACTCCAGTGCCTCCGTGTGTTAGGATGGGCCTTTCTGAGTCACAGTTGATACAGATGTACAAGTTTCTTGAGCCTTTAGTGCATTCTACACTGTGGAGATGAAAGGTAGTCCTTAAAGTGCTTTCTTGTACAGGAATTTTAGGAGAGGAGAAACCTGGTCTTTTCACTGCCATGATTGTTTTGCTGTCTTGCTGTCCCCTCTTTGTGCCAAATTTCAGCTATGACAGTTAGGACAGGGAGCACACTGTTTTCTGTGACTGCTGTTTGTGAGTAGAAGGTTGCTGCCTGCACCAGCAAGTTTAACTTTGAGCAGTAAGTATGGTACCAATTTCCCAGAAGTATGCCTGCAAGCAGGAGAATAGTCACCCTTTTCACTGAGAGACTTTATGCTTTTAAGTGAAAGATAGGAGCATTTTTTACTGCAATCTTCACTTAAAAATTGCACCTCTTAATTTAAAAAACTGAAAACTGGGAGACAAGACATTTGGGGTATGATTGAGGGGATTACTTGTTTTGGTTTTTAAAACATAATGCATGATTTCATCTGTCCCTTGGGATATCTGTGGTTATAATCTTTTTTGGCTTTGTCTGTTCTGTTTTTGCATTGATGTAACTCTTTCCAAAGGCTGTGACCCTCAGTCTTAATGTTATTGATTTCCTGCCAGTTAAAGTAGAGCGCTGTCAGAAAAATTGCTATATGATATTTGTGCTATCTTACTCCTATACCATTACTACCCATGTGTGTTCAGATTGGTGCTCCTGGGTTTGCTGTCACAACACAAGGTTTCTCACTTTTAAATTGCAGTCTTTAGAGCCAGAGGAGAGGAAACCATCCAGTTTTATTAGAAAATTACTTATTAGAAGTAAAATTATAATGATAGCACTCCTGTTTCTTCAAGTAGTGGGCACTTCGACTACTTTGGAGCAGTAGTCCCCTGGACTTTGAGGTAGAAAGTTTAGTGTGTCAAATGTAGGTAGAAAAGGCATCTTCTATACTCACTTCTAATGGCTATGCATAGAAATATATTCTTACTGATGCTGGTCTTAGAAATTTTCTTATGTTCTGCTTCTTATTCTGGTCTGTAATGAGTTCTCCTTTTCTACAGCAATACTAAGTTCTGAAAAATACAAAGCTGTTCATGAATTTCCTGGATCACTTCAGAGTTACATGAGAGTGGAGTTGGCAGAGGGTAAAGGGCAAAAACTGGGCTTTGTGCTACTTCATGATGCACAAAGTCAGCTAAAACAGATTAAGAACATTCCTCTGGTAGTGGAAAAAGGGAGACAGCTTTCCTAAAGAACATTCAGATATTTCATGTTGTTTTTCCTGATTTCTTTTTGAGAAGGAATAGATCATAAATGTATGAAAAGTTGTGTTGAAGCCTTTGAAATTTTGGTCTGCTTAGTAGAGTTTTCCTCTCTTCCTAACTGGATTTATGAGGTGAACCACCTTGCTTACAAGAGAAGCTATGTGCTCATTCTGTTCTAATTAAGCAAAGGAACTAAAGCTACAATGAAAAAAAACAACCCTAAAGTAAATGTTAGTATATATTATTAAAACCAAAGTAATTTTAAACAGAAGTGTGATATAAATAGTGATGTGCCTGTGAAGTCTGTGACTGAAATGGGATACGTCCATATTGTCCTGCAGGTATTTTCCTGTTGCTGGTATCTGTGTCTTTTTTCCAGATAAATTCTCGTTTCTTAAACTCAGAAATATTTCAGCTAGACATGCAGTTTCCAGTTAGAGGAGGGCATCTGGAGTTACCCTACCTATCACAGCACTGTACTGATCGAATTACTATCATTTTACACACATATGCTCCTTTATAATTGCTTTAGACCCACTTTCAGAAATGAACTGTGAATAAAGGTGCCTCAGGTCTTGAGATGCCATTTCAGTCATCGTAAAGTGGTTCTGCCAGGAGGTATTAGATATCAATGCTTTGAAAGCCAGCACTTTTTAAGGAAGCTTTACAGGAAGATTCAAAAATTACCAAGTCAGTAATCACATTTATAAATTCTCATACTACATTAAAAAAAAAACAACAACCAACCAAATAATAATAATAATAATAATTTTTAAAAACAAAAAAATAAACCCAAAAAACTTTTGATTATCTTGTAGTCTTGGTTTTAAAGTGAAATTTTGCCCCAGGGAATTACTGAAAGCACACAGTTGGTTCAGAGATTTGGGTGAAAAGTAGTTTCAAAACCAAGTTTTTCCTGCTCTTCCACATTTGCAAGCTTACAGAATCAATACTATATAAGGAATGAGCTGTGTTTCCATAGAATCATAGAAACTTCATATAGTTGGTGATCTTTCTAATTTGTGGAGGTCTCTCTGCAGGGCCTCTGAGGGAGCCAGCAGCTCCTCACAATTTAGTGCCATTGTCAAACATACTAAGTGTCCCTTTGAATCCTGCATCCCAGTCGTTAATGAAGATGTTGAAGAACGCCAGCCGAGGATGGAGCCCTGCAGAACCCCTCTAGTGACAGGTCCCCACTGTGATGTCACTCCATTCTCTACAGCTCTGTGTGCCTGACCTGTGAGCCAGTTGCTCATCCAGCACATGATGTGTTTATCCATCTGTGGCCTGGACAATTTGTCCAAAAGGATACTGAAAGCTTCGCAGAAGTCTAAGAGGATTACATCTTCTGGCTTTCCTAGATCTTTGAGGTGGGCTACCCTGTTGTAGAAGGATATCAGGTTCAACAAACAGGACTTTCCCCTTAGGGAGCCATGCTGGCTGTGATCAACAGCTGCATTGTCTTCCAAGTATTTTTCAGTACTTCCCAGAATAATATTTTCCATGATTTTAGCAGGCACTGAATTGAGACTGCCAGGCCTGTAGTTTCTGAGGTCCTCCTTCTTGGCTTTCTTGAAAATCAGGATAATGTTTGCCAGCTTCCTGTCAGGTGGGACCTCTCAGGGTTCCCAACACTGCTGAAAATCATTGAGACAGGCTTTGTAATGACATCAGCCAGCTCCTCAGATGAGTCCCATCAGACCCCATAGATTTGTAGGGATTCAACTGAAGCAGCAGATCCCACACAATTTCAGGGTCAGCTGGGAATTGATCATTCTTGCAATCATGGTCCTCTAGCTCAGGGCTAGAGGCCGCCATGGCCCATCATCTGTGTTGAAGACAGAAGCAAGGAATGCATTTAAACATCTCTGCCTTGTCCACGTCCTTGTTTGGGAGGTTGACAATCCTCATCTTGTAATGGAATTATGTTATTTCTATGCTGCCTTTTGCCATTAATGTATTTGAAAAAACCTTTTTATTGTCTGCCACAGTTCTGTCCTGCTTTATCTCCAATTGAGCTTTGACCACATAAATTTTCCCCCTACCATGGCCAATAGGATTTCTGTATTCTTCCCATGTCACCTGACCTGCTTCCACCAGATGTACACATCCCTTTTCCTTACACAATGGATGCAATTTATTTTTTCAAAAGGTAAAATTCATTCTTTAGTCAGTCACTGGATCTCCAGAATATTCTCTTTCTGGATCCACTTTCTCTCTTTTTTTGCCTGGAGGAGCTGGAGTGGTGGTGACAGTCTGAGAGACTTTCCCTCATTACATCTGACTTCCAAGGTAGTAGAGCCAGTGTGCCAATCCTTGCTGCAGAATGCCACCTATCAAGAGAAAAAGCACTTCTTGAGAAGCACTGGATCAAGGGTGATATCCTTCAAAACACAGAGTGATACTGTGATTGTTCAGAAGGATTCAAGCAAGCTGTTTTCCAGAGCTGTGGTATCTCCTGGACAGCCCACTGGGTTGCTAGATGTTTGTTCTTAGTCATGCAGTATTTGTTACTGGGAAAACTCACACAGTCCCTGTTCCTGAAACCTTGGGGAATGCCAGGGCAGCAGGTGGCAGAGCAAGTATGTAACAAACCTTAGGAAACTGAACATAGAATTCCTACATGGTTGGGATTTTTTTATATATTAAGTAAAAAAAAATTATTTTGTTTATCCAGTAGATATTTTCCAGCCAACCATCCCTTTTTCCACCCCACCCTTCCTATGTCTGGTGAACATTAATAAGACAGCAGCCAGTTCAGCAAAGTAATGAAATTTCTGGGATGTCCTGCCTGCCTGAAAATCAGTTAGGTTTGCTTTATTGCTAGGAGAGGAACAGCTTTTGAACAAACAGATGAACTTTGCTCTTTTGCTTCCTTCTAGAAGCCAGGGTTCTGGTTTTTGTTTCCTCCAGGACAGAAGTGGCACGACTGGGGGAGGGACCAAAAGAGATTTCCAGTCTGCATTTAAATTCATTATGTCACCAAAACCCACAAGCATGGACAACAGCAGGAGTCTTTTAACTACTGAGGTGGACTGAGCTGTACAGTTTCAACAGCAGCACAGTGGCATAAGAACATGTGAAAACATGGGAAAAGTTAATTGTTTCACACAAATACCTTCATGAAGGGAATTATCTTTATGGACACTGATACTTCGTTCTCCCTAAGTGCTCTTCTAAGTAGTTAACCATGACATATATTTTCCTGAAATGCATACATAAACATGCAGAGTCTTTGAGTTTGGGCCAAAACCAACGGGGCTGCACTAGAAATTATCAGACTCCTCAGTTACACCATGCATATAATTATCCTTCTTTCCTGAACTGGAGCAGCAGGCTTTAAGGTTACTGTTTCTCATGTGTTCTCAGCTGTCTTTGGTAGGGTTAAATACATTGCCATGCTATAGTTAACATTTTGTTCTTGTCCATTGGAGGTAGGATGTTAGATTAAATGAGACAGTGCCCAGATCTGGTATGGCAACTTCTATGGACCTGGTTTATTTTATCATTTTCAAAGGATTTGTGAGACTTGTAGTATTGTGTTAATCTCTGTAACATGTTTTGAAATTCTCAGAGGAAAAATGCATATAGAAGTGTTATAAAAAGTCAGTGCTTTCCTGTTGTGTTTTCAAGAAAGAGCATTTAGAATCACAGAATCATACAGGTTGGAACTTTTAAGATCATTGAGATCAACCATTAACCCAGCACTGCCAAGTCTACCACTAAACCATATCCCCAAGTGCCACACTTACATGTCTTTTAAATACCTCCAGGGATGGAAACTCCATCACTTCACTGAGCAGCTTGTTCCAATGCTTGACAACCCTTTCTGTGAAGACATTTTCCTAATACCCAGTCTAAACTTCCCTTGGCACAGCTTGAGGCCATTTCCTCTTGTTCTGTCACATGTTAACCTGGGAGAAGAGACCAGCTTCTACCCACCTACAACATCCTTTCAGGGAGCTGTAGAGAGCAATGAGGTCTGCTCTGAATCTTCTTTTCTCCAGGCTGAGTAAGTCCAGCTCCCTCAGACACTCCTCATTCAGACTTGTGCTCTAGACCCTTCACCAGCCTTGTTGCCCTTCTCTGGACCTCCTCCAACACCTCAATGTCTTTCTTGTATGGAGGAGCCCAGAACACGACACAGGATTTGTGGTGTGACCTCACCAGTGCCGAGTACAGGGGAACAATCACTGCCCTGGTCCTGCTGGCCACATTGTTCCTGATAGAAGCCAGGATACCATTGGCCTTCTTGGCCACCTGGACTGCTGGATCAGCTAGTTGTCAACCAGCACCCTCAGCCACTCTTCCTCCAGCCTGTAGCATTGCCTGAGGTTGTTGTGATGCAAGTGCAGAACCCAGCACTTCACCTTACTGAATGCCATAGAACTGGCCCATCAATCTGGCCTGTCCAGGTCCCTCTGCAGAGCATTCCTACCCTCCAGTAGATTAACACTCCTGCCCAACTTGCTGTTGCCTGCAAATTGACTGGTGATGCCCTTTATCCTCTTGTCCAGACAATAGATTAAGACATTAAGTAGGTCTGGCCCTAATATTGAGCCTTGGGGAGCACCACTGGTGGATGGTCACCAACTGGCCATAGCACCTGCACCACCACTCCTGGCCAGCCACACAGTGTTTCACCTAACAACCAGTACACCCATCTGCACCAAGGGAAGCCAATTTCTCCATGAGAATGCTGTGGGAAACAGTGTCAAAAGCCCTACTAAAGTCTAGGTAGTGACACCCACAGGTGTTCCTTCATGCACTGAGCAGGTCAGTTTGTTGTAGAAGTAGATGAGGATGGTCAAGCAGGATCTGCCTTTCACAAACCCATGCTGTGTGAGCGTGGTCCCCTGGCTGTCCTGCATGTGTTGTGTGATGGTGCTCAGGATAGTCTGCTCCATGAGCTTGCCCAGCACCAAGGTCAGGGTGACAGGCCTGTAGTTCCCAGGTCCTCCTGTGGCCCTTGTAGACGGTGCCACGTTTGCCAGGTTCCCGTCACCTGGGACCTCCCTGGGTGACCAGGGCTGCAGGTAACTGATGGGCAGTGGCTCAGTGAGCTCTTCTGGCAGCTCCCTCAGGACCTTTGGGTGGATTCCACCTGGCCCTGCAGACCTGTGTGTGTCTAGGTCACAAAGCAGGTCACTGGGCATTTCCCCTTGGCTTATGGGGGCTTCATTCTGCTCTCCATCCATGTCTTCCAGATCAGGGGTCTGAATATCTGGAGAACAGCTGGTTTTAGGATTGAGAAATGGGCTGAAGCTTTCAAGCAGTGCTAAGTGAGCTGTTGGGCAGGAGTTTTCCTGCTAAAATGGTAAAGTGTGCAGGTAAAGTGTTTCAAATGCGTAAGTGTGTGGTGAATCATTCTCAATAAAACAGAATAAACCCCCCCTTATCTCATTCAGACTAATGCCAGACATAACTTCTCTTGTGTCCTTGGTTACAGACCAGCTGTTTCATCTTGCTCTGCTTACTATCATATGAATAAGCCCTGAGTAAGCATTCCAGAATTGCTATGGTGAAGTAGCTGTGGTACTTGCTGGATGGGGGAAGGGCTAGAAGAGAGCAAAGGGGAGTGAAGATTGTTTTGCATTTATGAGATTTGCAATTATTTACCTTACATTTTTTATCATATTAGTAAAGCAGTTCTTTCAAAATGTACAGATATTCTGCTATAACTTCACCAGGACATAGCTATTGGAAGTGCTGTAAAGTGTGTATCTCTTCTAAACCATCTTCTTATATAAGATGTTTATCATATGGAAAGTCAATTCTGTAAAACACAAGGAGATATTTTTATAATTCTTATTAGAATAAAAATGATGGTGTGGAGTCAAGGAAAAAATAATAGGAAATTTTACAGGAAAGTAGATTTTTTTTCAGGTGAGATAAATTTTTTACAGTTCTCCATTATGTTTTTTTCAAAAAAATAGCTGTGAAAAGACTGCAGAAGCACATATTCAAATTCTGCAAACCCTTCCATGTAAAAAAATGTTTTTTTCTAGGATGCACAGTTGACTGAAGAGACTTTTGTTTTGCCTCAACTATCCATTGAATATTTTTAATCAGGACTCAATATTGTTATGGCTTTAAATTTCCATGCAAGTTTACAAACCACATCCTTAAAACTACATAAATAAGCTTATGGGTTTTTTCCTGATTAAAGTGCTGACAACTGATAACCCTAATGACAGAAGTCTTTTGCTTATCCATAGATCATATACAAGCATAAGCAGCAATATAATCTTGAATAGCATGAGAACAGTATGAAACTGGACACAAGGCACAACTGTAGCATAAACAGATGGTTATCAGCATAGCACGATACTGACTTAATCCAGCAAAGTGCCAAATGAAAGGATGCCAGAAAAATAGCGACGGTTCATTAACAAGTGTTTGGAGCTCAGACATCACCAGGTGACTTACTTGGCTGACCTGAGTGTTTGTTCATGTCTGTCTTTGCAGCAAGCCTCCTTCTTAAGGAACTTTTGGGGATTGGTCATACAATATACAGAGCCCTGTCTACATTAAATGGGTCTGGATTCTAGATATATGGCCCTTTCCTCTTAACTTTTAGAGAGAAATGTTTCCATCATTATTTAACAAGAATTCATTTACTTAGGTGCTTACAGAACACTAATCAATTTGTTGTCTAGGACTCTAAATAGAAATGAAAAGACTGGGTGAAATAGAAAAGACCAGTAGAAACCTTGAAATACTTCATCTTGTTCTCATCTCTGTTGTTTCTTTAATAACTACTGCAAGTTTTCTTAATGAGGATTATTCTACTGTCAGACAAAATGTAGGAGCAGCTGTACAAGCTTCAAGCTCACTCACCTGTAGTTCAAAGCATCCTAGACAGAGAAGCAGGGACATCTTTGAGGCAGAGAGGCAAACTCAGTCATTAAGTTAAACTGAGGTTCTCCTGCAGAGGCTGGTGGCAGAGGTGAGTTCTTTCTGGTAGGTGTCTTTGACTGACAGACCAGCCCACTCTCAGAGGAGCCTGCTCCTTAGTTGCTGCTAACCTACACAGTTACAAGTTAACCATCTCCTATTATGTTATATTTTCAAATTACTATGGAAAAGCATTTTGCAAACTGATCTCTGCAGTGCCCTTGCCAGGTGCTCATAACCGAGGAAAGTGAATCATAACTGACTGAGCTTTTGCAGCTGGGGGCAGAGCTGGAATCTCTGCACTACCATTGAGTGCCAATAAGTTTGATCTTGCTTAACATTTATTGCCTTTGTTTCAGGCACTTACAAGTCTTTGTATCTCTTGGTACTATATAGTGAAGATACTCCTGCTCCAACTTGCTCAGTAGATTAACTCACTGAGTTCAGTCTTGCATCTCTCTCCTCAGCATGCCATAAACTTTTCTTCATAAGCAAAGGTTAATGAAACTGGGACCGTGACTGGAGCTTTGTGACAGAACTTTTTCTCTAATTCCTTGTTTCCAGTTTCTGTTGATACCAGAGGTTATTTTTCTAAGCCTAAGCTCTATAAGTCACCTTGCATTCCTGTCTCTCTTCTTTGCAGACATCAAAACTGGTCTAAACTGCAAGTACCCAATAGTGGTTAATGCAACATTTCTGGTATTATCAATACCTTTTTTTCCCCTTTTCAAACACATCACAGAAAATGGAATTGATACCTTGATGAGACCTACTTAGTCACAGAGATGCTGTTGTTTTAATTTTTATGTATTTTCTCAGTTCTGTAACTGAGGAAATGGCCTTTTGCCTTGGTCTAAATGGTAATTGTGCACCTTTGTGTTACTCATAAATGTTCAGAAATTTGGGCTATACTTTCTCTTTATTATTGGGAACCACTTAAAGGTCAGGATGGGAGGAGTGAGATTGCTGTAACAAAATCTGTTCTGAATACAAAAGAGAACATCTGTCTGTGATGCTATTAATCCAACACCCTTTACAAACATTGAACTTACAGTTAAGTTAAACAGCATAAAAATGGGAGAGAGAAAGAACCAGAGGGGACTTCTAGGCTTCTGTCTGAATTATCTGAAGAATGTTTTGTTTGTAATCTTAAGTATCTTTGCACAGAGGGAATGAATGCAAATTCCCATCCTGTTTATACAGAATCACTTTCCTAATTTTGATTTGACTTCTGTGTGAGTTTTTCCCTCAAAACACAGAGGAATTAACCTAGGGCAGATTCTCTCATCAATAACTGAAATATCATCACTCCTAAAGAGTGACAATGACCATAGTTGTTTATCCTTGGAATGACGTGGCAAATCCTCTAAATCTTCTTGCCTCCTGTCTTCTACCAAATTCTCCTTTTTCCTTTTTTTAATTTCTTTTTTTTCTTTTTTCTTTTTTTTTTTTTTTTAATTTGAAAACAGAGAGAAGCAATACCTAACTCAACTTTAAGTGTTAATTATTCAGAAAAGTTCTGCTGAGTCTGTCTTGGAATATAATATACTTAAAGACATTCTTAATAGTGAAAAATATCAGAAAATCATTATGAGTTAACTGGACAATCTCAAGTAATGAAAGTATAGTGGAATATAAGATTCCTAATAGAAATAATTTGCAAAATAATATTGGGCATTACAGATGAGTTTCTGTTTTACTTAAGGAACAGACAAGTTCAAAGTGAAGCTAACATACTGGAGTGGTTTAGTTTATCACAGAAATACTAATTCTACACTGTAATGTAACCATGAAAAGGATGTAGGCTGTCCTAGAATATATCAGGCAAGGTGGTCTCAAATGAAAAGTGTTTGTATCCTTGTGGAAAGGCACTGGGGACATCTCTGGAATACTGTATATGGTCTGGAAATGTTTGTTCAAGCTTCTTTCTGCTTTCCTCTCTATCTACTTTCTTCCCAGCCAAGGTCTGTGCTAGATAGAATATATTTGTTGACATAGTAACAAGTTTGAGCTGTCACTGGTTAAAAAACTAGAACTTAGGTAAAGCTTTAAAACCAGACAAACTTTGACATATTGGCTACAGTGGGCAAAATGAATGGCATCTTGTGTGAAAAGGTAGGGATCAGACATTATTCTAATCTTCAGGCATTACAACTTTTATGATTCTCTAAACATATTAAGGGAGAATCCTGTCAGGAGTTCGTATATCTAGGATATTGTACTCTGAACTTGAATTTTTGCTTGTTTTATGAATCTAAAGTAATTGAACTGTTCTAGATTGAGAATACAGGAGAATGGCAGCCAGTGAGTGATTCTGAAAATCTGCTGCAGAGAGAGCAGTGTAGGGCTCAGTTTTGTCAGTATATCTACCCTGGATAGGTTCAATCTAGAGGAGTTTGCTCTACATAGACTTTTAAATCTTTGATCTCTGTAATTCCTGTGCCTTTAGCTGTGATGTAAAAACAGGCTGAAAAAGAACAAAACCTTCTTAACTGCTTAGGAACTGAATGCAGGCTACTGACCCACTTTAAGGAATAAAACCATTTTGACATACCACTGCTTGAGATGGACTGCACTTTAAAACATAGGGAGGTTTGATTATTTCCAGACTTAATGAGAGCTGCCTGGCCAACTTTAGCATATCTACCCATCATAATGCATCAAGAAGATAATAAAATATATAATTTTCAAAATATTACCTTCCCTTGGACTGATTGTTGTAACTGTTGGAAAAATACCATGGGATTTTGGGACATCTGCTCAATCAGGAATGGAAAGGATGTGTGCAGGAGGTGGTAGTATATTCTACCCATATGGTGGAAACACTGGAAGATAATTTGGGACTTATAAATAGCTACCTGAGCCATCCTGCTTCCAGTTCTCACAGGCACTTTTTTTAGGGAGAGATATGTCCTGTGGCTGCATATTAACAGAAAGCCTATAAATTCCTCAATCAATGTTGAAGTTCAGTGTTTCTGACAGACTGTGATTGATGGGTAGCTTCAACTTTTCCAACACTGGTAAGAAGTACTATAAAGTACAGCTCAGTTAATAAATTACTTCTTCCTTGAGTAGTCATACTGGAGCAATGAGGTCATTTATCAATAAATCCCCCTGTCTCATCAAAGAGAGTGATAAACTTAGGTTGCAGTGTGGTGTGTGAGTCACTACTGAAGTTCTCCACTAGAAAGAGCTCATTAGATTTATCTTGGGTTTGCAAGGCCCTTTCACATTTATGTAACAGTGATGGTTCATGGTCTCTCTTATCAGTCATTTCCTACCAGTGAGTCTGGAATCTCTGGCAGAAGTTCTTACACTAATCCTGAGTGAACAATCAGTCTAATTTTTTTCTGCCTTTTGATTTAATTTGTCTGTGCAGATATCTTCTGCAGTTCAGGGTGTTTACATACTGCACGGTATTTAAGTGGAAGTTAGGGACTTCAGGACACTTGAACTAGCCATGTGCAGAGCTGACAGTGGTTGAGAAGGTTTGGTTTGGAGCCTGAGCCAGTAAAACCTTATCATGTCTGAGCCCGCACTGACATTTATTTCAGCACATTGGTGGGTCTGGTCCAAGTGATATGTTTGTTCTTCAGTGTACGTCACTGAACTTGTTTCTTTTAGCATCAGTCTTTATTTATCTATCTAACAGTAATATAAAACTCTGTACCCACAGTCATCTCAAGCTACAGATAAAAAATCACCTAATCCTCTCTTAAATTGTGTTGGTATTTACAACTGGATGTGTACATTTCATATCAAAAACAAGAGGAAACTACTTTTTTCTCCTTTTTTCCTACATTTTTGTCTTGCTTCTCACTTGTGATCTTATAGTGGTCATCTCATTTGCAATAACTGAGCAAGCTGAAAAGAGAAAAGTGTAAATAAGCACAAAAAAAATCAAAGAGTTTCTTAATAATCTTACTAAGATAATACCACATATACTTAATTGGTATTAAATATATAAAAGAAAGGTAAACAACTTACTGTAAGACATGTACTAAAGGTTTCCATATGGGTGCCACTGCAGGGAAGAAAAGGTTGAGTTTTTTTTTCCCCTACACTTTTACATTTTCTTAGTAATGACTGCATTTCTGTCCTTTCAACATAACTAAACTTTTCTAAAGTTCACATGTAGTTAGGATCCCTAAAGTCTGAACCTCTTAAGCATAAGCCTGATACAAGAGAATATCTAAGAGCTATAAATGCTGCTCCCAGTAATTTTGTGAAAAGAATGATCATTGCACATGATGGTTGCTTCTGTTTCTTCTCCAAACATAAAAAGATTATTAACCTACTGATCATTGTTTGTGGCATGTTGTCATCAAAAATTTCAGACCAGGTGGGCTATAAAGCAATATTTGAGGTCTTAAAGGGCTGACTAGTCTTTAGTGCATCTGTGCCATGCACTGGAACAAGAATGTTTGCCTTCAGCTGATGGGGCTTCTAGGATATCTACTGCCCTGTAGAAATGTAAATGAAGCCTTCTGGAACAGTTCATGTTTGTTAGAGAAATGTTTTTCTAGAATTTTGTTATTCAGCAGCTGTACATTCAGCAATACAGATGATGTTTATAAGGCAAATGGTTTCTAATTCATTAGTAAATTCTCTCACAATTATGTTCTTGCTAGAGAAAATCTGACTCCTGTAGAAAGCTTGAAATTAAGTTTTTAATTAACTCTGTCACCTTTTTTTTAATATCAGTAGAGTGTGACAGTACTCCAAAAGCACACATATTGCATCTGTATATATTAGCTCTCAGGTCTGTTAGCATGGGTTTTTTTTCTTGTCCTTGTTGTATGATGCCCAATAGACTCTAAAATACACACTGCTGAGGCTTTGCATAAGATCATATTGCTGTGTTTCACTTGTGAAATTAGCAGTGTTATGTTAGCTTGTCTCCAGGGACTTTGCTTTTAGGAATGGAACAAAGTGAACACACAAAAAGAGTAGGAAAGGGGTTTTGTTTGTTTCATGTCAAAGGCATTTTGCAACCACTAGTGCAGTTAAAAAATATTTATGCTATGATCTAGGACTTTTACTTGGTTGAATCCCAAGCTTTTTGGCCCAGGTCTGGGATTTTAGGATTAGGCCTTTACCTGAAGGAAAGACACTTGAGTCACTTGACACTTTACTGACATTCAAAACCTGTGAGTGGAGAATAGGAAGACCCCACTTCTGATGCTGTTTTATAATGGATTAATTTTCTTTCCATTTATAAGTAATAATGTTAGTGTTTTTCATAATTTAGAAAACCAAAAGGAAGTTAAAGAAGGAATGAGTATTGTTTAAATAAAGATTGGAGACATATTAGAAACAGGCATTGAAGTTGAATTTACAGCAGATACTTTTTTATCTGTGGAAGATAACTGTGTTGCTAAAATTACTATAGACATTCAAAGAATAGTGAAAGTGATAAATCATGATGGCAATGCAGGTGGTAATTACTTACTTAATGTACATTCCTCATGTTGTGCTGCTGAGTTACACTGAGCTGATTTGCTCTGTGCAGTGGCATGGGCAGAGGAGCCAGTGGCATCTCTGTCTGAACATGCAGTTCCTGGCTTCTGAGCTGTGCTCCCCACTGCTCCCATTGCTTCCAGCCATGTCTGGCAGGCTGGGTGGAAGCAGCCAGAAGAGCTGCTCTGATGCTATTGTACTGGTACTCCCTTAGGAGTCCTCCACTATTTGGGACATGGGATCTCTGGGATAAAGCAGTGTTCCAGTATGGGTCGTAAATAAGTATTGTATCCTTCAGCTTTTTTCTTATTTGCAGAACTGGAGTGAAATGGAACAGTACGAAAGGCTCTGAAAAGCTACGTAAACGATTTTCTGTTCTTCTCAGTACTGGTATACTATGAATCTCATGAGTGACCACAAGTTACCACATAAGAGAATTCCCATAGGAGTCTGTGTTTATGTTGCCCAACTACTTTATCCAGCCACAGCACCATCCTCAGATCCCTTTTCTTGGCACTGTTTTATTATGGTAAGCAGGACACTCTTGCTGGCTGGCTGCTTTCCTGCTTAGTAAAAGCTACAAGCATTTTCTTCTGAATTAGCCTTCACATTGGACAATTATCAGGCCTTTGAGCCTCAAAAGTATTATTGCATAGGCTATTATCATGGCCAAGTTCTTGTGAAGTTTCCTGGCCTATAGAGGAGTCTCCACTGGAAAAATCAGGACACTCGGAAACAGAAAAGTTGACAAAATCCATTTTACAAACTAGGGAACAGGGCATGTAGCAGAGAGACAGAAAATGCTTCTGGGGAAAGGAATTTTTTAGGATCTGGTGTTTCATGAGCTGAAGGGAGCTGACTACCCTGCATACCCTCCCTGTATTTCACCCAGGGGAAGTTTCACCAGAAGTCTGACTTCAGCAAAGTAAACTGGAGGCAGCCTGGTTTTCTCCAGTTCCCTGGCTATGCTGCTGCAGTTCAGACACCATTTGAATACACATGTGGGATTTAATTTTCTTTTCCAATTAAAACTTGCTGTTTGCCTGGGTAATGCAGTTCCCTGCCACTGAAGTTATTGTTAAGTTCTGTACATCAGGCAAGAAAAGACTCTCTGAGTATAAGGGCTCAGGAATGTGCTGGCAGTCTGGGAAAAGAATAGGTAAGGAAAAGCAGCATTTTGTTAGATTTGGCCTGTTGCGTTCAGGACAGTTGTTGCTCTGGAGCACATCAGGACAGTTCACCTTGGATAGTTTTGGTTTTGTTGTCTATGTTTATCTTTGATACTCATTTGAGGTTTTGATTATTTTCTTTCACTGAAGTTATGTTTACTCTGTCCAAGGATACTCAGAGCTCCTCATTATAGTGCCTGATGCTAAAACCACGCCTTAATGGCACTACATATTTCATGCTGACCTCTCTCACTTGAAATCCAATGTTTGGCACACCACAAAAGCTGAAACAATTTGCAGACTGGTCATCTGTTGCTAGCAACTGCCTGGACAGGCTCAGCCAAAACACATGCCTTTGTTCTCGTTTTATGAGAGGGGGAGGAATGGACCCCACTGAAAAGAGATAGCACAACTGTTGCTTATTGATCCTTCTGGATTGCTGCCTTTGGGTACAGGAAAGTAGGGTACCTCTGGAGCTGTGCCTACCTGGCAGAAAATTAATACAGTAAAGTTGTTACAGATGTCTTATGTCCAGGTACTGTTTTCACATAGTTGCTCAAAAAGCGGTGGCAAAGTTAGTAAGAATACTCATGAATCCTGATTCCCAGTTCCTGACGTTATATTGCTTTTTATGAGGAACACCTGAAGCCAGCCACATGTAGCAGGCTTGAGATTTGCAGTGTCCTATTTCCTGACTTGTCCTCTCTGTTTCTTCTCTATTCTTAAAAGATTCTTGGTTTTCATTTCTATCTCCTTCTTTTGTTTGTTTTCCTTCCATTTCTTTCCTTTGCAAGTATTGAATGTCTCCTGTGGGAGTAAGCCCAGCCACATGTGCATGCAATGATGGTTTGTTTTTATTGGAGTCATTGCCTGTGACTGTTATTCATTACTATAGGAAGAACTGCGCTAACAAACTGCTCTGAGAGCTTTTTTTTTTTTTTTCTGTTGTAAAAAGTCCTGTTTTGTCCACAGCCATTGAGAGTGTCTAGTGCCATCATTAAGACATTGAGGGTTTGGAGCTCAGACACTAGTACTGCCTCCTGAATGGCCTGTTGTGTCTGGTGTCGAAAAGCAGAATCTCAGCATCTCAGCTTCTTTGCATGGTGTCTCTTTAGGTCAGCTTTTCAACCATCTGTCCACCTCTCGCCACCTAAGCAACTCAATTGACCTCTGCTTGGGGAAGAATTTGTGGTTGCACAAAGTGCAAGCATGGTCACTGGCTACTATTGGGTGCTCTTAGAATAACAAAGTTTATGGCCAGAACATCATCAAGCCAGGTCTGCCTGAGATCTGATTCAGAAAAGAACAGTAAAAAGTACCACAAAATGCTTCTGTCTCACTTGGACTTCTAATCTTCACACTGGACAAGTAATCCTCACTTTTGTTTGAAGTTATCACATATTTGTGTTACCATGGGCAAGACCATGATGTCCCAGAATTTCTGGTACTTCAAGATGAATATCTAGCATAAATAATAAAATTATTGGTAGTTGAGTTAGGAACACATGCTTAACATAAATGTAAGCTAGAACTAAGAATGTAAGCAGCCTAAATAATTTCACATAAGAAATACAGAGGTATAGAATTAATTTTTATTCATTAACCTCTTCTGAGAATGGAGTACAGAAGTTGAAGTGGTCTGCCTAAGCTTACACAAAAGATAATATAATCACATCCTGGAAGTTATTGCTAGGATGAAACAAAAAGACAAGAAGTGATTTATCTGAAATTTGGCTATTTTTACATAGCTTCATGATTTCTAGAGATTGTTTTGAATACTTCAAAAGCTCTGCTACGCACTAGCACTGACTCTTATAATTGAAGGTAATCTGTTGGAATTTGGCTGAGAAAGTTTGATCTCTTTGATAGTAATTTAAATTTGTTAATGTAATTGTCATGCTGATATTTCAGGATAGAGATATTTTTGAATTCTTTCTCACATGCTGAATCCATTGCATGTTTTCCCTTGAGCTTTTGAAGACTTTATCTTCATTAATTTTCTTATTCAAATTAGCATCCATAGTTGCTGTTTTCCCTGTAAAAATGTCTTAAGTGCATCTACATTTCTCCCTCCCTCATTTTTTCTCAAGATGATAAACAGGGTATTCTTGGCTTTGCACTCTTAGCAATGTTTTTAATATATGAAATCTATATGTATCGCACTAAAAGAATATAAACAGATGTGCTGCTGAATTTTGAGGGAATGAGATGACAGCAGGATGGTCAGTTGCCTTTTGAGTCCATTCACTCTGCTGTTTTTTCCAGATGTGTGCTAATGGACATTTTTAGGATGTACACAAACTCTGCTTGCCTACTTTTCTGCACTAATTGGTTTGGGTTTATGGAATGCCTCTCATAAACCATCTCTAGCTGCCATTGTTGCTTTTCCATAAAGTACTAGAAAGGAAACTTATTCCTAAACAGTTTCCTCTAGGTGGGATTTTCTTGTGGGGAAAGAGGAGATACAATCCACTTAAAGTGCTCTATAAAGAATTTTATTGAGTTTTGGCCCTTTACCCTGGCCTTGATGAAAACTTTTTCAAACAGCTGGACTTCAGAGAAGCACATCTCTCAAGTGCTCTATATGACACAAATTAAATTATGGTTTCCTAAGAAATATTTTTAATCCAAATGATGATTGGTGGGGTTTTTTTGGGTTTTTTTGGAGTTTTTCTTTTTGGTGGTGTTTTTTGGTTGTTTTTTTTTTTCGGGGGGGGGGGGGGTTGGGGTTTTTTTTTTGCATCTATAAAAGCAGTAGGGATTCCACATCTACTCCCAGTACTGGGGCATGTTTGTAGCCCTGCTTCTCATAGTTCCCTCTCTAGTGCTCAGAGCATCTTAAGCACGCCCTGTTTCAATCCACCCTTTTCTCCTTTCCTTTCCTTTCCTTTCCTTTCCCTTTCCCTTTCCCTTTCCCTTTCCCTTTCCCTTTCCCTTTCCCTTTCCCTTTCCCTTTCCCTTTCCCTTTCCCTTTCCCTTTCCCTTTCCCTTTCCCTTTCCCTTTCCCTTTCCCTTTCCCTTTCCCTTTCCCTTTCCCTTTCCCTTTCCCTTTCCCTTTCCCTTTCCCTTTCCCTTTCCCTTTCCCTTTCCCTTTCCCTTTCCCTTTCCCTTTCCCTTTCCCTTTCCCTTTCCCTTTCCCTTTCCCTTTCCCTTTCCCTTTCCCTTTCCCTTTCCCTTTCCCTTTCCCTTTCCCTTTCCCTTTCCCTTTCCCTTTCCCTTTCCTTTCCTTTCCTTTCCTTTCCTTTCCTTTCCTTTCCTTTCCTTTCCTTTCCTTTCCTTTCCTTTCCTTTCCTTTCCTTTCCTTTCCTTTCCATACATGTGTGGGCTCTAGATGTTTGGGAAGACTGAAGAATGACAGCATATATCTCTTTTTCCTCAGCCTGTCTGGCTTACCTCCTTACTCCCGATAACTGCACAGCCCACCTAGCCTGTAGCCTTTCTTACTAAGTGTGTGAGTGCAGACAGTACAGCTGGAGTGGCTGAGCTTTTTTTGCTTGAAAGGGGAAAATCTGTGCATAGAGAGCCTTTGCTTGCAGTGAGATTTGGAGGAAGATGCAAAAAAAGGAATAACTGTTTTCACAAGAAAACATCCTGATAAAGTCAAAATCTACAGTGAAGGCAATAGGATTTAATAATGTTATTCAGATTTTGTTACTGATATCAGCTATAAAATCTTTAGGACTGTATTTAATTTATGAGCTTCAATTTACCCAAGTGCATAATGGGGTTATTTTTTCCCCACCCTTCTAAGGTCTTTTTAAAATCTATAGATTAAGCACCATGTAAGTGCAAAATGTTGTTATCTGAAGAACCATTTGCCATCAGAGATCAGTTTATTGTTTATAGGAATATCTCATGAGTTTAGTAAATGATTGCAGGAGACCTAAACACTTTTTTTTCCACCATAACACTGGAAAGGCATTAGGGTCACTCTGTTTCTGCAACAAGAAGCAGTTATCTCCCAAGTTGAATCAGAACCCATGGTGGGAGAGAGAGCTCCAAGGTCCAATGCGCATTGATGTTTGGTAAGGCTTGGCAGGAAACACAACCATTTTTTTCTCTTATGTTGTAAAAATCCCATTGCCCTAAAGGATGCTTCAAAAAGGGGGAGTGTGGGAACAACTCTGTGAAGCCTAAATTGGTGCCCTTTAGGGAACTCTCACTTCTCTGCTTGGGTACCTTTCTGGCGGGCTGAAGGCAGTGTGAGCTGTGGGACTGAGATGGCCCTGGGAACTGGGTTGCAACTCCTGCTCAACAGTAAATGATCTGCAGAATAAGGACTGCTGCTTTCATTTCTAGAATATATCAAATTCCGGCACGCTGGGCCTAAGAAGTAGCAGAAAGGAGGGCAGAAAAAACAGTTATGAAGTCTACTGGGATATCTGATGCAAAATCAACTTTGTTGTTTTCCTTCCTGGCTTTTTCCTGGGCTCTGTTGCAGCTGAAAAAACAACTCTTCTGGTCTACAATAAGAGGGGAAATTCTGGCGTGCAGATTGTCCACCCAGTCAATTTGGCACAATTATGGGAAAGATTTGTTTAGCTTAGCACTGATTTTATTAGTACATGAGTCTAATCAAGCCTTGAGAGAGAATATTTTTGCTGTTGAGTGACCCTGTCAATGGTGTAGGCTTCTTTCTCAATTCTCATGCTCTTTCAAGGGAACATGGTGTTATTGAAGAGTTCTGCTGAAATGCACCAGCTATTAGCAAAGCTTGTTCACTGCAATAGGACAGCAACAAGATGTAGCAAAATGTCCCAGCAAGCCAGCATTGTTTTAGCAAGAGCCACAAGAGTCATGAGAGCCAGACTTCTTTCACAGGTCTCTGGTATTCAGTCAGTAGACCTGAATTCTAAATTATTTATTGACTGTAAATGTGGATTTGCTTTTCATTCAGTCCCTAGTGCATGTTATATGCATTTTGTCAGTACAACAGACAAGAATAATAAGAGTCAAGAGGAAAAGGTAGTGTAAGAAAAAGCTTGAAATAGAATAAAATAAAAAGAGAAGAATATGTTCATTGATAAGAAACTGACATACTTTAAGGGAAGTTTCAAATTGTTTTATTTATGTTCCTTAGTCATTGCTAAAAATCAATTTCTTGTAATAGCTTCCATAAAAAAATAGGAACACTAGTGGTTCTTTCCAATCTAAATGGAAATTATGTATTAAATGTTAATACAGATGATTTTTTCAAATATTTCATTGAAATATCTTAGTCCATTAGTTTTGTTAAAATCATTCACTTTCCAATATAAAATCATAATTTTTCAGTCACGTGAGAGCTGATAGCTTAGTCAAAATCATCTTGTTATTTCACTGTTTGGTAGTTTATTATCCTGGCATTTTGATAAGTAATTTGATATAAGACTCTGCCCTCTTCATCATCTTTACTTTTTTTTTTTCGGCAGAACATTGGCTTGATTTCTGGTTGTCAGAAGCCTTCTGAAAGTTCATGCAATACCTTTTCCAATTCATTACTTTCCTTGCTATTGACAGGAGGTGTTGTCCCAATAATTACTATTTTCTGCTGGGCTTCTGCAATCAATTCTGTGATTCATCTCTTCCTTAGAGCTCATAAACAATAAAATGTATTATTAAAAATGTTTTCCCTAACTAAAACAAATGTTAATGTACAATATTTCTGCTGTCATCATCAATTCTTTTTCAGCTGCTCTGCTTGTCTTACATTTATCTTCCTTTATCTAATCTAATGGCATCTATCCAATTTCTATTCACTTTTCATCAAGGTGATATATTTCCTCTTACACAATACCTTTGTGTTCTTAGCATGCTTTATGACAGAAATTATTTTTCAGTCATTTAACATTTATTCTACATTGTTGTCAAATAATAAATATTTATTACAAAACTCTTGACAGAGAAATGTGATGCTAGAAAGAAAAGAAAGGAAACTAAGATTTGACCATTTTATAGAGGTTGGACTTGGCAAAACTTGAAATTGCTTTCTAGGGACAGCAGCATTATAACTGCAGATGGATTTTACACTCCATTCCAGAAGCTCATGGGTAGCTCATGGAGAGCATTTTGGAAGTATCATAGGATAAATTAGAAAGGCTCAGTACTGTTTCATCATTTTTTAATGTCTGTTTTCTATTAATTTTACTATTTTAAAATATTTTTTGTAATCGAAATGCCTGTTAATTTCTTTAGCCTATTACTTACCATTACTGTTTACTCATCTCAAAATGTGTACTACTTTTGGTTCAATTTTAACTGCACTGAAGTGTTAATAGAAAATAAAATTGTGGGGCCTGGATTTATTTTTGATTCCATGATTAAATAGTGCTTATCACTAAAGGTGTGTCTTTCACTTATCTGGCTAGGAAACAGTGCAATAAATTCCTTTACATACGTCAAGAACGATAGTGGAGTTCTATTTTCCTTTCTTTTCCTGAAGTGAAAAAGGAACTGAGGAAATCTTCTATGTTGGACTGAAAATTTTGCTTCATGATCTCAAGTTTTATAAAGTAAGATTATGGAAAGAGATCTGTGTTTCAGCTTGTTATTAAATAATTCTGAATTCAGATCCAGGTTCACATAACACATCTCTCTGTACTCTCCCCAGTTTTCAGCCAGGAGTGATTTGAAATTGAAACAAGACATATACTTGAATATATGTGAGTTTTATAAATTCCTAGTGTGCCTGTGCTGCCTATTTCTGAATTATTCTGGAAGATCCCATTTATTCTCCACATCCTCAGGTGGCTGTTAGGAATCTCATGGACAGAAGCAAATGCTCACCAGAAGACATAGATGAGAAGACTTTAAATGACAAATTCTGTATTTGAAAACCAGCAACTTTTTCTTGGTTTATTCATCACAAAGATCCTTAGTTGCCTGTCAGCCATCAAAGGACATTGTTAGCATGCATTGTTCCAACTCTGTCAGTTCTATCAGCATAAAAGATTGGTTGGCAGGGCTTTGTTGCTGTCAGGAAGCCCATAGGACTTGAAGAGACTTAACAGGTCATGAAGTGCTCCCGAGGCACTGCTTCATATCCCTGTCATAAATATTTTAATCTGAATCCTAAAAACAAAGATTAACTTTTTAGCTTTGCCTGTTTTGAGTTGAAGGCTCTTTCACAGTCTCACTTTACTGATAGTTATGAACTTTAAAATTTCCAGCCAAAATGTCTTCATTGCTGCAAATCTGTTCTTCTGCAGTGTTGTCAGTTTGAGAAGTTCTTCTCTTTCTTCCTGCTTCATTCTCTCATTTCCTCTCTCCCCATTCACTTACACACAAAGACACTGTCAGCCTTCATTTTTGCCAGATTCACTGAGCTAATGTTTTTCTAGTGCCATCTCAGATGAGCACTCCAGTCTCCTCACCAGCATACAGCCCCTCTCTTGCAGTTTGGGTTCATAAGTGACCTGTACAGTACATGGTCTCACAGATGAAACCTTGCTGGTGTCTTGTGCAGAAACACCCAGGTGTCCCTGGTTTTACCAGGTGTATGTGGTGGTGCACCGTACAACTGGGTCTGTCAGTGTCTTGACCACCTCACCTTGTGGGTCGATCTAAGTGAGATACTAATATCAGGTGCACCCAGGAAGTGTCTTCTTTCCAATAACTGTTTCTCCTTTTGTCTTACAGTTCCTGTGCTTATCCTTATTTTCTTCATTACCAGTAACCATTTAGCATTGTTGAAAGCTTTACAGAGATCTGAAGAGATGAGTCCAAATTTATATCAGACTTCTAAAAAAAAATCAAAGAAGGATGTCATGTATGTCTGGCATGACATCCATGTTTTCTTTTACCCCATTTTCCAAGACTTTAGTTCATAGAATAATAGAATATATTGAGTTGGGAGGAACTCATAAGGATCACAGAGTCCAGCTCCTGGCCCTGCACAGGACAGCCTGAGGATCACACCCTGTGCCTGAGAGTGTTGCTCAAATGCTTCTTGAACTCTGTAAGGCTGGTGCTGTGACCACTTCCCTGGGAAGCCTCTTCCAATGCCCAAGCACATTCCAGGTGAAGAGTTTTGTTACAGTATCTGACCTAAACCTGTTCTACTACAACGTGAGCCATTCCATCCTATCACTGGTTGCCAGAGGGAAGAGATTGGTGCCAGCCCCTCCTCCTCCCCTCATGGGGAAGTTGTAGTCTGCAGTGAAATCACCCCTCAGTCTCTTCTTCTCCAGACTGAACAGTCCAAGCGACCTCAGTTGCTCCTCATACGTAGTCCCCTGAAGATGCTTCACAATCTTTTTGGACACTCTCTTACAGCTTTGTATGCTTCTTACACTGTGGCTCTCAGAACTGCCCCCAGCACTGGAGGTGAGGCTGCCCCAGCTCAGAGCAGAGGGGACAATCCCCTCCCTTGCCTGGCTGTGATGCTGTGTCTGATGCACCCCAGGACACAGGTGGCCCTCCTGGCTGCCAGGGCACTGCTGACTCTGTTCAGCTTGCCATGGACCAGGAGCCCCAGGTGCTTTTCCGCAGTGCTGCTCTCCAGACTCTCGTTCCCCAGTCTGCCCTTCCATCCAGCATTGCTCCATCCTGGGCACAGAACCCAGCACTTGCTGTTGTTAAACTTGGTGATTGTCCAGTCCCTTAAATTTTCAATGTTTCTCTGCAGGACCTCCCTTTCTCAGAGTGAGTCAACAGCTCCTCACAATTTAGTATCATCAGCAAAATTACTTACTATGCCTCTGAGTCCTGTGTCCAAGTTGTGTTATTCCTCACTTCAAATTTTCTTCTAAAGCCTTGCATATTACTATCAGGTTACATGCATCCACTCACTAGTTTACTTTTTTTTTTTTTCTCTTCTTTTAGGGGGCCTAAGTTTGCTGGTTCTCAGTTATGTTGCATCATCTTCAAGTTCATAGGAAAGTGACAAATAAGCTCTCAGACTTAAATTCACATGCTGTTTCTTAGAATGGTTTCCTGATAGTGATTATCTATTTCTGCTGAATGTGCTGAATTCCTGGATTTTTCATTCCACTCAGTTGTTATTTCTATATCAATGTGATATGGATAAATTCCCCTTACCTGCCTTTTCTTCTTTTTCAGTTTTGTCCTACTTGTGGAATTCTTTTTCCACTGATATCTAGGAATATATTTAATTACTATCCCAATGTAATTTCATTATAAATTCAACTTTTATTTACTTTTTGCTATTGTTAATTGTATTTCCGGAGACAACATTACCTGATTTTTAGTAATCCTTGATTTATACTTCCACTTCCTGGCCTTCAAAATAACTTTTTCTTTTTTTGATATGTATTTCCTTACATGCTATGTAAGTTCCTTGTCTATATGTAAGAACCTGCTCTATGTTGACTGTTCTAGCTAGAGGATAGTTTGCAATGAACTTTTACAGTTTTTTGATTTTGCTTGAAAAACAAATGTAAATACATATTTACTTATTTTTTAATGTTATGTTAAATACTGTAGTTTGATGTTATAAAAAGAATTCTCTGTACTCTATCTGGTTGTGAAATGGGCAGTTGTGCTTTAAAGGTTCATTTCTCACTGGGCAAACATTCAAAATAAAGCAATATCTTTGAATATTCTGAGCTGTTTCCATTTCACCGAAAAGGAAGCTAATTTGGTGTCTCAGATGTAGCTGTGCCTTTCAGAGGGGCCTGTGAGGTGCTGCTGAAAGGAAGTGTTTTATTATAGTTTTTCATTGCTATGCATAGCTGTGCACATACTGTAACTGAATAAAAATGCAGTACTAGAATGTACATAGAGTTATTTGAATGTCTATCCATGTGCATGCATGCGTAGTGCACATGCATGTATATGTTCGTATTTATGTGCATAGTAGTGCATGGAATGCCAAAATTTGACTTTAGATGTCAGAATTGTAACTGATTCACTTCAGGCTTTTCCAATTAAACAGCCAGCTGTTGTGGGAAACTACCTGAGTGTTTGCACCATTTTTCCACTCCATCCTCTCTCTTGTATTTTTACAGCTGAGGGAGTGTGTGAAGCACCTGGAGGCAACTCCTCTTCACTCTGCTTTCTTCCTGGCAGTCTTCCTCCTGCTGTCTCTGTGGTGACCAGAGACAGGACCTGAGGAAATGGCCTGAAGTTGTGTCAGGGGAGGTTTAAGTTAGCTATTGGAATAATGCTCTTCATGCAGAGGGTGTTTGGGCACTGGAACAGGCTCCCCAGGGCTGTGGTCACAGCATCAAGCTCCTTCAAGAAGTGTTTAGGAAAATGCCCTCAGGTACATGGTGTGACTCCTGGGGATGGTCCTGTGCAGAGCTGGGAGTTGGATTAGATGAACCTTGTGCATCTCGTCCAGTTCAGCTTATTCTGTGATTCTGTGATAATCACAGGCAAGGGAATTCAGGTTTTGTTAGAGTGCATCAGGCATGTGGGATGTGACTTGCCCCTCTTTTCTCCAGAAGATAATCCCACAGAGAATGGTAATTAACATGGAAGAGGGGAAAGTGCTACTACAGCTACTACAGTTTTCCTACTTGGAGTATTCACAAAGTATTCACAGTATCATATACCTGTATATGGCAGTAGCAGTTTTATTCAAAATCGTCTTAGAGTGCAAAAGCCTGAACCAGCAGGAATGGTTAAGCTTAACAGGATGCCAATAAGACAAGCAAAATGTACTGCTTTCATGATGGTGTTTTTTTAGGACCTGTAAATCCTTTTAAAATTGCAGCGTGTTCTATATATGTGTATCAGAATATCTTAACTACTTAGAAGTGACAGGGCTAGATCAATAACTTCATGTTATTTCTGAAGTATGCTTTATTACTTCTGAAAGTTAAATCTGGTGAGAAGTTTTTGCAGATTTGAGCTTTGATCAGTATGTTATACAGATGCATACTTACATAATGTATTTGCTTTGCAGCTCCTGGTTGCTAAATCCCCTGTTGCTCCATTCTCCACTTTTTTCTACACCATTGAGAAATCAGGCTTGGTTCTTCAAGGTAAGACCAGACCATTGGTTATTTTGCCTTTTCTATTAGTATTTTAAGCAGACTGAATGTAGGTAACAACAACTATTGTTGAAAATGATGCTGTTCATACTGAATTAAAGCCCCACACATTTAAACATTCTTGTTAACTAGGGGATTATTCTACTGAATTCACTGCTTTTTTCTTGGATTACACTAAATTAGTTCTTGCCTATTGCCATGGATCTAGAAATGGGCCTTGAAATTATTAACCTGGGCTCCTTGTTTTTCTCCAAGGTAAAGTGGAATGGTTTGGGTCCTGTGGGATAGGTTTCTTTAGGATAAACATACCCATCTATCATTAAAACATGCTCTAAAAAATGGTTCTTCTTTAGCAAATGGCTTGGCATCCTTAAAAATACAAGGAATAAATATCTGTTTTCTATTTTTGTGATAATTTTAATGCTAATGCCCTATGGTCTTAAATTATCCTCAAATTCTCTAGGATATGAAGTGGTATACTGAAAAGCTGGATATTACTACCATGCTGACAGGGAACTAGAATTCCTCCTGGCTGTGTCCTGAATCATGTACTTTTAGACACAGCAAAGAGGGAAATTAATCTCTTCCCTTCTTTTCCTATTTATCCCAACAAACATCTTACTTTTTGACAAACATTCATAGATCAATTTTGTTGAGTTTTCCCATTTCAGAAACAGAGAATTTGTTCAGAGACAATCTTAATTTTTCAGCTCTTTTCTGTGAGCCATGAATATAGCTTTCCCAAGACTGAACCATACCTTTAAAGAACAAAGAGGCCTGGTTGCAAAAATGATGGAGCAGCATTCTGATAGAAGGATATCACTGGATTAAAAGTGTGGCAATTGCTCTTTTCCCTATACCCATATGTTTCTGGGGTATATTTTAAAACATCATTTGCCATTTTTCTACAAACAGATAAAATAGCAGTTTGGATTTCTTTAAGTAATTGATGTCTTGATATCAGGCATTCTTTGTGCATTTTGAAAGGCAACAAGACCGTCTTCTCTGTGTGAGCCCTTGATTAGTTTCTGGCTACATCATTATGTTTCTATTTTTGATATTTATCTCCAAGATGGGTAGCAAGGAAGGGTATGGTTCCCCAGACTCTTTTACAGAGACTTGTAAGCACTTACACGTGAACCATCTCACTGATTTGTAAAAGTAATATTGCATGGTCTCATCCCACATTTCAGTGATCATTATTTCTGTGGAAACAGGAAGTGAGCAAATCACCAGGAAATGTCTGGTTTGGATAAGATGCAGAAAGTGGCACCAGGCTTCCGTGTTCTAGAGAGGCTAGAGGTTTTCTGGAAATTGTACTTGGTGCTTCTTTCCAAAGGGAAGCTGGATGCAAGGTAAGATGACAGCCAGGCAAGCAGCCACGGGCCAGCCGGTGCCTGCCTGAGGGACACCACAAGGCGCTGACCAGCGGGATCTGTCCCCAGCCTGGCCGCAAAGGCACCTCTCCCATTCAGCCTTTGTAGTTTAATTCCCTTGGTGTCAGGAGGAGAGCACACTGAGGGTGCCTGATGGGAACAAGTGGGTGGATGTGGGAACTGGTGAGAAGCAGCAGCTGGCTGAAGTGCCCAGGATTCTTTCATTTTACTCAGGGGGTCCCATCTCGGGACCATTAACCAATAGGCCATAAACAAATTGATATCGGAAAATGTGGCTGGAAGCTCCCTGATTAGCGAGGGTGAATGGGGAATGAAAGACAAAGTGAAAGTGTGATTTAACAGTTCCACAAGCAATTTCCATTGCCACCTCTGAGGGATTAGGATGTGTGGAATAGGCTAAAAAAAATTAAAAAAAAAAGAGGAGGAGCTCCCCCCCGCTTTGTTCTGTGGGCTGGAGGATAATAAAACGGCAGGAGAGGCAGCGGCTAGTTAGGGATTTCACAGGCTGCTATTTGATGCAGTTTAAGGAGCCCTTCTGCTATTGTTGCAGTTAAAATGGGAAGCGGAACTGTTCTCCATTTGCAAAAATCTCCAGCGTCCTCAGGAAGAGGGCTGAGAGCAAAAGGCTATTAAGATGGTAATGCTGCCCCATTTGGAGGAGTGTATCAAAATCCTCTTTGTCAATGTAAATTGCTGCTCTGTTTCCCTGGTATCTTTGCATCTCATGGCCTCAGTGTAAGCACAGAAATTTTTGGAGGAGACCCTAGTGAAGGCAGAACTGCTTCACTTTTATTGTCAGAGGAGATCTCCAGGCTGCCCAAGGGTCCCTTGGAGAAAACTTCTTTGCTTTTATAAATCTGAAGTGTTCAGGGATTAAGAGAATCCATTTATGCACTCATTCTCTTATTTCTACTTTCAGACTAGAGAAATGAAATGTGATAATTGAAAAGCAAGATTGGACAATCATAAATTTAGCAAAGAAAAGTCTGCAGCCTCCTCCTTTCATTGCTTCAAATTGCTCTGTGCTATAGGGGGGGGTGGGCAACCCTAAAAATACCCTCAGTTGCCTTTACATTGCAATGCAGTGTCATGTTATGTTCTGCCAGTGTCACTCTTTGATGAACCTGAATTGTGAGTGTAGAATCCAGTCTGACAGCCAATCTCTATTTTGTAGAGATCTTAGACAAAAAGGCAGAAATCTGGATCAAGCACTGCAAAATATTGGAAGTTTTACTGTCAGCTTGTGTTTGCTGTTCTAAGAACTTGCTGTCGCTTCCCTATTTCAATATATCAGTGGCAGTGAGTGGAGTCATACTGTTAAAAAGAAGAATCCAATTAAAAGAGCTCCAGATCTACTTGATTAAGATTAAAAGTTGTAACATTATTTTTCTCCTTGGCTATGAAATAACTTCTGTTTTAATTGGAAGTTGCTAACTGGTAATTCTGTTCTGGTACAACAGAAGAAATTTTGAGCTGCTCTTGCCTAATTGTAGTTTCATTGAAATTGAATGTAGCACTGCTGGATTAGGCCAGCTGAACTAGAAGATGCTACTTAGCTTTGTGCACACATACGCGAAAAAGATAGGCTGAATGAAACTGATTTGAACCTGTATGCTGTGGGTGATCATCCAAGCCTAGCTTTCAAAGCAGCAGTGTTCTGGGGTATAAATACAAGTAGGCAAGAAGCCTAGCTGTTACCTGCCAACAACTCAGATGTTTGTGGAAGTCTCATTCCATCTTACTTAAGCAAATGCCTTCTGTTACCAAGAGGATGGTGCTGCAAAAAGAGACAGGGACACGGTGGCTGTCTGCCAGCTGAAGAGTCTTTTGGGACTGAATGCTTTAACTAAGTGATTAACATTGCCCTTCATGGAAAAACTCAGAAGCACTGAAAACATAAGGCAAATTATATTAGCGAGCTAGGATGTGCTTTTGAATAATGATATATTTTCAGTTTCATAGGGTTTAAAGATGGATAGAATTATCAGTTCATCCAAACTGACCTCCCATATATCACACATGTTTCCTTCAGGTACCTGGTTTGCCTCACAGTGTTTTCAAGTTTTAGCTACCTTGCTGCAAAACCCTTGTTCTGTATTTCAGATTAGAATTTGTCTGCCTTCAGCTTTTGTCCTCAGTTCTTGTAATGACCTTCAGTGCTAAAAATAAGCAGTAATACTGTTAAATGGTTGCCATTTTTCATGAGTGTACTTGGCATAATGATTTATCTTGCTATGTTTTACTCTTCCTTTTTGAAAGTATAACTGGCTATAAATTTAACCTCAAAATGTTATGTCTCCTGCTGACTGGCTCCCCTTACTTCTCAAAGAAAGAATAGAATACCTTGTATTGCTAAAGGGAAGAGTTTGGGGGCTGTGCTACAGGACTGGATAGTTAATTTATTAATCCACCCTTTCTGCTGCCCTCTTTTTCACTGCACACAACCTGTCTGAACACAAATGTACTCACCTTGCATGTAGTGTCCTATTGAGGCAGGTAACTTATTATATGTAGAAACAAAAGAATGTGGAAGAGAGTGTCTTTTAAGTTTCACAGTAGTAAGGGAAAAGATCTAGTAACAGCTAAATCTAGGGAAACCTTAGTACATTATGTTTTATTTGTCACTAAGGTAATGAAAGAGGCTCATTTTGATCTCAAAATAGCATAGGGTCTGGGTTTGTAGTGCAGTATGGCAAACTGTCTCCAAAGTGCTATAACTAATTTCTATGGCTGAAGCAAGTGAAAAGTGCCTCATTTTATTTTGTAAAGAAACAAGTAGTGAGGTAGAAAAGGAATTCTGAAAGAAAGGCCAGCATTATTTGTATTGTATTGTGTGGGTTTGAACAGTGAAAGACAATGATTTACTGCATCAAAAGGTTTTATTCAATTGAAGAACTGTAACTATAAAGTGACCTTTGTCTGGAGCAACATGGATATAATCTGTAAAATGAAGCAGGGTTGTACTTCATGTGTGAATGGGTGGGAGACAGATTAATGGGAATAGAGTTGTGCATTGCTATTGAGATGGTAAAAGATTTGCAGTGCCACTGGTGATTTCCAGCCCTATTGGAGGGATAAAGATGAACTGATCATTGTTAGAATCTCTGTGGGGTGGAACCGTTTTTGCTGTATTCCCCACAGGACACTGAAAGTCTCTTGCTATTTTTAACAGGTTTGCAATAATGAGAGCAAAGAAGCACTATCAATTTATAGGTTAAGTCCGTCCTGGGAGTAAGGCATGAGAAAAAATAAGACTGCCAGCAACATCACCCACACAGATAAAGCTGACATGAATGAAAATGTTCTTTTGTTCAGGCAATTCATGGCATTTTGAGGAGTGGGTTACTAAACCCGGCCCAGGAACGGTGTTTGCTTGGGAGAGGTTGTCCTCACTAGATAGGTTTGTGGGAATTGCTCTACTGCTCTGCAGCAGCACTGCCAAAGCCTTGGTGGAGGAGCTAAACTCCATGGCTGACAAAAGAAGGACGGCAGAGAAACAGGGCACAGATGCAAAACCAAATAAAATGTTTATTATGAGATGGAAGGAAAACATTTTAATGGTGAAGGAAGACTAGAGGCCTCTTGGGTTTAGATCCAGTAGAAACCAAACAAACTGGAATTTCAATAAAATGAAATGTTTCTCTCTGTAAGCATGACCTTTCACATAGTGGCATAGTACATAGGCAGTGGATTGATAAAGTTTCTGGCCATGCTTGTTCCTGTGAGCTTAACTTGTGCAGGGATATTATGCTGGATAAATCTAGTTTAGCACAATGCTTTGAATTACCTGCTTAATTTTAAAAATGCATGTAAAGATACAGTACTGCTATCTTGCACTTAAAGTCAAACATGTTCCTAAAAGCTTTACTAGATTGGAACTGAAGTGCCAGCATTTAACTTGTCTGAAGTTCTACTAAATGTAATACAGAGAAAAGTTTTAGTGTAAGCAGTGTGCCAAATCTGTTCTCATTTATACAAGTGCAAATCAAAACTAATTTCTTTTAATCCAGTGTTGTTAAAACAATGAGCTGAAGAGTGTAAGTCTGTTCCCCTCTTTTCAAGGCTGGCATAGGCTTCCTGGGACAAAATTATCGCACTTCAGAGAAATCTTCTCCTTACCAGGCTCTGTGTAATGGATTCCTGATCAAAGTGGGCTGCTCCCCTGGGTTTTCAGCATAGTACTAAAGTAAATGGCCATTTTTCCAAAAGGCTTTTAACATAAGGAGTGTAATTGTCTGTTGATTAGAGGTAGTGTCTGTGATTTTTGACAATATATTGTTCTGGGAGCTGAACATTGTCATGGAAGACTAAGACTTTACTAGTAATTGCCTGGATTTAATGTAGATGTCATATCTTTCAAGCTACATATTTGTACAGATTTTGTAGGTCAAATGTACCTAAAATGGACTTAATGTTCTTAAGTGAACACATTCATGAGTAGGAAGCTAAATGTCTGTTCAAAAACATGTTTTTCAGCCAGAATAAAGTATCATGCTTTTGTGTGCAGCTTATGAAGGTAAAAGACAGTTAAGTCTCAGTGATTTTTTTCTTTTCTCATATAGGCACAACTAAGTTTCTTTTGCTATCCTCAAAGTTTATGTCTGTACCGGTTTCACCTCTAACATGTTTGGTGAAACCATCACTGATATAATTTGATCTTGTGAAAATATAGTTAGCAATAGAGGACTATGACCTAAATTAGTTACCCTTGGTAATACATGCAACTTTTCTTCAGCTATAGGAATTTATGTATTACTAAAATCTTGTAAAATCCCTAAGTGTACCACCTGTTTTCCAGAGAGAAATGCTGGGTACTTTATTGTTCCCTCTGCTGAGGAGATCCAAGAGTTACGTACAGTCTAAACTCTGGAAGTCTCCAGAGTGCAATTCTGTGTAGGCAAGCACGCTTGGATAGCACTTCATCGAAACTGGAAAACTTTGCCTGAGGAGAAGCTTACTAGCATAGGGATAACACTTTACAAACAGGGCTTCCACTGCTCTGACCCCAGTGCTGTTTTTCTTTGAAACTTTCTCTGTGTTTCAAGAATTAACATACCCTGAACAATCTCATGTATCTCTGCATGTGATGTGTTGACTTGCTCCGTCACAGATTTAAATTATCTTCTCATATATTCTTAAATCTATCTTGATAAGATGGAATAGGAATATATAGCACTTTCTTAGAAACAGGCACATGTGATAAACCCTCTCAGCAAACAGTGGTTTACTTCAAATGCTTTTTCTCATTACAGTCATTCCCTAAAATTGATAATGTTGGGCTGTTACTATAAAGTATCTTCTGCAATGTTCCTTTGAACTTTAGCACTGCTCCTTAGTGTTGTAATGAAACCAAACCTGGTCCTTTGTCATTCAGTTCTGTGAAGACCCCTGAAAAACTTTTGAGATTAAATTTCAGGGCTAGATTGAGTTAAAGAAGCATTATAGAGATAAGAGCAGCAAGGAGGCTAGTCAGCAGTTTGCTGAGTGTGGGGTAGCAGCCTAGGCTGTCCCTTGGTTTGCCATCTGAATAACCCTAGGGGTCTGCCTTAGGGCTCAGCACATAGGCAAGGCAGCACAAGCCTACAGGGGTGAAGAGGAAGTAAAGGCAAATGATGCTACAATTAACAGTTCAACTAAAGATGTTGTTGAAAATATTTTGCTGTATTGTTCACTGAATCTTGTTTTCATTTAAACTTCCTAGTTCTTCAACTACAGAAGCATTCTCCCATGCAATCCAAAGCTCTGTGAAGGTGCACTTCCTAGAAGCAGCAGCTGAGAGGTGGGGAGTGACGCTTCTAGAAAATGCTGGGGAATATTAGAGTCTGAATAGTCTGAACTGAGTGCTGTGTGCTGTTGTGGAGACCTCAGCTGAGATACACCTTACTATTGAGTGAATAGGCTTAGAATAAGCAGGCTGAAATCCAAAGTTGTGAACATCAAGTGTTGCACTGGTGAAGATGTTGTGAGTGAATTTAGGGATGGAATGAGATTCTTTCTTAGTAGCATATATAAATATCAAATTCCTCCTTCAGGCTGCATATGCTTGATGAAGGACTGCAGTCTTGAGACATGACAGGTGGGAACTGCACACCACATCTTTTACTTTTTTCTACATGGTATATTTGTGCTGTGAGTGAATTACCCAAAACAAGGTATTGGGCAGCCAGGCACATACATTGCAGCTGTGAGTCCTAGCTGTGAGCTAGACCATATCCTGTCTGCTGTGGCATTTGCTGAAGTCCACAGAGGAGCAGAACATCCTGTTTGCTTAGTTTTCTTTTGTCTGCCCCATAGCAGCACAGGGAGAATATTACTCTATATCTTTCCTCTTCTGCTCTGAAATTGGATCACAGCACTCATGACTGTGTTCAATAGCTGGAAATGCTGAGGATATCCGATTGCTGAGGTCTCTTATTTTAAACACCACATGCCAGGAAAAGTATGTGGGATCCCACCAGCTTAGCACTGGAGGGTGCAGGATGCATCAACAGGAAAACCAAACAAAACATGAAGTGAAATTCATTTGAAAAGGGAAGGGACTCATAGACCACCAATCAGCAGTGTTTAAACTCCTCATATCTACACAATAGGCCTTTTATATTCCTTCAGTTCTTCTCGATATGCAAACTATCTTAAACTGATTTTTAGAGCTGCAGCTGTCGCCAAAGGCATTAGAACCTGTAGGTGCTCATTACCTTTGAAAATCAAGCCAATGTATTTGAATGTGGTAGTAAAAGCCAAAAGCACTAAATCAGGATGGTGAAAGCATAACTTTGATAGTTCTGTTATGTGATCCTAGCCACCTTCATGTGTGAGGCAGGTCCTCACACAGAGCACACCAGAACTCAAAGGTATGTTATTTCTTCTTTGCCTTTCAGCCAGCCTTCTCCTACAATTCTGTTGCCTTGCTTCATCATGGCAGTCCTTCCAGCTGAGTAACACTGGAAAGGACTTTTTTAGAGTTTAGCAGAGATAACTTTTATTCACCCAGAATACTTTCTTTTCCTTGAGAAACAGGTTTTCTCCCTCTTTTTCTTCCAAATGTGTGTTAGGCTGATGTGGGGAATGAGTGGGCACACAACTGACCCATAGCCAAGTGGGCCAATTTGGCTAGCAGTACAAGATAGCAGCAGCAAGAATGGGCAGCCACCCGAGTCACAGTTTAATTTTCATTTGGAAGACTTGTTGTGCCCTAGGAAAGGTTTTTAAGTAATGGATAAAAGTCAGAGCAAGCCCTGATTACTCTGGTGTAGAATGAACTAAATTCCACTGTCACATCTGAGTGCAAAGGGAGTAAGGTGTCCCTAAGCTGGTCCCAGCTGCCTGGGCTCAGGAAGGACACCATTTACTGCTCTGTTACTTAAGGGTACAGGAAAACTTAATACACAAACTGAATTTGCAAATTCAGGGCCTCTTCAGCCACCGAGGGCTGCAGCCAAGTGTGGCATTAATTTACAGGGAAAACTTGTTTAACTGGCCCTCTGTTACTGCTTGCCTCAGACTGGAAGCTTTCTCAGTTCATTTGGTGTCTTTTTTTTTAATTTCATTTTTCAAAGTGCCACATATTGTTGGTAAAATAAGGAAACTTGAAAACAGAGGAAGTAGAGGTAATGTTGATGTTGAAACACCAGCAATTGAAAATATCATTCACAGTTTCCTTTAAAACAAAACCCAGGGGTAAGATAATGCTAACCAGGGCTGGGTGCCGAAGAGAGCACCATAAAGAAGCATCCACTGTTATTGTTCAACTCAGTGTTTGTTCTTCATGTGAACAAAAGGAAGGAAGAGCTCTGCTATCAGGCTGGAGAGGAAGGAGTCTTTGTTGCCCTTGGCTACCCTAACTTTAAATGTGAGGAAGCGCAGGGCACTGCAACATAACCTTTCTGCAGTATTAGATGAGGAAAATTGATAGTTCAGGAGGTTAAGGGCAGACACTATTTTTCTAGGCTTCCCTTTCATGACAGCCCCAAATCAGGTATGGCAGTGCTAGTATTTACATAGGTCAGATGAGGTTTTAAAAACCTGGTTTTAAACCCTGGTACTTCTTTTTTGCTGCCTTTCTGCCATTTGATTCTTTCTCTGTGTTTTTGCCTAGAAGCAGTGAGAGATGCCATTTCCTTATTGAATGTGATAGGCACCCAGTGTCCTGAGTGTAAAGTTCAGTCATGTTGCTGAATGTATCTGCTAGAGACTGAGTCAGGTTTACTGTACTTTTCTGTTCCTGCTCCGCCCATAGATTTGTCTGCTGATGTGGCAGAATTCCTGCTGTCCCTCTCCCCATCTTCCAGGTCATGAGGATGACACACTGTCAGTGATAAAGTTTACCATGCTCACAGCCATTGTTTCAGATTTTCAGATGAGTCAGGCAATGACTGTGTCATCAGCTAACCTCAGGTAACAATTTAAAGATACTCCTACAGTCATGAAACTCTAATTAGCTTGCTCTGTGTGTGTCTAGTCCATGTACTAACTCTGCATTCCAAGAGACACTGGAGAAACAGATTTGCATGCCATTAGAGGCAATGCTGTGGTGTTGGGTTGTTTGAAAACTGTAGGTGCATATTTTGATTTTGATATACAGAGTTCATTCCTCTAGCTTTGAAATTTCTGGACAGACAATAAAAGCAGCCCACAAATACATATCAGCTTTGTCTCCCATTCAAGGTGCATCCCTGCATTGATTTCCTGTTAATTCAAGGATACCATGGTGCATGATGTACAAAATGACACTTCCAACACATTTATGTTAGAGTCTGTTTCCATATTCCTGAAATCTGATTCTTTTCACAACAGTATGTTTTGTGAAAGTTCTACCAACATCACTGTAGACAGAAAAAGAACATTACTTAGATAAATTAGCCTTGTTTTATTTAATGCAAGTGATCTGAGGGCTTGGTGATTTGTCATAGTGAAAGCATTTGGTAAGAATGCTAAGAGAATAAGGAGAATCCCGTGAAACTACTGAGAGGATCAAGTGTAAGAAAGGTTCTTTAAGGTGTCATAGTAAGTCAACTATATACCATTAATGGCAGGAGAATTAGGGCCAGGCGCAAATTAGATACTTGAGGTATGATCAGTTTCTGTGTAAAACCATGCTAGATACAGGAAGAAATAAATACCATATTACATTGTTGGCACTGTGGCTCTGAAAACCCACTAAGTTCAACACAGAAAACGAAAAAAAAAACTCTGAATGACCTGAAAAATTAAATTAAGAAATAAAATTATTTCAGACCACTCACCAAAGTAGCCTTCTGGAAACAGGTTGGGTTTTATTTCACATAATAGATACAAAAGCTCAGTAAAATGCTGAAAATCCAGATGGGCTAATGGGGGAATGACTCTGCCTGTACTCATTTTTTTTATGTTATTAGCATCTTGCAGTGTGGAGGTTCTTTGAAGAAAAAAATTCCAAGATTAGATTTAGCACATTTTAGTCAAGCCACAGCAAGTATACTTAATTTACAAATACAAATGTTTTGCGTTTGTTTTCCTAATTACTATCCCTAGAAATTATTTGTTTCTTAAAAGCTAAAAGGACTTTTTTCCTTCTCACATATCATCATGAGTGGTTTTAATAGAATAAATTGTGTCTTTGCCAGTTTAAACAGTTGTCTTCAGTTAGGCCAGTCATGGTGGCTTATGTATACAGTTACAGTTTTTGTACTTGGGTGTTAAATCTGAAGAGGCATGGAAGAAATAAAATTTACTTAGGTTTTTGGTGACTCCTTTTCTGAACAGAACTAGCAAGGCTGAGTGAGAAACTAACATTCATTAGTGTGGTTGAAGACAATAGATGGAGCTTCTGAGTACTGTCAGGGAACAATTATCTTCAAGAAAAGTAGGTGCTGGTTTGATGCATCCATAATTAGAACTGCCTAGCACTGTGGAAAGAGTTTCCTCTCCCTCTTAGGGCTAGAGGGCCTGGCAAAATCTCCTTTGGGATGAAACTAGAGTATTTATCTGAAAGATTTCTTGGGTAAAGGACAACCCTATGACTTCCTCTATATAAACTGTTGTTATGATCATCCAGAATATGTTATGACCTATCTATAATAATTTAAAGTTGCAGAGGATGTAAAAAACCAGGTAGCAACTACGAGAGGATTGGAAGTCTCCTAGCAAAGCTATGCCTGATGGAATTGCTTTTTGTTGGAGCAGTATCTTTGACAGACTTAAGCAGTGGTTTTAATTAAGGATAAGGGCTCCATTATAATTGATATGAAGGGTGGCAGTGGATAAGGCCATGATCTAACTGGAAAGAAGAGGAGAATCATGGCCAGCAGAGTTCTGTGTTGCACTGCAGCAGCACACATCTTGTAGGTCATTAGTGGAAGGGGGTAGGCTAAGCTTTTGCAGCATTCCCCTTCCACTGCCTCACCCTTATACCTGTTTGGAAGGGGAAAGTTAATACAATACCATTTTACCACACAAATCAAAAGACAACACTTTGATACAGTGAAATTTGGTGTGATTTCTTCCTTTTCCTTGGATAGAGACTTACTGAACCCTGGACATGAGGAGAGAGGAGCAGTCCTTACGTTCTTCTGTTAAGGAATTTTCTCATCAATGGACTAGACTTGATAACAGAACAGTTTGCTGTAGGAGAAGGCTGAATCCTGCCTGTGCACAGGTAGAAGCCTTTTATAAAAGAATCCTGTTAAAAAGAGTAAACCTGTTACTGGAAAGAAATCAAGTGAACAGTTCTGACAAAAGAAACAAGAATAGATAACACAGTGTTAGTGAAAAACTGTTTTTTAAAGAAGCAAAATGGTTTTGTTTCCACAAGCTGGCAAGACGGCTATTGGTTGCTACAGCAGGAATCTAAAGGCACCAGATTCACCAGCCTGGTTGTTTATTTGTAGGGATATGTTCAGTGAACATTTCAAGCACTCCGGGAAGAAAAGAGAGACTGAGAACTTAGCTATATTTTGTTAACATTTTCTTTCCAGTAGAAATCAAACAGAAAAATCCTGATTTCATTTTATTATTAGCTGTTGAGATATGCATTTATCAGAAGAAATGAGAAACAGATTACACCAGCAAACACATCTGGCCTTAGACTGGCCTTCAAGTCATCCAAAAAGAAGCACGAAATATGGAGTTGTTTACAGCCAGGCACTTAAAATCCCACACAGCTGCAAGGGTGAGAGGGAGCAGAATAAACTCTCAAGACAAGCTGACAACAGCTCCACTGCCGGGGTGCCCCTTTTGCAGACGAGACAACAACAGATGAAGAAATCTTGAGAATGACCCAGAGCAGTGCTCATTAGTGAATGAAGCACAGGCAGGAAATAGGACAAGATTTCTTTTGTCATAGTTTTTCACCCAGCTGTCTGCCTGTCCCACAGCCACCCACATGCAATCAAATATAGTCATAGTCAGCCTCCAGAAAAGTTATACAAATAAAACCTCCAGTGATTGCATACAGAGTCCTTCCAAGTTACATTTGCCCCATTAGCAAGGAATGAAAAATTACTAGTTTTAACCCAGGCACGTTTATCATTGCAATTGAAACTTATTAGGAGGGGTTGTATTCAGGTAAATCTGATAGAACCATGTGATTTCTCTTACTGATGTCATATGGACATCTGTTTCTCTGCATATCTACAATTTATTACTGATTTACTAGCACTTTTACTACTTCTATTTTGTTTCCTTCTTATGGCAAAGTTGTAATTTTTACTTTATACAGGTATAAACTCTCTTTGTATTAAACAGATGTGTGCAATACCCAAAATGAGAGCATTAACAAGCAGAGAAAAACATTTCTGGACTTCTGAAATGGAATCTGTGGAATCAAATGCTATTTTGAGATTTTTAAGTTATCATAATAACATTGAGACTCCAGCTTCTTTGGAACCTTTCTTTTGTGAGTACAGCTCACTTAACATCTTGCTCATAGGCTATAAAAAAAGTTTTGTTTTTCTTATGGATTGAATGCAGTTTTTTTATCTATATTTTTCAGCTGGAGTTAAATAACAGAAGTCTGTTACAGGGAATTCTGTAACTTGTTTTTCCAAATGGCAGCCATCCTGTTGCTCTCCACCAGGAGCCACCTGTCTGTAGGGTACTGTGAGTAGTTACACTCTGCTCCAGTGCTGTTCATTGTGCCTTCATGTTTGGCTTTGCTGCTCAGCTGCAGTGGCCATTTTTAAATGGAGCAGTTGTCTATGAGCTGTTCATGAGAGTCTTCTAAATGGAGACTTTGAACACATTAGCACTGAGACTGAGCATCAATAAAAATGAATGTCATATTTGTAGCCTGTGGCAATTATTTTTAAAAATCATGAATTCATGCAGTCTTGTATCCAGTGTGTAGAGTTCAGTGTGGCATTAGTATCAAAATATAAATCAATGTGTAGAGCTCCAGAGTGGCATTAAGCAGACAGAGAATTCAAGCTGGCATAAAAAAAAAAAAAGCCCAGCCTCTTCCCACCCAAAATTATGTCAGCATCAATATGAGACAGCTCTCTCTAGTGTCAGCATCTCTGTTTAGAAATCCCACTTGAATCAGTCCATGTGAGTACAATGGCATTCTTTCACAGTCTAAAAGAGACCTACAAGGAGCTGGTCTGAGACCTACTTATTCCACCCTAGCTAGCAGAGAGACCTGAGAGACAAAGAGGTCATAATTGCTAATCAAAGTGATTTTATGTTTAACAGGGAGGGGTTGCTGCAAACTATCAGAACAGTCTTTGAGGCATCTGGTTTGTTGCTTTTGGAGTCCCATTAATATCTCTTCTGTGCTGTTACAATGGTAATGGTAGCTATCAGACATTACTGCATCTCCTCTTATCACTGTGTCTGGGTGCAGTATCACTAGAGCTTTTAGTTGTGTATTTTTCTCCCCACATCTCTCATTTCTCATCTTTATTTGAATCACAGTCTTGTTCAGCAGGTCAGCTAATGGAGAGCAGATTTTTTTACTTATTCTGGTTCTTTTTTCCCTTTTCCCTCTATTTATATAACACACAATTTGTAATCTTTTTAAAACCAAAGAAGAGAGAAGTCTTGAGTTCATCTAGATTAAAATCAGCTGCAGCCTATTAATGGACTCAGCCCAAGACTGAGACTTTAGGAAACAAAAACACTGGACTAAATTATACTGAACTGGCCTCTGTCTCCTGGTGAGGGGATTCATATAGCGAGAGGAAAGGGGAAAAGGGGGGTAAAGGGAGAGGATCTCCATGTGGTTTTAATTCATTTTGATTCTCTTCCTGAAGCTAATTTACCCAACACAAAGGCTCTGTAGTGGGCAGCCAGCTTTTTAGAAGTTTGGCTTTCACTGATAAACAACTCAGTTCCTGTTCTGAAGGTCCGAGATAGCTCAGACCTGTGTGTAATCAGCCAAGGTTTAATGTGAGTATTTTGGTACAGGGTATTTCAATTACATATTAGAGGCCTTTCATCATCTGTCAGAGTGTATCCTGAAGACTCTCAGATAATTGATCTAACTCCTCCATTCATTCTGTCCCCAGAAACAGACAGTGAATTGTCTCATTGGAAATCAGAATAGCAGACACATGGGCCAAAACAAGTCAAGCCAAAAGTGCTTCCACTAGCATGGAACACTCACAGAAGCCAGTGTTACATTGGCTTCTTCCTTCTTCTGGTCATAGGAGCCTTTGCCACCGAAGTAGCAATGTACTGTTCTCTATTAAAAGGAAAAGACTCATTGATTATATTCATCCCCTTTGACGTGAAATCTTTTTTATTGCATTCTTAGTCCCATTGCTGTGTGCAGTCCTCTAGCAAGAAGTTATGTCTTTGCCCTAAAAAAGCCAGACAGTGGGTGGAGAAGTGAAGCAAACAGTAAATCATTAGCTGGAAATTACTTGATTAATTATGTTAGGCCCAGACTGTCTTTGGTTACAGTTTTCATGTATTTAGTGACAATAACTTGTAATCTAAACAAAACTAGAAGGCAAATGGGGAGATTAATGAAGGGACTGAGATGGAGGAGAGAGTGGAACTGCGCCTTGGAAGGAAGGGTTAACTTGAGACAATAGCTATGCATGTATGGCTTCCCAGTGCTTCAGTCCCATGTGCAAATATTTGTTATGAGAAATGAGTAAAAGCATGGCCCAAATCTATCACTGCCTAATAAGCCACAACAATCAGCACCAGTTGTTCACTGCTCTATTAATGTGTCCCACGAATGAGTGACATCAAAGCAAATACAGTTTTAAGATTGAGATCTGGAGATATCTGGCTTCAACTGCTAATTCTTGCTGGTTTTGTGTAATAATGGACAAAAAAATTCACCATGTCCTGTTTTCAATCTTCTAATTTACAGAGATGCTGAAATGTTCAGCATTCTGTGAAGGACACTCAATTTCTGCAGTGTTTCATGCTGTATACATATGATCCAGTTACTGTGTTGTTGTCCAGGAAGCCTTATATACCCTTATCTGGGCATGTTTTTCCAAAGTATATTTTGCATTTTCATGGCTTTCCTGCTTTATGAGTCAGTTTCAGCAAAGGTTTAAATACGGAGACAATCCCTTCTACTTTGCTTGACAAATAATTTCTCATATTTATAACAGGTGATCTGGAGACTACGTTGAGCAGGACGTGGTCTTTCCATGCTGTACCTCTCCCATCAGCACCCAGTTCACCTCCTATGTGCCGTAGTGCTCTGAAAACAGGCCAGAGCTGCTGCAAAGCTTTCAGGAATTAGACTGGGTTTTCTAAGGGTAAATCAAGTTTGAGTTGATGTACTGGAAATCTTCTTAGCATTGTATTTCTTCTTTCCAAAACTTAAGGCATGGTGTAGCTGAAATAAAGTGACCCAAAGGCTTTTGGATACTGTAAGGTGTTTCGTTTTTTCCCTTGGCCTTCCTCAAATGCTGCTCGATTTGCTGTCCTTTTTGGTCACTTTGTTTTGTTCTTCTGTGTTTATTCTGTCAGTAAGTCTGTTATTTGTCTAATGCTCAGACAGATCACTTTCTCCCCTCACTCCAGCCTGTTAGATACGGATGACTCCAACAGATGTGGTAGAAGTGGTTAAAAATTTATTCAGAAATAACTGAAAGTAATTAGCCATCTAGGACTTGGCCAGAGATTTATTTTAAGACTCAAAGTAACCTAATATTATTCTGAGAGAGTAAACTTAATTTCAGATGGCTTTGGACTAATTTTCTAAGAAGAAACCTGGTTTTGGTATTCTTTACACACACACACACACCCCAACAAAAACAAAAAGTAAAATAAAGAGTTTTATACTTTTCCTATAACACAGCTAGCAAATTACCAAAGAAATAATTACAGTAGCTGTATATAGTAAAAATTGTGTGTGTTATATTGGATTACATTAAGCTTCAATGTGAGGATATGCTACCTCTGTCAACAAAGATACCATATTCATACCCAACACATTTAGAAGGAGAGCTGCATTTCTTATTGCCCTAATCTCCACATTTGTTCCCATGGGCATCTGTTCCCATGATTCCCTTTGTCTTGTGAGGTCCAGACCCTGCACAGCCTGTGTCTTTTTGTAGTCTTTTGTTTTTAGCAATTACTAAACAGAGCAGTATTTAACTGTAGCTTTATTTAGCTTGAAAGGAAATGCAGTGCTAGAGTGACCAGTTTCAATAGTTTTTAACCTAAGACATAACAAAAAGCCATAGTCTTTTTCTTTCATTGATTCCAACCTGAAGGAACCAGATAGTTCAAACAAAAAACTTATGAGAAGGATGGGGTTCAGTCATTTCAAGACATCATGCTATGACATAATTTTGAGAAACCTATTTTAGTGTCTCTGCAGACTTGAGCTATTTATATTATTTACTCTTGGTTTCTAACATAAAAGTTGTCATCACAACCATAAAGCTAGAAATGCACTTTTGAAAAAGAAAGAAAAAAATTGAGAGCAGAATATTCAGTTACCATGAAATAAGTTTTATATTGATATTCTACTCTGACTCTGTCCAATTTGATCCTTTGCTGTCATACAAAATGGTGTAGTTGGTAAGGTGTTGATCCTGGAGGTTCCCAGGGATCTGGCACAGCAGAAGTGATGTGTTGTTACCAGGCTGAGCTCGAGTCACCTGTGCACTGTTAAGGGCCTGCATTTGCTCACATTTTACCTGTAGAGGAAAAATCTCGATTTTTTTTCCGTTTTCAACTGCATAAAGTTCTCTGCATAGAGGAAGAAAATGGAGAGGGAGTGAGACATCCTGCTTTCATGTTCTCCTCATGGTCCTGTAGCTGGCTGCAGAAGCGTGTGGGCAGCCCCACGTGCCAAGGCACCCAGAGCTCAGAGCTCTGTGCAGACCAGCACGCGTGCACTTCCGTGACTCAGACTGTTTCAGTCCTCTGCTCTGCTGGCTGCTAGAGGACAGGAAAAAGGGCCCGCTGGGAAGGTTTATTTTAAGAAGTGGCTATATGATTTTGGTTCCTTTTGGCCACAGTGTTCATTGTAAGCACAGAGCAAGAAAGCAAGAGCTTTCTTGGGGATGCTCTGTGTGAGCTGTGTGGCTGTTGTTTCTCATTTGCCCTGCTGTGCTCCAAACTTAGTGTGGTTTTAGAGAACTCTGCTGATGTGTCAGGTCAAGCTCCTTGCGTTCCACTTCTCAGATAACCAGGCATAGTTCACCCTGGCTGTGTCAAACTGTTGAGCTTTCCTTAAAACTATTCCTACTAGTGTAAAAGTCTACCAGTATTTTGCCATGAAACAGATATTCGCTGGGGAACTTTTGTATCGGTGGTAATCTGAGGAAGCTATGGACAGAAGCTGCTATACAAGGTGTACATGTGCTCACAGTCTGAAACTAGACTTAAGAATAAAATGCAGAATAATATACATATGCAGCCTGTAATATGATAGGGGTTTTACAGAAATTCCATTTGGAGGATATTCATAGTCATTGCCATACTTTGCCTGGGATGCTTTTTAATAGTTTCTGAAATGAGATGGCTTTATTGTTTAGAGAGCTCCAAGAAATACAATTGTTCTTAGCTTGGGAATTTTGCTACTGGTTTCTCTAGCAGCTGTTGAAGAACAGGCTACGAGTTCTTCCTTATCATTTCTGCCTGGTGGCTGAACAATGCATTTGGAGCTCTTTCATTTTGCTTTTAGAGTGTTGGGGAACATTTAGGCATATAAGCTAAAGCAAAATTGTGGAAGAAGAATGAAGTTATTTACTTTGGTCATCATCAGTTTTTAACAAAACTAAGACGGCTCAATCTGGTGCATTTTCTGATAATTGGGTGTATTGTATATTGCTTTCAAGATTTTCATACTGAGCAGCACTTACTTTGTAGATCTTTGGTACACTCAGTTTTCCAAGCAATATAGACTTCCTAGTGTAGGTCAAATTCTATTATGCTTTCTGTCTTCATTCATGCAGCACTTTACACAAAAGCATTCCAATAGTATCAGATTATTTGTTTATTTTCCTGAATCCTAGTTCTAAAACATCTTTCTCATACTGTTCAGAGAGAAACGGTCTAGTCAATAAAAGCAGAAATTGGAGAACAGTTGACTGCTTTAAGTAGAGCTTTGAGAATCCAGTCATGCTGGTTTTCTGGGTCTAGTTAGCATTTTACTTTGATGTTGTATGTCCTGTACCTTCACCCTGTGAAGGGGGAATACAAAAGTAGAATGTTGGTGGTAGTCCAAAACTTTGAAACTTTGTTTATCATTCATTACCTGAATTTCACATAACTGTAAAACTGTGCTTGAGATTCCATAAAAGACGTTTTCTTTTGAGGTTTTTGCTTTGATTTGGGTTGGATCTATCCAGAAAATGTCTTGTGGCATAGTATTTGAGTTTTTGCAGGTTTTTTTATATATCAGTAAATAAATTTCCTGAAGTTCTGAGCCAGCAGAAGAAGGTGAAATAAGATAGAAGAGGTCATGTAGACAACTTCATGTTTGTTCAGAGGATTAGTCTTCAGATTTTTGCCAAGTTTCATATAAAAGTTTGGTCTGGCTCTGATGTAATCCACAGTGATTCATCTGCTTTCCACTGTCTCCCAAAAGGGCGAATCACACTGTATATCTCCAAGATAAACTATCAACATACACTGACAGAGGTGTCATTCAGGTAAAGAATGATAAACAAAGTACACTAGAAAACATACTCTTCTGAGGTCAAACCTTTCCCTATAAGTGACAACTAGCAATACATGGAAATGTCCTTTTATTGGTTCTAGATTGTCTGTTTTGTATTTCCTCTGTCTAGAAAAAGATGAGACTGATAGACAGGAATAAGTTTCTTTCCTGATATTGAGAAGCATACTCAGGAAGGTTATTTTCTTCTTCCTGCTGAGTCCCCTGGCATGTGTTTTTTTGGGCAGACATTGCTTGGCAGTATCAACTGGAAGAGATGGTTCTGTTTGGGATTAAACCTTATTTATTTCCCACACACACTCCCATTTCTTTTTTTTTTTTTTTTTTTTTTTAATACTAGACTAGAAAACTATGTCATTTGAAGAATAAAAATTAATTTTCTATTTCTGTATCAGATTTTCTCCCCAACTTTTTATCTACTGATTTGACTGATTTTCAGCCCTTCTTCCCCTCTCTCCTTGCTGATAACTAATGGATTTTGGTATTAAGCCAGCCTTTCAGTGCACACACCACCATGCCAACGAGAGTGTGTGCAGCTATTCTGTCTGCTTTGGAAGCCTACAGATGCAGCCAGAGCTAGAACAATTCCCGTATTGATCCCGCACTTGTCAGCTAATCCGTCATAAGGCCTGGGAATCCTAGCCTTATCCACATCTGCCTGCATAACTGCAGGGGGAAAACCAATTCTCTGAAGCTCTCACCAGGAAACACGAAAGCAAAGAGAAATGGGAGCTTGCTGGGAGAGGGCTGTAAGCTGCTGGGCCAGAGGCCTGGGAGATTGCCTACCTGCTCCACCCTTTCCCCCCCCTCCCCACCCCCCCCCCCGACTCCTTTTCATCCTCCTGCAGGTCAGCAGGATCAGGTTTATGTTAGTGAACCATGAAGCTTATCAAATAAATGTTGCAGCAGCAGGTGTTTGGCTCTCTCCACAGGCCAAGTCTAACAAGGTTGATATTGTGTCTGTGGCCAAAGTAATGCAGTAATTACTTTTCTGGGCTTGGAACGCCCAAGAGATTTCTGGGAACCAGTTAGAAAAACAAACCTTACTAAGAGTAGGGGATGTTTTATAAGGAACAGTGGTGCTCTCTGTGCCAGGAGGAGAGGACAGGCATTTTGAGTGCAGCATCCAGTGTGGTGCCCCATGCCCTCACAGACTGCTCATGTTACACAGGCCTGGAACAGAGGTAAAGTGCCTGAGTTTGGTTGCTCATGTTGGGATGGGCAGCTTATTTTGGCCCATGGTGGCATGTGGAAAGGCAGCTGCTTCCTTTGAAGTCATTAATGTGTACTGTAAGAGTTGTATAGCATAGCATTCTCACTGCTGTCTGTTTCTTGCTTTGTGCATTTCCCTTGTAAGCTCTGAACACAGGTACTGAGTTACAGAACATGATGCAGCCTAATTACCCTAGAGGAAGAATGAGAACTCGCAGCACAGCTCTGCTGTGCCCTGCCCCTTTATCTCATGTAGTCCCTCCCAGGCCAGGGAGGAAAAGTTATAACAGGTCTGTACAGTGATGACATTTAAAAGCAGCAATCTCCATTAAAGAGTATTGATAGTTTAGGCCAAAGCTTTTTCCCTGCAGCTGATTATTATATGTGATAATGTTACCATAATGTCATTTAAACCAACTTAAGTAATTGCAAAAATGGCCTGAACTATTGGAAATTTCTTCTGTTGCTGTGTGGTTGTCCAGGAGACCAGAATTTGAAAGTGAGAAGAGGAAGAAAGAAAAACTGATTAGACATTCATAGGGTTGCACATTAGACTTGAACCTGTTATGTTTAAAAAATTACTTTTTTTATATAAAGAAGCTACAAAATTCTTACTACCTATAAATAATTCTACAGGCCTCTTTCTGTGCTGTTGAACCATGCTACAAAGCAATGCCTTTGTAGTGATGAATGAATTTTCCCAAGCTAGGAAAATTGCCATTTCATTAATATATCTGGCAATGCTTTTCCATCCCTACTGTTTATGTTAAGCTGTGTTTTTGCATATCACTTTGTATTCTAAAGACCCGATGCTTTGGTGGCGGCACAAAGATACTGCACCATTGTCTCAGTGTTCTCAGGAGCTCAGCAGGTTCTTGCTGAGCTGCTTTGTTCTGGGTGTGTTGTGCCGGGCACACGGTGACTGAGTTTGCTGTGGCCCCTGCTGGGAATGCCATGGCCTGCCAGTGCCAGTGCTGGATTCTGTGCCAGGAGGTTCTGTGCGCGCTTGGAGCTGAGTGCTGTGGGCAGGTGAGACACCTGCTTCTTCAAGGTATTCACTGACTTTCCATAAACACTGAGTGTAGCAAGTAGTGAACAACTGCTGTACTACGACTGCTGGAAGGGAAAGTCATGGAATTTGCCTCAGCGTTATTGCTGAGCATTTAGGGCAAACCTTGTCGGCTCTTGAAAAATGGCACCACGGTTCCTTCCACAGCAATTTCCTGATTACAAATACAATACAGAGCAGCCAAAAATCAGGCAGGTCATGTATGACTTAAGATGGCCTAGATGGTCCTTATATAGAGCTCTCTACTAGAATCTGGAATGCATTTCCATGATATAGACAGTTTTTTTACCATGGTCCTTTCATTTGATTTTTTTATATACATTGTTGAAACCCTCATTAAGCATTTGGAAGGACACATGAATCAGCTTAACTAGGACAGATTTTTTCATCATGTACTCTGTAAACATTCGGGAATGATGTCTGAAAATTATCATTTGGAGAAAGCTTTGCTGCAGAATTTGGCCTGTCAGCCTATCTGAAGTATCAGATTCTGAGGGAAGATGAAGCCCATATATTTATTTTTCTATAAAAAGCAAAGACCAACTATGGCCAACTCTAATCAATCTCCACTGGAGAGAAGTGTGTCAGCAAGAAGCCATTTAGGACTGAGCTGTATGGCAATGTTCAAGAGAGCCAGGAGGCATGTTAGGATTGGTGGTGCAGTGCCAGAGCTACGTATGAGAACCTCACACATGACTTATCAGTGTTCACCTGAGTGTAACCAGACATGAACCAGAATGCATTTGCTATTAATATTGCAGCTGGGATTTTTTTTTCTTTATTTTTGTGATTAGGTGCCAACTGTGTGCATGTGTGTCTTTTGGCAGTGGAGGAATGACAGTGCTTAAATTTCAATATGAAAGGAAGAACATGTCTTCTCTAGGCCCAAAACATTTACAAAAGTACTTCATAAAGCTTGAGAAATAATGACAAAGAGGAAAATAAGTGGCAGCGGATTAGACCAAGGTATTTTATGTACTGTAATGTTTTGTATAGTCATCTGGAAAGAAATGGAAAAGATCTTTTGAAGATCATTGATTGGAAACAATCTTTATTACCGATCAACTTCACCTTTGTGAAAAAAGATGGTTATTTAAATATTAGGCATCTTTTACTCCCATGGCACAAAACTGATTCAAAGACTTGCTCTGATAGATAAACTGTTAAATGGCTTGTTAGATTAGATAAGGGAATTGGAATGTATTTGATGTTAAAATTACATCCCTACATATGAAATCTCTCCTCATCTAGCAACTACAAAAAGAAATTACCAGAGTATAGGTCATCTGCATGTTGTGTAGTTTTCTGAAGGCTGGGAATTGATTTGGACATTACTTTTGTATTTACTAGTTTTTATCCCCAGTGGAAAAAAAAAATTGTATTTGCTATACGGAGATGCAAATATGTTGAAGTTTGCAGGTATTGGTAATGGACACCAGAGTTCTCACTGAGAGTCAGTTTACATTAAGATCTGGGCTACATAAGAAAGAGGAAAAAAGGACTGCTAACCAATCTGAGAGAGTTTTATCATTCCATTCTTTAATGGGCCAGATTATTCCTGGCCTATTAATGTAGAAGTTGTCAACACAAATGGAATTACACAGACCCCTGCAAAGACTCTCCTCTAATATAAAATATCTAATTTTGTCCTTTTTTGTCAGATTCCTGAAACAAGGTAATGATGTGACTTACTTGACAAGGATGCTAAAAACATGTCTACCACTGAAATTAATTAATTCTTTTTTCCTTGATTAAGAAGTTCTATTATTCCATGGCCCAGAATCATCAAACTTAATTTTTTCTATTTCCATTTCCATTCATGGCTTATGGTCAAAACAGGTGTTTAAATCTCCATAATTAATCTTAAGCCCGTAATACACCACGTGATTTCTGACCCAGCGAGGACTTGGATCTCACAATAACATATGCAGCAACAAAGTGATATCAGTCTTCCTGTTTCTTGTCTGAACCTGCCAGGAGCCACTATGGATGCATGTCCAACACAATACCATTGCAGTCGCTGAAGATGCTATCAGTGATTCCAGTGAGACTCCTAAAACTCAGAATGAAAACAAAGTCTTCTTCCTTGAACTGTTGATCAATTGATCATGAAATGAAATGTTTTTAGTTGTAATTTGGCTTTTCATTGCATTTTCTAAGCCTGTGGTGAGTAATCATAAACACTGACAGATTACTTGCATGGCATGTGCACATATTTTGTATTTGGGAGCCAGTCCTGACATGACTGAGAAGTATGCTTAAAGGCTGCCTCAGCAGAGTTTCTCTTCTTCTGGGCAGCATTGTATTTTGAGCTTTTAAGCATCATTTGAACACTCAGTGTTGCTTAAAAGACTTGTCATATCCATCCCAAGTCTTTTGCATTCTTAGCATGGCAATTATTTTTTTAGTGAGATGCCTTCAATTAAAAAGTGATAAAGTCAGCCCTTGAAAAGTTTAGCATGAACTAATTTCAAGTGCTCATATATTCCAAAAAGTGAGTCTGAAGCACTCACTCACTGGTTGGAGGCTCTTACTGAAACATGAAGATAAGAACTCGCAGAAGAATCCACTGGGGAGGCTCTCTTGAACAACTGCCCATGCAGAATTGCTTCTTGTCATCCCCAAGATAACTGGCTACCACTGTCATTTCAAGTCTCTGGAAACAGTGAGAAAATTTTTAGGAAACATACCCAGTAGAAAATACTCAGGCCTTTATAGGTTCGTCTGAGTAGCCTTGAGAATGCACACAAAACTATGTGGTGCTTACTGTGAACAGTGGGAGACTCAGTCTGACTTTCAATTTAAAAAAATCAAATAAAATTTAAGACAGTTCTAACTGGAATGCTGAGAATTTTCCTGTTGATTTTTGGGACTGTGAACCATCTTATAAATGGTTCAAGCAGTTAATGCTAAAAATAATAGGAGTTTAGAGGTTCATTCCATAGAAAATATATCACGTTTGTAGCTTCAGAAGGAAGACTGGTATGCCTGGAAATCATAGACTCCAATTTTCCATGTTAAGCCATTGAATTTGTCCAATTTTCCTTCTTTCTGAAGTTAACTTGCTCAAAAGGCCTCCTTTAGTCCATTTGCCTTACATGTATCTTTGTTCTAATTTGTGAGGAACTAGCAAGAGTATTAAAATGTATGTATCTGTATATAAACACCAGCATTATTTGCACGTGAACAAAAAATTTCTTCTCTTTTTTGGAATAGTGGTCTTAGGCAACTGTTAATATTCCTATTTCCCAATCATTTAATAAATTGGAATTTTAATTAAGGGATATCAAAGAATATATCTTTGGCCAGGGAAAAAGAGTTTGGCAAAGAAAAGGTAGGAATGTTAGAGATAGGAGGTTTTTTTAATGTTTCCATGAGAAAGGACAGAAAGAAAACAAATGCAAAAGAAGACTAAAGGAAAGAAAACAACCATAAGGCTGAAAAAATTAAAGGACAGTGCCCAAACTGAAAAGCCATTGAGGAGAAAGAATCATCTAAGAAACTCTGGAGGGTGGGGAATGGAAAACTGAAATTAGGAAGGGACCTTAAAAAAAGCCTAAAGCTTTGTCCACGCTGCCAACAAATCTATTTTGCTCAATTTTGGCTAAGCTGGATAAACATTTTTTCTGGCATGTATAGGTGGTTGCCCAAATTTGTTTGTTAGAAGTAGGTTGGAACAAACCTCCCAGAAATGTACCAAGGCAGCTCAGACAGTTGAATTTCACAGCTGTTTTTACATTCTGTGGTTTAAGCTGTGGGGATGTGGCTTAACTGCAACATCCCGCCAGATCTCCGAGGGAAGGAGCACCCCAAGGTTGCATTCTCCAGCTCTGCCAAACATCAGGATCAGCATACGCAAGGGAGCCTTCAATGCTCTTGATGTCTGTAGTATAAAATTACAAAAAAATGCCTGCAAAAGACTGTAACACAAAGGAACCAAAGACTCACACAGTCACTGTGTAGAGCACAGTCATGGTGCTCTACACAGCAGTGCTTTCCTCTGTTTTGTACAACTGCAGTGGGGCTGGGGCTCAAGGTGGGTCAGAATCCTGCTTGAAGAGAGAAGAAAAATGGCTGAATGTTGCCTTTGCCTTCGGTTTCACAAAGGTTTGTTTCTCACTCAGAGTGGCACTGTGTGCTGTGTCTTCCTAAGGGAACCATTCTGAGTGAGGGCCACCAGATACAGACTGTGACCACCCACCTAAGACCATAGCCAGGCTTCAGGCTGTAGTAATGCTGATCTCTCATCTTCTGGTCATCAACAGGTGTCCAAACCAAGGCCAACTTCTTTCTCACTTCTAGTACTCACCAAACCCTTCAGTGAGTTGTCTGTAGGAGCTAAGTAATCTGTTTGCTTTGTACTTGTGGGTTAGCCTTTTGCCACCTTTGCTGCCTGAACTGATTTCTTGTGGACTAAGATGAGCACCAGTGCGAGGGAATCAGGTAAGGCTGGGTGAAAGAGAGATGGAGGACACGGAAAGAGAGATGAGGCCATGTCTTCTGGTAACCATTCACAGTTAGAGCAATTTGCCCCAGTATCAAACCATGTGGGACAATGAAATAAAGCTATTTGTTTCAAGACAGCATACCCTCAGCTGCAGGTGCTGCATTGCAGTGATCAAAAAGACTAATAGAAGAATCCCAACAAAGCTGTATGTTTCCACTTTTTCCTATGAAATAGGCAACTTTGGGTTTTCGTGTAAACTGTGGCAAATGTGTGAGCATAGGAAAAACTAATAAAATGTGGCTTGGTACAGATCTGTACCTTGTGGTCAGTTGACTGTATCTACAAGTCTTTCCTGTTGTTGGTACTCAGAAGTCCTCTTTGTGGATTTCATGGACTCTAATAATCAGTAACTTAATAAGCCAGCCAGGGATATTTACAGTCACTCTCTCCTCTAATTGTTAACCACTTTTCACTTAATTTCTGTAATATCACTTATGTTTGAGAACCCCTATCCTTTGTCATAATTGGTTGAAAAAGTTATAGGGATAAAAGCAAGTGGTGTGACTGCAAAAGTGTTGTCTGTATAGAAAACCAGACTAAAAAAGAACCTGATAAACAGTATTAGAAGGAAAATGACACAACTGTATTGTTTGACATTAGTGATTGCAAACATGATTTTCTCATTTCTTCCTTCAAGCAATGTTTAATGTCCTACTGCTTCAATTCATCTGAAGGTTACAACTTGAATCTGTTTGGTTTTAGTTGAGCTGAGAAAAGACTGGGCTTGTAGGTGCCAGTCTAACTCTTCTTATGTCTGTTCCAGCACATGCAGAAGGACTAATAGGATCTGTTAAACTAACTTTGGCCGTTAGAAATGTGGTCTACATCCGTGGTCCTTCAGCAGCTTTTAAGGTTCCCAGTACTCCATGGGATGTAGGGCGTTAGTTTGGGGCAGCTAGTTAAGGCATCTTCATCCTATTCAGCACCCTTTTCTCTGACATGCCTCAATTGAGAGGTAATTGAGGAACAATGGTGGATTGAACTGCTCAGCCTGATTTTTCTGACAGTCCGAGTACCTAAAGGTCCTTATGCTGTTACTGGTTGTTTTGTGATAGCATCTGTGACCCCCATTCAGCATCCAAAGCTCCACAATGTAAGGCAGAGTGTACTCACAAAGAATAAAACGATGGCCCTTGCCCTTGCTGACTTCAAATATGGTTTATGGTTCATCCAGAACTCACTGTGTCAAACTGAGCGCCAAAACTAATGGTCAACAAATTCACAAACCACTTGAAAACAAACAGCAACTTTAAAAGTCCACAATGGATCACCATGTAAATGTTGTCCTGTTTTACACTGGAAATATTTCTGACTTCTGTTAGCATTTTGCTAAATTCCTGCAGCCAACATCATGTGAGAAAAGGGATAACCGAACATCCAGGATTCCTAAGTGCTCATAAATACGATCACACTTCTTTACAAACTCTCAGAATTGAAAATATATTTTTTTAATTGCCATATTGGCAAATAGGAAGGAAAAATAGGGAAAATTAAGAGCAACATATTTAGTTGGAGTAAGTACCCAAAACAAATTACAGTGCTTTATGACTGCTGCAAACAATTTGAGCAGTCCATTTTTCTTACAGAGTTATCTAGTCATAAGCTATTCCCAGTAGATGAACAGTGCCCACCAGTGTTTGCCAACCAATGAAAAAGAGAGAAAAACTTCACACTTATGTTGCTGTGGTCCATTTTTGTTTTGCAGTAGTTTTGCAAAGCAGTGTTCACAGTCATTTGTTCTGTTTTCAGCAGTGTCCTTGACCATACCCCCTGCCAGTTACAGGACCTTTAAGACCAAGAGAAAGAAACAACGGGTTTTTTTTACCCAACTAGCAGAGGATGTGCTGAGCCAAAATAGAAATAGCAAGGTCAGGTCAGGGCAAGGCCCTGCATTTCATTAGCTAGGCCTGGCTAGGAGTGATTAAATATGTACAAGAGGCTTTGAATAGATTCAGGGAGGAGGGATGACATTGTGGAATACAGAAAAATCATTCTTTGGTGCTCTCAAATGACTAAATACAGGATGGTACTTAATTAGAGAGATTAAAAGAATTTATTTTAATTATTTAAATTCTGTACAAAAGAAGGGATTTTTTTATTTTCTGTTGAGTGTTTTGAAGAGGAGAGGAGGTCTGGACAAAATGCATCAGCCTGGCTTAACAGAATCCAGATAACCTCAAGATACATGTTGACCAAGCCTGCAGTTTTCATGAATTTAACTTGATGAGGACTCAGTAAAAATACAAAATTCTATTGGCAGTGAAATCAAGGCTCTGACAAATTTTGAAGGTGCTCTGGTTTGAAACTGAGGACCTTCAGAGCACGCTGCTGTTTCATCAGACATGTAAGAGCATTGGAAAGAATGGAGTTTTGAAGCAGGAAAAAGTACTGTGTCAAGCAGTGCTCTGGCTGCCTAACTTGAATTTGGGGCTGCCTGACTTTACTGACCTTTTATAACTGTATTGTAATTCTTGTATGACAATGCATAGGCACCTAGGCACTGAATGCCCACAGTTTGTAGTCCTTCTTCATAGAAGATGTCAGCCCAGCTGGTTGAAGTATATTTACATTTGTCCAGAGCACCAAGAATAATTTCTTTGAAAAATTTCAAGGGGTTATTTTTTTAGACCAGGCCACTGGAATATTTCCACTTTATGCCTCTTCTGAAAAATTATTCCTGCAGCAGCATAATACTCCTTGGTGTCATGTTGGAAGGTCAATTCAGAATCAGCTGGGGATTTCTGCATAGTCATTTTTACATTAATGTAACTTAAAACATTGTGAAACCTGCATTTAGTTGCAGTAGTGCAATCTCTGTGTCTAGACATCAGTGTATTTACAGTAGTATAAAGATACTAGTATCATTCATACTGGTTCTTGTTACCTAAATAGTACATTTTTCCTTCTGGTTCAGTATATATTAACTGCCTAAAAAGTGTTTTCTTGGGCACTGTTGTATCTTCTTTGCTCTATCACAGAAAATAAAAAGCTTATGAAAAAATCTTTTGCTTTTCTGAAAGTTATTTGATAGTGAAGCTGACGTTAATGGTCACTGGCAGAGGTATATGGTTTGATTTATATGTTTTCTTGCTAAGATGTCAGATTGACAGCCCTGGGAACAGAAATCCTCAGCTAATTGCCCAAACATGCAGCATATTGCAAACTTTGCCAGCCTTTCACAATGATAGTATCTTGATCCTTGAGTGTGAGAGCATATCTAAGCCTTCAGAGGGCATTCAGTACTGAACCCGATAGGGCATAAGAAGTACTTTTTGTTAGCTCTCTTCATGATTCACGAAGGTAAACAATGACCCTGAGTTTCCTTTGTAAAGCTATTGAACAGCCAGCCTGGCAATAACAGCTCAGAGTCAGAATTAACAAGAGCTACGTTTCAAGCTGTGGTAACTTTATTATGAAAGACTGCAGATCCCACTTTCCATCTCGTGAATGAGCACTTGCCCTGCTCATTGTATCTCTCCTGGTTGTTCCACTACCAGGAATGACCAGTTGTGGGCCTGGAAAGTTTAGATCACACATTCTTGAAGATTTCTAAACTAGCACTAGTGTAAATTTAGTCTCTGAGGCTTGGTCAGAAGCAGTATTTGTCAATAAATGATCTCTGCATCAACATGGATGTTCTCAAGTACCCATCACAGCAAGTCCTAACTGCTGACTGATTGTGAAACTTATCATTCTTTCCCTGACCCTTCCTGCATCTGCTCTTCTCCTCCTTTTCAGGTTTACCCCCTGCTGCTTCTCTCACCCGTGACCTTTGCCATTTCCCTTCACCTCCCCTCCATCCACTCCTTTTCCATTTTTCTCTCCTGCTCTTGTCAGTTCCAGTTCTCTTGTATGCATCTATTCCTACTACTCTTCCTTTCCTGAATTATATTTTTACTTCAAACATCCCCACATATTTTTAATTTAGTCATCTTCCTACTGCTTCCTATCTCCCTCCCTTCATTGTCACATAAGAAGCGATGTTATGACAATGGGGGGGTGCTATTAGCAGCGCTGCAATTAAACTATTCTGCATCGTTCCTCTGTCTTATCCTCATGATTTCTTACCCGTTGCCTTGATGTATTTAACATATCAAATTTTATTCTTTTTTCTTTCTTTTCATTAGGAATCTGGAGGAAGGAGAACAAGCAATACCAGCATGCTTATTTGTCATTTTCTGTGCATAAGAAAGGGTAGAGACCCTGTCTTGAAAAACTTGGCTTTTTCTTTCCTTGAGGTTTTCTTCCAGGCCCTTTCCTAAGTGAATGGAGAGGAGTGATTTTCTTGTATCACCGGCACGGCATTCTTTTCTTTCCCTCCTCCTCTCTGCCCAGTCACGTCCCTAATTAATTGAATTCCCTACTAGATCTTTTGTGAGTCATTTCAATTACCCATTAGTGAAGCAGCCTGGGATTTCTGCTGTGTTTTCACTCATCTTCCTGGAATTTCTCTTCTCCTCCCTCCCCCTCCTTCCCCTTTTAGTCACTCTGCTCTGTGAAAAGCATTAGATGGACTTCAGTGCCAAGTGCCTATATTGTTTGCAGGCCCAGCTGCATACTTCCACACTCTGCCTTGTGCGTCACAGCTATTCATCTTGTTTTGTACTTGGCTCTGCTGCAGATGCTGTAAATATGGTAATTTTAGATTCCCTGATTGGAAAGGGTTGCAGGGCGGGTCTAAGTGGTAAGAGCACTGTTTGATTTACACTAGTTCATTCTGGTTTCTCAGGGTTTGGGGTTTTATGGATACAACTGAAATGAAACATGGCTGTAAAAACAGTCTCATTTTTAGGGTTAGGAGAAGGATAAAGGTGAGGGTATCTTTGTGTACAGCCATGCAAAAACGCTGTCTCAAAAATTCTAGGGAGACTGGAAAGAAGTAAAGCAAAAGCAGGAGGGAACTCCTCAGATTATTATGTAGGATGTCTTCACACTCAGATAGGTGCAAAATATGGATGGATCTGAAAATTGCAAAAATGGAAAAGATCCAAAACAGAGAACTGTGAAAGGCAAATCTGGAAACTGACAGAAATGCCATCAGTACTCAAATACTGTAGACTTATGGCAATCCCTGAAGAACAAAATCAATGAGCAGCTTAAAAAAAATTTTTAATGCTAGATAGAAGAGTAGCAGGTAATATGCATTATATTTCTGAGTAGAATAAGGCAGTGATAAAGCTGGCTTGCTAAAATTATGATGGATGCAGTGGCCACCTGAAATCTGATATATGGAGAATTGCATTTCTATTCTGAAACTGAATTTTTGTAGCACATGAATCTTTCATGCTTGGGGTAATTCTCCAGTGATACAGAGAGGCAAATAACATCACTGGGAACAACCTGCTGGAAATGTGCCCCACACGTCCCAAGTTACAAAAGTAATTTACACTGCTCAAGCTATTATGATACTTCCATATTATTACGTTACTTGTCCCTGTGAGGTTAGAGTATTTCATGGGAGAACAGACTTTTGATAATCAGGCTGTTGTGAGAAGGCCCCCTCTCATGACTTCCCAGGGGGAGCTCATTTGTTGGACTGATAGGAAGTGAATTTACGAGGGCTCCCTGCACATCGGTACTCATAGGTATTTTTTTTCTCTTCTGAGCTCTTTATCCAGTCATAGGAGAGAGGAAGGGAACAGTGTGAAAATAGCACTCAGTACAGACACATTAAGATGTTCTTAGGAGACCTACTGGGAATTATTTTACCTTTAATGTCTTGAAATCCTGGCCCCCTGTTAAACAGTGGTGAATTTCAGAGGTTCATTAGATGGCTCTGGAGTTCTGCCACTTCACAGGGTGACATTACTCGAGTCAAAACTATAAAAGTGAGAAAGGGGCTGGGGAAGAGTTGCATGTGTGAACCCCCTCTTTCTTTACAGGGCACCCAGCAGCAGAGCCTGTAAAATTTTATCTGAAGTTATCATGACAACACTTTTTTTTAATCTGTCTGTGTTGCTGCTCTGTTTTCTTGCACATACCATTGCTAGTATCACATTACGGGGTTTAGTGATTTGGCAGTTCTTACGCATTTTAATTTCTTACATATCCTTTTAAATTAAGTTTTCCACTGCAGAGTTAACCTGGTGAGAACCTGCTACCCAGCTTCTGGGCTGAGCAGGAGCAGCAGCTGAAATGGAGCTTTGGGCCTGCTGTCATGTCACTTGAGAAGCTGTCCAGTGTATGCCAGAGGGTGCCAACTGTCCCAGATGTACTGATTGAATTGCCCACACTCTGGGCAGCTTTCTACACCTTTCCATAGTAACTCCTTTCTTTTCCCAAGAGTACGCAGTGGGACAGAAGACTTCTGCTTCACTACACTGAGAAAAGCCATTTGTCACAGCATAGAGTTGGCTTCTGGATCACTGGCAAGATGGCACATACACTGCAGGTGAAAACCCCATTAGCCCTTCCATGCCAAAGAGTATTTAATGCTCCTCTACCTCATGTGTTCTTTTACCTTTACCTAAATTCTCCTCATGTAATGTTATTGGATTTCTTCATATGTTTTTTGCCACTGTGTAACACTGCTTGGCTCCTACAAAGTACTGCTGTGTTTTGCTCCACAGTTGTTTGCATCTTAGCAGATGAAAACCTGACACAAACTTAAATTATGCCGATAGTTCAGTTGGTTAGTAAAGGAGCTAAAGAAATTTTAAGTTTACTTTAATTTTAAGACCAACTCTCTTGGAGTTTTCACAGATAGGTTGGGTATATATAAAAAAATCCACAACTTCTGGAAAATATTGTTCATTGTGGAGCTATTTTGGACTTCCAGGGTTCTAGGTTGTAAAATGCTCTAGACCCTAACAGATTTCCCAGTTATAGGCTATTTTCATTGCTGTATTTTTTTGACAGAGCAGCAAGAAAAACAATGATTTCTCAAATGACTGAAGAGTGACTGGGTTTTCTATTTTTACTTCTGTTTTGATACACAAAAACTAGATTTAAAATATATCCACTAAATCACTCTACACCGTAAAAAGCCAGTTATAAAGATGATTTTAATTCCTCTCATCTCAGAACTATTCAAGAGACTAGCTCAATCTCTGTACACGTATCTCATGCTAGTGATTGCTCCAGTGTATGCCCATTTATAGCATTTCTCTTACAACACCTTCTCACTTGACTATCTGTCACTGCTTGTACTCTAGACAAGGTGCACTGTTTGGAAAAGGTTGTGTGACATGAGAATTACCACGTGCCAACATAGTTTTCAAGGATCTTTAATGATTATCAAAGTTACAGATATCTAATACCAAGGCTATGGAAACACACCCATAAGATGTAAATACAAAATAAAATATAATCTGCCCAATCTTTTCATTTGCATGCTGGAAAATTACTTGCTGATTTAGAGAGAGAAATGGTTCTTTGAATGGGACTTGCCAGGAGAAAGGGAAGGGTACCCGTGTGTGCAGCCATAAGGTTTCTGATTTATCTGTGGTCTGTACGACTGTATGGTTATTCCTCGGAGCTGTAGAGCTGAAGACAGGATAACCCCATGGTGAGTAAGTAGGGAGGGAAATTAGGTGTTGGTTTAGTGAAGTATGTAAGGGACATCAAGGAGAAAAGAATTCTTTAAAAAGGAAAGTTCTGGGAAAGGAGTTACAATGTAATGATAAGGAAGTAAGACCTTACTAGATGTATTGTTTTTGGAAGACGAAGAAGGAATCAGATTAGGATAATCAGAGATCAGTGAGGAAGAGATGATTTATACCAAACATTTAAGCATGATTCTTCAGGTGACCTGTTGCCAGGTTTGTGATCATATTAGGTTGGGTATATTATCAAATTAAATGAGTACATGCCTGTAAAATACATATTCAGGAATACTTTGCAGAGCTGGACTCAATACTGTGTAGTGTAGAGAATTCTTAACTCTTTCTGACCTTCCTAGCACCTTCCAGGAACTACTCAATACTTCGTTTTTTTCCCAGATTAGCTTTGCTTCCGCACTACCCTCATCCTTACTGGCAGCTCTTCCCATCTCCAAGTTGCTTAGTACACATTGCAGCTTTCAGGTCTTCAGGCTTCATTCACATGCCATTTGGAAGTAACCTGGCATGACTCCCATATGCAGCAGGGTGAGCCCATTGCCAGCACTTGTCCTTGCCCTGCCTGTTGTCATTTGATGCATGACACCGGTGGTGCAAAGTGTGTCTTGCCCAGTGTCCTTAACTGGGTTAGTATTTGAGTGTAGGGTAGTCTTTGAGCCGGTTTAATCCAGAATTTCCTAGGTCCCAATTCTGTATCTAATTCTTCTCCAGAACAGATGTCTAATCTAGTTCAGTCCATCTGTTTGGTTCCAAATGACACATTAAATCACATACATGAACCACAGTCATTTAATCGGACATGTAGTTTACAGGGTGAAAATGGGGAGAAATCTCATTTTAGTTGATTCTCTTAGATAGAACTTGTACACAGATATATCTTTTTTTAAAATAAATCATTAATCACACTACTCTTTTTTATCTAAGCAGCTGGATGGCAAAGGTCTGGCCTAGTATTTGATTTTGCAAAGAACTGGCACTTGGAGAGGGTCAGTTTGCATTTCTCTCTCTCTCCATTATGTTGTGTACTTAGAGGGGTTTGTGTGGGCTATTACACTTGGCTCCCATGAGATCCCACATCTGGTAAAGGATAGAGTGTATGACCCCACTCTCAGCCTCTTCCTCACCTCCAGCCTCCCCCCATCATCTGAGAGGGTTAAACTAAAAGCAACATGTATGATGGCAAAGGTCCAAGTTTGAAATGTGTCCATTGTATGTGTTCAGTTTAAAAACAACATATCAAGGCGAGTGCAGTCCTTACAAGTGGCACCCCTGGGCCTTTTTTTATTCCAAAGCAGAAATATTTACCCAAGGAAAAGATGGAAGTGATGGGGTAACAGAATACACATGTTGGGAAAATATGTAGGCAGAGACTGAAGAAAAAATAACATTCTGCCACAAGTAGCTCCCTTGTTCCTCAACTTTTTTTTCCCTTCAGATTAGAACCAGCCATTTCTTGTGCTCTTTCAAGCACCTTCTGTGGTTTCCTGACAGCTGGCTAGAGAGGATTGAAATCTGGCTTGAAAAATAGGCCATGGGTCATGTTATTTTCAAAAGGAGAGAAGCAAAAATTCCCATAATGGTCAAAATTCACAGGCTTGAGTTTTGTTGGGTTGTTGTTTTGTAGAACATCAGTGTTGAATATTTTAATAATAACTTCAGTTAAAAATTCATAAAAAAGAACAACTACAAATTAAGCTCTTCATTTCTCGTCCCTCTGATTTATAATGGCATGCAGTATTTTGTATAGAGTTGCAGCATGTCCTTTTACTCTGGAGTGTGACGGGGAAATGTTCAGTTTCATAAAAGAGTATGCTGGTGTTTTCTGAAAGTATTTTTTGTTTGGTTTTTTAAAGAATATGGTAACACTTATCTTGCAAATGCTGTTCATTAACAGAAAGATAAGTCTGAGTAACAGCCTACAGACCAGTGTTCTTTTTCCCAGCTCTCCTGAGCCTGAATTGAAAATACTAATACATTCTCAGCTTTATGTTCAAGCATATGGTTTCTGTTAGGAGTTAAAAACCTTTCTAGTGTTTTGTTCTTTTGGGTTTTTTAAAATATTTTAAAAAGAGAATACTTGTTTCACAGAAGAACTAATTTGACCTGTGTTTTAGGGCTTGAGGCTGCTTCTTAGGAATGCAATTCACTACTCCTACAGTCAAAGGGTACAGCCTAAAAAGGCAGTCAACTGGGTTTAAGGAAAGAAAGAAAAGAAAGAAGAAGCAGATCAAGAAGTACAAGAGAAAATGTCAATAGGAGGCAGAATGTAGAAAAAGTCAACTATCATGCCCTGCTATATGGGGAAAGTCAGGAATTCCAGACAAAGTTGTATTATAGTAGAGCGTGAGAAAGGTGAAAGTGTTGATCAACTCCTGATTTTTGAACAGATGGACAAACTAAACACCCCCAGGCAGTGGCAGAGCATGACTGAATCATGTACAGCATCACAGGGAGTGCGAGAACGAATGAGTGGAGAGCTGGGACCATGCCACCTGACCAGGGCATACCCTGCATCCTCCAGAAATGTCATTCAGAGCATCTTTATTCTCTTAGCTTTAATCATGTGTTACAGTCCCTTCCACTGAAGAACTAGAATGGGGTCAAAGAAGAGTATTGTCAGCATTAGCCAGTCCATCCATAACACTTCTAGAGACTCTTTAAGGGCAATTTTAACAACGGTGTTTTTTGTGGTATGAACAGACATCCTCTAAGAACTGCGATAGAAGCCCATGCCATATAGCCCATTCACTGAATAAAAGGGTTTTTGATGGGTAACTGAGATAAAAATAGTAATCAATTCTTACTCCCAGCCAACTCCTTCAGCATGTGAGTAACCAGCACAGTCTAGTGGGTAGAAGGTGTTGGAAACCAGGAGCTTGGTTCTAATGTTTGCTCAGGTCTGGATTTGTTGATGGAAAATGGCTAACACTGGTGAACACTTCCAGCTGGTAGTTAGCAATATTGAACTGCTTTGTGAAAATGCATGGAATAATTAGTTAGCATTTGCAAAATGTTTGAAGGTAACCAGTTTCCATATTTACATATTCCCATGAGCTGTAATGGTGCAGTGCATCATAATGCATAGTGTAAAACAGATCTGCTAAATTAACTAAACAAATGAATGTGCTTTATCAGTTTCCCTCATGTCCATGGTACAAGTGATAAAAACCCACTGATAACGGATTAAACAGATTTAATTAATTTTTTGACTCACTGAGTTTACACTGATTGACATGAAGCTATGTCCATCTGTAATGATTTTGCTTAGTAGGTCCAGTGTCTTTATAAATAAAATTTATAAATACAAAATTTATCAAGTGGGAGGCTCTGGTGTCATAACCTATGTCTATTTTCATTAGGGATTTCTGCACCAGAGGTACAAAAATCATTGTGCAAGTATATTTTCTAGTCTTCAGTTCTAGACTGAGCCCTTTCAGAGGTATTAATGGTCCCGCAGTAATACCAGAAAGTTGACTTGGCTTCTGGAAGTAGTATTGAGTGCCAAACCAGATTACTACTGTGTAACCAGTTTTCACCTGTTTTTGTGTACTAAGGCATTAAAGAAAGAATACTTCTTGGAACAGTTTAATGGTTAGAGGAAGGTAGTGCTATTCATCGTTTTGCTAGGCAGTAGCCTAGATATGCTCAGGGATTGTTTGCAAACCACAACAAACCACTTTAACTATCTGTAAGGAGCCTTCCCTGTCAGAAAAATGGGTGTAAGAATATTCCCACTTTTGAGCCTTGTTATTCATAAGCTGAAATGCTTAATGATTCGAATCACTAGCTATTCTTACCGTAGCACCACTTTTTTTTTTTTTAAAGTCTATTTTTCTGTTTCTGGTATAATTGACTATCATAGCAATAGCCCTGTTTTTCATATGACATACTGTACTCACTATTGTTTGAAATGGCCATTAGAACAGTTGACAATAATGTTTTCTTTCCAAACTGACTTGTATTTTTTCCAGCACTGATTTTTTTTTTCTTTTCCTTTCCTGTTTATCTAAAATAGCTGAAGGAAAAGGACACATTGCGTCAAGGCTGATAGGACAAGAATTAGACCTACTGTATGTGCTAGTTGCATTCAGGCCTATGAGCACTTCCTTTCTCCTCCCCCATAACCAAACCCAGCTCTGCTCCATTCTTTGGAGCAGGCAGGATATTAAGATTTACAAGGCCTCTCATCTTTGATGTAGAGACCATGGCTCTTTCTCATTTCTTTACAAAGCCTGAGGAACACAGGTACAGGCATCATGAGGATGGAAATCTTCATATTCCAAGCATTTCCAGTTAATGTGTTGGCCCTGAGAGTGATAGTAAAGGAATACAAGGTTTGCTGTGATTTTGTGCTTGGGATTGGTTACAATGTAAAACTTGGTCTGGAATTAGTGCAGAGCCAAATTCTAAAGCAATTTAGTCCTACTTGCTTATATATTTACTCCTGCATGGATATAGACATAACAGGAGAATTTACCCTAATGGAGTTGCAAAAGATTTGTTAATACATAGAATTCACACTGGTTTAATTTAAATAAGTTTAATATGTTTACTGGAACTTGTGCCACACCCATGTTCCTCCTCTGTTTAAGCTGCATTTCATTAAGTGCTTACACAAGGGTTTGCAATAGTTTAGGTAAATTGGATATAAACTGTGCATTTACTTAAAGCAGTGTAATTTCCCTATGTAAACAAGAGTGAAGTCAAAACCCATGGACAACCCCCTTCCTCCGGACACAGCTGGAAGGCGTTGCTGAGATCAGTTACTTACCACAGTCCTCTGCTGGCCACTGGCAACTGCTCAGCCATGGACAGGGTTTGTGTGTACGCTCCCCAGTGTGTTTTGGGGTGTAGGGTAAAGGTGCCTTAGCTCAAATCACTCATTTGAATTGATGTGACAAATCCTGCCTGGAAGCAGTCACACCAGTGGCTCTGCTGGGGAGACAGCAGTCCTGAGTGGGGCGGCAGGTAGAGGCAGCTGGAGGGCAGCAGTCTCTCAGGCTACCAACAGCTGGGCGCAGAGTGAGCATCTCTCCATCAGCTAATTTCCACACAAGATAGGGTCCCTTCTACCAGCTTATTCACACTTTACCCTTTACTAAAAACTTCACAGCTGATTTAATTTACAAGTCAAGGAGCATCAACTTCTGTCCATTGCTGTGCCACTGCTACCCACTGCATTCAAGCTGTCAGACATCAGGAGATTTGTCTACTGTAACATTCCCATATACCAGTTAGTGCAGAATAGTCAAGAGAGCAGGTTTCAGTTCAAAATCCAAAGCGGCTTCACTTGCCATGTCTCTTCAGGGTTTTTTTACTGTCTGTAATTCTAATTGTATAATATCTTTGCACAGCTGCTTTTCAGTTTCACTCCTCGCTTGTTTTGCCATTGTTGACTGAAAGCAGTCTGTTTTCTTTCCACTGCCTTCAGTGAAAGTTCTGCAGGGTCCAGTTACCTCTGTGATAATCAGGGAAGGTCTTTTATAAATATCTGAAAAGTGCTTTAGCAGAAGCAGAACATATAGGAGCTCATGTGCTACATTCAGCAGTGACTGAAAATCGGATGAGAGTTCCATGATTTAGTTCCATATCAGTTTAAGCTACTCACTCTGCTGTACTCCTACTCATTCAGCTCCCAGCTCCCTCTCCTTCTGGCACTTTCCTGACCCAAATAGTTGCATGAACTGGTTTAAACTGGCTGAAAAACAATCTGGGGGATTTTTTTTAGGCCACTCAGCTGAGACTGGTTGAAGGTGCCATGGAATGGCATCTTTAGATAATCATTCATCAGTTCCTCTAAGTTTTCCTATAACATAGGACAACACTGGCTGGTGCTGATTCCAAGACAGTTTCTGAATTTGGTGGCCTGTGTTTCACAGCTGACTTACAAATGCAATTCTTCATGCAGCCAGGACCTTCTATAAAAATGTACTAATATGTATTCTTAAAAGCACTGAAAAGAGAGTCCTACGTTAATTGCTGAATAGGCTCTTTAACATCATGAAAAGTTTTGTTTCAGTAGGACATTAAGTCTCCAGACTCGTGTCAGATATTTTGCTCTGTAAGATTGGGCCTACTTTGTCACTAACAGTAAACTAACAATTTGAATGCATTTGCCTTTCAGAAGAAGTCTCTAGCAAGAGCAGGAGACAGAATTCTCATTGCTGTAGTCTGTTTCTTTACCCTCCCAGCAACAGCAATTGATCACCATGTTGGCATACAGGACTGCAGAGCAGCATACTTGTCCCATATGGGACCTAGACCAATACTTCTTCTCATCTTTGGTCTTTCTGATTAAGGGTCAGTGGTCCAATGTGAGGTTAACCAGGGGAAACCACCTGCAATCTTTATCACTGATATCAGCAGAGAAGTCCCAGAGTAAATGGTCAGAAGCAATACATCGTTCCTGTCCTTAGTCTTCCTCTGTCTCAGTGACCATGCAGCATCAGACAGTGGAGAAGCTTGTGCTGCTGCTCATCCCTCACGTGTGTTTTGTAGTTAGATCCCAGCATTCTTTGGGCTTTTTATTTTTGAGCAACACTAATTTGCAGGAATAACAGAATAAAAAACTTTGATCATGCAATCCTGGTTTCTTTTCACTATGTTTTCTATTTCACTATGTATCTATTGAGTAATCTTCTGGCAAGGGTGGGTGATAAGGAGTTAATGGATGCTGTGTTTGTGAGCACAGAAGCATGCACCACTATACCTGCAATACCAGAAAGCATCTACAAAGAAGGTGCAAACACATGAAAGCCCAGGCAGTGACCTCCAAAGGAAGTACACAGATTAAGTACAAGACTACTGCAGAGATAGGCATGGAATTGCCCCTGTTATCTGGGGAGCAGTAAGCATCTGGGTGTATCAATGTGTCCTAAGTTATCTGTTAAGGAGTTTGAGGTCATTTTTGAATGTAGACATTTGGAATTGCTGTCACCTTATTGCTGATGGACAGGCAGAGCCAGTCACCCCGTGATTGTTGCAGTTGTCTTAGACCTTCCATTACAAAATCCTGTTTTCATCTAATTATAATTTACCGTAACATTTGAGCCAAAAAGGCTAATATAAGGGACTTGTTTCTGAATGGTTTTGATAGAAAGCTTCTTCTAAAAGTTTGTATTGAGTTATGAAGAAAGTGGTTGTTTTACAAGTGATTGAAAGCTATTCTTTTTTTCTGGGAAGCTCTATGGCCTCAATTTTTGGCCATGAATTGCATATTATTGATGGATGAATGGGGTATTACGAGGAAAAAATGGAAGGGGTTTTATTTTCACATGAAAAGCTGCACCAAATAGTCATATTCTAGGTATGATCCAGCACAAGGTTGAGTACATTTTCTTTTTAAATTCCTATTTCTAACCTTTTAGAACTGGTGAGTCACTGTAAGGCAGTATTAGGACACAGGAAATTAGGATGTGTCCCCAGTGTCACAGTACACATCTGGGCATCTTGAAGCAACCAGAATGGAGAGCAGTGAGCAGTAGAATCACGGCAGTGATGAGCTGGGAACCTGCTGAAGCAGAAGTCTGTGGAAGTAACAGCCACAATGTGGCATAAGAGGAGATCCATGTAGGAAGGTATAGCTGAAAGGAACTCTCCAGACCTTAGATGCTGAGGTTTTTGAATCTTGCTGTATTTCACTGTTGCACAGCAATTGGCTAACAAGATACTTGCTTCATTTCCCTCTTACCTTTAGAAAGAAGAGTGTGCTTCCTATTTGTGCATGTAGTTAATATTATACACCTTAGATCACCTAGTATACACCCTATAGATCTAAAGCTACCCAAACCCTAGAAATACCAACATTTTTCTCGACTGGAATGCAATTTGACATTTTAAATTACTTAGTGTTTGACAACACTAAACCAAAACCTGGTATTTTCACTTTAGGATTTGATGTCTAATACAACTGAAACTCAATAGATTTTGGGGCAAAATGCTATGTATAGCAAAAAGTCCAAACACTGGTGTATATTCTATGAAAACATTAAGGGCATCTCATTTATGAATCCTCTGAAGAAAGCAGTTCAGTAGTTCTGTTCCAGAGCAAGGGGGACTTTTGCTGAACTACAAGGCAAGAATTCTATCTAACTATCAACTTAACTTTTAACGATCTCTTTGGTAAAATTTTATCTATTTCTTTAGTACAAATGAGTTCATGGTAAGGACATCTTTTTTACTTTCTTTAACCAAGTTTCTTTAAACTTTTGGAGTGCTTGTGAATATAATTTGAGTTTGACCTATTTCTAGCAATCACAGAACTTGCTTCAAAAATCTGACTGTTCTGAAAATGCTCTGTTTTGATACTGACAGCATGTAAGCCCTTCTCATTTCCTCCCCAAAACTGGAAACTCTCTCTTGATTTGTGAGGGGTAAGGAGTGGCCTAAATGTTAAAATTCTCTTAAGAGACTATAACATTTATCCTGAGACGGAGTTCTATTAGCATGTAAAATTGTCTTTGGCTTGATTTGAGAAACATCTTGAAGTATAACAGAACATACTCAAATAGTTTCTAGTTCTAAGAAGTGTGTAGACATCAGTTTTGGATATGGCCATCTCTCCAAACCACAAGTCACTAAAGAATGTCAGTGTGATGTTTGGCAAGTTAAAGGAGGGCAGCACTCCTAAAGCAGACTTGTGGTTTTAACCCTGCAGTACGAAGACTCAAACGTTAGAGAGATTATTTTCTTTCACATGCATTATAATTTATTTTTTTTCCACAGTCTGAAGTAGTAGCACCTGTGTAACCTTATTTAACTGCCTTCACACATTTTTCTTTCCCTCAGCTAATATTCTGCCAAAGTGACAAACTTTCCTCACTTTGAACTGCAGAACACCATGAAAGCCAGCATGTCTCAGCCTTGTCCAATACTGTAAGTCTTCTATGCACTGTTCATTGGGAGCTGTCATTTTATTAACGCTGTAAGAACATGACTGCTCTAAAACAAGAGTATATCTTAGAAAGAAGCTGCTACAACTTGCTAAAATTAAAAAAAATAAAATAAAATAAAATGGTTGATGCTTATCTACTGTTTGCTTAGGCCCGAGTCTTCCAGATAACTTGCTGCTGCTGTATGATTAAGGATTTTTTTCTCCAGCAGTGAGATCTGTGAGGACCATAGATCCATAGATTTGAATTCAGTGTTAGCAAGTTGAGGAGCTTGAAATTATGTTTCCTTACCTTTAGGCTGATCAAAAAACCTAACCTTTAAGTCCCTCATCATCATCTGGGGACCTGAAGGATGTTCATTCAAGTTTTGGCTTCTCAGCTCATTCTGATAATGAGAATGCTTGTTAGGCTGCGGTTTTTGAAATGTGTATGTAAGTTCACCAAGGACAAGAGAGGCCTAAGACTTGTCTCTGGGACACTACAGAAAAATTATTATAATCACCCTTTGCACCCAAACCAAGGAATCTTCTTTCCAGTTCATTTTCCACTCACAAGAATCTATCCTTTTCCATCACAACAGTGGTGGTAGTTCACAGCAAATGATCTGCCATGTGGGTAAGCGGCATTCAGTTCCTCACTTGCTTCCTTTTGCCTTCTGGTGCTATTGCTTTGCTATCTGTTACTTCTTATCCAGCCTAACAGAGCTCACTGTCCCTGGAATGGCCTAGAATTGATTTCAATAAAATGCAGATCTGTGAAAAGATAGGTATAAATCCCAAAGAGGAGCCAATTCGTAGCTTCTTTTAGTAGTCTTCTTTTGAGTCCAAAGTACCTGACTTTCAGTGACCAAAAAGTCTTATTTTTGTGGTGAACAGCCTTTTTGTTAAAGGTCTCACTAACACAGGGAATGGAATTTGTTAAAATACTAATTTTATTTCCATACTATCACTTTAAACATGAGCCAACTCTATATTTTCCTGAGAACCAATGAGGCTTGAGATTTTTTTTTAATTAAAAGCCAGCAAAGGTGGGGGTTTTATTTCCTTTCCTGTCGAATGCATTTGAAGCACCTCTGTCTCCAGCTGGCTGTGGGATCAGAGCCAGCCCATAATGGTTTCAAGCCCAGTGTGTGCATAGGGGAAAGGGTTTTAACCTGATTGATGACTTTGGAAGTGCTTGCAGCACAGACTGCTGAAGCTGGTAGCACTGGAGTTGTTTATAAGATAGGAGAGAGGAGGTGGATGTGTTTTTCAAAAGCCGGCAATTCTTCCCAGTCAAGTGCAGTAAATGGCTCATGAGCAGTCTCATTTCATCAGCTTTTGGGTACTCTGCTCCATGAAACCCTTTGAAATGGTTGCCAGAGGTTGAGGCTGAGATTGGTTGAACTTTTTGACGTCTGATCACTGGCCTTACAGCCACTCCTTCAGATACACTATCAAAAGCTTTGTTGCTGGGCCTATCTATCCTTTAGGACTTTGCAAGAGCAGGCCTGAAAATTATTGTTCACCATGTATTGCTTAAAAATGCAAAGCAGTGTGATTTTGAAATATCTTCCACAATCGTGGTATCCTTTCCAACTTTACATAAGATTTACTGCTTTCCAGGCCTCACATTGCTATAGTTTTAGCATGGATTTCTTAGGAAATTCATAGTATCTTATCTCTACCTGATCCATTGCACAATGGCCACATTGTCATTTCCTTAGGTATGATAACATTATTGGCCACAGTGACTTAACTTGCTTTTGGGCTTTGTGATCTTGCAGTCATCTCTATAGCACCTCTCTAGTGGGAATGCTTCCAGCAGTATGCTGTAGAGGAGAAGAGGAAACATCTTTGTAAAGGATTCTGCTCTCAATCATCATATGTGGGTAGAAATGAGGTGTATTATGTTCAAGGTTCACAGGTTAGAGGACCAGGAAAGAGGACAGATTGTTAAGCAGAATGTGAAATGTCCCCAGGCCATGGCACTCTGGAGGAGTTGACTATTCTTTGAGTGGGGAGGACAAGACTTCCTCAGGAGCGCTTAAAAGTACAAATAAGGTGGAGGAAATACAAAGACTAGAAAGAGGGGAAGGAGACTGAGGAAAGAGCAAAGAGAAAGGTGGCACACATCTTGCTCATGTGTCTGTAAAAATGGGGCTCGATATTTGAGAATGTGCTTGTCTGCAGATTTTCAGGTTCCTGCTTCTCACCAGCTCAGAAGCTGCATGCATGACCTGTTTCATGATAGATTAGTGTTTCTGTGTGGAACCATAAAGCGCAGACATGCTCGAAGACGGGCAGGTGGCAAGAGAAATTATCTGAGCTTTGTGAAAAGCCAAAAATTTAGGGAGACAGACGTTTGGTTTCACTTCTGGGCAGATGCTCAGGTCAAGTCTTATTTTGTCCTAACCACTTCCCCTACCCTTAGGCGTAATATTTTCAGAGTGAAAGGACAGGCAAAGCCCAGGGAGATTCCAGAGCACGGCTTGTTTGCAGCTGGCTGGACATGGAATTCATCAGCAACAAAGCAAGACTCGCTCTTCTCCTGCGGATATGGGGAGAACTTGGATTTGGGCACGCACACACCAGAACAAACCAGTTCTTCCCTGTCTGCTGGGGAGGCTTCAGTTACAGTATCTGAAGCCAGAGATTTCATTTAAGCCATTTGGACCCATTTGGACTCTGAGTGCTGTAGCCTTGCCTGCCTCCTTCCTCTCTCAGATCCCAGCCAGAAAAATCCTCCCCCTCACTGCTCTCCCTTTCCAGCACACACAACACAGAAAGCAAAAACTGACCCAAGCTTGCCTTTGCAGCTGGGACTTATCAGCCAGAACACACACATGTAGGTCATCCATGGGAACTCAGCAAAGTGTTAGATCAACAAGAGTCGGGGGATGGGGGGGGTGTGCAGGGCAGCAGGAGGAGCAGGGACAGAATTTTGGTTTTATCATGATTATAATTTTTTTTATTATTTTCTGCTTTTTTAGAAAGGAAAAGGAAGAAAGATTACAGCAGCTTTTCTATTAAATGAAAAGATTAGCATGCCGTGGATGCTTTGCAGGGGCGTGATGAGATTTGCAGCAGATGAGTTGGTTGCTAGGCAATGCTAATGAAAAGCAGGCTTTCAAAACTTCTGTGCCATGTGGGCCCAAAAGTTATCTAGCCTCCCTCCTGCAGCCTCCACTCCCCCCAGCTATCCCCCCCCCACCCTGCCCCATGCAACCTCCTAAATATTTCTAAAATCCTCACCAGGAGCAAGAAAGATAGAGGCTTTTGACAACTCGCTCTTCCTGAGCTACCCAGTACACACACAGACACGCACAGGTTTGCTCATTTTCTTTTCCTCCTTAGAAAGGTAAAAAACAAAACCCCACCCCACAAACCAAACCCAAAAATGAAGCAAGCAAAAAAAAAAAAAAAAAAAAAAAAAAGAAAAAAAAAAAAAAGAAGAAGAAAAGTTAGCAGTGGCTTCCAAAGCAGCTCGGTCTCCGATTTCAGAGTTCAGGCAGAGTTTAGGGCTTGCATGTGCGTCCGTGTGCATGTTGGGGGTAGGTACATGTTTGTTTTCGATTTCTCTCCATGCGTTTTCAAGCTGTGCTCTGGCTCTTCCCCTCCTCCCATCCTGCTGTAAGCCTCCTTTCCCTTTCAAGGCCTTCTGACACAATGAGCTTATTTTCCCATGCTCCCTGTGAAAGCCGGGGTATGTGTGTGAAAGCTGCAGCCTCAGAGGACTCTTTTAAATACAGAAATTGAACGTTGCTGAAGTTACAGACAGGGTTTCTGCTATTTTTACAAATGACCCATGTCTTGCTCCCCTTCTCAGAAGTATCAGCATTCTTAGATATCTTACCATCTGTCTCTCCCAAATGTTTTTTTAAAGTGAGTTTAATGTTGGTATGACAGCATTGAAGACTGAGGTTTACTGCTTGCTCCACGTTCTCCTTACTGCTGTGGCTTGTCTGTCTCATTCCTAAGGCAGAGTCCCTCCATATAAGCAAAAAAGGATATTTCCATACCCAGTTCTAGGGTAAAACTGCCAAAGAGATGTCATTTAACAAGATTTAATTCTAAATTATCCAATGGAATAATATAGTTCTGTCATGAAAAAGCAACATTTCAAAGTTACTGAGCTATCTTGGGCCTGTAGATTGGGCAGGGGAACCTGCAGAAGCAGAGCCTCACTGCACTGCCCATTTTGAGATTTCATCCATTCCCTGCTGCAGTACATCATGTTGGATGTGAAGTCTTCCTTCAAAGACAGTGTTTATTTGCTAGAGCAGCTTTGTTTTGCCTGGACTCTTTCTCACTGATGCCAGTATGAAGTGTTAATCAATAAGAAATTCCTTGGGCAGACAGATTTTATGGGTCTGCTGCAGTGACCTCTTTATACCACCTTTCAGATGGCAGCAGCCTATATGTTCTTTCCTTTTAATTTTCTTTTTTTCTACCACCAACCATGTTTTAGTCAGTACACTGTGTATAGTTGATAAATTAAGCCACTGTCCTAATCATATGTGGTCTCTAAAAATCTTAAGGCATTCCCTCCAGAAGTTAGTCTTTCAGTTATCAGTTAGGGGAATTAATTTAGGCTTCCTTAAATTCTCTCACTGTTTCAATTAAATAAGGATGGCAAATTTCTAAATGCTTGGGAATACAGCAGCTGCTGTGTGCATACTGTGGGATGACTATTCAGGTAACACCCCATTATTTGAAGTAAGAATTTTGGCCCAGCAGGATATATAGAACATGTTAGGAAGTATAGTAAGGGCAAAACTACCATGTGCTCTCCTTCCTTTCCTTTGTCAGGCCAAGCAAAATGCCTAGACACTACCACATTTTTGAAACCTGCCTCCAGGCATTCCAGGTCTATACAGACATGCCTGCAAGGTATAGGCAAATTTATTTGTAATGTTTTTCCTAAGCTGTTGTATAGTGCTGTCCATGTGGTTAGCTGCTGCCCCCAGCTCCATTTCAGTTGTGGATATAGGCATTCCTTTGTGTAGCTTGGTCCTCTCTACTTTGATATTTTCTAGATTAAAAAGTGATGTGCAGATTGAAAATAGGGGCATCTCTGAAAAAAAAAAAAATCATATGTTCTATTCCCTGAAATCAAACTGACAGGGCTTTGCTCCCACCGGAGTGGTGTCCCAAAGCCTTGTATGCACACATTATCTGGAGTCACTCCATAAACTGCATGTCTTAGCAAGTTGTCTAAAGTGCTACAAAAATACTTTGCTTTGTAATGTTAACAGAATTGAATAATAAATGTAAAAGATGGCCACCTTTCATTCACACATGACTGCAATTTTTGCTTTTACACTAGCAGCTGTGAATTTTGACCAGTCAGGTCTTACCAGCATGCTGGTCATTAGGGAACACAGTTGATGGTCACCTCTCTGACCAATGTGCATGCTATATCTTGTATTCACATGATATATTATATGCAAGAATTCATAAAGAAAGTGCTAACCCCTTCAAGAAAAAGGATGATTTATCTGCATTACTTGTGGGAGATCAAGCTTGGATAAATCAGGTCAAACATTTTATCCTTTAGGCTTCAAGGTGTTTTGATTTGTTTAAAGAATAGCTGACACATTTCAAATGTGTGGCTGAAAGCACTCCTAAGAGCAAACTTTCCCTCACAGAAAACTTGCTTGTGTGCCTTGGAGTCAGTGGACTTTCTAGGGGGTAAGACAGTATGTGTAATAGATTTGGGGGTGAGTACTAGCAGACCTACACAAGCAGAGCAGTATTTGCTGATCGAGAGACAGCAAAACATAAAATATTTCACTAAAGAAATGCTATGTCACTGAAATTTGCTTTGGATTTCTGGTTCTGTGACTGCCACTACCATCCCTACTGATTGTTTGGAGAAGGTCCTCCGCAGAGTCACATACAGTCAATTGATCATGAATGAAACTAAGAGCAGTTATTAATCTTACTGCCTGGTTGCACTCTAAACCACCTTCTAATCCTGCCTCTGTTCTCTTAGACAAAGAATGCAGTGAGATGAAGGCAGGATCAATGCCAGCATGGAGCTGCCCTTTTTAGTAGTTGTCGTGGCAGGGTTTTATACATGAGCAACAGTGAGTAGTTCCCAGTGTACTGGGGGAGAAGGGAGGAAAGATGAATTAAAAGGGTCAGATGTTGTGCTCCTGAAGGGATGGCAGAGTCCCATCCTGACTCTTGGTCTCTGGTGAATTTTTCAGTTCCTTGTATTTAATGACTGACCTAACGAGACATTACAGCCCTACTGCCCTTTGGAGATCCATGAAGAGCTCAACACAAGCTAAGAAAGGGTGCATTGTGTCTTTGATCCAATGGGCAGTATTTCACAGGCTGGCAGATTTAATAAAATCTCAGAGGAACCTCAGCTCATTTTTTAAGAGGCTTAACATTGAGTTAAAAGTTCCCTTTACTCCTTCATTGTTGGAGACCATTCCCTTCTTGTGTGCTGCCAGAGGACCTGCAGGGAACTGGGGCTTCATGAGACCAGATTGGATGTAGACAGCTGGTTGAGACTGGTTAGAAATCTGCAGGAGCAATAGCAGGATGCAAGACGCTTTCTAAGCCTTTTTATGTCTCAGTCTTTGAAGTCATCCAGTGCCTCACATGCAGTGTGACAACTTTGCTCCACACCTGAAAGGAAAGCTGAGCTACTGATAAGGGCTTTTGATCAGTAATTTTGAGCTGCATGACATGAAAAACTGTTATACTGCTGCTTCTAGTAATATTATTTGTCCCACCATAAACACTAAGTTATCCAGCTGACTTCACAACTAGAAACATGAACAAGTTCACTATCACAAAGTCCTCCCCTGATACAATGTCTATGGGCATAACTAGAAAGGAAGTATGAAGGTGGAGAATATCTTACTGACTGGTAAATCGATCCTTGGAGCTTTAGATAGCGCCATAGTTTCTTGTTCAGAGCTGTTCCAGGTGGAAGAGATTTCTTGAGCAGCAAGTTTTCTTTGATGTTCAGTGGTGAGAACTTGGGAACTTTTGCACCAGGAAGCAAATCACACTGTGGCATTTTGGAGTGCATGTCTAGAGCAGGACAAAATATTAAAACTGATGAATACTGAGAACTGCAGAGTTTGTTTTTGACTACCTGAACACTTAAACCACTACTCTGCTCACTTCTGTTATTGTTATGGAGGTGCTGGTTGAGGACTGCATGAGTAATTTCACAGCAAGAGTTCCAGTATAAGCCATATTTGATCCATCAGTCTAAATTTATATAGAACTACTATTGCTAGGAAAGTGTTAGTGATCAGTTTAATGGAGAAAATTAATTTTGCTTAGATTTTCAAAAGTGCAGGGTAAATACTTCCAAAGTACCAAGCACTCAAACACTAACCTTTTTTGAGAAACGAAGTATAGGTTGCAAGGTATTTGAGCCACCACTAACTCTAAAGTAGAATCCTTTGCAAACTCAGAAATTCACTGCTAGGTTACTGCCCACTCCATGGATATGGCAGGCTGCTGGAGTTTTGCATTTGCAGCAAAAAAATGGAACCTCCACCTAAGAACCAGTAGTTAAAACTTTTATTGTCATTGATTGAAGTTTGGCCTTCTTGGTCAATAAATGTTCACATTCTCTAAGAAGCTTTAACTTGAGCAATTAGTCAAAATGCCACCTGAAATGATTAGGGATGGGAAGAGAATGCTCTTTATAAGAACTTTTGCCAATGTATACATCTCCTGTAATATAGCTGTTGAGGCCCCCAGTGATTGATCCTGGTAAGACCCAGCAGAACCATGCTCGCCTCCTGTTGGCAGACGTAGATCCTGCAGAGATTAACAAAATAGAGTCTCCAGAGATATTTTTAAGATAACTTCTTTCTTGAGAGAAGACAGCGAAGGGGGACAAATGCTTTCAGGAAGAAGAAATTGCTGTTTAGAACTGGTATGTCTAGGGGCACTGTTGAATATCAAGAGAAAACAAAGTTAAATGAACTATCGCAAAGGAAGAGGCAGTCATGTAAAAGGCAAAGATGATTTGTGAGATTTTGCAATAGCCTCCCAGGGGAAGCAAGGCCTTTTGCTTGAGACATTTAAAATTAGACTGGACAGAGCAATGGAAATTCAGTGTATGAGCACCCCATGGGATAGGGTGGATAAGCCACTGGGTCTCCCTTTGCATGTTCCCTTACTCTTTTGTAATTCTTCCTGAATGCCTCCATTTCAAATAATAATTTGTTTTCCCCAGGTGCCCATCCTGGTTCTCTGTTCCTCCCGTTTTCCCCTTTAAGAAAGGAGCTGTGTTTGATTCATGGTGTCAGCCATCTTCCAAGCTCCGATCCAGTCCCAGGGGTGGGAGCTCATGGGACTGATGAGGGTAGGAGTGATCATCTGCAGACTTTCCTGTTGCTGAGCTTGCTGCAGGCCTGACCGTTTTTAAGACCTCAACAGATGTTTCTGCTTAGAAACTATTGGCATCTTTATGGACTGTTTTTCCATTCTTCCCTCCCGGCCCAAGTCCAAGCAGCAATGAATTATGTAAGACTACATTCTAGCCTCTTCTTTATTATTAGTTCTGTAGATGCATCTCTAAGAAGTACATCTACAGTTCCCTCTACCTAGTTTTAGATGCATCAGCTCTCTCTTTGACCAAAAGACCCAGCTACTCTTAAAAACACTTCTGTGCCTTTTCCTCATCTTTCAGACACAGATACCAAAAATACAAACACTACAATCCTAACTTGTGGCTTTGGGTTTAAGATGTCTCTCACAGTTCATACTGTGGTTTTAATCAATATGCCTTTTACTTGAAAGTTAACCCTTTGCTATGGAGCTGCCTGTATTTGTCTCTTACTGCTGCTACTTAGCAAACAGTAATTAATAATAAGTAATGGAAGGAAATATAGAAACTGCTGCTGGAGCACAAAATGGCTCCAACAAGCATCATCCCTACCTGGTTTAGTGGTTTAGCTGCCAGTTATTAGAAATGAACACATTTCAGACAGTCTTGAGTAGAATAAAAGAACTGAGCTGGTTTATTTGCACTGTTGATAAGACTTGTGATCCTACAAAATACACGGCGTAATGTGTGCAGAGTACCTGATGCAGTTTGGGTAGTCTTAACCCTTTACCATTGTACTGCAAAACTTCAAAGCTCAAGACTGGATAGATTAAGTTTCTTTAAAAGATGATGTAAGTAATGTGTGCAAGACCACATGGAGATTACTTTAACTCAGAAGACAGAGAAATTTTCTGCGTTAGAAAATTTGGCAGACTACTACTTAATTTCAGATGTACTGTAGTAGCAGAAATGAACTGTTTCCTTCTTTGGGAACACACAGCTAGAAGGAGACAGAGTAGTTTAGCCAGTGTGCCACAGCCAAATGTGGGATTTTCATGCAGGCCTATGTTTAGTTATTACAGCAAAGAGTTGCTGTAAATCCTCTTGATGTACTTAGCAACTGAATTCCCACTGGAAGAAAAGCACATCTTTTCCAGTGTCATACTCTCATTGTTCACCACCTCAAACTCTTTCTGTGACTGTGCTGCTCTGACAAGGCACAATGCTATTGCAAGCTCTCCTCTTGGCATTTTACCCTTTCAGCAGTCTAGTGGTGCTGATATAAAGTTACTGAGTAGAGGACTTCCTGTTATTTGCAGTATATGTATACAGTAACAGCCAGGCAGTTACATGTTGTCCTACCCAGGTGCCTCTGCACTGCTTTTGCAGGACTGTGAGAGCTAAAAAAACTCATTCCTGTCTTGGTACCTTGTCTGAGATTGCCCAGCAAGAGAGTCAGTGGTACTGGTGGATGTGATGTGGCTTTGGATCACGGAGACAAGCAGGAGCGATTGTCCAGCCACTGGAGTCCCACTCTGAAGAGAGCAGAGGGCAGTATTCTCAGTGCACGCACTGGATGTGTCCCAGCTGGCCCATGGGACCTGGGCTCACAAAAGCCCTCACTGAAGTACCCTGCATTGTTCCTCCTGAAAGTAGAGTGCTGAATCTCACATGGTGGGAACTGAAACACATACAGAAGGAGAATAAGAGTTAAATTGCCCCATCTTTTTCTGACTTCCGGTAGAAAATCATACAGTAAGGATTGTGAGATCAACCAGTTTGGCATCGTTTTTCAGTGACTGCATCTGTGTGAGAATTGTATACAGCAGGCATTATGGTAAACAAGGTTTTTTTTAAGGCATGAACATTTTTATTTAATGGAAGATAAAGCATTACTAATGGGAGCAGGTATTTCCCTGGATTTGAACAGGGAGTGCCATTGCAATTGTAAACATTTTGTTGACTAATGTAAAGAAGACACAAGCTCTGTTCCCTAATGTTGCCTAATGTTCAGAGACCTTGACGTTGCACAAACATCTATTTATACATCCTTACTGTTGCTGTTATACTGTTTTATACTGTTTTGCTGTTACGGTTAAGATCTAGTGCTGTACTGGTGAAGAATCACCATAAACTGAAGAGACAAGATCTAAACTCAAGAATTGCTGTGCTTGCTCCTTTAGACCATGCTGTTTTCCTTAGGAGTGTTTAATTCACTTCAGGATCCAGGAACATTTGAGCCAAGCTTTGAGCTAACACTATCCACTACCAAAAATCTGCAATAATAGCAAATGGAGCATGTAAGCTGCTTTGCCAAGGAAGTTGATGTTCTCTTTTCTCAGAGGTCTCTGTGCTGAAGGTCTCCCCAGATCTCTTCCTGTCAAATATGAAATCTCTTAGCTCCCCAGAGCCTATGGCTGACCGCCTGGCTAATGGCTTTTGGCCAGTCCTGTTTTGTATGTTATATAGTTGGCTGACACTGCATTTTTGCAGTTTTGTTTCTCATGCTCTTAGAAGTGGCCATTTTAATTTCAAGAAATATATCTCTTTGCCCAGTACACAGTATTCTCCTGGCAGCTTAGTGCTCACAGACTATAGGGAGCTGTAAACAACACTGTTTATACTTTCTGCTGATACCAGAACATTAGCATATAAATAGGGGAGAGATTTAAACAGCCTAAAACAACTCCAGCCTAGCCTATTGGGAAGGGGGACAGTCTGCTTTTCACTCTCCTTGCCAAGGATGTCAACTTTTCTGTGGGACTATTGCAAGAATGAAGGGCTTAAAGAGATGGGAAGCTTTTATCTGACAAAAGAAAGGTCGATGAGCTTTAGAAATGCAGAAATACACTGAATAATAGTCTGCCTGTTGGGATTTCCTTGTAAACCCTGGTGGTGTTAGTGTGGGCATGTGGAGGGAGGGGAATTACTTAACATCACCACAGAACTGCTAGATAAAATCTTCCTTTAAATGGAACTCGCAGCAAAGTGTTAAAAATACTATAATTACATCTGCAATGACTATATTGCTTTAGAAGTTGTTTAATTTACCCTAAAGAAGCATATCATGTGATCTTTACATTTTTTAGCTCGCAGAGTATTTTAGAAACATAGTACAACCAAATACTAAATCAAATAATCTCACATATCTATCTATTGAATTACTAAAATTCCAATCACCTTTGGCACCAGTGACAGATAGGCACAAATGCTGCAGTTACCATCAAATTGCTTGAGACTTTTTTTCATACAGTTGAAGTTTGTTTTTACTTTTTGTCATAGAATTTGTAAAGCAGGGTTAACAGGAACATAGATAGAAGGGAGAAAAGAGTTCCCAGTTAACAGTCCATTGGAAACCAGAGAGCAAGACAAGGAATAAAAACAGCCAGAGATGGTATTTCCAGGTGAGAAAGAGGTACTGTGGGATTGTAAAGAAAGCTGTCACATGAAGACTGGGAGTGAAACTCTGTAACAGAACTTAACTGTGTTGGAATTTGTTGTGGGCTTTACAGGTGTGCCCCAGCAGCCTGTAGACTTTTCAGGGCTGGAGGCTTTGTGTGGAGCAGGCACTTGTCCCAGTTTCCTTCTCTCTGCTGGAAGGGGGAATGTTTGTGATGTTAATTTTCCTCTTCAGAAGCAATGAAGTTTTGTGTCAAAACAAGCAAATCCCATGGCTGTTTTTGTACCATCATCTTTCTCTCTAGAAAAAAGAGCAGTTTCAAAGTTACATTCTCAAATCTGGTAGAAACACTGTGATTTGCACAATGTTTATGACATGAAAGTTGCTGTTAGGAATGTCCTGCATAGCCACCATAAATATGGCAGTGAGTGGGGCACATGAAAAAGAGAAGATGAAAACTGAACTGGCTTTTACTCTAGGCCTTTTCTAGAGCTCTTCGTCTGCTGCATCTGCATTTGGTCTTCCCAGTGGTTTGACTCAAGTCCTGGAATAACTGGCAGTGGTTGTAAAACACAAGCCAAAAGGCACATCTCAAATCAAACTGCAGTGCACACACAAGCTTGTGCCTGTGCAGTCAGGAGCTAATGCAAGCAGGACACAAACCTGTTGCTTGCTTGGGGTGCAAGTTGCCAGTAAAGCACTGCCATTGTGGGTAGACATGACAACTGCACACTGTTGGGGTGGCTCCATGAGAAAAGGAGACGTTTCTGTGCTGGGGATAGTGATTGTTCCAGAATGGGAGAGGCATTAGGACTGAGGACTGCAGAAGACTCTTGTATTTCAGAAAAGGCCTTGATCACAAAGCCACCATACTCTCCCACAGGATTAGTTGCCCTTAGATTAACCTCATTAACAGTAATTATAAAGTCTGACACATTTCTCTGTCATTATCTCTCTTGTATCATGTCATAGGATTTCTTTCCCCTGATAAAGACAGAAGTCTTTTTATCGGTCTGTTGGATTAGAGACCAGAGTTTTTCACCATGTTATCTCTCAAGCTTTTTTCCTCCAATGTAAACTGGCCAGTTTTAGCCCAGGATACATTGCAGTGATCAAAGTTTAGTATCTCACTTTTGTCAGGCAAATGTGAGATGAAAGGGACAGCTAGTTGTTGTTCTGATAGTAGCCTTAATACCACTGGGGGTAAAACTGTGCTTTGTCTTGAGACTGGAATTCCAGTCCCATGGTTTTTATCAATCTTTATTGAGTGTGGGCCTGGAAAAATGTTTTCCATCTTATGAAATTTCTGTGTCTTTTTTGGGAAGGAGATTGCTAGAGCACAGCTGTCCTGGTGATTTGAGGCAAAGATTAAGTACCAAGAGTCTTGTGTTCAAAGCAGGGTGGTCAACCAAAGACTTAACAGAGGAGAGGAGCTAGAAAGTGCATATACACTAATTAAATTTGTTTAAAGGATGTTGTGTCCAAATGGCAGAGAAAGGATTCTGTTCAAACCTGGCAAATGTGAAAACTGTGCTGAGATGCTCTTAGCTATTGTGGATCTCCAGCACTGAAATCAGAGTGAAACAGGAATTATGGCACTGGGACTAAGTGAGCTTCTTGATTATGCAGTCCCCATGCTGGATTTAAAGTATGACAGTGGATATTAATTTTTCTTGTGGTCAAAGATCAGGAAGCAGAGGGAAACCAGAGCAATGCTGTAATCATTAAAGCCTAAGACAGAGAGATGATACCTGGAGCTGAGCTATATTAATTGTTCCCTCCTGCTCCATAAACTCAGTTTATGTTATACGTGACAAGACAACAGGAATTTTTCCCTTCCTCAGTTTGATTGTCACTTGTAACCAAGGCAGGCCCCATTTGTTCTCAAAAAAAAAAAAAAAAGAAAATTTATAGGCCCCTGTTGTGTATACTCCTCTCACCAGAGGGCAATGAAGTCAAATCTGTTAGTATAGGCTTGTCTAGGTCTGGCATTACGTAAGCGATGCCCCCTGTGTGCTGAAACCCAAGAACACCACCTGACTAGGCAATAGTATTTGAATAGAAAGGTGGCACTGGGTCAGGGTGACTCCAGCACAACAGGTGGCACACAGATAAGCAGGCTGCCCCAATTGTCCGCAAACCAGCATGGGATACCAGTGAGAGGACTTGGCAACATCACTTCAGGAGTAACTGGCATTCACACCTACTTTGTGGCAGATAAACTTATCGGGAGTCTCAGTAAATCTGCTTCCAAAGTGGCTTTAATAACCTGCATTAATAAGCCAGGTGCATTACAAAAACAATGGGATTTGGTGGCAAGACACTTCCATTCCAAGCAATTGGATTCAACCTGAAGCACAGTTCAAGAGCAGAAAAGCTGTGACAGACAGAAGGCCTGCAGGAAACCAAATGGGAAGAGAGTAGAGCATCAGCTGCTGCCTGTCCTTGGTGGATTTTATAGAGGGTTGATGTGAACTGATCGAATCAAAAGTGAATGGGAGAGGTTAATGAATGCAAAGAACTGCATTTGTAATGTCTTCATTTTTCCATCACCTTTCTTCATTCTCTCCAGAGCGCTGCTATTCCATCTCAGAGCAATAAGCAGCTCAGCCAAGGACTGTCATTTTGTATTCTAGTCTGACCCAGTATTTTGCAGGGTGCCAAACAACCACAGTGTGGATGCCTCAACCCTCCCCCCAGCCCCAACACACAGAGGAGCATCTATGCAAAGCCTTACAAAGGCTTTCAAATGTCCTGCAAGTGGGACAAAGATAGGAGGAAATAGATCTCTTCTCAGTTTTCAAGAGTCCATTTAAATTTTTATACTTATGTGGGTGAACTGGGGTTCTCACCAGCAGGCTTTGGGAAATGAAATTTTTGCTTTTGTGTACCAACTTGACTTTAATTCAGGAGCCCCATCACAGCTAATATTAAGCATTTGACTTGGAGACTTTTGGAGATGAATGCGTTTGGAGAGTGTTTTGAGGGAGAGTGTTTTGAGGGACAGTGACTTTCTGTGAAGCCTTGTGGCCAGGTTACAGCTGAATCTGAGCCTGTTCAAACAGGTGATCCTATTTCTGATCAGAGTGGGCTGAGGGCAGGACAGGCTATGGAGGACCAGCTCCCACTGCCAGTGACACTCCTAGTGTAACTAAATGGTGTGTTGCCTTGCAGCTCTTGCTCATACTTGTGCTGTGGTGAAGGATTTTAGCCTCTGGAGCTATTGATCCATCAACATGCATGAACACAAAAGGTGTATTTGCTACAAAAGCACTGACCTGGGAAGATGGCGGCTTGGCCAGGCCAAGCTGGGGTGCACCCGCTGTGCCTTCCCTACTTGCCACTTGATAAATACCCCACTCCTTCCCCCACCCTCCTGCCCATTTTCCACAGCAGAGAGCAGACACAAGGGGACCCTTTCATCTTGGCACATCCCCTTGCTGATTAATGTGATGCAATGTTCCCACAACACCACCACTATGCCGGCCATGTAATTAGGCAGGAGATAATGAATGCTTCAGAGACTATTCAGGCAGCAGTGCCCGCCTCCCTGCCGAACAAGCTCCTTTCTCAGCAGTGAAGCCAAGTGGAAGGAGCAGCAGCAGAAATGCCATTGGTGCTGCGCTTAATTGTGCAGGAATCGGGGGCTCTCGCAGCAGAAAATAGAGTAAGGGCCAGTGTGGGAGAGATGGGCAAGGGGATCTACTCTGATATCTTGGGGCCAAACTCTTTTTTGTGTCTGTTCATGTGTTTGACCTTATGGCAGGAGAAGCCTTAAATGTGCACATCTCTGGTTTTGTATGTGTGTGCCTTTTTTGTTTCAAATCATTAGGGAAAGACATCATTTAATAAGCATAGGAGTCTGTCTTCTCTGTAACCCAGAGGCAAAGATGCTGGTGCTACTTAGTGGCCTTTGAAATGTGGGAAACACACTGGGGACACAATAGGCTTATTCTCTTTTAGGGGGCTTTACAGTTAAGCTGCCATTGTCTGGCTAACATTAGCAAGAAAGATACTCTCCCTTCTCACCGACCTCTGTGTGGACTCTGAGAAAACAACCAATTGGTTTAAAATGCACTGTCCAAATGCCTTCAGATCAGCGAGAATAAAGCCAGCAAGGAGCTGAAAGTCTGTCTCATCAGCTGGAAACCGAAGAATCTACTGTCAAAGGTCTTAGCAGAAATTCAGTCTTCTGCTCAAATTGCTTTCTGCACTTTTTATTATTTTGTTTGTTGATGCAAAATCTTTTTAGACCTCATACCTGACCATACTACCTACTAAATGTAAGCAGTGCAACCTGCTGTAAGCAACAGGTAAAACTCATCATAAACTGACTTCAGTAATTATAGCTGAAGTTTTGTGCTCAGGACAAATAGGTAGAAAACAGCTGTTGTGATAGTGATGAATCAGGGAAGCTCAGTTTCTGTGAGGATTAGGTTAATTTCTGAGCAAAAGGTCACTGGAGAGTGGAGTACATCAGAAAGCAGAATTTACAAGTTATAAAATAGAACAATTCATATGCACACTCACATTTAAGCCTACTTCACTCCAACAAACTCTAAAGCCATAATGTGTCCTTTTGTAAATAAGTAGGTTCCCAGGCAGACCCACTGATCACCCTACTGAATTAAGTGACAGACTCTTTTGTGCATCCCTCTTAAATGACAGATGGATGCAAGTTATATTATTCTATTGCCTAAACACATTTTCTGATCAATTTATATATATTGTGTTGCATGTCACTGCTGTGTATTTTGTCTATGCATCAGAAAATTCTCAGGCTTTCCTAGTATCTATAGTGTCAAGAAAAGAGATTTCACTGAGAATCTTATCATGTTGCGAAAGTAATAGTAGAGTTGTGACCAAAAAATAAAAATATGGCAGGGAGAACAACTCTTACAAAGGAAAATCAGTTCCACTGGTATCTTCACAGAGCTGCCTGGTGGTATGCATAGTCATGTGTCTCCATGTCGTACAAACACACTGCACTTGTTTGTGCCATGCCATTGTGTCCTGAAGCAGATGCAGTTTCACTGTAACCCCCGGATCATGTGTCATTTATTTCTCCTCCCTCTGTCACATGCACAAACATGGCCTACAGACTCTATGTGTGACACAGAGGAGGGAAACATGACACGTGATGAGAGCATTACAGTGCTTCTAACATTGATGGTCAGCATTTTATTGGTGTCAGGGACTCAAAGTTTAAGAGGCAAAAGAACCACTCAGGAGCCCCATTGTCCCTGCCCAGAACTGGGGAAGAGCTGTGTACTGAAAAGAGATTCAACTGTTTTCCATCTGTCTATGCTATTTGCCTGCATGGAATAATGCTTTAACACCTAGGTCAGTAGTTCTCTCAGCATGATGTCCTCCAGAGGAACATAGTGTGAGCATTTACTCTGATTTCTGTCCTGGACCTATATTCAAGAGTGCCATTCCTGTGAACAAACCAGGCTAAGGTAAAGATATTTGATTATCATGCTAACAGCTTGAGGCAACATCCTATAGCAGTGAACATGTCCAACAGGTTTCAATAGGAATGAAAGCGAGCACAAGTCATGCAGGATCTATGAGACCAGCTTACTCTCATAAAGTAAGGTATCTCCTTGGGAATCTTGCTTCCCTCTGCCTAAGTTAACAAAGCAAATTGCATCAAACTCCAGCATGCACTGCACATCTGGGAGTGAATTTTCCAGGACAAAAGCCATTCAGTCACCGAGAGTTCAGTGACATGACCTTTCTCAGAGCAACCCACAAAGAGATTGGCACTTCTAGAATTATGTGATTTTGACAACATCTGGAGTTCAGTTGTCTCCGATAAAACAGATGTTTCACTTCTGCTGATCACAAATTTCTCCCCATGTTCACCATTCTAAGTTCTGTTTCAAGTAGTATTCAGCCAAGAAATGAACATAAATTTGCTTGGAAACTGTTCCAAAGAATCTGCTATGTGAACTGAACTTCAGAATGTTTTGCTACTTTGCTTGCTCTTGATAAGCTCTGAAACCCATCCAGATCTCTAGTTGGGATGGAATCTCTTTTGCATTTTTTCTATCGGCCCAAGTGATGAGAGGACCATCCCAGTGAAACGCTGATAGTGTAGGAGGAAGAAAAAAAGTAAAGGAAGAGTCTGTCTGTTTTTCCCTTGCTGTTACTCTAACAAGAAAAGAATAATGCAGCAACCTACACTCCCAAATTGTGCTAAACCTGGACCATATTCTGGTCTCTTATGGCTGTTGCAAAATATATCAAAAGATGAGTTAAATAAGAATAATGATAGTAAGTAGCACCACAGTCATGGAGCCTTTGCTGGGCTCTTGCTGTGGCTTGTATAGACTTTTAAGTTCCTGCAGACAGAATGTAGTGTGTTAAGAAGTCAATAGCATAACAGTTCATAATTCAGTTTTCATTTGCTTTGCATTTTACCCTTTTAATAAGAGTGAAAAGCTAAAAGAAGTTCTCTTCTGGCGCACCATAAGAGGTTCACCAACCATTTCTGGAGTGTTTCAGAGTTGAGGAACATCAAAACTGACACAAGAAATTAAACCAGAAGAAGGGAGACATGACCAAAGTACATCTCCAGCAAACCTCAGCACCTAGGGCAGTATTTCCACACAGGTCTGAGCAGGTATGGGAAGGAGTGCCATTTGTGCCAGGTAGAGTGCTGTGACTGTAAGATGACAGTTTTACTGGGAAATAAAAGAGAGAAAAGGGAGCAACAGGAGGCCTGGCACAGTACTGAGCTTAGTCCTGACTCTGCACCCCAGCTCTGGCATCAGTACAGTCCTCTGGCCCTCTGCTCCCTGTCCTCCCAAGCCCAGTACAATACCAGCCACATGTGAAACTACTGACTCACACCCATGGCCCAGACAGTCTTGGTTTTACCTGTATTTGGTTCTCCATGCAGCACTGCATGATCATGTTCTTGTACAAAATCCTCTCTTTTAAGTGCTGCAGTTTCCCTCTGTCCTAGCCTTGCATGACAACCCACTGCCCATCTGAAAAATATATTTCTACTGCTACTAAGTACTTCCTATTAGTACTTCTTCCTCCTACTAACTTCTCCCCAGTATAAAACTTCCCTGCCTTAAAAACAGACTGGAGCAGGAAGGCTTTTGGAAAAAAACAGTGATTTTAGATAAGCAACTGCATAACCAGCTATAGCAAGGGCACAAAAGAGGGGCAAAAGCAAGCTTATAGGCAGCTTCTGCACTTGCCAGCCATAACAAGCAGGTGTTTTGCCAGAGCTGAGAGCTCATAAATAAGGGGACACTAAAGAGTTAAAAAGATTTCAGGGAAAGCTGGGCTGATGAGAGAAGGGGAAAAGAGGAGGAGCAATCCTCTTGTGCAAAGATTTTCCAGAGCCTCCAGAGATCAGTAAGCCCTAGGATGCTTTTCTTTTAGATGTTTTAATTTAGGTGGTTGGAATCTAAATCGATAATGATTTACCCTAAAATTGATGTATGGGGACAGGATATAACTTGTCATAGCAATCAGAGCTGCAACAAATGACTGAAATTCAACCCTCAGATTCAGCCTAAAACCCAGGCTGAGAGTGAGTGCATCTTGCAGTCATATTCAGTTATTTGCTGTGAGTCACTAAAAATTTGAGATCTGACAAGGTGCCAAAATAGCTCAGATATGTACCTATATGTGTCACACTTACTCATGTCTTACCAGTTCCTAGTAGCCAGCCTTTCTCTCGCTTAATTTCATCTCACTACCCAAAGATATGCCCCTTGTGCGTTTATTTTGTTAATGAAATGCTAGCTTTATTGGAATATCAGCTCTGTAGGGGTTGCCAGGACATATAAAAAAAAACAGCCATAAACAATGTTCATTATTATTGCAGTGCAGTGCCAGGTCTGGTACTGCTTCCAAAAAGTAGGAAAGGGAGAACAGAATTTAACATGTCCCTGACCTGTCCAGAGGGACAAAACAGAGAGCTTTTATTTTATTTGTTTCTACAGTGACTCAGTCTGTAGTAACTGGGTTAAAGTCCACTTAGAAACGAATAGAACAAAAGGCCTCCTGTTAGTGCTGGACATTTTCCCTCTTCAGATATCACCAGAAGGATTTTTTAAAAAGGAAAAAGAAAAAAAGCCCTCTAACAGAATGCAGGAAACCACAAGCTTATGGGAATGTAGCAGCACTTTGGAAAGGAAAACACTGCCTCAGACTTTCATCTGCAGGGCTTGCACTTTTTTCCCCATTTTTTCCTTACCTTCTTTTCATCTCCTTACAGCTAGAAGCATTTGCCAGGTCAACACACAGCCTGGAGGAAAGGCTGGTGGGGAGAGCAGTTAAGTTGCAGGGGGCCATTGCCAGATCCCAGACAGAGAGGAAAAAAATTGGCTTGTGCAGATCACTGTAGTCTGCAAAGGGACTCCATCATAGAGGGAGAGAGCTTTGGTGCAGCTGGAACTTGCAATAGTTACTTGCTAGACTCAGGGTCTTAGCAGGGTCAGAGCCCTGGATCCTACAAAGTGGGGGAAAGGGGCTTTTTAATATTTTTTACTTGTTATGTCTAGTCTCTTTTTTTCTTCTTTTTTTAGCTTACTGGCATCTAAGTAACAAATTACATAATGTTCTCTAAGACTATAAAAATAGCTGAAATGCTTTCTGTATTCTATTCTAAGTATTGTTATGACATGCCTATATTTTCATTATAAAGAAAACATTTTCCAGCAAACATTCACTGAATTTCATTAATTTTCACTTCAACTTCTTCCTACGGAATGTGAACTGGCAGTAACAGAGAAAGCATGTTGAAATTTTATTTTGCATATAAGAACGATCACTTTATTGAATCTTCCAAAACTTTACAATTCCTGCAGCTCCCAAATCTGAGGAGAATTGCAGCTGTCTAAAATGAAATGGGAAATTGAAATTAAATATTCTTTCTTGCCTATAGCTTTAGCTATTATTATGATCCTGTTTAGTACCAAAGACCATGCTATTTTTTGTTAGGTGAGCTTTATGTTGACCTAGATCAGGGAAACAGCTTGGTAAAAGATGTAGTGTTGGGTGTAAGGGAAGAATGGAATGCATAGCCAGAGCTGTACCACATAAGCCAACTGTTATTTTAATTTCAGCTGCTGCAGAACCATAATCTCCGGTGGTAAGCTTTGGAGTGACTTGACCAAGACCGCATTGCACATAAGCACTTACTTTATTTAGGTAGTCGACTGATTCCATGCTGAGTTAGAGGAGTTTGTCTTTTGTGTTCATAGTTAATAGGTAATAAGAGTCGACCTTGCCATGCCTATTTCACTGAGAACTGAAGACACCAAACAGAAAATTCAGTCTTTGTAACAAATTTCCATTGATAATACTATATGAATCAGTTCCCTTGTAGTACTTGGTAATGTGTTATATACAGCGTCTCCTCTCCAGGTAATTTGGGCTGGTTTCCATATAAGAAAAAATAATCAAAAATCAAATGACTGGTTTTCATTCAATGTGAAGTGAGTTATTCCAGATACAAGTGGACAAATTATCTTCTGAAAAGCATCTAAATTTTGCTTCTTAAACAGCATTTTCATTCAAATAATAAAGTTCAAATATTTTGTTTTCTTATACAAACTCTTCTGCCTTAGCCCTCTCTAGGCTGAAGAATTTGAGCTCTCACGGCCTTTCTTATATGCCAGCCCCTAACATTTTAGGGACCCCCACTGGACTTCACTTCAGCTTGCAAATGTCTTTCTTGCAGTGTATGCAGTGAGCTGGACACAATATCCCAGTCTTTGTTGACTAACACATGGTTAAAAGCTATTTTGCCCTTAGTGTGATCACAGCCAGTCACGGTTGAAAGCATATTTTAAAACCCCGTCCAGAGGTAGAAAATTAAGCCTGACTAGCCAGGGTGTTTTAAAACACAGTTGGGACTACTTACACTGAAAAATTCCAACATCTTACAACATGTGCTAACTAACACATTGTTTAGCACTTAGATAAGAAGTGTGATACTTCCTACCTGGATAGTTTTAAGTCCAAATCTGCGTAGTTATTATAATGTAAATATAACAGTTAAATTTAGCATCATCCCAGTAAACAGATGTTCTAATACAAAACCATATTCTAGTGTATATGTGGTGACTTGGTATATGATGCACTTCAATTTCATCTGTATGCATCAGCCATCCAGTTGGAAATGGAAACATGCTGCTGGTTCATAAGGGAGAAGGCTTGCACAGCTCTCGGGAGTAACCGGAGCACATCATTCTCTGCTGTGTCACTGTAAAGGCATTTCATTGCCATGCGCCGAAAGGCATTCATTGCTTTTTAATGTCCAAATCGTCCTTGATAACCAGCACTACCAACACCAGTGTTCACAGGGAACAGGGAATGGAGAAATTCCCTGAAATTTGTTTAAGGTTCAGAGCTTTTAACTCCACCTTCCTGAGCCGAAAGAGAAGCGTTTTTTCTCTGCTCCATCTGGTATAGCTCTCTGGAAAACTTCAGCTTGGCCCACGCCCTCCTCAGCCCCTGAACTTTGTAATTTTTCAGCTGCCAGAATCACTAACTGCCCAGTTTTATGTAACTCCAAGTATCTGCAGTGGAGCTGGAGAATACACACATGGAGGAGGTTTTGTGGCTTTTAAGCTATGCCCAAAAGCTTGCCTTTTTTTTTCTTTTTTTTTCTTTTTCTTTTTCTTTTTCTTTTTCTTTTTCTTTTTCTTTTTCTTTTTCTTTTTCTTTTTCTTTTTCTTTTTCTTTTTCTTTTTTTTTTTTCTTTTTTTTTTTTTTTTTTTTTGTGGGAGGGGGAAGAAGAGGAATGAAGTAGGAATACACAGGACTTTTCAAAATAGAATGGAAATTCTGTCTACTATGAGCTTTGCTTTTGAAATCCCTCTTTTTTTTTTTGCAAGGGGCTTTTTTTCAGGAAGAGGGGCTTGCTCTTATATTTGATAAGTGTAAATACATCCATAATAATTTTTAGAGTTTTTTGGTTGTTTGTGTTGCCTGTTGCTCAGAAAGCTAAATCCAACTTGTTCAAGCTATTGTCAAAGTCTGTATAGCCAAAAGGGACCAGTGATTTTCCCCAGCCCCAACTAGCAGCTTCCCAGATGAATTGCTGCGCCTGAGTTTCTGCAGCCAAGCAAAGCAAACAGTCATGCAGCTTTTGTGGCACTTGAAGCTTTTTATTCCAGTACCACATAAAAAATGGCAAACACTCAGAGAAGTCAGGCGGGGCAGGGAGGCTGCATTTCCAGGATCTGTAACTCCCTTTTCCCTCATTCACTTTCAAATTGTTTGCAAACCCCGAGTCAATTTTTGTGTTGGCCATTTCAAACTAAATACTTTGTGGTGGTGTGTGTGTTTGTATGTGAAAGGCAGCAAACTGCAAGAATGAGGCTTCAGCACTATAATAACAAAAGAGCAAACAGCCTAAGAAGCCAGGGACAGCCCTGCAATAAATTAGTGTATCCAAAGCTTTAATCGCAAGTGACCTAGCAATAACAAATCAGTGTATGCCTGTGGGTGTGGGAGAGAGATGAGAAGAAGTGAAAGAGATACATTCCCAGAAGGGCAGAGAAAGAGAACAGAAATATTGAGGTGTGGAGGAGGTAAACAGGAGGAGCATGTACTTTGATTGTGTTGTTTGTGCATGTACATTCTAAACAGTTGAAGCTTTCTTCCTGTTTCCTACAACATGCGGAATTTCATGCATTTGCCAAATGTTGAAACAGGAGCAAAAATCAGCATCTGTTCCTCTTGAAACACAATTAAAGCTGCATGAAAACAGCAAACTGCTAATAAACGCAACATCCAAGCCACAGTTGATATCTGCAGGCTAGTTATGGTACTAGCGAGGAGCCAGAGGTAAGATGTCATAAGGGGATTAAGCTCAATCATAAACAAAATGGAAGTTTACGGGAATAAATTGTCAATAAGTTTGGTTTTAAAGGGATATGGTTAAAGAGAAATACCAAACTGTGCATAGCAGAGATATGTTAATGAATTGCAGTCTTTCCAATGATAGAATCAAGTAAAATTGTAGATGTGGAGGTATGATTCTTTTGCCATATAACTGAAAGGTCATCTCGCAGCTTGCAAGACAACCTTCTTGGGTAGGACTACTGTGTGTCTCCCAAGGACAAAGAGTGGCTGAAATAGCAGGAGAAGAGTGGACGTGCGTACAAATAGAGTGATTCATGACTGTGTGTATCCTGTGTCCAGGGGAGAGACAAATGTGTCAATGCAAACAAACTGCTTCACAATCCTTAGTGAGGTTTTTTCCTGTGACCCCTTTGGGGCCATGTTGGTGCACAGCCTGTGTGCTGGAGGCTAAATTGGTTCCCTAGCACAATTAGTATTTAAAGACATTAATAATTTAAACCTGTCTGCCACAGCTCCATTTGATGTGACTGGGGCTCCTCCCCAGGCTCTAATTCCCAAAAAAAAGGGACCGAAGAGTACAAGGACAAGGCACAGTGAGTGCTCAGCTGTGGAACACCTTACTTGTCTGGGTATGACTATGGGAGAGCCTTCCAAATGGACTGAGATTAGTGTTTGGCAAGAACAAGAGTTACTTTACTGAAGTCCACTTTTTTGTCAGATGTCTTCTCCATGTTGCTGTTGTGGAGCCAGAGTGGTTAGGGGTCAGAACAAACATTGTTCTGCTTGCTTCCCATATCTTCTAATGGCTTTTAAGGAGGTTGATGAGTTGTTGGGTCTCCCTCATGTAAACAGAGCCTGCATGTAAACAGGGTGCTGTCTGGTGTGTCCTTAGCCAGTGCCAGGCTCATAGGGCAATAGACCCGACTCAGAAGGCTGTAATGGAGGTAAGGACAATGCTGGAGTTTACAGCAAACGTCAGGAACAAGAGAGCAGCCCATCTTTGGGGAAGGCTATAAATTTTTGCACATCCAAACTGGAGAAAGGAGCGAATGGCTGTATTTGTTTGCTCCTTTTCTTCCAGGGCTGACTTGGGTGGCTGAGTGACTGAAGTCACTATATACTGAACCTTACACATTCCAGACAGTGTACTGATCAAAGCTGTCCATGGATATTGGTTGTGTAGAACTGGGAAGTGGTGCCCTGTGTGTGTTATCACATTAAAGGCTTTTTTCTCCTGAATCAAATTTGGGCAGTGTACTGGCACAGGACTCCTTCCCTCTCCACCCTGCCCAGGCCAGCTGGCTCATGGCTCTAGAGTTTGGCAGATATGTTTTGGGCTGGGTGCATATCAACGGTGTCCACCCTCTCTTGAAATTCTTAGTTTTACTTGAACTGCTGTTGAAAGAGTAGAGAGAGTTATTTGTGCAGAGGATGAGGAGAACTGGAAAGATAGAGGAGGTCCATAAGTGCAGCTTTAAGCACACATGCAAAACTCCTTCATGGAGGGTGGCAGGAATGACAGAAATGACAAGAGCAGCGGGTTTGTCATGTGGTGCTGATAAGAGGCAGAGGGCCAGAGCCTCTCCCTGAAATTGCACAGGAGAGACAAGCCAGGCTCCCTCTTACTCCCCAGTGTGGGATGGCTTCTGAGAGGTCGGTCCTGGCAAGACACATCATTATCTTATACTTCAAGGCCAGAGTTGCCCAATGTCCCCTGTGACCTGGGAGAGGTGCATGCACAGTGGAGGGCAGTCTGTGCACCCAAAGGCTCCCAGCTTCCACTACTGCCAAGTGGAGGAAGCCAAACTGGCTTTGCTTTGTGGTGCCAGGATGCAGCTCAGAGGATGTGCATATATTTTTCTAAGCTACGCAAATTGACACAGCAAACAGTCCCAGCATGGGAGGAAAAGGTAAAACGTAGTGACCTCATTTCAACAAAAAAACTCATCATGCAGAGAAGTTAGTAAAAAGCACGGTGATTAAATATGTGCCAGCAAATAGCTTCAAATTCTAAGTCACCCATGCCCAAAAAAAGCAGTGTCTGTGCCCATTTGGGGGAAAAGACAGTGTTTCATGTTTTTTCTTTTCAGTCTGTGCAGCCTCTGAATCCTCAACAGCTAACTTGCTTCTTTGGCCTTCCTTACCAGAGGTAAAGAGTTAATTTCAGGAAGAAGGATAATTTCTCTCTCTTTGGATGATAAAAATTATAGGGAAAAATCCCAGTGTGCTTGGGAGTATTTGGAATGAAGTTATTAGGTCCCAGCTTTGCACCCTGAATATTAGCACTCTGATAACCAGGACCTGTAGTATCTGAAGTGAAAAGGTGATATTCCAAATCTGCAGGTAGCATATTTTTGTGAAATTTAGTAGTAGTTGCCCTCAGAAAAGTGTTTTGTCAATTTCCTTTTTAATTCCCATATCCTTATTTTCATTTTGTTTCTGTTTTTCTTTCTGCTAAAGATGAAGCAACAGATTCAGAGCTTTAACTTTTGGGAGTGTCAGACGCATTCAGATTTCTAATTTGATTAATGCAGCGAAATAATAGTTTAAATCAAAACACACACAAACCAAAACATTTCTGTTTTCTAAGAAAGTTTGGTTCCAGATTCAAACATATTTAAATTAAATTCTTATTTCTGCTACTAACTAGAAACCATGGTGAGATAAATGAAATCATATGAGGGGTAAAAGGAGGCAGAAAAATTCTCAACATAACAATGTTTCTTTGGCTGCCCTGTCAGGGAAGGAAAGAGAGGAATATTTCTGCCCACTCTGCTTTGCAATTGGCTAGGTACACTAACTTATTTTGTTTTCTTCTGAATGAATTGACTTTTGCAGGAAACAGACTGCTGGCATGATCTGGTACAAGAAGTTTGGGTTATTGTCTGCCCAGCTTCTCTTACTGGGCGGATCCCACATGGCTTTCAGCAAAAATGCTGCCTGCCTGCACTGTCTGGTGCTCAGTTACTAGCAATGATGGGCTTGTGTAGAATCTGTTAGGAAGGCCTCAAGTCTCACTGTGACCAAAGTTTCCCAAGATTGTGAGAAGCAGATTGTATGACAGGGTGATGACAAGGCCAAAGAATGGGCCTGATGGAAGGAATTGGTGGCAGGGGAGAGGGAGAATGGATCTACTACATGCTGATCCTGCACAACCTCATGTAATCACAAAATACCATGAGGGAAAATTAAATTCCAGTTATTTGTGTTTTAGTGAAAAGGAAAGTGAAAATCTGGTGACAGAGAGGAGAAAGTTCCACATGTTGGACTGGAGCTGAAAGCATTATATAGATGATTCCTGTCTGAGGCTTTGGCTTGTGTATGGGGTGGTACAAACCACTTGGACCCTACTAGTTCCCCCAGCACCTTCTCAGGGTTACAATAATCCTCAAGGAGTGGCAGAAGTGCACCTTCAGCCTGAGAGGACAAGCATGGTGATATTTATCCCTGTACAGGAACAGCAAGACTTGAGACCTGGAGTCACACAGTGGGTCTGGTTACTATTGTACAGGGCTGTGACACCATCAACCACAAAAGATTCACTCTGACTTGTGACTGTGTGTGAAACAGGTGTTAACCCAAGGAAGTCCATAGCAGAGTACTGTAGGTCTCAGATTCAGTCAGAGAAAACGGAAAGTTTCTAACCAGGCAGAAGCCTGAGAAACTGTGGAGAAGAATGTAAATAAGGTTCTTTATCTCTCTTGTTGTTCACATTGTTTATGGTTAGGTTTTGCTACTGTGCGTCATTCACTGCACACCAATAGCATGCGGTGTTTTCACATCAGGACCAATAGAGTTGGTCTGCATGGAGCTCTGTATAAATGAGCAATGTATTTTGAAATAAATCTGAGTTCTAGTCTCTCGCCTTCTGAAGTGGAGTCATTTCATTCCCATCCTGCCTCAACAGCATCAGAGCACATAGCTGAGGACTTCCAATGGCCTGGTGCAAATTTGTGTTGTGGCATATTGTTTCTTTCATCTGTATTGGAAAAGGTGCACCCACACTTAGCAGTGAGTAAAACCTTGACAGCGTTCTCACCTCCCTTGCACTGCATCAGCTGTCACCTCCTCTCTCTCCCTCTCTGGGCACACATTCTCACTGCACAAGAAACCATGAGCACATTGAGGCTGCTCTGTTGCAAACAGAACAGCACACAGTCACCCCCAATAAGGACAAAGCATGGAGCCCTTTCCTCCCCCTGTTCCTGCTCCCGCTCCCAGGACAGACACCATCAGCTGTCTGTTACTGCAGGTTACCACAGGCCTTGTCCCTGGGTGTCCCAAAGTGCATCTTAAGTTTCTGGCAGCCAGGCTTGGCCCCAGAAACAGACCTTCTGCCTGCTTTGGCAGCTCTGCATCGTGCCTGCCCTGCCCTCCGGCGTGTGCCCTTGCCTCTCGACCTGAGGGATTTCTCCTGCTGTGCCTTCTCCAGGAGAAGGCCCCTCAGCTGCTGCTGTGGTGTTGAGGGTGACTGTGAGAGAGGAAAGAAGAAAATCCCCCTCTGATGACTTGCTTTTGTGGTGGGCAGAAATCAGCACCCTGGGCACACAGCTGAAGTGCCTTTGGAGAAGCACAGTTATCCCTCTGTGCAATGACCTCCCCCAGGCCACTATTTCCCACAGCATGCTCAGCTGCCCTTGTTTCCAGCCATGAAGGCCCTTACGATACCAAATTCTGCCCATCCTGTCCTATTTTCTAGTTTTGGTCTGAAGAACAAGACTGGGATTTTAGCTGGAATTTATCCTTGCCCAGTCCTCATCTCTTGAAAGGCTGGCTGCCAGCGCTGGGACGAGCCGCTTCCTTGGTTACTGCACCACAGGCCGCGGGTGCTGGAAGGGGGAAGCAGGGGGGATTTTTTGTTTGTTTGTTTGCTTTGCCCTGAACCGTGAAGCTCTGGGCAGTGCTGAAGGCAGGATACAAGACCTGACAGACAGGATCTGGTTTTAGCCCATTCTCTCTCCCCTCTCCCAGAGGAGTGGGCTTGTGGCCCCAGCAGTCTTTCAGACCCTGCCAGCGGGGGAGTGAGAACTAGGCCCACAGATTGCATCAGGAGTCTTTTTTCTGGTCATGCTGGTTGGTTATAATGAGAAAATACTCCAAATTCCTAGTGAAAAATCCTGTCTTCCTTTCATTATTACTGGGCCAGACAAGCTAAGCTAGAGCTGGAGCCCTGAATGGTGGCTGGCTAGTGGTGCACACAGTGGTGCCAGGGTGGGAGGCAGGGCTCCTGGAGCCTCATCCCAGCATAGCTCTGTGGTTTTTTATACAAACCCCAAAAAATCAGCTAACTCATTGTACATTCTGTCTGAACATATCTGGGCATGAAATAAGATCAGTGATACTATCCCAAGTGTTGTTTAAAAGCTCAGTTAGGTAAGTAATTAAAAAAGACCTCGCAGTGAAAGATACTTAAATGCAAAGTAGTGGGACTGTCTCAAATTCCATTTCTGAGCAAAGCTGCTTTCAGATGCAGAAGCAAATACGTTAAAAATGTCCTGGGTTTGTTGGTTTGTTTTTTTTTTTAATTCCTCTTCCTCATATTTTACAGAAATTTAACTTATGTTCTAGACAGTAGGTGGGATCCAAAACAGATGAAGACTTCAATTCAAGGTGTCTTGCCTCACCACTGAGGCATTTGTAGTGAGGTGTGACTGGAGGTAGTCAGGAATGAAAGTTTTTCTGGAGAATATACTGGTTAAATCTTATTGGTGGACTGTGAAATGTAAATGAATTGATGTTTATGAAAGATTACCTGATTTTTCAGCTGCAAACCTGAGTATATGCTCACTGGTTAATAGACTTGCCATTGAGGCATGAAGACAACCTGTCTAGTCCTCACAGGCAGTGAACTGAGGGGATTTATCTTCATTTATGTCTGGCTTGATTATCTTTGCTTCTTTCTCAGGGTTTTTTAAATACCTTTTTTTTTTTTTTGTGATTTAGATTGTCATGTTAACTCCTGGGAAGTCTAAGAAATAGGTTTGATCGTTATGAAATCAACATGACACGAAAGTACTCATTCTCACTATAGACTTCACCTGTGGGGGTTTTACTTCAAAGCATAATGAAGAATAGGATCCAGGATTTGTGTCTATACTATGTTGCTAGTTTCTGCCCTGTTATGTAGAGATAACCTTCAATTACTTCCCTGTATGTTTCTCATTGTCCTTTTTATTTTTTGTTTCAAATCACAATTTTTTCATGCTTTTCTTTAGCCTTCTCTATAAATATTTTTTAAATAGTCATTAGCTTCTTAATCATCCTCTTAGATAAGTAAATGTCTTTTAATAGTAGAATCTTCTCAAGGTGGGAAAAATGAGGTACAGAAGATTAAAAAATATAATTACCTAATCAACTCAAACATGCTTCAAAATTTCTAAGTAACTTTTCTTGTCAGCCTTTGAGCATTCTTTAAATGAAAAACATCAACTGTGTGATGGTGGCAAGGAGCAGATACTAAACATCATCATTTTGGAGGAAACCCCTGGAAATTCCAAATACCCATCATAGCTCCAGACAGCCTGAAGGTCATGTTTTATATTGCAGTATTTCCACTGATTTTTGAAATGGTTTTGAGACATTTCCAGATGTCTTGATTGGAAAAGGTGCTGCTAAAGGTTGAAGTTTGGATCAACACTTCAAAGATATAAGAACATCATGGAAAAAAATCCTATCCTTCTTTCTTTTGGTGCTTACGTAGCCCCTATCAAAATAGTATCTGAGCATCTCATATGTATTTAAAAATAGAAATAACAATAACAAACCTTCTGTCTCTCTTTTCTTCCCAGTCTGTGAGTGAAATAGCTTGATTTTTTCAAAGGACTTTTTCCTTGTGGGTTCTAAATATTTAGCTGTGGTCTTCCACAGTTTATCTACTGTTCCATTACTCCACTGAGAGGAGGAAAGAAAGATGCCATTTTCATTATTTCGTAGAACTGAAAAAGCCACAGTGTTATTTGTTCCCTCTACTGATTCTCATGTAGAACATAACCAACACCATTCCCAGAGCTGTGCATTCATGACTTTATTGATGCATAACCAGGGATGTTTTGGCAGGATTCCGTGTTGTGTAAGCCACATGTGATGTTAGAGCAAGGCTGTTCTATAGGAGGGCTGTATATGTTAATTGCAGCCATGCACAGGATGGGTCTGGAGGTTTAATATTTAACTGTAGAATATGTTTGAGAAATTATTATATTCCCTTATTAATACTCTGTGAACTTTAGATAAAGTAACATTATGTTACACAAGGGTCATTTTTCTCTGTTCTGTCTCTCTTTCTGGACTCAATATAAAGCATACTGTTTTAATAATCAGCTTGATCTTTCATTCAAATTTCTGGTTTCTCCTTTGAGATAACAGTACAGTTCCATGTTTTCCACATTATTATTGTTTAAAAAGCAGTGTAGAGGGTTGCAAAGGAGTTTCTTGAAGCTACTGAAATTTATGGCCACTGTTAGCTCTTCTCCTGAGGAAGTTTTGAAGATTCATCCCTTTTACATGTCAAATTTCTTATAATTATCTCCTGAAAAAATGTGAAGGCCTTAAACTGAACAGTTCACTTGTGCCAAGAGAGGTGGCTTGTTATTAGCTAACCAAGATGCTGCATAGCAAGTGAAATCAAAACTCTTCAAATCATCCCAAATGCAGTACCTACTGAAAGTAAAGCCTGAGGCTATAAAAGTGCACATCACACTGTGATTCCAGTCCTCAGCATTGTACGTGTCTAGCCTAGACTAGAATGGGGCCACATTCCTTAAGTCACTGTGTAGACCAGCTTTTTTGACCCTTATGGTTGTTTCCATATCCTACATCAGGAGATCTTGATGCTCTATGCCACTGTGACAAAGGTCTGTTCTTGGAACACAGGATGATAATTGCTGGTGTGGCTAAATTTCACTTCTTCTGGCAGCATCACCTCTGTTTTTCTGTGTTTGACTAAGCAGCAGGGTTTTTCTTTGACTCTTTTTTTCCTGAGCTGAGGAATTCAGATGTCTGGGATATGGTGCTCTGTGTTGTAAAGTGAAGGCAGTATGTAGCTAGGTGTCAAAAATGCTCTCCTGGCATCCAAGAGTGTCGTCTCGCACACATGTATACATGTCTTATGGTAAAGAAAAGATAACTGAGCTATGTGGGCCTCTGTGGTTGCAGAAATGTGTTAGTGTATTGTGACCCTTTGGGAGCAGAAGGAATGTGAGATGAGTCTTGGTCTTTTACATTCACGTGCAGCCGAGTGTTAAAGAGAGGCAGCAGCATTTTGTCATCATTACAGCTAAAGATTACTGAGAAATGCTATTATCTGAGTGCCTTCCACCCCTTTCTTCATAGTAAAAAATAAATTTCCATATTAAAAAATATTTCTTTCAGAAGTGTCACATTATTTCCAAGTTGCACAATCTAACAGTAGGAAAAAGTAATTATGAATAACACAGAAATAGTCCTGTTTCAGAAATAGGATGCAGCTATTTGTCTGAATGTATCATCCGCAGTACACTTTATGAAACATCGATTTTCCCATAAGAAAGCATCCCTCTGTGATGCTTCCAGTTCCCTTTTACCCCTAAAATTGTCACATTTTCTACTGCTGTCCAAAGAAGGATCTCACAGCTAATAATAGTTTTAAAGACTTATCAGTGTTTAAGTGGAAACTTCAAAAAGTGCTTTTCTTTTGTAAGTTAGTTCTGCCAGTATGGCAATTTTACTGTCATTCTTTAGTGAAAATACCTATAGTTTGGAAACAGGGTATCTTGCCTGTCTATGTGCTTGTGGTATATAATAATGCAGTTTTTGATTAGGGTAATTATTCTCCCTTTTCTTTACAAATTCAAGCACATACAAATATTCCAGCAAGAGTCTGCCTGCTCACGTGTACAAAATGTGGTACTCCCATCGCTGCTCTCCTAAGTCCTTTATTTACACCCATCTGTTTTGGGATCTATTTTGGAAACATTCCCACTATGCTAAGAATCGTTAAATGACTTAAGGAGATTTAGGTCAGTGGCTTAGTTTGCCTTTATTCTGGCCTAATTCTCCCTCATCTTGCCCCAGCCTTATCTGTCATTGTGTACACTTTCCCCACCATTGCAATAACCTTCACCTTCTTTTACCTTCCTTTCTCTCTGACCATCTAATTCCAGACACCAAGCACTTCCTCTCCACCTACAAGGCAAATGCTGCTCTTTTAAGTAGTTAGAGTATGGAAGTAGAAATTTAATGAGTAATAAACCTGACACCCAAATGTTGGTCAAGATGCTTTAACTTTCGTTTCTTGATTGTTTCCCTGGGTGACTAAGCAGAAAAAATAATTTCCAGTTAAATGTGGGCTTAATTAGATGTTGGTTTATGAGCTACTAACATTAAACTACAGGCAACAGTATGGGTGCTGGAGAGTTTAACCACAAATATCTCTTTCAGTGCCTCTCTTTTAATTAACAGATGTTAACCTTCTAACTTTATAACTTAATAGTAGAACTATTCATAAACTATATATAAGTTTATAAAAGACACCACAGCAGATCTTCTGAAAATACAATTGTGTATTATTAAAATTATGTCTAAAAAATTCACTGTGCATTAGCAGAACAGAAAAGTAAGAATACTTTGCCCTTCTCAACCACTTGGCACTAAGCATCCAAGCCCTGCAGTTTAGGCCTTGGTCCTTTATCTGTATTCCTCACATTACACAAATGAGAGATTCTTTGCCTGAATGCACAGAACATTGCTTAGTTACAGGCAACACATTTTAGCCATAGCTCTCCAAGAACTTCACCAAGAAGAGCACATACAGAGATCCTCGTTTTATGGTAGACATTCTGTAATACAGTATATGGTAGGATGTGGCGTTGGCCAGCCAGGGGTTCCTGGCTTCCTTCTCCCTGGTCTAACAAGAGGGAGCTTTAATAGCAGTCTCTGTATCCTCCATTTTACAATATGGTCCTTTAAACAAGCCTCTTTATATTCACTGCTTAAATCAAGGGAGATGCAGAAGACTATAGGATGAGTAAGGCAAGAATGAGTTTTCTAATTCTTTCATGCTTAATAACTTCTGCTGTTTATAGCAGCAGAAATAATTGTACTTACACACTGACAAGCAGTTGCCCACAGCACATATTCAGCCTTTCATGACTGAAGTTGCATGCATGTACAAGACAGCAGAAGTTGAAACCACTGTGAGTCCCTTTAAGATTTATAAATGAGGGAGGACTTAAAGAGTTAAGAAAAACCCTCTGCATATACCTGGTATATAAAACTGTAATGTAATCAAATGCGAGGAATGCACTCCACTGTGTACATTAGCAAACACTCCATGCAAGCCGGCTGGCAGAGGTTCAGGGTTTTCAGTGCTGCCTTGCATTACAAAAGCCTTCTTTGTTCTCTCAGTTCTGTTTTAAATATCTGATGACTATTCCACACCATGTTAGTGCCAAATCCCTAGCTTCACTGCAAACTCTTTACAACAGCATATTGTGGGCAGATTGGATGGGGATGGGCTGGTAGAATGTGGGTATCTCCCCTTTCTTTGCTTCTCAGGCAAGTACTCTCACCAACTCTGCCATCTCCCTGTAATTTCTGTAGCCCCTTGTGCAGCCACCTGGATAGTGTTCAAAGCCAGAAGAAATCACGAGGGTATGCAGAAATTGAACTTGGATCCTCTGACATGGCAACGGCAGTCTACAAATGTGCATCAGGATGGGTGTAGTCGAGATTCAGCCAAGGAAGAGCAAATGAATCAAAGAGTGTTCTTGCAACAAATAATTTTTGTTGAAACTTGTTGTGCCTATACTGTTTTTGGCTGGATCTAGCCTAAGCTTGCTAGCCAAGTGGGATTTGGCTTTGAAAAAAATTAGATTAAAGATTTCCTATGAACATGCACACAGAAAGGCAGGAAGTGATGTTGATGACTCAAGAGATGATAATGTTCCTTCTTGATCTGGAATTAAAGCACTTCCCTGGAAGGATGTTAACAGAGCAGCACACATCTCAGTCTCTTACATTAGATGATGTGTTAAGCCTGGGCCTCATCTCTTCATGCTTGTTAAGGATGCTTTTTCCTAAGACTTTTACTTATGTTTTAGTTAGAAAGGTGATGTTCTAGCTTGGCATCCAGTACGGGTGTGCTGGAAACTCAGCTGTGCAGTGGATGGCTCTAGTGTGTTCTAAAATAAACAAATCTGTTTTAATTAAAATGTCTTAATTCACATGCAAATATTCGACTGTAGACTCAGTAAGATACCCTTTCTAAAGCAAAATCTGTTTATTAAGGGCCACTTGAAAGTACATTGTAACACTTTTGCTTAATCAATTAAAATCTACAAAACTAAGATCATTGAAAGTAAGGTTTACAACACTGCAGAAGCCTTGCAAGGCTGTATTTGCCACTAGATCAATTGTATAATTGTGTAATGGATTGCATATCAGAATTCTTCAGGGAACTGATGATGTTTGCTTAGGCTGTGCAGGTGCAGACATTCTTCTCTTTGCCATGTTTACTTCCCAAGTACAGGATTGAGTACAAATAGGAATGAATATCTCTATGGTAAAGTATTAATATATGGTGAGAGGGTGTTATTGTCGTCTTACTCAGAAGAGATATAATGAAAGTGTTGAAGGAGTCTCTTGGTGAAGTCTTCTCTTATAGGAGTCTGTACCAGAGTCAGAAATTGAATCCACATGTTGTATGGTCTTATTCAGTAACTGTTGGCTTATTCAGAACTGTTGTCTGTCATGTTGTATACTATCTCCTGTCACATACAGTGCCCCAGGAAAGTTCACAAAAAAGATCCTGTTCCATTGGACAGAGAGTAACCAGACAGTGAGTGTCTCACTTTTAGCAGGGACTATGAACAGTGTACTGGTCCCTTTTAAAGAAGAAGAAAATACCATGGGGCTTTTTAAATGTTCTCCCAGAGTCTGGTGGAAACTCTGTATATGAAAGGGAATCAGTTAGCCTTTTATGATACTTCCAAGAGGTTCCTGCTTCCTTTCCTTGCCATGGCGTCTTTGGTGTCACACTGCAGAGATAGTCCTTGGACAGCGTGCAGCCATCCACTAGGTCTTGGTCAGTTCACCACTGCTGAATGAGCCAAAGTCCAAGAGGGATTGGCACTAGAGAAATCTTTTCCTTTGTGCACTAGAATTTTTTTTTTCAGGATTTTTCAGACCTTTTCCTCCCTCTTTCCACATCTCTACATGTCACTAACTGCTTCTCCTCATCCCCTGCTTCAAAGCCCTTGCATGTACATAGTGCCCACTGAGCTGTTACCATAGTGGTGCTCTAGAACATCTGACAGGGAGGTACAAACTCTGTCTTTTACTGTCGTTTGGTTTGTAAGTCCATTTTACTTGTGCTTGTATGGAAAGTTCCACCATTTTAGCACAGAGAAAGAGTTATTTGGCTCTTCCAACTTTCACATTCATGGGAAGAGATCACAGAAAGTCGAAGTTTTGAGAGACAATGCTAATACCAGTATCTTGCCTTCAGGTGGTGCCTGTGCAGGCTGTTAGGAGAAAAGGTAATGCCAGAAGTGAAGGACTTAGGAAATGCTCCAGCTGTAAAATTCTCCAAATGTAAATGTATTTGTTTCTACAAGAAGCAGGTTGCTGTCTGGAGGAGGAATTCAACTGGCATTAACCATGGGAATCTACAAAGAACTGCACCAAAAAAGCAGCAGCCCGACTAAAAAGAAGACTGTGTGTTAAGGACTTAACTGTATTTTGTTAGGAATGGCTGAATTAAGCTGTTTTCCTGGCAGTTATTGTTTGGTGGAGCTGAAAGAACGAGCCAGGTATTATGCCATTACTTTGAGATTGAACATTTGGGAGAGATTAAATATATGTGCTCACTCACAAAATACATTTGGGCCTTAACTCAAGAGTAAGGAGTTCAGCAGTGAATGCAGAGCCAGAGCAACCAGGAAGGTCAAGAGGGATTCTTGACTGAAGGTGATTTGAGCTGAGCAAGGGGTTATCACTACATGTAGAAGTTCTCTTTTTACTCCTAGGGAGGACTCTGCTTTCCCACAGCAAGAGTACAGGTCTCATTTCCTCTCAGTCACATTGAATATCATATGGGTTTTGTTTCCCTCTGTGATTTGGCTGTGTCTGTAAACAGCTTCTTCTTGCCATTCATAGGAAGATGCAATCCTGATGAAATCCAGTTGTATCTGTCTAGTATTGTACTGATCATGCAGTGTCATCTGCTTCTTTCAAACTAGAACCTCCCTCTTTGCTTTTATATTTTACCTTCTGCAGTGGCAGATGCTTTAGTAACTAAACATCTTATATGCCAAATCTTCTGGCACCTAACATCTTGGACTTTCCTGTGAGCTACTGCATATTTGAGCCAAATCCTTCAGTCCCATGAGTTCCCACTTAAGTCAATCATTGCATAATGTGAGCACAGCTCACAGGCTCTCTTTTGTGTTTTCTCCAAATACCAAAAGCAGATCTTTGATGAACTGGTTGAAAATGAGCTGTGGATTGGAAGAAGAGCAAATTAATTAAAAATTTCTAATATGTACATGTAATTAAATAACACCTCAGTGCTCCAACAAAATACATCCCAACAAAAGAGCCTGCAAAAGATAAATTTCACTGCGCTATTTAAAGTGAAAAGATCCTTCGCTTCTTTCCAGTGTAAAATATATGCGTGGGAGATGTACTGTTGGAAGACTGTTTTCTTTGACAGTATGACTGTACTGCACTGAGGAAGAAAAAGGTTTCAAGTGGCTTTTCTCCACTTTGTTGGCAAGTCAGCTCCTGTATCTCCAAGGATAACAGGAGTGACTGATACACTGAGCAGATGAGCCTTGAAGGATGTGAGGAAAGCTACTATACTGGGATCAATAGCATACCTTTTCCTTCTGTAGCATGCAAACATTTTACCTGACGTAGACTAGAAATTCCTCATCTGCTTCTTCCTTTTTATTTCTCTTTAGAGAACTTCTAAGTATATTTTCATGCTTGTGGGGAAGTCCATATGTATATATTCCCTTGGGAAGTCCCGTCTCTGTTTGTTTGAGAAATCAGAGAGAAATTTAGATGTAAGTTTTACATTGATTGTGTTTACATTTACCTGAAATATATACTGCAGTCAGAAAAAATAAGAGTTCTACCAATGACTTGTGAATTACATACAGTGTGCTCCAGACCCTGCTAAGGGGACTTCAGCTGATTAATACAGTATTTTTATGTGTTTTTAATGTTTGTGGGCCCCTTACAGAAAAATGCTTCCAACAACAATCTGTGTTAAAATGTTTTGTGCTCAAAGGTATGTATTTTCATGAAGAGAATGAGTTAGGGAATGTATTCAATTGTTTCTTATTTTAACCAGGAGTAATTTCCATTTGATCAAAATTGGAAGGAAACATCATCTGAAAAATGAAACTATAAGACTGATCTTTTTCAGAAGAGGTGATGTTTTATTCCTGAGACATACTTTGCATATGTGCTGCTAATGCAGTGCTGAATCAAACATCAATCCTGTGTAGGGGCAACAGAGCTGATGGTCAAGGAACAGAATCTGCAGGTGTCTTTCCCCAGGGAATTTTTCATACCTCTTTGGTGCAACCTAACCTATTACATATGTGAGAATTTGCTCTTCTGAGTATTGTTAATGATCTTCAAGGATTGTATTGTTGGCAGGGGTGATTTAGAAGGATTCAGAGGGAATATGAGAGGCCAAAACCAGCCTTCATCTACTGCCATATGTTGGATGGTGCTGTTTGACCATGAAGGTGTCTGATCCTTCAAAACATCAGTGATACAACTGCTTTCCAGTACTCATAGATAAATCAACAAAGAATATATAATTTTTTTCCTTTTGTATCTATTTTTAAGTAGATTTGAACCTGATGAAAAATACTGGAGTGATTTCACTCTTCTATTCCAAAACCAATATGAGTAGAAACCAGGGAAACACTGACAGGAAGGGAAGAGCATGCCTTTTCAGATAGCTGACACCTACTGATACACAGTCTGGAGTAGACCTGGTTTACAATTTGCTCTTCTGTCACTGGAAACAAGAAGAGGGAAGGAAAGATTGTGCTATTTTAGTTGGCACACCAGCATTTGAAGAACTGACTGCAGTTACAAAAGAGAACTACTTAAGATGGTTGCATGGTATCTCTTTTCATCTTCTCAAAAATTCAAAACACACAGTAAGTGAAGTACATTATTAGCTTGGAATGACTTAGATGAGGGCTCCTGGTAGTGAAAGAAAAACTGCATTCGTCGTAGGGACACATTAATTTTAGGGGAGCTGCCTAAAATCCATGTAGTTTCAGCTAAGCCTCATTTGGCCCTTGCCTCTGAATCAGCTCGTAGAGGCACACAGTCTGTCATATATTTAGAAAACTTTTTGCTCTACCAGAGAATCCCTCAGGATGTGTCAGTGAGTAGTTCTAATGTCTGCTCTACCTGTTCCTGCTAGGAACAAAACACTATACTACTGACAACTCAGTGCATCCCATATGCAGTATTATTTTCATCTTGGGCTGGTTTGTTGGGTTTTTTAGCTGTTGCTGGTATAGTATCATAGCAAACCTATATTTCTGGAGTATAGAGGCAGTAGTGCTGACCTTCTGGCTCAGGAACCTGTCTTACAATACTGTCTATAAACGGGTGCTGTAGATGTCATAAGAGGGAACACAAGGCAGTGATTCCCTGGAGTTGTGTTGACATCCTCGATGGTGAAAGCACAGCTGGGGCAGTTTAAGAGCAGCTTCCCTTCCAACAGGGAAGCCAGACTTTTATAATTCACACTACAGTCACCTATTGTTTTGTTTCTTGTTTTCTCAAGATATTTAGACATGTCTTGTGGGCAGAAAAGTGAAACATTGGGAGTGCCAGCTCCATGCAGCCGTAACACTCCCAGGTACACTGCAAACTTCCTCCTCACAGTTGTGCTCCTGCTATTTCACAACAAAGGTGTAGCTCCTGCCTGTGCTTTTGGTCCTGAATCTCACAACCAAAGCAACTTCAGTCTGGCCTGCACACATTGGGATATTTTTGGTGTGTAATCCTACATAGCACTGCTGGATCGCCCCAAGTGCAGTCAAGAGAGGTGAGGCTAGGATGTGTTTTAAAATGCAATTGAAAATTTGGCTTAATTAAACAGTGTTCTGCAATGATGTTATGATAGCAGTTGAAAGCTAACATAATCCTTCATGACTTTCATTTCAGCTGGAATTCTGGACAGAAATCAATACATAAGTACATAAATATCTTTTCACAACTTCAAAAGGATACTGTTAATTAAACTAAAATACTTCGTATTTGTTGACTGAATAAAACCCAACAATTCTAATTCTCCAGTCTATTAAGCCATGTGAAAGTATAAAATGGCCTTAGGACAGTCAGCTACCCAGTAAAGAATTCTTCCCACTTAGGGTTTCATTGATGAGAAGAGACAGCTGCCCATTCCCTCCCTTGTAATTGCATGTAAGAAAACAATTTGAAATAAATCTAGGTATGCTTTGTCTTCTGCCAAATTAATACTTTGGGGTAGTCATGTTATGAATGATAGCTTGGCACCTCAGGGGCAAATATCTGCAAATAGCTTGTCTTTTTGTGCCCTAGCTTCTCCTCTAATCCACTGTCAGAGGGAGTGGAGAAGCCATTTTTACTGTAGTAAAAACATTTTAATAATTTCTGTTATTACAGAGCTTGTGCCAGTTCCACATAGTTCCAGAATCTGAGATTATGCTATCACTGACTAGGGACCCTCTTCTTCACTGGTATAATCTACAGGGAGGAATTTGGGCTGCAGCATAGATTTATAGACTACTGTCTGAATTCATGTGCCAAAAATTCCTTTTAGATCACCCAGGGTGACATGTTTCTTTCAGGTTCCAGACAGCCCAGAGCAGATTGTTTGCATAAAATTTAATGGGTGCACTTAGTTTCCCATTCTTCCTATGTTAAATGAAGGTAATCTAATGGTAAATGGTAAAATCACCTGCCTGACAATGGAGGTGAGAATTACCTGGTATTCTAGGGGACACAGATAGAGGAAAAAAGTTTTGGTTTGCTTTTTAAAAGCTTTCTAGATTGGTATCTTCATCTCTCTGAATATAACTTACAGTTATATGTAACTTCCTCTGCAGCCTTACCAAGTCCAGGCCCCTAGTTGTGTCTTGCTTCTTACAATGAGGAACCACTGGGACAGATTTTTATTTTAGAATTTACTGCAACGGTGAAGTGATTAATGCAAACCTCTTGATACAACAACAGGTGTTTCTCCTTTCTGCTGCCAGTTGTTATCTTTCCTTTCATGAAGTTGGACTCTGGGGCTGGTAGTGATCATCAGTGTCAAATAACAGTAAAAAAATACATTATAAAGCACTGTCCTTTTTTTAATCCTTTTTTTATGCATCTGCATCTTCTGCATATTAGGAAACCCTCTGGCTGCTGCTGGTGAAAATTAGCAATGGGTGGAGATGCACCACTGGTGAAAAGGTCTTCCATTCAAGGGCAGACTGGGACAAGCAGTGTTTGGCACTGCTCAGAAACCAGAAGCAGAAATCTGCAAGGCTGCAGCAAAATCCCATCTGGTGCCAGCACAAGCTACTGGCATCCCCTAACAATAGCAGGTTTGCTTCCTGGCCTGCAGACAGTGTCAGCTATGCCAGAGTAAGGGCACTCCACTCCTGCCTTCTGCCAGTCACTGTCAATACCGTAAGTGCATGCTTTGGGAGTTGGTTTCAGGGAATGTTCTGCAGTTAGAAGGCACTTATGCCAGGATAAGCAGGGATAAAGTTTGTAGCCACAGGCTAAGGGCAGGATTTCAGGTTACATTTCCAGCATGCTTTACCCTTACAGTTACTGCTGCCTGGCTGCTCCTCTGCCTGTGCACTTTGCTGTGTAAGCTGTGATCATACCTGTGTGATCATGATGTGAGCCACATCTGGGAACCTTAGGGGTTTAGATGGTTTTTGTCTAATCAAACTACCCCTAAATCAGTTTGTTTCTTTTATTCACTGCCACAGCCATGAATAAAAGCTGTGGAGGGACTTGTGCTGCACCAAGGCTGGAGAGGTACCCCGTGCGTGAATGTGTCAATTATGATTTTTAAAAAAGGAATATAAGAGAATAAATGTAAAAATATTGACTCCATGAGCTACTCATGTTTCATCCCTTCTATCATGATGCTAGGGTAGATTTCTGTTTTGGAAAACTAACAATACACCAGTGATAATGCACAGGAGATTCACAGACATTGTGTTGAATTCCTAGGACTGCTGGTCCCGGCTTTTAGCAAAACCAGCGAGAGTTTTTAGGTATAATGAGTATACCTAATATTATGTGAATACTTATTAGTAATTGTATTTATGCTTCAATTTTTTTGAGAATCCTGAACAAAGAAACAGCGAAATGCACTTTAACAAAGTGTTATATAATAATTTAAATATTTATAAATAGTAATTTTAAAATATGTGAGAGTTAACTTTGTACTCACTTGTTTCTACAGTTTTCACATCATTGCTGATTTTATAAAACTCATAGATGAGTGATGGTTTTAGCTTCATGAGTGCTAGTATCTCTGTCATGAATGTAGGTGACATGCTGACAGACCACGTTACATTTTCATTCCTAGCCAATAATACCAAATTGAGAAGTGAATACCTAATCTATTTGTATTAATCTTGCTAATAAAGAGCCTGATGGAGTTAGAAGAGTTGAACTGGAATTGTTTTACCATTACTTTTATCCAAGTACAAGTCATAGGCAGTGTGTGGATAAGCTACTCCTGCATTATTTTGTCCAGTTCAGATTTACATACGTAAAACAGGAGGTTTCTTTGCCTTTTCCTCTGCAAAGAGTTTATGCTTTTTGAGCTTTTGCTGTGCAAACTGTCTGTGGGAAGTGTCTGCTCACACCTGGGGGAAATACACAAAGCAAAGTGCCTTTAATTGCTTCTGGAACAGTACAGAGAATTGTTTAGACTAGATTTACTTTTCTGATTTGTGCTTAGAGACAGAGCTGACCTCTGCCAGAACTACAAAGAGCACCCAGCTGAGGCTGTTAACATCTCTTAGGAAACTGTTCAGGAATGAACCTAGCTCACTGCCCAGTGCTGTAGTGATTACAGTAAATCCTCATCTTCTGCTGACTTCAGCAGGGTGTTTGCAGACAGCAGTTCTGATTCAAATGGGATCTCAGACCCCAAAGAATGTAAAACATGTATCAAAATCTACTCATAATAGCAGTTTTCTTTAGCAGCTTTCATTTATAATATTTCAAACATATGTTTTTCATTGAAAACATATGACTGGCCTGCTTGAGGGCAGTGTGAGAAAAAGAAAGCTCCATGTCATATCCAAGAGAGCAGCAGTGCTTTCTTGTCTTTTTCCTTAGGCACTGTGATCTCACCTAGTAGAAATCAGGTCCCATCACAGAGCTGTGCTCCAGTGTCTGCATTATCCAGTTAAGTGTCCTTATTTCCCTGGTTCCTATATCAACTGAAGGACTGATACAATCATTTACATTACTGTTTCTGACATTGTCCTTGCAGACAGTATTATGGGCATTGCTACAGTTTCTCTGTAGTTATCTCAATCCTTACCTCCTTTTATTTGGCGTCCTTGTCTCCTTGTTTTGTGAATCTCTTATAATGCCCTGTTTGCACTCTGCTTCCAAGGTAGTAAAGGTACCTACTGCCCATCCTTTCTGTTGCTGGATATCTGTGGATCTAAAAAGAGATACAATGCTGATGTCATCACTTGTACTGTATTGAAAAATTGTTCATTGTTTTACATTATCCATGTATATTGTATGACTGGTGAATGACTGGTGAAGTACATGTGAGACGGTGCAGAATAGGTATCTCAGTTACAGCTCTGCAGTGGGTAGGTTTGGTCTAGCTCCAGTTCATATGCACATGTATCACAAATGCTGGTACATTAATTAGCAGAGTCTAATCTAGAAACTACATATTTAGTACAACGAAGAACAAGGTCTCTCCTTTTGTCCTTAAGGACAGCACAGTAGGACATAAAAGTAATACAGCTGTCTAATACATGGAGAGCCAGCAAGACTACATCTCAAAAACAGACTGTAACCTGTACACAGGGACGTGAGAGCACTAATTTAGAGAGAGACACAACTTGAAGTTTACAAATAAGAGGCTATACAGGTCCCTACAAATATTAACTGATCTCGAAGCCAGATGGAAAATGGCTTCTGGTTTTTGACTTTCTCCCAAACTGCTTATTACAGAAAGAAGTCATTTTTTCTTTTTTTGGCTATTATTTGTAAATACAAGTGAAGTATAGAGTGGTGGCTAAAGCAACCAAATCACAGAAGCACTCCTTGCTTCTTCTCAAAATGTCTGGTCTGCTTCAAAGGCAATATTCTGCTCATTGCTGCTCTGGTCTGTGCTTCAAAGGCAGTATTCTGCTCATTGCCTGGCACTGCAGGCAAGACCCAGCTTCTCCTCCCAGCTCACAGGCCCCACATCTCTGGTGTCTTTCACCAAGCTTAGGGAGTTGCTACCTGTGCACAGGTAGCACTTTCTGCTCTCTCTTCTGCTCAACACTTCAGGTGTCTTTCTTGGCCACACATCATCTTTTGGCAGCACATCGCTTCCTAGAAGCTGTAAACTAGATTAGTTTGAACACCAGAAAATACTTTGACATTCACGAATATAATAATCTTTTTACTGTTTTGCCAGTAATACCGTTTACTTTCATCTTAGTTGTCCTTTAAACAGCATCAGCGTGCCTGAGATGTGTACCTCAGTTTTAACAGGTTATGTTTGTTATTTGAGGTTTCCTTTAAAGTGCTGAAGGTGGAGGCTCTGGAATCCTGGCATCTCAGGTCTGAGAAAGTGCCAGGAAATGAGTGACACTGAAGCGTTTGTGTATGGAATATTTAAGTCAAGCGAAGGATAAAACAAAAACTATGTAAGTGATAGAAGGTGAATGTGACTGTTCAGTACCTTGTTTTTATTATAGCAATAAGGAACTTAGGAAGTGTTACACCATTTTTGTTTTGAATGTACAGCAGTAGTGAAAGTTACCTTTTGTTTGGTGCTTGTTCTGTTCACAAGTAGGTGTAGGGGAACACACAGTAACCTCTACATGCTTTGCAAAGAGTCCATAACACATTCATAACCGAGTGCAGTTACACTGCAGAGTACTCTTGCAGATGCAGTTACCATATGGAAAAAGTTTCCCATGCCTAACTAAGGAATATATTTAGGCCATTTCAGCCACATAAAGGAAATGAATGTACAGCAGAGGTCAGTGCCCTAGTTGTTCTGTGCCAGAAATTCTTAGAGGTGGTATTTATACTGAAGTATTCATTATCTATAGCATGTTTATAAATATGTCTGCTAACTCTATACAACATTTCTGCTTGTAGAAACTCTTATAATAACATATACACCAGGGTTTCATTTATCCTTCTCCCAGCCTCATTGTTCTTTTTTCTTTATAATTAATTTAATTGTCCAAAACTGCCATCTTAAGTTTTGTTCTTTTCTCTTGTTCTTTTTTGTTCCTCTCTTCTCCCTCCCCAGATTATTGCAAGTCATTGTGCACTATATATAGTTCTGCTTTCTGCTTTCCAGATGCTGGGAGCTTGGCTGACATCCTTATAGCATTCCAGACTAATTCTCTCTCTGTCGCACTCACAGACATCTATGCAAAACAAATTTATTGAGCTCAATGTATCAAGAAAATTCTGATAGTTTTCTTTGTAGAATACAGATTAATATTTAGTAAAATTTACTCATGTTAAATTTTTGCTGGCTTTATACTCAGTTGCTGTACCTCATATTCATTGTTGTGATGGCTCAATATATGGTTCTTGCTGACTTACATATTTCATAAAATATTTAATCTCTGTACACATATTACTGTGTATTTCAATTATTTACGTCTGATATAGACAGACAAATTTCACTTCTGGTTTAACTGTAGTACAGTGGAATATCAGGATCAGATTCGGGGTGTTTTGGCCCAAAATGCAGAAGTTGCACAGCAAAGTCAATAGAGTGGGAAAGTATATACAATTTGAGCCACAGCTGTAGAATCAGTTTGGATGTGATTAGAAACTTATTACAGCTATCCAAATCAACACTAATTTCCAGGAAAATTAACTTTCTGCTCTATTTCTTTTGTGAGCTGGTGCTGGTATGCTCATAAGAGCTTCCCACCAGGCAAGTGACTGTTTTGGTAATGGTAAGTAGCTCCCATATAGGGTATGTAGTATTCCTAGCTTATAAAGCAGTTTGGACTAGCAAAAAACACAGAACAAATCTGTAGTTTTCATTTATCAACAATTAGTAATGTCTTGCACCAGTGCAGTATTTCTTAATTGGAAGGATCCCAATTTCAGGTCCATATTTACACTGAAATTTGCTAGAACCAATGTATTTGGATCCTTTGTGCACTATTGAAATGCAGCTGTGGTACAACATGGCAAGTGTTTAGGGCAGGAAGCAAGGAAATTATGTCTAATCAAAATTGCAGTGGGAATTGATTGGCAAAGCATATTTACCCTGAAGATGGGGCTGTACCACCAAACATTGGACAATCCTGGTTGCTGCTTTGGCACAGTAATTCAATACAAATGCAAAGAACTATTAGATGTGAGACTTGGGTTAAATTTCTCTGCAATGTTTTGCAGACTGCCTCAAATGTGTGTAGGCCACGGCTTATTCTCCCTCCAGACAGCACTCTGTTCCCCCTCAGAATATTGCCTTGGAGAAGACTGAGCCCTCTTCCACCACTAACCCTCTTCCTGCAGCATCTGCTCCTGAGAATTGCAACAGCCTAGCTGTGAGAAGGGCAGAGAAAAACAGAGTGCTCTGGCTCTGTGCCATTGCTTCATTTCCATAGTGCTTACTTAATGTCATAAACATACAAAGTCTACAAAACATCGGCAGAGTTGTGAGGCCAGATAAAATCTGGTTCCTGGGATCTGTACAATCCAGTGAGTGCTCTATGAGGCCGATGAGAAGCAGCTTCCCTGGTGGTTTCCTGCCTTGGGATTCCAGAAGAACCATGGTCCCAGGTGCTGCTGCCAGGGCTGCCCCATGGCAGCTCGCACATAAATATTAGTATCAGCCTGTCACTTGCTGTGCTCCACTTCCAAAGAGACTGCAACAGTCCCCACCCAGAGTCTCTCACAACACAAGGAGCGTGTCATTCAAACCAGAAAATAGCTGCAGTTCAGCACAGGGTTGGTGGGAAAGGATCATGCAGGACATGTTACAGAAGCTGTCCTGGCATCCCACTCTGCTGAAGACTGGCTGGGAGAGGCTGAAGGCGATGGTTGTTCTGGGAGCCTAACAAGGGGCGGCATTGTTCCTGGGCCTATCAGTTGGTTTCTGATTCACCCGCAGCCAATGTGCCGTGATCAGATCACAGCTGGCCCAAGGATACCCTTTCCAGTGCATTTAGTGCTTGGAACAGCCCCAGGTTTCAGGAACACATGGTGAGGAGGAGGGGACAGCTGTGAGACAGAGAAGGGAACTGATTTTTTGCCTTCTCTCAAGATGAGCTTTTCTTTCATAATTTGATTGTGTTAATAGCATTCCAGGTAGTAAAATTAATTTGGAGCCTATGTAGATCTGGATGAAGGGCAGACAGAGGGAGAGGTGGGTGGAGGAGGCAGCAGTTGCTTGCTGGCTGCATGCCCCCACCAGCAGTGCCCTCTCTCACTGGTCAGTTGTGCAACTGCTCGTGACAGATCATAGATTGATCCCACTGGATCAGCCTGTCTTTTCTTTCTGCTCCAAGCTCTGAGATAGCTTTGTTTGTCTCTCTCCTGGAAGTTATATAGCTGCTACGTCCCAGTGGGTGTATCTGGCAGTAGCTGAGCTTCCTTGTATATGAGCAGTGCCTGACTTCATGGCGAGAGAGGGGAATGTCCTGAGTGTCACAGGGGACAGAGTGAGACTTAAGTTCTAGAGGTGAACCTTTTCATTCATCATTGCAGCGCAGTGCTTCTGAGTGATTCCTGACTTTTTGTTCCAATTCCCTCTTAAGCAATAACACACCATTCCTCACCTCCTATCCTAAGTGTCTCTGGGTTTTGTAATCAGTTTTGCTGTTTCACCTAGAAGTGGCTGCAATTCAGGGAGGAATGAACTGATGCCTGCCTGTTTACAGATCCTTAAATCTGTAATCTCCTTGTCATCCTGCAAGTCCTCCACTTCCCAGCAAGAATTTTCATCTCTCCTTCCCAATCTTCCAAATCCAGCATGAGAAATGCAGATAAATAGAAGTGGCATGTGCTGTCATCTCTGCTCCACTGCAGAATGTCAGTAATAAACTACACCTTGTCAGGGAAATCTGTAATTCTCTACCTACAGTCTATACTTTGTAGGCCTATAAAGTACTTGAATGCTTGAGAAAATTGATCTGTTAATCAACAAAGGTAATAAGCCAACATTTTTTCTCCTTCCCTTTACAGGGCCCCAATTCTATAAAGAGTCATAGAAGCCAAACATTGAAAAAGACCTGCAGTGTAATTGAGTCCATCTCCTAGTAGTGTGGGGGTGTTCTGTACTACAGATTTTTATTGTTGTGTCAGCCTGGTTTTAAATGACCTCTGCAAAATGATTTATGCATTTTCTGAAAATATTATGCTTAGCCTAACACATCCCAACATTTTGAAGGTTTTCCTGATACATTTATCTAATTGGTTACCATAAAAGTTAATCCAGTTTATTTCAGTTAAACCTTTCCTCTTCTGCAGCATAGTTCATTCTACTGAAAAAACAATTCCCTTTTCCTTTAAAGGGGCTAGTGGGACAGCAAGTCTGCTGTTTGGCCCGGCTGCAGTCGGATCTCATTTTTCAACCCCACCCTTCCTCTTCTCTGAGAAGGAGGGCAGTCTTCATATTTTCCCTTTAAGCTGAGCTATGAAAAATAACTGTTTGCCAAGATCTTTCACCTTGGCTGTATACCCTCACAGATGTTTTCTGCAGCATAAACAAAGCAGCAAAGAATGTTGAGGCACGAGGGAGTCACGATAGTTGGGATGGGAGAGATCAGGCTGGAGAATTATGACTCCAGCCACTTGGCTGTAGTTTGCCTTTCAGAAATGCACAAGAGCTGCTCCCACTGCTCAAGGAGCAGAGCCTGCTGTAAAATCATCCACAGCTTGATATAACATGAGCTTTCAGCCATGCAGTCTAAGCATATGTAATGCACGCATCACCACTACAGTGCAAATTAAGAATAGTGATAAATCTGACTGGTAAGACCAAGTTCTCAGTTGTTCCTCAGCCATCTCCCTGCTCAGAGAGAGATGGTGGCAGCCATTGCAATTGGGAGAATAGGAAAAATTGTGGGAAGAATTGTGTCGTGCGTTATACCAAATGAATGGTAAAATCTGGCTTCACACCCCAGGGCTTAAATTATAGTAATTGGTAATAAATGGTAATAGTGTCCAGAACTTCACAGTTTTATCATGGACTTTGCCAGCTCCAAGTGTCTTTTGACTACAGCTGTGTCAATGAAACAGAGGATAGGTCTTGAGTATCACAGCTTTATCGTGTAAGAGAATTTGCTGAAGCAAGTGAAACATTCTGAATTTTGTTGGGGTACAATGTCACTTTGTCTATTCTGCCATGTTTTTGACCAATTGAAATGTTCAGATGACTGTTTAGTAAGTTCCTGCTGCAGATTTTGAAGGGAATCAATTTGGACAAAATAAAGGCAAGATTTGTTAGGACTGGCAACTTATATGAAAACAAGGAGATACTCTTCCTGAAACAAGTATTTCTAACTGATTGAATACAATGCACAGCTATGAGTCCTGTAAGATCCTGATGAGATTCTAGCTGGTGACAGTAATGTGGCTGTCCACCTAAGCCTCACTGTTGACTCAAAATACTACTTTGAGCCATTGGAAAAGTTTCTTACTGTAAACAAGTTTAGCTCTTAGCAGCCTTGAAAGGAAATTCATAATTACCACTGCAAACCACCTGGCACAGATGAAAGGCATCAGGAATCTGGGCAATACTTAAGCAATTGAAGGTTTGGGAGGGAACCTCAAAACCTCCTGTTGTTACATATGAATCACAAAGAACTTACTGGTTGTGTTTGAGTATATCCCAGAGGATCAGTTCATGAGCCCTTCTGTATATTCTGGTGGGTTGAGAGGCACCAAAACAAAGAAGACCATGGTTGGAAAGATTTGCATATTAAGGAAAAGAGTGTGGAATGTATGTATTATGTGTAGTAAGATTGTGGAACTAATGGCTTATGACAGGGATACAACTATGGAATTAATGTGATTTGGCTGGCAGGCATTAATATGGAGTGGACAATTTTGGAGGAAGCAGAGCAGCGATGCAAAAGACTGTAACTGAAGCTAGGCCCTTGCATAGGAGCTATATGGAGAGGGCTTCTTACACATATATGCAAGAGTGAACAGAGTTTATCCCTATGTATTATTAGGAAGTAGATAAAGATTTTTATTTGTATTTGTAGGGTGGAAGAAGCTTTTACTCTCTATTGACTTGGCATGAAGAGGCCTTTTGAGCATACATCCTTCTGTTTTGTGTGGCTATGATTTAACTGTTGTCATAGTTTTGTTGTTTAGACCTCCTAAACATATTTAAGTTTTTCTATGGAGAAAACTGAGATTAATATGTTTATGACTATCAAAAGTATTGAAGATAAATCTAATTATTGTGTATACCAGATCCCAAGATCTACTGCTCTAAGTACTCTCAAGCATCCTGCTTGCTTAAAGGGTGATGAAGTTGGTTCATGTTTCATGGAGGTCCCAGAGCTCACTGGCAGTTCTAGTGTTAGGGTTGTATCAGCCAAAGTTCCTGAGAAACAGACCCTGTTAAAAACATCGCTACGTTTTTCAAAATTATCTCATTCTTTAAGTATTTTTCTGTGCCTGTGTAAGGTCTCATGTTAAGATTCAGACTCTTTCTCAGCTGCTCAATATTTGTTCAAGCTAATATACAAGAGAAAATAATCTCTGAAATGTTATTTGTAGTCATTTGGAAGTCCACATCAGTACATGTCACACTGACGTAAACTGGTTAGGGCTTTTTTCAAGGAAAATAATTTCTTCAGCACATTGGTAGCTCCAGGTGATATGCTGTGATTCTTAGATCAAGCTCCATTTGTTCACTGTGAGTTCAGCTGTTCTCCTGGCAGTTTTTAGAGAACATAATTTGTTCAGAGACGTCTCACGTCTGCTGATGGAGAAGTTCTCACCTGGGACCAGCATACTCCTGGCTCTCCCTATGTCCAACTAGTACATGCACTTCTGTGCTAAAAGCAGGGAGTGTACAGAGATTATGAGAGGGCTGTCGTAGCAGTGGGCGAGCTGGTTCTGAACTGAGGGGAAGAAATGTGAGTGCCAAGAACAAACCAGCAAAGAGCTATGGATGAATGAAGTGTGGCAGAACTGTGCAAATGGTGTTTTTGTGGAAAGGATTTTGTCTGTCCTGTGCATATTTCTACTATGTATGCCAGCCTATATAGAAATGTCCCCCCGAATTATCAGCTTTTCCATGACTCCAGCATGTTCCTGCAGCCAGTCCAGTCTGGGATCTGTTTTTCTGGGTAGTGGAAGAGTACAGATTCTTCTGGTCTCTTTAGTGTTGGAAGCAGCTAAATATAATTGTCTTGAAAGCAGGAAACAAAATGTTGAGGTATATGCCAGCCTGTAACTCAGCCACAAACCTACCCTCTTTGAGCAACACCTCAGCATGCCAGTGAACAAACACTAACACAATTGCTCTCTCACCACTGCTAGGAAAGAGTGGCACAAGAATACTGCAGGAGACTAACACCTTTCCTTGGCTGGAGCCTTGGTTGCATAAGGAAATTGAGCAGAATCACCATTCTGTAATTACTACCACCTCATAAGCAGTATTTCACAATACCTCTGCCATTCAGTCTGTTCAAAAGAAGGCTTTACATGTAGATGTGGGAGGCCTTCACTCAGACACTTAGTTTGCTCCACATAAACCATTCCAGCCATTCCAGCTTGGTACACGTTACCAGCCATGACGTCTCACCCTACAAGGTCCTTTCAAAACATGGTTTGTCATCTCAGCTCTGGGATCCAAGAGATACAGCATCATAGAAATGTAGGTTAAGGAGGGACCTCTGGAGGTCTCTAGTCCAACATCCTGATAAAAGCAGAACTGTTGCCAGCATTTAACAGGTCAGCTGTGATTTTGTCTAGCCAAGTCATGAAACTATGCAAGAATGGGGATTGCACAACTTCTCTGAGTAACCCATTCCAAGACTGTACTGTTCACTCAGTGAAAAGGTTTTTTCCAATGCTCAATGCAAACACAGTAGGAGATCCTCCACGCTTATACTGACATATCTGAAAGATCCACAGGTGGGTTAAGACATACCTGATCCTCTGAAGTTCACATCCATCTCTCACCACCCTAGCTCTGCCATGTTGCTTCTTTTGTTGCTTTCACCAGCAAAAAATTACAGCTGACCTGTTAAGTGCTGGCAACAGTTCTGCTTTTATCAGGCAACTAAAAACTGGACCTGAAAGCTGATGAGCGCTATCCAGATAGAAGGTTGTTCACATGGACATTTTTTGCACCTACTGATGGTAAAATTACATTACTGAAAAGACCCTCAATAGAACCAAGGATGACCTGTATAACACTGGCTACAGACTCTTCTCTAGTCACTGTGCCGTAAACATAATGGCTTATATCTGACCTAGGGAATTCCCATAAAGCTGTGATTTGATGATGTTAAGAAATAGAGAATATGAGAGTACTTTGGCATTGCACTACTTTAATTTGGCAGCAGCCTTTTTGAGGAGCCAGATACAGGGTTTGATGGAACAGTACTCATATTGCTTGTAGCTGCTGTGAACCTTAGTAATTTTATGTCTTTGGGAGAAAGGTATTAAATGTCAGCCACTCCTCACAGTGTAGAATAGCACAAAGCAGCCCTGCATAGCCCTAGGTTATGTCTATTACTAAAGATTTGCAGAATCAAACAAAACACAGCAGTGAGTCTTTTTCATTCTTCTGATTGCATGTGCAGACATTGGAGTCGCTCCTGTGCTGTCTTTATGTGTGCAAAACGCTTTGCTGGAATTTCAAAATTATTTCCCTTGCAGCTCTAGTTTCTTACTAGAAAGAAATCATCTTGAGAGCTGATAATAGCAACTGAAAGTGGTTTTGCCTTCTTGTCACCTGTCCCACTCCACTGCTAGACACCATAAACTGTCACCACAAAATTTTTTACTAATGAATCTATTGCTTCTTTACTTACTAAAAAGAGCCATCATTTTCATTTTTGTACCAATAAGTTTTCCTTTTCTATACCCTTAAAAATAAAATCACTTTCCTTTCATGTCCAAAACATATTTCTGAAGAAACAACTTTAAAATTGTTTTTAAAAAGATGATCCCTGGTTGAATTGTCAGCACTGCTTTCTGCTTCACCCTGTGCTCTCCCTGGAGTTCTCTCAGTCACATACCTGACCTGAGCCTAATTAGTTTGTAAGAGCTAGAAAGTTTGCCGCCCGCGGTGTGGCTGTGAGCCAGACAGGCAGAGTTCTCTGTGCCTGGTACTGTAATTGTTGTGAAACCTTGCTTGATGGACAGAAAGTTATTCTGTTGTTTGGAATTTTTTTTCCCCCACAAATGTCCTGGAAATATGCAGGAGTGCATTTAGAAGCTCAGAGATTTGACTCTTTACAGGCCATGGTACCAGAAAGATCTTATGTCCTTAACATTGTTGGGAACCAAAGTGGATTAAGAGGACTTTCATTTTGAATAATATTTTTTTTTAACTTTACACATTTTGTCCTGCTTTTACAAAAGTCCATATTATTTTGTAAGGTTTGTTTGTGATTCTTGTCTCACAGCAGAACCTTTATTAGGTCCTGAAGAGCAGTGTTTATGTTGCTAGAACAACAGGACTTATTACTGTGCTTCTATTTACCAAAATAAGAGGCTCATTTTGCAACATGACCTCTTATAATCAGTCATCATGAATAGTCCTGTTGACTTCTTCAAGGCTACTTGTGTCTGTAAGGATTAGTACTGCTCTTTGTGGAGCCCTAGTACTCAAGTGTGGTAGGGAAGAACCTTTCTGCCATGACAGGAGGCATGGAATGGGCCACCTGTCTTTCCATGCCACTGCACAGCAGAGGAACAAAGTGCAGCCTGGTGGTGTGAGCCACTTCATTAGTATCTTGTTTAACCATGTCTATTTCCTTCCTTCTACTAAGGCCATGTGGATTTTTCCAAAGTATGTGCAGTAAATGTGCTCTTGTCACGTGGTTATTGTGGCACTGTAATCTTCTCTCCCTCCTGAATTATCAGTTTCAATATAATTTTTCATTTTTGTTGGGGCAATGCAGCACTTGGAAAATGAGGGCCTAGAAGGCATGTAAGAGCCAGGCATTGCATGGACAGGCTCTGTGCAGCATCCACAATGTAGTTCTACCAGTTTGTCTCAGACTTAGCTAGTCTTGCTCTTACAGTCTGGAGTTCTCAGCTTTGCTACTCATGTACCCTGGTCCCAGGTTGCAGTGTACTTGTTTGTCCAGTCCTTGTGCTCTATCAAGCTGGTACCCATTCCACACACTCTCCTGAATCTACTGTCCTCATTTCTAGGCCTAAATATCTGCCAGAATCGCCATGCAATTTACCCAGTCAGACTGTCAAGTCTTTCATCAGTCAGACCCTTAACTGATGCTCTAAAAATATCCCATGAATTTCACAATGACTTGTACTGACTACTGGTCTGGAAGTTCTGCTTTGGAAATTGAATCTTTAATGAACTGCTGCAAGCAGCTTTTTGTTAAGTCACCCCATATGTTTTTAACAACACTGCCCACAGAGTAGTTAAAGTACAATTCCACATCCATTCCAGCTAACCTAAACCAGGGCTGCTATTGCCCAGCTATGCTCCAGTGTCTTCTCAATACAAGGAATGATTTGTATCTGACCCTGCAATAGCATAGTTCAGGGAGCTAAAGTGGATGAAAATTAACACTGAAAAAAAGTAAGTTTTCACATCTCCTGGACCAATTTTTTGCAAGTCTGGATGAGCACCAGTGGAGTACAAGAAAGGAGATGAGGACTGTAATCAGGAGATATCAGAGACAGAGTTGATGCAGCCACAGTTCAGGTCAGATTATACTGTTGCAGAATCACAGACTTTCTCATTGGTTTTTACCCTTGTATGTTCACAATGTAAGAAGCACTAAAAGTCACTATAATTTGATTGTAGGGAAGTAATCAGATTATTTGGATAAGAAAGCTCAAACACTACCAGAATTAGAGATTATAATTATTAGGTGTATGTATGGCATGATTGAATTTTCAAGATTAAGCGTTCAGTGCTGATCTGAGTCTTTAATTCAGTCTGGTAGTAAAATTAAAATCAAGAAGAAATGAACATAATTCCTAGAAAGACAGTGGGAATTATTTCCACTACTGAGTTGAATGTAGTCCTAAGTGTTTTCTGGACTTCAGGAAACCTAGCAAATAATTTTGGTTGTATTTGGTTGAATCCTTGTTTTGTTGTCAGCACACAAGAGTATGAATAACTAATGTTAAAACCACTATATCAGTGATTTTAATCCCATTGTCCATGGTTCCACCAAGGTCCACTGACTTCTAATCAGTCTGCAAAATATAAACAAAACCACAAAAAACACTGCCAGGAGACTTAAATTCACAACATGGTGATCAGGCACTTCTTTGGAAAATGGCCCCTGTTCCAGGTAATTTCTGTAAATGAGAAACCTAAACAGCAGGGAAGAAATTATCAGTTGCAGATCACTATCGTGTGTCCAACCTCAGGCTGTTAGGGATGTATGGGAATCAATCCCATCTGATAGCAGTTTAGGCACCATTATAAATGAGTTGTTTCTGTAAAGGTCCTTGAGAATGGATGACTGCATCACAAAAAACAGCTTTACATTTTGGATTAAATGAATTTATGATGGTAATCCCAACAGAAAAAGAATAAGAGGAAAACTCTAATTGGAGCTGAGCAAGCCTCTCAGCTCTGGAATTGATCCATTGGTTGTGAGATTGGTGGGAGAGGTTTGAACCAGTCTTTAGCTTTCTGTAAAAAGAGTATTCAACTTAACTCTTCATCAACATTAAGCTTTGTTTAAAAATTAAGGCTGCAAAAGTTAAGTTGTTTTAAAAGGTCTCCATTCTAGAAATGTGCTCCTATCTTTTCTCTTATCTTTGGAATTGCTAGTTTATCCAACATAAAAAAAATTCACAGACAAATTTGGTCTTCAATTTCTATGAGTGTGATCAGTGCTTTAAAAGCCCTGGAAGCAATGGCTGTGTTTATTTCCAGAAGTCCAAGAATAAGCTGATATTGCTATTTTTAATCTATCCGGAAATATGCAAAGAAGAGAGCTTAATTGCAAACAGACCAAACCTTATATAGGAAATGGGTACATCCCTTGGGGCCACCTAAAACATGAATGTCTGAAATTAAATTCATATACTCTTCTCCCTTGCTCCCTGAAGCACGTACTCTTGGAATGAAAGGGAAGGCTTTGGGCTACCATCATATCCCAGTAGTTTCTATCCATTATAATACTCTGGCTATCTTAATATTCAATTAACAGATGTTTCCCAGCATGTATGAGCTCAAGGTGACTATCTGTATGTCTTTGTAATGAAAACATTAAAGAGAACAGGGAAAAATTAGAAAAATAATTGCCCTCTTTCTAGGATCACAATGCGGTTGTCAGAGAAAAATGAAGCAGGAGTATTGTGATTCCAAAATTTTACCTACGCTTTTCTCAGCAAAGGGCTACCACACCCAGCCAACAAAAACCAGTAGTCTCACAGTTCCCATCACCTGCCCAGTGATTCTGAAATCAGGATTATAATTTTCTCAGCTTCCAAACATTACACTCTGTAGTGGGTAATGCATAGGATCCTAAGGTAGACCAAGTGCAAGTGGCTTCACTAAAAATTTCACCCACACATGGAAAAAGAGGGGCTGACATGTTCTTTGTATATGTTAGCTCTTCCCCTAGCTGTTGCATTGGGCACATCTCATGCTCTGTATGTGCCCTACACTGCATCATGGAGCTTGACTAAAGCAGTGCCCCAATCTGTGTGTTGTGTCAAGTCTGGAAGCAAGTCCAACCCAAAGCTCTCAGATGACCCTGTGTGGTGCCTACTTCCTTCAGTGCAGGAAATTTTGTGTCTCTGCTGTGCACTCTGGGCCAAAGTATCTTTTGAATCTGAATTGTAGCCTCCATGTTCTGTGGTCTTATAACTGAAATTGTCTGGGTAAAATCCTAAATGCTGAGTGGCCTGCCGAAATGAGTGCACACAGGGGACCCAAGAGCTCTAGATTTATTGCTTGTAAACCAAAAATCGTATCGAAGAAAGCAGAGATAAAAATAGATGGGGAGCTTGGGGACCAGAAAGGCAGCCAGTGGAGATTAGATGCACTGCTGGTTGACTCATCCAGCTTGTTTTATTGTAGCACAGTTCCAATAACAACTGTGTTATTTCAGCTTTTGTGCAGTGAGCAGACATTTGTTTTGCATCGAAGGCTTTTCACATAAATGTGCTCCATTTTTTTATTTCTTCTTGTATTTCCCAGTGTTTCTACTGGCAATTACCAATGGGAGAGTTGATGGCTTCAAAAGCATATTGGACAACTTCTCAGCTGGTATAAATCAGCAACACCCCTTGGTATTTAATAGAGCTGTACAGCTTTATACAAGTTGAATCTGCACCAACTGTTCTTTTAAAATATGTCCCACCTTATAAAGCGTTTTCTTCAGTAGTGGATTCTGAAATTAATGAGAAGCATTGAGCAAACTGCCCCACAGACTGTGCACAGTGCACAACTTGGCAGCATCTGCTTTCTAATCTGTGGCTCTGCTCAGGCTAGGGGAGTTCTTTGTGAGGGATGCCAATGAGTCTTTGTGAGGGATGCCTGTTGGGTTCTCTCTGCTGGCCCTGGCCTGTTATCCACTGCCTTGCAGAAGATGGACACAAGGCTCATCCACTGCCTGCTAGCTCAGTGTCTCACAGTGCTTTTAGCTTCTTCTTCACTGCAATTCATTTAAAAACCCTTCTGGGCTCGTGTGGAAGTGGCTGTGAGGAACAGTTACAGTGAAAATATGGGGAGCGGGCATTAGGCTTTGTTAGCTGTTTGCAGCTTGCATCATGACTTGGAAAGTACTGTCCTGTCAACTTGGGCTCCATTCAGAGGCAGAGGAGTTCTGTAGAAATGGGTTTGAAAATGACCACAGGAAAGGAGAAGTATTTACCTCAAATGATATGAGATCAGCTGGATCTACATGTGTGGTGGAGGCTGTGCATTTGTTACAACATGGTGCTCTTTTGCTGATCCTAGAGTGTGTGCAGACTGAAGGAGCACATTGGGTTCTAAGCAGCTTTTCAGAAAAGACCATTTAAAGTTGCTTTCATGAGGTAGAACTTAGTGATCAGGTGGGCCACTCATTCATGTTTTTACATCTCTCATCAGCTGTTGAGCAAGCTAGCCTCTGCCATGCTGACAATGGAGAACTAGATGGCTGTATGTTTTTACTGGGATTTTGCTATGGTTTTACTTGAGATGTTTATCTGCACTGATGTCACCTTCATCAATTTCTCTACACAAATGACTCAACATATTCTGGACTGTGTTGTTGTGCTAAACAGAAAGAATGCCTTTGTCTCTTTCATTCTTTTCATAGTATTATGGAAGTGGGAGGGAGAATCTGCCAAAATGTGACTTTGTTTCATTAGAATCTGCTCCCTTATAGTGGAAACTCTATGATAAGAGGCTTTTTCATGGCCAGTGTGTGTAAATTTCAGTACACCCCTACAACAGACATACACAAATAATTTAAAATCCCTTATTTTAAGACTCAGACAGCTGTCTAAACAAAAAGATGGTCTAAATTGATCCACAATCCATTTCTATCAATGCATACAAATAAAATTACAAGTAACAACACAGAAAATTGCTTTGTTTTTTTTTCATAAACTTTTCAGGCTTATGAATTTCAGGTGACAGTCATTTGCAGGAATAAATGGTGAGGTAACATCAGCTTTGTGTAGGATTTAGATAAATTTGGATCCAAACTAAATGAAGACCTCACTAGAGGCAGAGTTAGGAAATAAGTGTGTGGGAAAATTGGACTGAGTGAGAAAGCAGCAGGGAAAAGGAAGCCACAGTACAAATTAAAGATTGCAAGTAACAGGGCTGGATGCCAAGAGCCTCAGAAAAGAAAAGAAAAAAAAATTCTTGATTAGCTCAACTGTTTGCTTTAGTATATAAAAAACTGACCCCCCTGAGGAGCCCTGAGCCTCCTGGGAGTCGGAGTACGTGTGAGTAAGCTGCTGCCTCGCTGAGGGCAGCACAAATGCTCCAGCCCAGTCTTCTGCCACATGGATTTCCAGGTGCAAATGCTTCATCTGGCAGGAGTTCTGCCCACATCAAGCTGACAGCATCTAAATGTTTTATCCAGCCTGGCATTATATATTTTCCCTTTCCCAAAGAGCTGCAATAATTCCAGTTCCATTGGCTATGTGTGAGCATGTGTGTTGAAGGGAACCGCTGTCTCTCCGAGTGGCTGTGATGTGTGGGCCAAGCGTGACTTTCCAGGGGACAGATGAAGGACTGAGCTGGCAGGACAAGCCCATGCCTCCAGACAGGCTCAGACCCCAGTTCTTGTACAACAGCCAGTGGGGCTCCCCTGCTGCCCTCAGCTCCTGGACACTGCCTGGCATACATTGCCCTCATTGTGAGTCCCCATTCCATAAGCAATACCCCCAACCTCCAGCCCCAGGTTCTGTGCCCTGTGTAGGAGGTGCTCCAGCACAGAGATCCTTATGTAAAATCACTGCTAGACCTGAAACATGCCACCTTAATGGAAATTCTCATTAATGCCATCATTAATGAGCTGCTGTTACAAATACTATATTACTGTCATTCTTCTCCTGAGCCGTTCACATTGCCATCACCGAGCTGAATCATTGCTGCAAAGTGGGAAATTCTACAGCAACATGGATTATGTTTGAGGACCTGACACTTGTGTAGGTGTGCTTTTCACACCTGCTGATACTTTTTGATTGTGAGTTGTTCTGTGCTAGCCGCACTGTCAAAGAGGAGCTATCACAGACAGAACTACTCCTAAAACACAGAGGGGAAAGTTATTTATGGAAACCTTTTGTCAGCATGTACCTCACCTTTGCTCACAAAACAGTTACTTGCTGTCTAAATGCCCATCTTCCTCCATTCTGTAATAACAAAAAGGAGCTATATAAAAGAGCTTGGCTCATACAACTGGCCTTGACAATTCAATTAAATAATTTAAAGGCTGCAAGAGAAGACAATCTTTTTAACAAGAGAGGATGGAAGAATTGCAGGGCTTCTTTGTAATTTGATCCTAGATCAAAACAACTGATATTTAACATTTGTTAAAACTTCTAGAAATGAAGATTTCTAAACCCCTCTATTATGGGAGAATATCATAATCCCAGTTTTAGAGATAGGGAAACAAAAATGATGTTGTACTTACAAGGCTTCTTGAAGGCATGTAGACATAGAACTCAGTTCTTGAAGCAAAATGTGTATTCAGGCTTGAGACTATACCTCACTATCAAGAGCTCAGAAATTCTGCCTTTTCTTGTAAATCTACAAACACATGAGCATATAGTAATGGGTTTTTTTCTATAAAGCAAAGCTTCTCATCGATACAAAATCATTTGCAACCACAGAGAATGCTCTGTCTGACCTTCAAAATACACAGGGCTGTAAGGTGTGCAAAACATGCATGAATTAAATTGTTCTAACTATCCTTGGCTGAGTATATTAAAAAAGGTGGGGAAGGTCAGGTGGAAGTGGTTATCAGGGGCTTTGAGAGTGAAGTTTCTGGGCATGTGAGATTTGCTGTGCTTTACCATGTATTCTGGCATCCTCTCTGAGGAATGAAACAAGCCAGAGTAAAATGAAATCCCTCAAGCAAGCTTAACTCGGGAATGTGAGAGCACGATACCAACAGCACAGAGGTGTCACCAAGAGAAAGATACAGTATCACCTGGTTTCTGTTCATACTGCACTGTTTATCTAAGAATCTCTGAAGTCTTCAGGAATGCCAATGAACTCTAAATACTCCTTGCTGCACAGCTGAGTGTTTATGTCTGCATGTTACAGGCGAAGAAACAAAGGCACAGGAGGCCATGTGGCTGGTGTGTAACAACAGTTACATTTTGGGTGAAGCTACATCATGTAGTTAGCAGATGCCTAATTTAGACCTCATCTGATATCTAGTTTCAGATCAAAGGTCAAAGACAGTCCAGTCCTTTTGATTGCTGAGGTATGACACTCCTTTTAGTTGTTTTTGCAGGATTCAACAAAAGGGGAGAGAAAATCTCCAAACTGTCTCATAATTTGAAACTGTTGAGATAGAGTTTGGTTGTTTCTGCCAACTAGGTGAAATTTTCGAGAGTCAGGAGGGCATCAGAGCAGAAAATGAAGGCAGCCAGGAGCCTGAATGCAAGGCAACTGTCATACTCCAGAGCACAGCGCCTAGGACAGGCTACTAGTGGGTAAAGTACACCCAGAATTCAAAACCATACGCATGCCTCTTGTTAACTAGACAAAGAGAAATGGAACATGAACACTTTCTGAGTATGAGCAGGCTGCACACACAACAGCAATTTCCAACACAAGATTTTTTATTCTGCAAGTTTTTTTGAATGTGTCAGACGCTGTTCCGGCACAGGGTGATGACATTTGGAATTGAAGTATGATTGGCGTAGCAAAACCAGGAAAACAATAACATGAATAACATGAGTTTGTCACATAAGTAGAGTGAATTAAATTGATTCTGTGTAGTGTTTTCATCTCAAAGTGCTTGAGAGGTTTGTTTATAAATTGATTATTTCCCTATGGCTCAAATGCAGCCACCTCTGGGCTGAAATGGAGTTGTCATCGTTGCACATTCAGTGCTTAGGCTGGCTATGAACGATTGGCTTTATTATGCATCTGGTTTCATCCAGCTGTTCATAATAAAATGAGAATTTTGTAGCACCTCAGTCAGATTCTCAGACTGGAAGGGGCACTTGTTAGTGACAGAAGTCCTGAAGTCATTGAATTTTCCAGGATAAAATTCAGACAAGTTGTGCTGATATGCAAGTAGTTACAACCAGCATCACATAAACTGTGCTCGGTGAATCCTGAGGACTGGGCAGTTGTTCCTACATCTCTGAGACTGGAATATCATAGCTATGGTTGTCAGGGAGGCAAGTTACGTTATTCTAAGTTTTTAATGCCTTGGCTGTTTCATTACTCTTCTTCAAGACCCCCATGATTTTGATGACACCCTTGAAGATGTCAGAGTTTAAAGGGGATTGAAAGACTGCAAGAATGAAAATAGTTTGCATTTTTGTTTTGGAGTTTTTTGTCAAGCAAAATGTCAGTGGTTGACTGACTTCATATGTTCCACCTTGATACAGTGATGTAATAGACTTAAAATCAAATCACATCCTAATTCCACATACTTTTGAGCAGTAATGAATTTTTTTTGGTACTACTTCCTACTTCGCATTGATTAAGAGTAATAGAACTAGAGTGGTAGAGCTAAATCTTATTTTAGTGAAGACATTTTACACTTATTCCTGCTATATTGTCAGATCTTATTTACCTTAGCAGGTACAGGATGTGTAGTAGTGATTAGCTTGATATACTGTGCTGCCTGTTTAATTGTACTACCTTGTAGTAAGATTACCTCAGGGAAGTACAAATAAGCATCAAGAGAGGTTATATAATTTTTCCTAGCCAGGATAACAGTAGTCATACTTCACCCAAAGTCAGCAACAAGGCTGAGAATATTCTCAGTGACAGGCTCATATACTTTCCACTGGGTCTTATCACCATTACAAGCAAAAATTTTTAAGCAAATCATCACATACTAAGTCTAGCTTTGGACTTTGCATCATTGCTTTTTCATCAAATGCTCAAGGGATTAGTTTTGAACCTACCAAATCCCTCCCAATCTGCAAATCATAAATTTATAACTGAAGCAAATAAATCCATGTATGCATGAGGAGAAGTGCTTTTCCAGACCATTTTGGCAATTGCAGTAAGTGGGTTATGGTCAGTTTTCTAAAACAGTCTTCTCATAAAAGACAAAAAGAGAGGACAGGAAACTTTACATTCACAGACTAGTGCCAAATCCTTCTTTTTTATCAGAATGAACTAACACTCAGGTTTTGTTAGTATTCATTGCACAGAAATTAGTGATCTCCAGTTTTGACTATATAGCTGCAAGAGGATTAGGCTAGTTCTTTTTTGGGGATGGCTCTGTCTCACGTAGCTTTAAGATACCTCAGGGCTGCATCCCCTTTATCCTTCAGTCTCTGGCATTGTTAAACTTTGTAGTCAAAGTCTACTGCCCAGTATTTATGCAGCAGTGCCTCGGTGTTCTCAGGTCTGCAGCCAGGTTACACACACATCTCCCATTCCAACAAATTCTGGTGACCACCACTTCTGCACCCAGTCTAGCTCCTCTGTAACTTTGCTGTATAGCTTGGCCAGGATTTTAGAGCTGTTGTGAGAAATTAACTTTTTTTCTGTGTAATGCAGGTTAAGTTTTTTTCAGGACAGATCTGAAGACTTTTACTGTGTTATTATGTTAGGTTTTTTTCTGCTGATCTTAACATTATCTGATCTGTGTAAATGCCAAAAACTTCGTACATCATCAAACATCTGCTGTATTTTTGGAGAAATGTCTCTAGTTTGGTGAAGCAATCTAAATCACTAGAATTGTGATTCTCAATTTGCACAAAATGCATGCTCTGTTTTTTAAGGGATTCTGCCAGACCCTGCTGACACATGAAGCATAAGAAAATATTTGGCATCAGCTACTTCCCCAGAGATTTTTCCTCTTCTAGGTAGTGGAAAATGATCTCTCTGTACACATGTATTCAATTCTTTTAGGTCTGTTCATAAGCAAGGGTTCCATCTCTTTTTTTAGCATACCCATATTCTGATAGTTTGTCTGTGCACTTAATGGAAATGAATATATTCACCTCCTTTTTTAGCCTCTGCTACAGGCACAGGAAACCATGCCAGCATTGCAGATTACAGAGTAGCCCTCAAACTCTCCTTTAATGACTGGATATCCCAGCTTTCCAAAGGAAAGGGTCTTCAGAGGAGGCTAAAGAATGGCTCCCACTTCTTGTAGAACATGTTCTTTGAGGCCATTGTTTACCTGTGTGGTTGAGTTTTAACCTTCTTGCAAGAATAAACCCACCACTACTAGTGTGGAGTTTTACCTGTTGCCTCTGTGGCAGGGCTGGTGCTGGCACTGCAGCTGCCAGCACACAGGCTCCCACACCAGTGCCCACCCTCAGGCCACTAAATGCCATGTTTGCTTTATGGAGACTGTGGGAGCACTTCAGAGCTCAGCCAGCTCAGACAGCCCCCTGCTCCCCCACACAGGGCTCAACACCACTGTTCTTCAGGTGGGCACCTCCAAAGGCTGACAGGACCCTGCTCCCATAGATACTCACTCCAACCATATGCCCAACACCAGCCAGTACTGAGAGGGAGCTCAGGGTTTCTTACACTGAGTTATAGGGTTAAGGACCTGCCATGGAGCTTGGATTCACAGTTCCTCTTCCAATTCAGGAGAGGTTCAGGTCCTGGCCTATCTGCTGTTACCCAGAAAGCTCAACAAAGCAGACTTACAAAGCAGGCCAAATGCAAACAACATCTAAAACTCCATGGCCCCTTACTAATGGGACTGTGCTGTGTCAAGTCTCAATAGCCACACTTAACAGCCATGTCATTATGGGGTATGGGCACACAACTCCTAAGGAGAGAGCGAGGAAAAATAATAATAAAAAAGACAACATGCAAAAGGCTAAGGAGGCCCCTGGTTTCCTTAATGGAATTAGTCCTTCCTTTATGAATTCCAGGGTTAAATGCTATAAATGTGATTCGCATACTCCCTCCCCTCACCAAAGCAGAAAGATCTGCTAGACACATGTTTGGAGCAGAATGGGGGAAGATATGACGCGACTCAAGAGCCTGGAAGGCTAAAAGGAGTAGATGAGGGAGAGCTCTGCAGCCCTTGATCTTTTTAAGATTTACTGCCTTTGCCCCTTGCAAGGATTTTTTTTTTTTTTTCCTGGAAAATTCTAGCTTCTAGCAATTTAAAAAAAAATTGGCTAGGGCAATAAACAAGATCTTTGAAGGGGGAAGGAAGCCAAGAGAAAGTCGGGCCCATTAGTCACGCAGCTGCATTTCCTGTCACAAAGGACCCCAGTTGAGTAATCACTCAAAATATGCTTGTTATTTTTTCCTATTTTATTTCAACTTTCAGCCTGCCAATATCTACTGCAAGAGAAAAATAATCCAAGAAAAAGTCTTTTAGTTTCAGAGGGGGAAACAATGTACTGTCAGACACTGATTTACATTCTTTTTCCTTTTCTTTAATTTTCATAGCCTAAAAAGACTTCAATGATATGAGAGAAATGTTGGTAGGTCACAATGGCTGTGAGACACTCCTGGTGTTTTCAGGGCATAGTTTCAGCAGAAGTGTGGGTGTCAAAAGTTCCTGGGCTACATTTCCAACTGCTGTCATTGATTCACCGTACAACCTTGAGTCATGTATTCATTTATCTATAATTTATTATGAAACATAGAGATGATAACAGCTTTTGCATAATTGTTTTGTTGGGCTTCATTATTGGTGCTTACAAGTAATGTTAGGTCCTCTGATGAAAGTTCTGCACAAGTACTTGTCTAAAGAAAAATGTAGTCAAGACTGAAAAGAAATCAACTTGTAACTTAAAGCAGAACATTGCTATTACTAGATTTTAAAAGTACTTACATAAAAAGAGGTGAAAATAGGAGCAATTCTATGAAATAGAAGGAGGAAAGTCTTGCTGACGCTGCCTTTTGAGACACTTGGAGGAAGAAAAATACAGCACAGGGGACAGCCCCTTTCACAGTGTTGAAAGAGATTGATTATACCAGCTCCCCACCCCTGCCTCTAGATCCTGGATTAGAAACTGCTGGCTGTGGTCAATCTGGTACTGGCTTCTAAAAGAAGTCACTGATACACAACGGAAGTAAAGCTGGAAAACCTCTGTTTTCCCACATTGCTGATTCCTTTATCAACAAACACAACTACAAAATATGAAACCCTGCCCTTAATTTACTCAAAAGGAATGAGTATGGTGACCAGGCCACCTATAAAGAAGGGCCATAAGCATGCTTCAGGGCACGTAACAGTTTGTAACTTACATTCCTGACGGGGTACCTGAGTATATGGCTCTGTAAAAATGATTGCAAAGGGATTGCAAATCTCTGTTTAGATTGCTGTCTAAGTAGAGAGTAGCTGATTGTAGTTTATGCTACATAATAACATGACTTCAAATACTACACAAAAAATGAAGCTTACATTGCTTACATTTGCATGCAAGTGACTGGTAATGTCATATAATTCTCTAATTTGTACACATTTGATACTCCAGATGTGCAATGTTTTCAAACCACAGCTTATGAGCAGATGTGATTTACACAGCAATATAAATCGCAGCTTCCTAATGCTAGTTAAAGGGTGTAAACTCAAACAAATGTGAGATTTACACCAATTTGGTTTAAGAGCGACTTTGAAAGGCTGTTTAGCTCTACATTTAGAAGCATTGAGAATGATTATTTATGCATGTTTACACTGAATGGAAAAGTAAAAGTCTTATGAGTCATAACTCAAATGTGAAAAATTCCATGCTAGATTATCTTTTGAAATTATGTTCAGCCTTTGTGTTCCCTAATAGCAGGCAAGGCAAGGTGTGCTCCTCAATGTGAACACAAGTGTACACTCCTGGTCTGTGGTCAGAGCTAGCATGAGGCTATAGGGGCTGTTTGCTATTCTCATACCACATGATTTTCACTGCTGCATGTGCCAGTCTACTCAATCCCACATCATATATTATATTCAATAGCAATAGGCTTATGTCCTAAAACTACCTCTGCCATGAGGATAAAGGCCATTTCCAATGATTACTGATTCCTACACAGATTTGAAATCATATACTGGTAGGTATGAATGAATGGAAATTATTTGTCTACAAGGTCAGTATAAACTTTTTACTTTTCTCTTTATGACTGCCAGGGTATGTGATAATATTTCCTATATCAGTATTGTAGAGATGTATTGGTATCAATCAGAACAGTATCTAATAGATCAGACAGTGTAAATAATAACCACCAATTAAATGAATTATACTGGTAAATATATAGGGTAGCAACTAATACTTTTCTCTTTACTTACCTGGTTATCCTAAGAATTTGTATGGCTCTATAGCCATGGTATTTTAGTATCTCCAAACCTTTAAATCTATGATCTCCATGCAGGTCTGATGCATAGTAGTCCAATTAGCCCTGTATAGGTGTGACACTAAAGTCCTAAGATGAATGACTGACTCAGAATCATCTCAGAAGTCTATGACCTCTTGATTCACCTGCTGGCTGTGAAGAATTACTCTCTCTCTTGCATAGATGGGAAGCTGAGTCATAAAGAACTAAAGTTACATGCCCATAAATACGTAAATAGCAACAGAAGTGGAATGAGAACTCATGATGTACAAATCCTCAGTCCCTGTCTAGTTGCATTAAGTTACTCTCTCTCCTGTCTTCAGTGAACTGATCATATTTAGTAAAACAGCCAGCAGTTGTTGCTTTTTGCAGTGCAGTGCTTCTGTGATGTGTGTGGACTTAGAAATAACTGCTTATCAGGAAGTTGAATTAATTGGGTAACAACACAGCTGCTTAGTACATTGACAGTTGAATTTATCAGCCCTTTTGCTAAACTGCTGCATGAATTTGGGCAATTACTTCACATGCTGCCATTTTTCTAATTCAATATAGGAATAATAACATTATTGGACATACGGGCACAAAAATCTCTGTAATAGTGCTGTTCTGTTTCTCATTTAAGACATTGGAATGAGAAAAGGGAAGGGACAAAGAGAATAATAAGTTTTCCCATTTAGTTGAATGAAGTTTCTATGACACAACTAAAAAATCTCTTGAAAGAAAAATGGTTGGTAAGAACATTTTAGTTTTAAGTTTTACCAGCAGACATGTCATTCCAGGGCTGTTGTGCTTCTGTGGAGAGGATAGCCTCTGCAGCTGTGGTTCTGCAGCACCCTTTGCCAGTCAGCACAGGATGGAGCTCTCTGGGTGTGTCTCAGGGCTGTTTTTATTTTCCTCCAAATACAGTCTAGAAGTGTGGAATTTGGCTATATGTAGCAGGCATGTAACTTCAAAACTGGCTATGAAAGGGTTAAGCCGATTAATGGCAACCTTACAGTAAAATTGAGGGAGGTGGAACTTAAGTCTCAAGTCTTAATAAAATGCAGGTGTTTTACTGTTAGGTTTAAAATGTCTTAAGACTCCAGCAAGCAATTGAAAACTAGGGAAAAAACGTGCTATTGAATAAGAAACTTGGAAACATAACAACAGGTAGTGCAAGGCATCTACAGAGAATTCAGTTTTCACTGGCTAAGGTCTGCCTCAAAGTTCACAGGGTGAAAGCAAAACATAAATATTAACTGAAAAACGCCTCTCACAACATGCATCTGACTTCTGAGGTATTACAACTAGGATTAACTTTTGACATTCTCCTTTCCACCGTTATGACTTTGCTGTCTTACTGGCTCCATGCAGAGTAGTTATACTCATTTTGCAACCTTTCTTCTTCTTTCCCAGTCTGTTTGGAGTGTTGATGGGGTGACAGGTAGTGTAAGCACTGCATTCACAGTGTACAGAAAGCTCTGCTAAATCATTTGCAACCGCTTTTATGTCAGGAATAGGGATTTTTTTGTGTGTTTGGGGGAACCAAACTACTTTTAGAACAAACTAATAAAAAGAAGCTGTAAAGAAAGCACCAGTCACTATTTTCTTCTCTTTCAATTCCCCCTCCTTATCACAAATAATTTGTTAGTAAACAGCACTGCTTAGGTCACAGAGTAGAGGGATTGCACTGAACTTTGATCTTCAAGTTCTTAACTTATTTGGGGAATTAACATAGATACAGCTTTCTAAAGGGAACTGGAACCTGAAGAACCAGAGAAGACTAAATGTATTTACAATTGCCCAAGATTACTGTGCCAACATCCCTATGGGCCTTTTCTGAAGATGCAATGGAAACAGACTACATCTTAAAAGAGGGGCAAAGAGTAGAAATCTTCACTAATAGTATCTCAAAAATCCTGGTAGGAATCTTCCAAGTTGGCCTGAATGTGCTCAGGATCATACCCTTGAGGAAAGAAGTATTTGTCAGCATTTGGTATCTGCTCACAATTTTAGATCTTCCCTGGCCTTCTCATTTCCTCCTTTGCTTTGTAAGACTGCTTTCATTCCACTCCTACTCAACTTTGCAGATGCCAGTTCCTGTTTCTAATGTCAGCAGTTCTCAATCTTCTCAGATAACCCTGTTGTTGTTTGTGCCTTGCTACGTGAGGGAAACAACCCGTGCTTTCTGTTCCCTTCTAAAAAGTCACTGCTGCTCTAGCTCCAGCAAACCTAACCCAGCCCCTGCTCTGCTCAACTTCTGCCCAAATCCAGTATGTCAGACTGCAAAAAACTAGAAATGCCTGTGGGCTCAGTGTGGGGAAATAACCAAAATCAGTGTTAGAAGCATGGGTTCTTTATTCTCCATCAAACTGGCCTTTATTTTTAATTTTTAGCCTTGCAATTATTCTGGAATTTTCTGATATGTGTTGTTTCTGGGAGCCACTAAAAAGTAACGGATGGATTTGCAATAAGATACGTACAGCTCTGCTAAAGTGGTTTTAAATTAGTTTGTATCAACTCTGAACTAGTAGTGACATCAGTCATTGAAAAACTCAAGACAAGTTCTTTATACTAGTACTAAATATTAGCAATAATTGTTAGTGTTAGGCCTCTTAGTTAACTTTGCAGATACTGCTAACTATTCCATATCATATAAAAGAAAGAAAGATTCTTCCTCTAAACACTTTATGTGCTGTAAAACTGTGTTATATATGACTCCAAGAACTAACCAATAACCTTTGTATCCAATAACCTCTTGCAACCAATAACCTCTTAGTTCTCTTATTCCTCCATCTTTGTGTGATGAACATTTCCCTTCAAAATTTCATTTGCCTCATGTATATTTGCTTTAAATGCCTGAAATGGAAACAAATTTCTTCACAACTTTATTCTATACATAAGAAAAATGTAGCTAACTGCCTGTAAAAGAAGCGAAGATTCCCATATAAAATAATAACAATAATAATAATAATTTGATTCTGGAGAGTGGCATCAAGAGTGAGATTGTGCTAATGGCACAGAGAACAGAAAATATTAATATCAGAATATCAAAGAAGACCAAAATCGATGCTTTCATGCTATCTACTAAGATAGTATCTTAGTGTATTTTAAGGAATGGTTAAGGATATTTTTAATCTTAGTCTTCAATTTTTGTAAGTGGAGCAAAGAAGGGTCTCCCTTAGTTTATTTTTTATTTCCTATAGCCTAGTCTAAAACATCTTAGCATTGTACCTTTCACAGGCGACCTGTAGTTTTTTTAATGAGTAAAATGTCTGAGGTGCTTGCATGCAGAGCAGCAGGACCTGATGCCCTTAATTTCACAATAGCTTAGAAATAGGCTCAAATGGCAATGGTGCTGATGCCTCCACCCAAGCCAGGGCTCAGAAGAGATAGGTACAAGTAGTACAGAACTGTTTGCTTTCCCTTTCCCTTGCTTTACTGTGGGATACCCACAAACATTTAATTAAAGCTATTGTATGCATGCTTAACTTGGAGCTATCTGTGGTTCCTTGAAACCGTTATACAAGAGCACCAAAGAAAATACAAGGGAGTCACTGAAGAAAAATACAAATGAATTAGAAAAGCATAGCAACCAGAGAATACATTTCCCATAATACAACAGTCAAAGGTCATGAGATCACAGATGCTCAGTTGCTCATGCATATCATCTATTCTCTCCACTTGCATGCTTGCTCCGGAGAGGGCAAAGACTTAATGAGGATGGGGCTAGCATTAGCAGTTCTCACCCTTCCTCACACCCTACATCTCAAAGAGCACTGAAAGCCTCTTTGAAGTTGGAATAGACATACATTGAACTGTCCCAATGCACACATACAATCTGGAGTTTTCTCATCAGGTACAAAAATACAAGGTGACTGTTCTCTTCCGGCTGCCCTGGATGTGAACAAAGCTCTTGAATCAAAGACTTACTGAATTGAGGAGTTGAACGAAGTTTCTCCATTGCATCTGTCTTTTCAACCTGCAGTAGCAGCCCTTCTCGGTCTCACGGTTTCTATTAGTCGGTTCACTTTTCCCAGCTCCTCAAGAAGAAATCCTGTTCAGACAAAACAGCAGACTATTTACAGGAAGCTTGGCAGGGTCAAAAAGTGACTGTAAAACAGAGCTCTTGTTAAAACACATACAGCATTTGCTCTGATGTAGATACAGCTAGGACTCAGCAATCTCTGATTTGCTATCAAGGCCTTGAAGGTGATCTCAGAGTCAGATTTGTTAAACTTGGTGACATTGTGTTGTTATCACTTAGCAGAGCTAACTCAGTTGCTCCAAGTCCCACTTAATCTGTGCAGCTCTCTACTCACAGCTTCTGACCTACTTAGTCACTTCCGGTCTTTGATTTTAGTCTTAAAGCCTCTTTTCTGTGTTGGCATGTGACTGCCATTTAATCTTAATCAAACTTCCTTGAACCTCCATTACTGTCAAATACATCTTCTCTCACCATAATACCCACCCTTCTGAGTGCAAGAAAACTGATTTACAGCCAACAGTCTGCCACTCTGCTCTAAGTTCATCTTTGCTTTGTTTTTCTTCCTGTGTGAGTCACTTCTTCCCCCTCTCTGACACACCATGCTACATTTGGTTTCCCTTGATCTGTCAGTGGCTGAGATGCTGCCCTGCACACCTTTACTGCAGTGATCTGGTGATTGTTATAACAGTGTGTGCCCAGCTACTGTGTTCACATTCAGAAAAAGCTAAACACAAAGAAATTGAGTTGGTCACAGGCTGTTTCAGAAAGTCCGTTCATTTAATATGCTTTTGCCTCTGACCAGAAATTATGACCAACTCAGTTCCCTTATACCTTGCTTAAGAGCACAGTGTGCAAAACACAGCTGTTTAATCTATGCCTCCCCATCTACCATCTCTCTCCCCCGTTACTTCAGGGCACTTGTTAACTTTACAGAGGCTGAAAGTCCTTACTAGCTTAAGAAATTTCCCAGTTCTCACTTGTTCTGTATGCTGCAGTAATGTGCCTTTGAAATAGACTCCTTCAGCCAGTTTCTTTCCGTGACCAGAATCCAATCTAAAGATGTTAATCCAGTACCATGGTGACTTTTGCCTGCACGGGGGCACTTCCAAACTGGTGGGGTCTGTTGATTGAGATTCTTTCACCAGGACAGAGAAGTTCAAAGATATGGCCTGGTGCTCTTAGTGGCCCAATGCTCTTTGAATGTCAGATACAAAACATTTAGTGGCAATGTGTTACATCTGTGTGTAACATGAAGGAGAGATTTGTTCAATCCCCTCCTGCATGTAAGCTCTTTCCTGACTTTTTTCAATATGCCCATTTCTGCTTTGCTCTCTTCCTCCTATTTCTGTGCTCATCAACACTCATCCACTTTTGGGTCTTGTTAACACCTGGAGGTTATGTGACCCATCACGTCGTCCTCTTAGGAGGCAGTAAATACCATACATTTTGGAAGGACAAATTAACTACAGGCCATTCTTACTAAGCCTCTCCTTCAACTTATCTCAAATTGTATTTTTGAACTGCAGTCACTACACACTGTAAGTTGAAAACAACCACTTGAGCCCTTTCCAGCAAGGCTTTGATACTAGGCCTGGAGGAGAGATAAGCAGCACATTGAAGTTGTGGTATCACTGTAACTGAGGGCAAGGAGTGAATGGAAACATACCCTCCTTCTGGCACTGCCTGGCTCTGGATGAGGGGAGAGGAACGAGCTGAGCAGCTTGGGTTCACATGCATGGCAAGAGCCAGCAGCCTCTCAGCTGATGACAGATTAGACTCAGGGCCTGGTTAGTGGGAAGCCTGTGATTAGACTTCAGCAACATCTGTCTCTAGCACTAAAGAAATCACTGCTGTGGGCTGTGATTTTCTCAGCAACTGTAATTATAGCAGGAACCTCATTCCTGCTATTTTTCTCAACAACTTAAGTGCAAAAAATACGTGAGTAAGGGTGCGGGAAAGCTGAAACTCTGAAAGGAGCAGGAAAGAGGCACCTGTTTCTTTTTGTTCCGCTCATTCCAATTATTTTCTCTCAGTTTCTTAGATTTGTATGAATCATAGACTGTTTTTTTCCTGGAAGTCAGTGCCAAGGTTTAACTACCTGAAGTTGGCCTGCCATCCAGCTGAAGCTGATAGCACACATCCTCTCTGTCCACTTATGTCCCATGGCATCTTAGACAAGTGTGGTGGCACTTGCAGAAGGTGTCATACCAACCTTTCCTTGCTAGTGCCACCTCTTTCCTCCCATGGGGGCAGCAGTATGGAGTGCTGGTCTCTGATCACAACTGTTTCAGGATATTGCCAGGAACGTATGGGCTGGGCAGAAGTGTGGAATATGGGAGATTGCTCAGGGTAAGTTTAAAGCTTACTCTGAAAGGTCCTGTCCCGATTATGATTTAAGAATTTGAACTTTAAAAGTGTTAGGTTGTATACAGTAACTCTCTGTTTTAAAAGATACAGAAAAGGCAGTAAAAGTTTGAACTCCCAGTAACACCTGGTAAATTTTGCCAAAATAACAATGTCAAGAAAGAGCAGGATTTCCTTGCAAGATTTCTCTGCCAGAAAAATCTTTTTGTTTGTGCGGTTGTAACTCCATAGTTACTCATTTGCCATTCTTTGCTCAGAATATAAGATGAAACAGATTTTTTTTTTTTAATGTATGTGTAGAAGATGAGGAGAAATATCTAAGAGAGTGTTTACCATCCAATAATTAAGATGTAGACAAGGCCAAAATGATTCAAACTAACCCATATACTTCTTAACTTTTCTCACAGCATTAATGTGAGAAATTAATGTTTAGTATACTTTGAAGGCAAGAGTGTCTTGTCTATGTTAAGCAATTTTATATCAGCACCATACTCATCTAGAAGAAAGCAGAATTGTTCCTTACCAGCATGTCTGCCCTTCATCCTGCAGCACATCTGGCAGCACAGCCAGGGATGAGACTGTGGCAGCAGGAACTTGACCCTTGGGTCTGAAAGCACTGGGAAGGCTGCACATTGGCAAGCAGATCCCTATCTCCAGAGCCAAGCCTCTGCAGACTGGTGACACATCTGGAGTAGTCTGGAACTGGCACAAATGCCTGTGGATGAGGAGGAGAGAGGAAAGGTTAGAAGGAAAGTGGAAAAAATGCCTCTTGCACATTTCACTTTCTTTTCCATCTGCTTGTGTGCTGTTGCTGTGAGCTATTAAACAGCTGCAGTGCTCTCTCCCAGAAGGGACTGTGAGTCAGTGGAGATGGAGAATGATCCCTACAGCTTAGGACTTTGGGAGCCCCCTTGAATGGAAGGGGACATAGGAGTAATGTTTCTCTGATTGACTGTTCTACTAAACACACTTGGGAATTTGACGCTTGGGGCAGTAGCCAGAGATGCTGTTCTGGCTCCTCACACCTGAAACTCCTGGCAGGCAGTGGGTACTGCTGGGTACTTCTGACTCAGTCTTGTCCAACTAGGTGAGTCCTTCTTGTTTCTTGCTGTCCAAGCAGAACCTCCCAGCTCTCCTGAACTGGTTCCAAATTTCAAGGAGAGAAGATCACTCCAGCAAAAGGTTATGCAGACTTTGAGACTGTAGCTTAGGAAGATATAGGTAGAGAGGAAGGACCAGGAGAAGGTGGAGTGGGCCTACAGTGACTGCCATGGTCTGAGCAAAAGAGCAGTTTTTTTGCATCCATTCAGACACTCAGCAATTTCCTGCATTGTTCCTGCAATCAGCATCTCCACCTGCTTTTACTTAACCATTTCCTGTTTACAGCTTCCAAAAACTTTCTGGTGAAATCACTAATCTGCCACAAGATCAGTCTTTATGGTTCCTTTTGAGCAGGCTTCACTGACTTTTTTTTTCCCTCTGTCTTCAGTACACAGATCTTTCAGACTGAGACATTGTGTGCTGCGTGTGCATGTCTGCATGCATGTGTGGTTGCACTCAGTAGTCATGTCAGGAAACCACGTGCTTGCTCGTTAGTTCTTTCTCTTAATATATGCCCCTTTTTTCCTTCTAATGCTTCCTGGTTTTTGCAAATTTGAGCAAAGAAACAAAGAGTAGCACTGAGGGCTGGTGCCTCTTTCTGTACAATAGAGGGCTCCAGATATTTAGAGGAAGGACTCTTCCCATTACTTTCAAGATCTAAGTGCTCTCCCACTAATGAGGAATTTGTTCTCTGCATAGCTTGCCCATGCTCCAAATTATTTTCTATATTTGAAAACAGTGAGGCAATTTCTTCTAGTCTATTGTTCAGTTTCTCAGACATGAAAGGCAAGATGGAAGAGAAGGAAGGGTGAACCAAAGAAAAAGAAATCTTCTTCTTACAGTGTAGATGGCTCCCACAAGTGCCCATCATACACTTACTCATGTCTTGCAGAAATCACTAGAAATGCCTGCATGCTTCAAGTCTACTCTCCTTAGCTATATTGCAGATAACACTGCAGCCACCACTAAAACAAAATTTATTTTTCACTGCTTTTCCTGTTTGCTTACTGTTTTTATTTCTCTTCTGAAGCAATGAAAATAGATTCTTATGTTTCCTCTCTGATTCTCATGCTCTTGCACAGTGCTGCAATGTTTGGGTTGCGGTGAGCACTGCAGGGGAATGTTCTCTTCTTAAAATAAATCATGGAAACATTTCTGTTGGAATCAGGGCTTGTAGAAGTTTAATTTTTTTAAAAAAGAAGAATGTCAGGCCAATTTTGGCTTGGCACTCTATGCCTTTGAGGGACAGACTTCTGATGCATGTCAGTGTGTATGTACTGACGTGTGTCTGTGTGCGTGTGTGTGTGTATATGTACATACATATACATACACACACACCCCAATATATGTGCCAGTTACACAGGTATAGCTGAGCACTGAAATCATCCTGTAAGACAGAGCTGCAAATTCCTTAACTATCTCTGGTGCAAGTTAGTGTAAGTCAGGATGCTTTCTCTGTCAACTTAGGTGTAGAAGGAGTTGATCTCTAAGAGTGCACCAGCACTGCTGCTGAGCTGTTTCACACTTCGGAAACGAATTTGATGCTGTCACACTCTCACAGGTTTCTGGATATTTCAAGAATAACGCTAAATCCCCACTCCCTGCTTTAACTGTGACCTAAGCACGCAGCAGTATCACTTCTGTATGGGTTCTAAGGGATGGTCTGGGTATCGCTGATGTCCAGGCAGCTGTCTGCTGTAGGCATAGCACAACCCCACTTAGATCAGAGTTTGCTGAAGTATCCTTCAAGCTGTTTGTGAGCAGCTTTTAAACTTCCATCAGGGAAAGGAAGCAGGAAAGGACTTCTGCACAGAAATCTCTTTCAGATTGGCCCAAGTATGTAAAATAGTTACTTTGGTTCCCATCCAGCACAATTCATTCAATATTTTGTGTCGGGGTGCTTGTCATCAGTGGCATTTGCCCAGGGTGAGTCATACCTACCCAAGCAATGATCTGAGAGAGCCCTCAAATATTCCTTATTTTCATTTTACAGGGTACAGCCCTGGTAAATTCATGATCATATTGGACCACACAGCACTTTTGAGAGCAGCTCCTTTTCTTCTAACCAGATTTCAGCCCAAGAGGCAACTACTTCCAGATTTCAGCCCAAGAGGCGACTACAAGAGATTCTTTGGTTCAGTGTTCATCTTTGTTTTCCAGATGTTTCTTTCACCACACTGCTTTCTGGTTATACTGTAAATTTGGGTACACTCAAGATATTTTTGCCTTCCTCCTCCACCCCAAAATTAAAGGAAAGCTGAATTATATGAAAATGAAGTGAGAACTGAGACTCTCAAGGAAAATGGCAGGAGGTGTAGAGGACCATGCAAGACTCTTTCCAGGAAATGGGCAGAAGGTTCATCACATGAGTCACTGTAACTTTAGATGACTAAATTCTTGAAGAATAAACTGTCAGGAATATGATACTGCTCAGGACAGTTCCGGAGGGAGACGAAACCTTCTTAAATAGCTGTTGTTTGGTTTTTTGTTTGTGATTCATTCCTGAGGAAATTGCAGAGTCTCTGGCCAAGAACAGGGCGGGGTGACGTGCAGGCAGTGCCAGCCCTCCTCGGTAGAGGCAGCAGGCAAGGCATGCTGGGTTGCACATCCCGCTGCTCCTGGCACCAGCTCTCCTGCCCAAGCAGCTGAGAAGGGATCAGGAGCACTCCATGGCTGTCCTGCCCAAGTGAATAGAATAAAACAGGATCACTAGTGCTCATCTGCCAACTGAATCAATTCACAGCATGTTTATGTGGACCAGCAGATATGAGACCAAGAGGAAATGAAGGTATTCAAACTCTAATTCCAGCTATTCCAGCTCTTTTTAAGAAGTTTTCTTGCTCTATCTGCTCCAACCAGACCAAGTTCTATCAATAAAACTGGCCCAAAGCTCTGAATTTGGATTTCAGAGATGGTCTTAAGATTTTAAGCCAGTAACAACAGAAGCAGTCAGATGCCCTCCAGAGCTACCTCCAGAGGAGCTGAACTAGCATTAACAGCACTGGGGAATGTTTGCAGTAGTATCTTGAGTGTGGAGAAACCCCAATGTTCCAGCATGCTGCTGCCAGTTCCCATCTTGATCCCAAGCATTTAACATTTCAGCATTAGTTCCGTATCTCATAATGCCATTTATGTAATGATTGCTCATTTGGTTCCCATTAAAATAATGGTATTTCTTCTGTAAACCACTGCCTGTAAAAATCAAGCCACGCAGTTTCTCTTTAGATTGTAATAAAGGAAATAAATAGTAGGATATACACACTATAATTCCCAGAGAATGGGAGGTCCTTCTTTCCCCTCTTCGACATAAAAAAGTTCAGACATCAGAATTAGGAATGTGAAAGATCTGTTAAGAGTGGATGAATCCATCTCCTGCAAAAACACATGTAGTTACTCCCCAGCAGATGTTCCTCAGGTACTACATAGATAAATGAGTCTACAGCTCTCCATAGTCAGAGAGTCATTTCTCTCTTAAAATTTAAGAAATGAAAGGTACAGTTCTCTTAGGTCATCACAGTGCTGCTATACTTTGAGACAGTGTAGAATGATTCCTTGTATTGTACATACCAGCACTTTGAGGAATTCAGTTTCACATGTCTCAAACAATGGGGGTTTCATCGCTTCCTGTGGGAAGGCTGCTCTGCAGCCTAACTTGTTTCACCATCTGGAGCGTTTTCCTGAGTGTATGCCCACTTTAAACTTTCTTTTAATTATGTGCCCACTATTTCTTCTTAAAGGTAATTTGCCAAAAGTTTCTGTTGTGTGAAATTCACATTCTGTTGTGCTTTTTTATTTTTCAGGAAACCCTGAAAGATTGATGATTTCTTCTCTTTGCTTTTTCTTCCTTAGAAATAATAATAAATAATTAGTAATATATTACTGCTTTTTTGGCCATTCATCTCAGCGATTTACAAGGAAGATCAACACTGTTGTACTCTTTTTACAGATAGGAAAAATTGAAGCACAGGGCAGGAAACAACTTGTCTGAGATCATTCAATGAGCCCATAGCAAAACTTGGATTTTTAAGCAGGTCTCCACAGTACTGCCCTACTTTTTTCTTACTTTTTTATTTTTTTGGCCCAGTCTAGTTCCCTTTGGCTTTGTTGGAGTACCTAGGAAGGACAAACTTTCCATGAACTTTATTCAGAATTGCAATATTGTAACCGAAAGGTCAGCTTCTTGAATATTTAACAGTTACTATCTTTCCAGTGTGTTGGTCAAGCATCCTAATTAAGTAGTGATAAATAAAACCAACAAAGCATTTTAACAGACTAATTCAGTCCCTAGGGCCCCCTAGCTGAATTTCCTTCAGCTAGCCTGTGTTTTCCCAGTTGCAGATTGTGCAGATTGAACACTGTGTATATCAAGCACACTGTTATCAGCACACTGCAGGGAGATTTCCTTCCTCCTCAGTGCCACCATGCTTACTTTACCTGTCGTATTTCCCTTAGCTTAGTGGTTTTCAGTAAGTGTGTTTCTCAGAATCTGAATAGTTGCTGAATTATAAATCTTCCAGTTTGGAATCATAACACCACAATGTGTACAGCACGATACACGGGGCAGGGAGCGATACCCAGGCAAGCCCTGAGCAGGCTCACCTGGATGTCAGAAGCAGTGTGGCCTGAACAGCGCCGAGCTCTCTGTGGGCTGCTAAGAGATAGAGGGTTTCTCTTAACTTGCCTTAAAGCTTCTACCTGTCCAGCCTGTCATTTCAGTGAATATTTTTGGTGGGACTGGAGACACCTGAGCAGATGGTAAGATGAGTGTAGTTCCTCACCTCCATATGGGGAGGTGAGGGCAGCCAGTTCTGTGTGCTTGCAGTCTGGTGTGCAGGAGCCTCGTAAGTGCCCCACACTCTGGAGAGTGAACTGACAACACTCACCACATATGAGGTGCATCACTCTGTGTGGATTGAGAATTGAGAAATCAGGGCTCTGGTTAGGCCAGAGTTAGAGCTGAGGGACAGCACACAGATCCTCCTGGCTGCTGACCACTGTCAAAGTGTGCCAGCAAATGAAGTCTGTAATGTTATTCCCCTACTTCTCCTTCAGGCCTCCTTCATTCCAGATGTCATTGCACCAGCATCTGTGGATTTACTGAAGGTCACAGGACTGCTGTAGGTCACTGAGCACATTAGTTTGCTTTCAAATTGAGTTTGAGAAACTACCAAGCAGTGTCAAGCCTATGTCTCCTGGCTATGTGAATAGAGGAAACTAAGAAGCAATAATGATTACATAAAGCAGGGAAATCCCCCCAGACTTCTCCCAAACTACCTCATACTGTAGCTGATTTGCATACATTCAGTACAAATAACTTTGCAATGGCTTCTTGCCCCGTGAAAGAGTTACATGTACTTGCTTATAATGATATAATCAGGCCAGTTCTCCAAGTTGAATCACTTGCAGAAGATAATAAAAGATCAAATCAGAGCCTGTGTAGAAATCTAAGCAGTTTTATGTAACACATAGACCTGCTTCCGGTGCAGATACAACTGGGTATTGCTATTCCACACAAAATCAATGGGAACTGTTCAGTACCTGTTAGTAACCAGCAGTTATTCTAGAAAAACGAAGTGGAAAAACTCCTGTGTTATGTTTTATAATTTGTGATTATGGATGGGTGGTATAATACATAGCTTCCTATACAAACCCTGTTTGGTAGAAAATGGACCTTACTGAAAACTAGAAAAAAGCTATGGTATTCTTGTAGTTAAAAATTATGGTCATCCACTTTACAAAACCTGAGACTCATCTGACCTGGAATTCCTGAGTGATGCTGTTAAAAAAGCAATGGTGTTAAACAGACTTCAAGATTCCTGTGATTTGTTTTAAACATCATGGTTTAAGAGAAACAAACAAGTTAGCAAAGAGAGACAGCATACTGAAAATGCACATTTACTGGCCTATCTAAAAGTCAAAAATGTAGTTGGCTAATCTGACACTATAAAACTATTTTTCATTATATTTTATGCACTAAGAATGACAATGTTCATAAGCCTAGTATATAATGACTATGGAAATGCCTGGATTCTTCTTGAAGACAGATGGTATTTTCTGTTCCCTTTCTTAGAGATTGGGGCTTGGGGATTTGGTTGTTTTTTGTTTGATTGTTTTAATAGGATGAGAATATAGACTTCTCAGAGGCTCACTACAAGCTGTTTCTTTGGAAAGAATTACTTGCCTACTCTTTCCTATCTTTTTATTGAAATAAGTTCTCAGATACATTTCCTGTCAGCCCTCTCCCAAAGCTAGACGGAGTATAGACAACTTCACTTATTCTCTCCCAGTAAATTCACAGAAGGACATCCTGTACATTTTTTGGGTTGTCAAGTCAGCTCTATAGTAACATGAAGTACAGATGGGTAATGCTGTAGATGCCTTGTAGTAAATACCAAAGCTGTTTTAAACAGTCTTAGAGGTGCTTTTGTCAGTGTAGCATATTTCCCTTGTGGAATATGGGAAATGAGAGTTATCATCATTGTCAGTATGGTTATACCAGGACAGCTATATGACCAACTCTTTTCTAGTGTAGTTGTTTTTTCATATAGTTAACAAACAGGGCTAAAGAGGAAGAGGAAAACTGAGACACAGCTTACTGTGACAACCTGCGTTGTCAGAGCCTTGCGTTTCTTCTACAGCATCACCTCTGTTAATCATGGGTTGTTACTGTGAAATATCCTGCCTTTTACTTTCCTTCTTTAGGTTTATTGACTTTCTTTAAAGCTTTGGTGCAGCACAGTAGGAATCAGCCCAGGTTTGAGCTGGCTATTCTGCAGAGTCCTTCAGACACCTGAGGGCTCTCTGTGCAATGATGGAGTTTGTCTCAGTGGGTCAGCTGCAGAGACTGGAAAAAAAAAATATATATTTGAATAGGCCTGAGATGCCTTGCAACACAGTTAATAGCAGCAAACCTGAGGACATGACGCGATCTGACTGATGCTTAGTACCTTGGATATTTTGGCCCTGGTAACTGTGTGTGTTTCTTCAGTTTGTGTTCATCACCTTGCAGGCTGCTCAGGAAGGCTTTCATTTTCATTTTAAATATCTCCTCTCACAAACAACAGTCTGTTTTCTATATAAAGTGTCTAATCACAGTTATATAATATCCTTTATTTACATAGAGAGCTTCATCCCAAAGTACTTTACCGCCTGGCATTGACAGAGGTCTAAGACTAGAAGAGGAGCAGCTTATACTGGCTGGGAGCAGGCTCTGATCTCAGCCTAGGTATTAAAAAGCATATCAAATGGAGCCATAATATTCTCTCAGAATCCAAGGCAATTTGCTATTAGTTAGAAAATATATTGCTATAAGCTGTGCTCTGTTTAACTCTAGAAAATGTATTTGAACTGTCAAACATGAGCTCTATTAGACAATGTCTCTTCTTGCACATCCCATTCTCTGTTCATAGGTGCTGGCTACCAAAATCAGTTCTATTGGAAAATTAGGGTGGTGCAAAGTACCCTAGCAAGCACACTATTCTCAGCAAATACATGCTGGCCTTTGGAGAGCTCTGGCAAAGAATGGTAAAAGGGCCTCGACTAGTCTAAAGTTTGGCTTTAGAGCCCGTCAGAAAGTTTGCCAGCCAGAATGAGAAGGAGAGTTTGGACACTGGTAACTAGAAGGACAACCAGACAGGCTGAATTAAGAGGATCATTATATGCATGTCAATCCATTTTCAGCAAATCTGTAACATTGGTTCATAGTGAACTTATTACCTTGATTTGTTTTGTGTACTAAATGGGTGTCCAAGTGACTGTCTGCTGGAGGAAATGGCAACTTTGCAATCTCATTCAGAAATATTGTGATTGAGGTGTCTTGTCTTTATTGTGTGTTTCAGACCGAAAGGATCAAACTAATTTAGTTTGGGAAGGAACCAATCCTGCCCTGCAGCCCATACGAGTGAGGAACACCGCCTTGAAAGATACTTTACATGATGCTACTTTACCCAGCACTACTGATGAGACTTCAAGAAGTACATCAAATCTATAGAAAGGACAAATGAAACCTCCCCAAAGACTTGAACAAATGATGACATTGGTTTTCAAAAATCTGGTGAAGCAGAGAGTGAGCATTCCTCTTCTTTTGTATCTTCAAAGACTAACTTTAAAACCAAGTGCTGTTCTTTGTATATGTGGGGCCATACTTAACTCTGAACTTATGAAAAACCTGTCTTTTGCTTAGGTTAATTTAAGTGACTTGATAATAAAAGCCTCTGAACAACATACATGGTACTGAAGAAGTGTAGGCCACATGTGCTTTTCTAATTCACCTCACTGCCTCATCAATTTGGAGGAACCAATGGCCAAGCACAGGAGTGTCCACAGCCCAAAACACAGTGAAATGTTCACTTCTTTTTTTCAAGAGAATGATAAACCCAGTCAGTGGCTTGATTACGAAGCAATAGTGCACTAAGTACTTACTCCTGTAACTCACTTGGAAATCATCAGAGATGATGTAAGAGTTAAAAATAGCTGGGCTCTGACTGTTCAGAATGTTAGGAGAACAAGTAGCAATCTGAACGGTGGGAAGATCGATGTGTATTACAGCTGCTCAGCTTTCTCTGTCTTCAAAGCACTTTTGAAGTATTCACAACATGACTACAAACCACAGAACTGTTTACTCACCTTACAGACTTAGAGAATGCATGACTTGCTCGAGGCCACTAAAAGCATCTCTGGCTGTGCTGTGACCAGGATCTGTTCCTTACTCTCAAGCCTACAGGAAAGCCATGGGTTCAGTTAGTGCCAGCTGCTGCTGCAGTCACCATTGGCCTGGGTGGCTGGGTCTGTCCTCTGCTGTCACAGGGAAAGCCTCCCTGAGCACCCTCTTGAGAAGCAGAGTAGCCTGTACAGAAATATGAGAGGTCTGAAGTACTGCCGAAGTGGCTGTAGGTGACCCAGTAAGGAAATGAGCTGCAGTGAGGCCACCTCAGGCAGGCAGGCAGGCAGGTTGCCATCTGCTGTTTGCTGGCCAGTCTGGGGGTGATAAGAGAGTTCCTGGGAGCACGTGGCCCCTACTAAAAAGTACTGCACACTGTTAAGGCTCGCAGTGCCAGAGATGTGGAAGCCAATGTTGCATCACTCCCAGCCACCAGACAGGATGGCATGGAGAGACCATCTCTGCAGCTATCTGCTTGCACGCCTGCTCATGCAGCTTTGGGCTCTCCTTTAACAAGGAAGTTTCCATCGCAACAAGAAAGCTACTGCATTTCAATAAGCTACTTCTAAAAGTTATACATTTCACCCTGGGGAAGAGCAATTTTCCAGCTTCAGTGCTACCAGCTTTGAGGAGACCTTTGTAACATGTAATTTTAATTTTGTTTTAGCTAAGATTTAGATTTTCTTCTTGACAGTGCTGCACTACGAGCCACTCAAACCCTGCTGAACTTGCTTGTAGCCATTTTATCTGAGTATCTTGTAAATATTTGGTAGAGCACTCAGACAGAGAAGTGTTTTTTGCTCTTACAGTCACATGCCTGGTTCCAGGACCTTTAAGAAGTACAATAGACTGAAGGCAGGGAAAATTCCACTGAGATGCATTCAAGTCTCCAGGGAGCAACTGCACTCTGTTTAGACTAACATTTCTCATTGCTGTCTCTCCCTATTAAAAAAAAAAAAAAAAAAAAAAAAAGTGGAAGGATTGAGAGGGGGAGTTAGAGGGTTTCATTATTATAAACACCAGAATGTAAGCAGTTTTCACTCACTTCTGTCATATTGCAGAGCCATTTGCAGTTGGAGAGGGAGATAAGATTTTCAATGTTCCCTGCACTACCTGGGACATCTCCATCAAGTTTTAAAATGTTTTACAAACATTAGTGAATTAATCCCCATCTTCTCATCCCCATGAAGCAAGCACAGTTTAAAGACAGGGCTGATGAGACTAAAATGCTTGTGCTTTGCTGAGGTCACAGGGGCAGCATGGTAACAGAACTTGGGTCTTTGAGTCTCAGCTTTCTGTCTTACACCAAAAACAACACACATTCCCTCTCTTTCCAAGACTTGCTGTATTTCCCTTCCTAGGATATAGTGAAAACATGCTGGCATCACACCTTGAAACAACCTTGGGTTTTCCCCGTTGCTCACAACCGCTGTCCCATGGAATTAAGATGTTGAAAAGCTTAAAGAGGGATGTGAGGTGGGGAAAAAAAAATCAAGTCACTGCTCTATCTGCCTTGGGCATCCACTGCTAACAGTGGAGTTGGTGTTCTGTTGCGAGCAACCTCAAACATGTTTGTATGTACTTCCATATAATATTCAGGCAGAACAGTGGTAAAAATGCCATCATCAACAAGAGAGCTTGGCTGACAAGAAAATTGGACAGATGAGCCAATAAGTCACCCCTGTATTGAATGGATGTAATTTCATTATCCTTCTGTATGTGACCTGCATTTCTTACTGCTTCTTATTATTAGCATCCTGTAACTACAGCTGCAGCCATCTTTCACCTCTTCAGAAGAGAGGGATAATCCATCAGCCAGTTCTTTTTCCATTATATCAGTGAGATTTTTACCAGAGGGATTAATGGTTAGTTGAAGAAGGTTCTTCCCGACAGGGCCAAGTAACAAGCAATGTGCACGAGATGAAGTAGAATACAAGGAAACACGTCTATAGATTAAAAGCTCTTAAATTATTTTCCCCTTAGCTTCCCTCGTTCACACTGATAGATAATCAGACATGCAAAGCTGAATGTATATTGACAGTGACCACTGTAAGCAGGACTGGGAGCTTCTCGCACTGTGCAAACAAACCTGAAGTCAGTCAACTACCAAAACCAGATCTGTATGTACCAGCTGTTCCAGCCTTTGTAGGTGAGAGACATTGGGATCTGTCTCTCCTGTGACCTTATGATGTATCCCAGCACTAGAACTTTTGGCCTCTTAACACTGTTACCTTTTGTGACAAGGCTCCAGCGCTGGCCCTTGGGTAGGCTGCTTCTCCAGCACTCTTCCCTGCAGAGGATCCAGACCCAGTGCAAACGCTGTGCACAGTGCTCATTTCATTCCCTGCTGAAAGGCAGCCAGACCTGAGGTAGAACATGGCAAGCGCTTCACCGCACCTGGCAACTGCACACAGCTGCTGAAAACAAGCAAGGAAGAAAGCAGTGTACAAATGCAGGGGAATTTTCACATAGGCAGGATGTAATTAGCAGAGCTGGAATTTGGCCAGCTCTGCTAATTTGGCCAATTAGGGGTTAAAACACTGGCTTGCAGGTAACACACTGGGATCTTTCATAATTCAAATGCTCAGGATCTCCCATTTCCATTTTACCTGGAAGATATCAAAAGACTGTTCCCTATTTAATGGTCACAGGCAGCTCTCAAACATCTGACACAAAGGAAGAAGTGTCTAAATGGTGCTGCACCTGCAGAGCTTCTCTGCCAGCAACTGCCCACCATGAACAATAGCTGAAAAGATCACATCCTGATAGGACCGTGGCTGCACCACTGTGAAACACACCTCCATGCCTTGGGGTTCACTTCACCCCTAACTCTCATTATTCAGTTTGCAGACCAAATCCCTTCCAAACAGAAAGAGAAGATGATAAAATTAGGGCAGCACCTTACACACAAAACACAAGAGAGAGAATATTACCATTGGGTGCTGCTTCAAACTTATTCTCTGCCATTAGATATAATACCAACTAGCCATTGGACAACAGAGAATTTAGATGAAGCACTTTTCCCCAGTGTTGATGAGTGAGCTTTTCCAACTGGCCTTGTTGGTAATACACAGAGCGTGAAGAGCTTTTACCACCTTCTTCCTTCCAGCAGGGAAATCGTGTTCAAAGCAGCAAAACATTTTTTTCCACTTCATGATCTGATTTTCAGTATAAGCAATTTTTCTGTTTACTACAAGGATGTTGAATGTCCACAAAAGATCAGGGAAGTCATTCATGAACCTCACGTGTGTAAATTCTGCATGATGTTTCTACCATGATGAGGCCCACAGTCTGAAATATAAATTGAAAATCTCTAACCCGTTGTCAGTCAGACCTGCAGACGTGCCCAGTCAAAGAGCTGTCTTCCCCTGTGTTGGTGCAGTGTGTGCAAGCAAAACAAGAAGTGTTCCTGCCATCTGAAAAAACATAATCTCTGCATCAGTAAGTCATAAAAAAGGGACCCCTCCTCTGCCTCTGAGAGCTTACCATGCCAGCCTTTGGTTTATTTGAGGTGGTATGGTTTGTATGCCCAGGCTGCCATGGAAGCCCCCTCTTTGTCAAGTGTTGTTTAATACAACCACCAACCAAATTTGATGAAAGTATCTCAGTCAGTGGGACAGCAAACCTACAGACAGCCTCTCATGGCAAAATGCACTGGGGAGAGTAAAGAACGGGCAGCTGCAGGCAACAGGAAATCCAGCACTAATAAATAAAATGTCTTATAGCCAGAAAGAGGAAATAAACAGCAGCAGCCCAAACTGAGAGGACAGAAGAGAGCATAACTGTGGCATGGGAATCACTGAGTTTACAGTGAGCTTATTTTTACAGAACGTTGTCCCAGTTTGTTATGTGTTCAGACTGCAAAAAGAGTGGGGGAGTGGGGGGACTGCTCAAAGAGAGGGTCTCTATCAGAAGTTGTCAACAACCACTGTAATTAAGGAAGCAGCCAGAGCACACACAACCAAAGCTGCTGCCAAAGTGAAATGAAAGCATTTTTTGTTTTCAGCTGTAGCCCCAAAGGATAATAAAAGATGGTTCTACTATGCCAAGTGAGGAGCTGCAGGGACACCGTTTCTAGATGGCTCTCCTCCCATCTTTCCAAAATTATACACTGTGGGGAAGCAGCAAGTTACTGTTCCTAAGTGTGCTTTCAAAGCCCATGCCTGCACACCCCACTGACTGCAGCCACCTGGGAAGGCCAACCACAAGACAGGTGGGCCCCCAACCACCATGGTGACAATGGAGGTGGCACCAGCTGAGCTCTGCCCCCAGCCAGTGGGCTGTTCTGGCACTGCTTAGTTCAGACTGATGAAGCAGCGACACTGAATTTTTCTCCCCTTGCCCTCAGCGATGGGTTTCACCACGGCCCCACAGCATAGCCACCACCAGTGGGAGCTGCCGCATTCAGAAGAGCCACACCCCACTTTCCCCCTGAGGGCAGCTGCATTTAGGGGCTCAATGGTGTCTTGGCAAAGACCTTCGCTCATGGCACACCAACACAGTGCTCTTCTCACTGCTGACAGCAATGGTGGCGGGTGCCCATGCCGCAGCAGGTGCTGGCAGAGCCAAGGGGGCTGGTACGGATCTTCTCAGCCATGGGACACGAGGCTTTCACTGCAGAAACTGGTGTGCAGGTTCAGCGAAGGGAAAGAAGTCGTTCAGAAATTGCATGCATATTTCTGAATTCATTCATCGCGTGGCGTTTGCCTTTCATCCTCCCCCCGGGCTCTGTGTGCATTGCTGGCATTCTCTCCCAATCCTATATAATAATTCCCAGGTCTCCACAAGCCACTGCCTGCCAATGGAGACCACAGTCACCGGCCCGCCAGCCCGGTCACATGAAAAGTTACACGCGAAGGTTTAATGCTTTCTCCTGACCCCAGACCCTGTTCCTGTGAATCCCCTGCAGTGTTTTCCTAATCAGGTGCCAGGGAAGCTTTGCACTGAGCGGGGTGCTAAGAAGGTGGCTATTTAGCTGCAGCATTTCCAGAGTCTTTGAGCTCTCTCTGAGCTAATAATACAAGCAGTGGAACCAGGTGAATGTCTGATAAGGCTGCCATTTAGACCTGAAGCTGCTTTCCAACAGAAGGCACATTGCAGTTGCCTCACTTGCTCTAGCCCAGCTGCTGCACTAATGGTTAATTGCTTCAGCTGGTATGGAAATCACTTCTCAAAGCCTGCATACAAGGTACACAGCTATGGTCCAGTAGAATTTTAGCCTTTACTGGACATTAACAATATGTCTGTTACTAGGGAGTCAAAAAGAAAATACAGCCCTTCCATTACCAAATCCTAGACGATACAGGTATTTAGTTCATCACCCAACTTGTGAAAGTGGTAACAAATTTACTTTTGTGTCACCCTTATATATGACATATCAGAAAAAAACACATGCTTTTGGAGACTCTCAAATGGAAGTGATCTTTTAATAAATCTGGATGACAGGCAGAAATCTTAAAGGGCTGATGTATCAGCAGCTACAGTCATATCCTGCTATCAGTGTTACATGAGGGAGGGCATGTATCTCCTGCAGGAAGAGTTTTTGTCCTCCACCTGATGTTTTCATGTAGCATTTCACACATGGTGGTGTATGATCCATGCTCAGCTTTTGGAAGCATGGGAGCTGCATCTAGCAGTCAGGGCCTGATGTTCCTCTGGGTTTCATTCAGACCACAGAAAGACAAGCTAGTTACACCTTTGAGCCAAACAGTTGGATAATCAAACTGAGCACTGGTTCTCTTTTTTTTTTTTTTTTTTCTAAGTTTGAAGGGGAAGGGTCCAGCTTATTATGTACTCTGGCCTATACTTACATTTTTGTGGGTTTAAATGAAAAAAACACGTCAATTTTTAAGTTACAGTCTGTTCATATTGTTCTGATTTAAGCTCTATCATTACCAACATAACTTTTTAAAACAAACAAAAAAAGCCCCCAGACTGACAGTGTTTTTCAAATTCTCTACTTTTTTCATAATTTTCAAAAGTGCAGTGTATTCAAAAGTCTAAGCCTGTCCTGCTTGGCTGACTGGCTGTTTGATTATTTCTTTATATTATATTACATTGTTTCATTCTTAACTGTAAGCCATCAAAATCATAAAATCTGAGTTCAAGTCTCAGTTACACGCAAACATAGCTGCTGAAAAGGTTTGTCTAACTTCTTAGTATATATGGCATTTAACAAACTTTGCTTAAATTGTGTATTCCCAACTCAATCCAAACAGAAGATGAGAAATCTTGCTTCTCCCAGATGAGAGCACACCTGAATAATATAGGAATTACTTTTCTCACTCAAAAGTATTAAAATACATGCATGTGTTCTGGGGTTTAATCAGCTGGTGCTGTCTCTTTATTTAAAGGCAAAACTTATTTAACCCTTGGGGAGAGATTCAAGCTACCAGTGATGACGGAGACAGGTCTGAGCACCCAAATGGTAACGTATGTAGAAAAAAGTATAAGTCAGTGATGTGTGTGGCTGCAGTCAGCTGGCATTGTCCACCCTGCCACACAACAGCCAGGAGACCAGCAAGGAGGATTTTCCATTTCTGGAAAGTGCAGTGAAATGGGGGAACACAGCAATCTCCAATTTGTCTTTCCTTCTATGAAGTATTGTCTTCAGGATACTGCTTGACATTCATTCAGTCAAATATTTTGACAATTTGAACAAATAAGCAAGAAATGGTTTTGATTTTTGGCTCCAGTGGGCCATTTGTGAAGAAGAATAAGTAGGGCAGCATGTGCCATGTCTCTTAAATACCCTTGTTTGCCAGAAACATATGCAGAGTGTGGAAATTTCCCAGGCTGTGGAAACAGTTATCATTTTCCAGTCCACCAAGTCACCCTTCTCTCTCCACACACCATCCCCAGCCCCGCATCAAAGGAAGCATCACTCTGAATTACTCTGCTGTTGCCTGTTCGTGAGGAGAGGGTGCCTGTGGGCATAACACGTTTTTCTGAGAAGGATTGTGATTGCAGTCACTTCACAGTGGCACAAAGGAGGAGTAGCAAGCCGAGGTGGGGCGTGCACAGACACCTGAGAGCCAAGGCTGCCCCTCTCTGCAGCTGCTGTGCAGGGCCAGGCGGGTCTGTGCGCCGGCTGCAGGACACCTTCGCAGGAGCCCTGGGCCAGGGCGCTGCACTTGGGGAGGTGCCAGAGGAGCTTTTGTCTGCGCTTTCACCATGGGTTTAAGTAGTTCTATTAGCATTTGGGTCAGAGCACATGGAGCAGCCCGGGCTGGGGTGGGAGAAGTCACACTGTGAGGCCACACTTGAACGTGGCCACTTTGCCGCACCGCCCCGGGTACAAAGCCTGCTTGTGTGGGGCGCGTCCCGTCGTGCGTCACACTTTGGTTGTCAGTGGCAGCCATGGGTTGCTGGGGGTGACACAATAACCTCTTTATGCTTAAAAGAATAGCGGGGGGGAATTGCAGGAGACCATTGGAAACATTAGAGCAAAGAAGTAGTTTGGCTTTTGTCTGTCCCTCAAGGTGAGGTGCCCGGGCAGTTGCTGAGCTGCCTCTGCTGTGCTGGAAGGAGCACAAGCAAAGCAGCATCAAGGGTGAATGCAGGGCTTTGGGTGGCTGGGTGGGAGAGGACTTGAAGAAACAGCCAAAGAAGACACCATGGTATCTCTGTTGTCAAAACATGATAAAACTGTGTATCTAGGATAGAGTATTACAGCAGCTCACTCTACAGTCTGGGCTGCCACAGCCTTGTCTCCCCCACTGCCTTCAACACAAGAGAATCGGCTCAAAGAGCTGATCTGTCTGGAAATTAAACTGTGTTTTTAATTACCAAATAAAAGTTTGCTTTACTAGAATGACTCAAAGCTTCATTCAAAGAGAACTGGAAAAATAAAAAAACTAGGAACTAAAAAGGGTTAAAACAGACAGAAATTTGAAAAAATACTGATACAAACTATAAAAGTTAGTTAAATCGCTTACTGTATCTATCACTGTCTCCTTTGCCAGCCTCTCAGCCATACACTCCACAAGGGATTAAGCCCAAATAATTCAGATATGCTAAGCAAAGCTACTCTGTATATGTCTTCTAGCCTAATAAGTCAGAGCCTTATCCAGTTCCCATGAAAAACATCAGGAAAGTTTCCTTCAACACTAATAGACATAAGATTGGATTGCAGAACAATCATATAACTTTTGACCAAAAAGTGAAGTTTCTCTAAAGCACTGATAAAATATTCATGCAGGAGAATGTGGAAAATCTGACTGAAGCAGTCCCATTGCTAAATATGTCTCAAGTGAGCATAATCATTTTTGAAACCATGCTCGTTCTCACTAATGATGTGTGCTCTAAGGGGAAAATACAAAACAAACTTTTTTTTTAAGAGAAAAAAGCATTTATAATTTCTTTATTGTGGATGTGCAGAAAGAGTCCCCCTCTGCTGCTGGGAAAACCAGTTTCTGCTCAATAAGCAGTAAAGCACATCCTAATTTTTAAAAAGCATTTGTTAGGCAAAACAGGGCTTTTTTACAATGCTTTCTCTTTTTTTCTTTTTTTTTTTTTTTTTTTTTTTTTTTTTTTGCATTTGGAGTCTTTCTGTTGATGCCAGCTTCTTTAGTTGTAGGTATTTTCTGGGAGGTGGTGTCTGTCAGTCCCACGTGGGGTGTCCCCTTGGCTATCTCTCATAGCCGCCCTTCTATAAATCACAGCATATTAAAAAAAAGGGGATAATGCTGACATGTGAACTAATCCCCACATCAAAGAGAGCAATTCTCCCTCCTCTTTTGCTGGGAAACACCCACCCCCCTCTTTTGCTGGGAAAAGTCTAACGCCTAGAAGGTGATTTACACAAAACTTCATCCCAGTTGTTAGGAAACTCACAGTGCCGCTTACTTGCCAACTGCAGGAGAAACCTGGGAATCAGGGTAACCACAATAGCTAGCCTGCGGCTTCCAGCATTTGGCAATTCAGGAGAGGAAAAAAATTGGCTTGTTTCAACAGACTTGTATATATGTTGATTGCATGGCAGAATAGGCATGCATATAGACAGATGTAAATGTGACTAGTAATGTGGGTCTGTCTGGGCACATCTGGGTCTGTATGGGCACATCTATATCTGCGTGTGCTTACAAGCACTTGTACAGGCACAGGGCTGCCTGGCCTGGCACACACAAGACACACAGAAATACCTCTGTCCTTCTGCTAGGAGAAAAGAGGGACACGGGGAATATACATTAAAAACATAAGCCATATGGGCATCCAGTGGCCTAGACATGGAGAGGGCTATCTTAAGCTATTCATTCCAGCTGTGGGCCTGCCTTTGAGCTAACAGCTCAAATGCAGGTAAGGGGAATGCTGTGTCTGAAACAGGATTAAAGCATACACTCACTGCTGCCCTTGCCTCTACAAATGCTTCCTGTGCATTGATTAAGCACACAAGATACTTCCAAATAATTGTCTGTCTTTGGAATGCAGCTTAAAGGAGGCAAAAATGCCTCTGTCTGGATAGGTAATTCTCTTTTCCCAACTTAATGCTTAGCCTGAGCCTGTGCTGGGCACACATCCTTCAGACACACCAACAAAGCATATGTAGCATGAAAAAAACTACACTGGTAGTTCTGGATTCATAATCAATAAGCAAAAAATACCTGCCTCATGTGAAATTGGCTGTAGTAAAGTGCATTTCTGTAAGTATATGTATGTATGTGAGCTAGATACTTCCACCAGTATCGAACCTTCTGGCTGATTAATTCAGTTTACTTACTGCTTTCTTCTGCCACCCACATGGGCAGGCAGGAATGCCCTGGGGCCAGCAGGGCCCTCCCCACCTAGGTCATCCCTTGCCCCAGGCCAGAGGGCCGTGAATGTCTCTCCCAGTAAGTCATCATCACTGCCAAAAGAGGCTCACTCCCAATGCAAGAGAGTGAACTGGAGTGGGGAACCACTGGATTTTAAAGAAATGCATCCTTTTTGTAGTCCTTGGTTGGTTGTGGTCCAGCTGCACTCACCGATGCACTTCACTATGATTGCACAAGAGCTGAGGGGAGGAAGCAAGTAGCCAGGGGCAGTGAGACATTCAGGCAACTCTCCTGTCAGTGACAAGTGCTGGTTTCTGGTTTAAGACACTAATGAAAGTACTGCCAGAGGGAGAGCATCAGGCACGCCGAGAGACCCACATCTCCCACTCCACTGACAGGAAGGGCACTGAACATGTGGGGGGAAGACAGAGACCAAAAGTTTTGTTGTTGCGGTGCTCCCTCCATGTAGATGTGCAGCTCTTCTTGTGTCTGGGCCTGTCCCCTGCCCTGTGTCAAGTGGAGAGGATGTGAAAGAAACCCCAGCATGGTTGAGCCCTCACCTCCAGTGCATGGAAAAACAAACACAGCCATTCTCTTGTTTGTTGATCTAGTTCAGAGTGCTCCTTCCATTACAAAACCATTTCCCTGCAGGCGACAGGCTAAAACCTATTTGCTTATTACTCTGCAAAAGAAAATGATGGGTGCAATTTTCAAGCACCTCTTCTGTTGATAGACACAGAGATTGAAAGGACAGAGCCCTCCCAGCTACCTCTCAGTGTATTTTCTTGTTGAGCATAATTTTCATGTTTTCTAGCTCAAAAACAAATGCCACATGTATCTTTTTCTCCTCTTCTTGAAATATACATGTCTCTATGGGACAGCTTCGTGCTTGGAAAGTGAACCATGTGCTTCACAGGGGTTTACATAGTGATGGTGGTGACCACTAAAGCTGTCCAGAGCTGCAATTCGCAGCACACCACATACCCCACACACCCCACACATCCCACTGCACCATCTGTAATGGGTCAAAACCCCAGAAGTGAGCACTTGTGAGCAAGGGAGAGGTTTCCTCCTGCTGCTCAGGCTGATGGCTGCCCCAGCTCCCATACAGGGTGGTGTAAATACCAAGCCAGCTCTTGGAACTGGCACAGCTAAGTGGGGATCTGGGTGCAAGATACATCCTGATTCATGGCAAGCACACAGGAAACATAGCACAAGTCTCTTCTAGCCTGGTTTTATTGATGAGATGCACCCGTTGGCAGTTCCTGGTGCTGACTGGGACAAGTCTAGATGAAAACCGCAAGAGGAGCAGCAGAGTTTATCTAGAGCTGGCACCACTTTTGATGCTTGGCTGAATAAGCTGCTTCTACTGGGTCCAGATCTCTTTCTTTGTGCCAACACTACCACCTGCCCTCACACTCCACCCCCAAAATAATCAAACTAGTCTCAACACCTTTTTTTTGTCAGGTTAAATCACTTCTCTGCCAGCTGGTCTTTTAGATGGCAATTCTTCTGACTGGCCCTTTTGGTGGCTGGCACTTTACACTCCTCAGAAATCCAAACCAACTACATTAAAAAGTGAATTTACATTGCAGGGCTGTGGGGGGAGGGTGCCCCAGGCAATGTCAAAGAAAAAGCGGATCAAAAAGAGCTGCTAGTATTGGATACGTGGGCTGTCTTTTCAGCTGCTTTGGGCAACGTCCTTTCAGCACAAGAAAAGCTCTAAAGAATTCAGTTAATCTGTTGTTAAACAGAGTCTGTGATGGGAGACTGGTCTGTCATCATCCAGGCAGGGAACTGAGCCTGCCTGAAATGGCTGGGAGCTCCTTTGCCCTTTCCCAGCATTTCATATCCGTAGTGGCAGTGAGTTCATGGACTGGCACCTTGCTGGTCTTGCCCCTTCGTTCTGGCTGCACTCAAGAGAAGCAGCAGCTCACAGCACGTGCACTACATAACACAGCACACCCAAAGGCTGGGGCAGCCAAAAATCCCTCTCCATAACTCTCCTGCTTCACACAAGCACAGAAGTGCCTTGCAGGGCACTGGCGGTGGCTAACCTGCTGCTGCTGGTGATTTCAAAGCTCAGCTGAAGTCCTGAGGCAAGAGCTTTGGCATGGTTTTCAGTTCTAAGTCTGAATACAGAGATGCAAGAGCAGCATGACCCGCACTAAGGAGTGGCCCCATGATGTCCCACAGCCTCAGTTCTCAGTGCCACAGCACAGCTCTGAATGTTAAATAGAGATGGTGAGCAGCCCATAGACTTGCCAACCTACACTTAATTTACCACATGAGGAATATCACATGCATATTGCTTCAACCTAAAATGAATCCCTCTTTCCAGCTGGGAAAAAGAAGTTTTTTTTTTCTTCCTCAGAATGGAGGATCCCATAGATCCCTATAGAGTAAAACAGCTATACTTTCTTAAGATTTAAAGATATTACTTCTTTTTTCGTTCATGTATCACATTTCAGTGTCTTCTAAACAAGAGGGAGCTTAATGTTTTTGTGTAACCTTGAACTGGCTAGTACACAACTTTTATTGCTTCATCCTTGAGCTTCCATGAGCTACATTATGTTCTACTATGAACAGAACGTCCTGTTTCTGGATTGTGTGGCACATGTTTTGGTTGCAACAGCTTCCTGGTGCTTTTTTTGGCCTGCATGTATATGTAATTGTATGCATACGTACATATATGTGTGCGTATATGTGTTTGTTCATTTCTAATTATGAGATGATGCAATGAAAATTTCCAATTCTGAAAATTTTTATTTCATTTCCTTCCTTTTCCACTGCTGTTCAGCTAAGCACACTGGCAGTGTGTTCTAAGGAACAGGATAATTCCCCTCCATGACTCATTTCTAAGGTCTCCCAGGCAGGATTCAGTGTGATGGTGTCAGTGGTTGCTGCAAGAGCTGTTTAAATGTCTCTGCACGTAGTGAAGTGCTGATCTCAAGCAGCGGTGCTAGGAATGTCAGGGTCTGTTTAATATTCACTGGGGATCTTCCTAAAAAGTCAATCAACCTCCCTGTAGTTTTGTGAACTGGCTGAGCATTACCACGCAGATGTATCAGCTTTTATTTTAGTGCATGAAGAGCATTGCCCTGTGAAATGGAACTTTCTGGGTTTGTTTTAACATCAGACTGTAATTTGATTTTAAATTATCCACTGTCAAGCCTTTCACAAGTGAATCGAACACACATGCATTTTCTCCATAACACATTTGACTGTCAGGAGAAACAAAGGTTGGTAATTAAGCTCACAGCAGTTGATAAGGACGGGGCCTAGGCAAGGCCTAAAACCTCAACAGGTTTGAGCCTTATTTTCTGGATCTTTACCAAAACAAACCCTTGACTTGGCACAGCTTGCCCATTCTGGATAATCTGGCTCTTTGATTCCCTGGGGAGGCTGCTGGGCTGTCCTGTGGGAAGTCAGCACCTCGTTATGACAGGGAGGGATGCCAAAAAAGCAGACACCACTCCAGGGTAACCAGCTATGCCAAGTCAAATTCAGCAAGCTCATGGTTAAATATGGGAGATCTGTTTCTCTCCTGTCAATGCATGAATTCCCAGCACCTTTTGTACTTTGAAATACCATCAATTAATATTTATCAGATGTAAAATGTAAAATTACACTAGCTACTTGGTACAATATGCCTTTAAGCATTGTATTACTATTCCTTTTTAAACATATCTACAATCAGTCAGGCTGAGGCAGGCGATCGCAAGTGTCACCAACAGCAAACACCCCTCAGCTGGAGGCAGCTTTTAAAATCTATCCAGGCCTTAAACCAGACTGTCCTCAGTGCAGGACAAAGCCCATTAGCAGGAGACTGGGACATGGCCACATGGTTTAAGAAACATAAATAATTGTTTTTTATGGTGTCTTTGCTCCAAACTCACATGGATGTTTGGGAAGTGCCTCTGCTCATCTCCCTCTGCTATGACCTTCTTCCATACCAGGGCTCAGCTGCCCAGGGGAGGTGTGCCAGGGCAGACAGCCATGCTGTGCCTCGCTGTGCCGTGCCTGGGCAGAATGAGCTCGCTGAGCCCCGGCTGTCCTTGCTGTGCCACTGAGAAGCAAATCTGGCCCTTTGCTGGCGCACAGTCCCTGTGTCTCGATGTGTTTGACAGTGCTGGTACCTTGACAGCACTGTGGCAGGGGCTTCCCAGCAGTTCAGCTCCCGAGGCCACAGCCTCTGGATAACTTCCACCCCAAATGTATGTCACATTTCCTTCCAGTGAAAGCAAAATATTTACACTAAGCCAGGGTCACCTGGCGGCCACTGCGCTATCGCAGGCTGGAAGCGGCTGCGATACTGTAAACAGAGGGGCGTGAGGGCGGAGGGAATTGCTGTGGGCCTCCAAAACAAGCGGCTGGCGCAGCTGGGAGCGGCGGGCACCGGGATGGTGGGCGCTTGGCGAGCGCTCTCAGGGCAGGATGGGGTGGGCTGGCAATGGCAGAACAGAGCCGGTACCAGGGGCCAGGGAAAGAAAATTTCACAGAGTCTGGACAGACGTGTCCCACATCCCCACCAGCCACACTTCCCACCCATCCCCATGCAGCCCCAGCATGTTCAGTACCTGAGGCTGTGGCCACACCAACCTTGCTGCTTTACCTGCCTTCAAGGAGCTGATGGAAATACTCCTTCTGTTCTTCATGAGGCTTTGGACCCAGTGAAACCATCCTGGAAGTTGATGGGCAAGACTTGCCCTATGAAAATGCATTGAATTCAGTGTTTTAAACTTGTAAACTTGAACTACAGGACCCACAGCCCCTGTATTCCCAGACACACAAGAGAAAGGGTAGCAGTTTCCAGTTGTAGTAGCTTGTATTCAAGACATCTTCCTGAGACAGGTCTTCCCACCTCCTCACAGCCTAAATCTCTCCCAGAGAGAGATTTGCTGCCAGATTTGCTCCCAGAGAGAATATGCTGCCAGAATTTCCTTCTTTATCCCATATTGCACTGCTGATCAGCACCTGAAACTTGTGTTGTGTACTGCAACACGTGTATGGAGAAAGTGGCTGGCAGCTCCTGGCTGCCCACCAATCTGATACCACTGACTTCTCCTCAGTTCCACTTCCTGTTCCCTGCCAGGCATTTGCCCAAAGTGATGACCCATGGCAGGGTTCCACATGTGACCAATGGCATGTGGACTCTGGAAAGCCTCCACCAGGCAGTAAACAAAATGGTGCTCATTTTGCATGCCTTGGACTCCGGGACATGAGGACTCTGAGCCTCCCAGCACCTGGGCTCCTTCAGAAAGCCTTCACTCACCTGCAAAGATAGTTGTGAATGTCAGGCTTGAGCCACAGTGGAGCTGTGCTGAGCCCTTCTGATCAAACAAGCTCATAAAGAGCAGCAGGGGGATTTGAATAATCCCACAAACTCTTCTGCTTTTGTTATGCTGCTGCCATTCTCCCAGCAAGGTTCACAAGTAAGCATGTGGAGTAACCAAAATATTAAAGGACATTCCAGTTATTCTTGGATATCTAAAGGAGAGGTAATTGCCCTTTTTGCATCCAATCATTTTCCACTGGCACTTCTTATGATAATCACAGTGTCAATATCTGAGACCAAAGCTGAGGAGAGTGACATTTGGCCACTTGGGAGATACAGTTTTCCCCAGCTTTGCAGAGAAGTTACTAAGCTATTAGGTATGCAAGGCATAACTATAGCAGAAGGGGATTTCTGTGTGGGAGGAATAGTATGATTCATATTGTCTCACCAGCCTTGCAAAACAAAATGTCCAGTCATACGCTTTTGTGATGCAGCCACTCATTTCTCCACCTTTATTTTGTACACAGCCGTAACCCCAGTGCACTGGGACCTGAGAATCAGCACAGCAAGCTACAGGAGAATCAGTCAAGGAAACAGGAAGCACCGGGATGACCTAATACTCTAATAGCATTTTCCTCCCTGGGAGCAATGTCCAGAGCATGGTAAAGGGAAGGACATGAGAATCCTGTTCTCAAGCACCTGGTTAGCACCTTTTATAACAACTCCTTGAGACAGCTGGCATGGAAAGTGGCAACAGGAAAGCCATCCCAGCTTTGGAAACTTGCCTGCTTCACAACCAACCTGGTATCTGGAGCACAGACCATGGCTGAATAGCATTCTCATAAGCACCTACTGCATTGCACTGGTGGTTTAAAGGGGCTCATTAGTGCAGCTGAGGCAGAAGTTGGCAATTGCTGGATGTGTATTTTGGAGCAGTCTTCAGGAATGTACCAGACTTCATTTTCTGGGGTTACAAAGGAGGAAAGGACAGGTAAGGGCAGAGGAAAAGCGCTGATTTCATGAAAATATATTATAAGCTGAAGAACTCTGTATTTGAGGGTTAATCTTACAGGAAAAAATACTTCTTGAAGCATTGCACTTACACATTAAAAATAAAATTATATCGGGACCTTTTATTCTCTCCCCCACCCCGAAAATTCAAATTTAAGGTAAATAGAAAAAATTCCCAATGTTATATTGTACAGGGAAGTTCACATGTAGGTATCAGCTGGCTCTTCCTAATTATGTCCCTGAGAAAAATCCAAAGCATCCACAACAGACTTCCACATTATCAGGGACCACAAAAAGCAGAATGCCTTCATCTTACTCCTGTGGAGACTGGGCCTACTCCAGTCGTCACTACCAGTATACAGGAATTTGGTTTTAGCACATTCCTGACAACACAAATGGCACAGAGGAGGCAAATGCTTTCCAGCCTTCTTCTTAAAGGCTGGCTCAGAGAGCCAGAACTTTGCACACCTCAGTGTGATATGGCAGCCTCATATCTCACTATCATTAAACACAGAAGTAGCATGAGTCTTTACATACTTTCATGGACTTCATACATTCTTTGCACATGTGTTACTGACATAAAAATTACATTATTGTAGATTCGTTTTTGTGAAGTCAGCTAAAATGCAGTATACATGTGTTGTATTTGCAATACTTTAGCCACCCTGAAGAAAGGATGGGGAAGAGGGCAGGCTGCATCTTGCTTTCTTAATAACATGCAAAACCTTTAAATCTCAGGTTACAGTAAGTATTTTGGCTCCAAACTCCAACTATGAAGCAAATAGCCCAAGGACTCTCCCTAGAACTGTAGTGGCGAATGTTAATAACATCTAAAGTGCAACGATGAGGCTCGTCAGTGCCAAAAGAACCTGCTGGCTATAAAATATCAAAAATGACACTTTTAAAATAAGTAATTTTAAGACCTCCTGTATCAAAAGCAATGCCACCAGCAGGCATCACCTCATCTCCTTCTGGAAATGCCTTGAGCCTGAGACTTGCCCCATTTCCCTTTGTTACAGCATATGGGTCCTACCTGATGGCAGCTTTTGTGCTGTCCTCTCATGCACACTGGTTCTGTGTGATCCACTGAGTCTATGAGCCCTGATAAGTCTGCTGCCAGCCCCTGCAGCACAAGAGAGTGCTTCATGGAAGACCAGACTGACCACTTCTGGAGTCTAATCCCATAGGGTAGGAGAAAGCTTTTCTAATGTTTTACCAGAGGGACTGAACTCTGCAAAAGACCTTGAGAGGTCCCAAGGTAACACAGGATACCTGATAAGCATGAAAAAAAAAAAAAAGTCTAAAGGTGTGAAGGGTTTTTCAACCAAGTGTCATAACGGAGTTCAATTAGGCCTTATATATAGCCTAACCTTGGCCATGCTGCAAGTGGTTTAATGGGGCAATATCCAGTAAGTAGATAAATTAAATTGTGCCAGCAAGAAAAAGTCATTCTCTTCTCAGCACCTAAATTCTCCTCCAAATGGGAGCACTTCCTTTTTACAGATTCATATACGACATGATTGTTCAGTGCCTTCCTAGAAATGGAAAGGCCCATTCTTCCTCACTTTACTCTTTCAGTGAAAGCACACATGATGAGAAACCACACAAACACACATATGGGTTGGTGAGAGCCCCAGTGTGGGCACAGATGGTGTGTCTGAATGAATGTTTACTGTGTGTAGTACTGGGAATCACATGCAGGATTCCAGGTAAACCCACAAGACTGGCTGTAAGATGTTGTAATGTAAAGATCCTCTCTTGTATGTCAGCCCCCTAAAGCTTTGACCTTTAAAGCCATTGGGATGATGTCAGCTGGAGTTCAAAGATGAAACAGGCTGCAGATAGGAAACAATTTCTAAATAATTTTGTGCAGGGGACTTCTGTGAAAAGTATTAAGGTATCTTCATCAGCCAAGCCATTGGATCTGAGTCTTTATTTATCTGATTTTTTCTAATTAAAGCCTGTTTGAAAGAGTGGTAGAAAAATCACTAGATTGCCCTAGTTGGGTATGAGCCCCTATCCCTGTTTTGCCCAAGGCAAAAATGTCCTCATTGCAATTTTATTTAGACAAATTCAACCCTTGAAGTATTTGACACTTGGAACCAAACTACACACTAGCCACAGGGTTCAACTTATTTTTGTCTAAAATCAGCTGCAGCAGGGCTCTGGTGCTGTCTCACTGCTGTCTGTTGCTCAGTACTTCAGAAATCACACAAAGGGTCATGTGGGTCACTTCCCTCATGTTGAGAAAGAAACTCAGGCCAGGTTAGATGAGCTGCATATGGAAAGGAAAGTAAGGGCATACGGGGCAAAGGGATAACAGATTTTTGAGCTGACTTCATCTTTGATATTCTGCAGTTGTTTAAAGGAGTAGGCAACAGGAGCTTTGTCACAGCTATGAGTGAAATTTTATTTTAGAACCTCTGTTTAAGAAAAAATGTGTTTTTGAAGATATTATTCAAAGAAATAAATTCATTTAACATCAGCAGAATTCTACAATATTTTCCTTCCTGTAGGGTTCTTTCTCATATATTATTCTCACTCAGACAATATATTGTTGATGGGAAAGTAGTCATTCTTCTATTTTTCCATTCTCAGCTGGCCTCCTTAAAATGTCCCATTGTAGATTTGCATCAGATTACTATTGTAGTCATTTCTAGCGCAAGTAAAATCAACAAATTTCCTCTCTCATCTTTCCTTCTTGTCTTTAAGGCATTCTAGAAAGTCCAAGTGGCCAGCTCCCTGCTCAGTCTCCCAAAAGGCCTTTCTTCATTTTTTGATGTTAGCTCTGTGCAAGGATTCTTGCCTTCACTCTTCTTTGGCTAAGTCAGTAATTCTTGGTTCTTTCTAATAATTTAATCCCCTCTGCTCCTATGATTTACACCAAGCTGGAAGGTGGAGGTGAGTTCCTCCCCAACTTTTTGTTTGTCAGGTTTTGCTGCCTTTAAGAATGCTGCTGGTCTTTGGTGTGAAGATGGGCACTTGGAGTGAGGCTGATAGGGATGTTCTCCAAACTTAACTGGGACAAGGAAATACAATTCCCTCAGAGAGGTTTCTTTTGACAGGCCCAGTTATTGTCCATATGTCCTATAGCTGGATGGTTCAGGCACAGTTATAAATTGCTATGTTTATATATATGTTAAACTGATTAATGTGAACCCCTACTTTTGCTGAAGCTCAGGTGACATTTACTGTTTTACTCTCCTCCTGAACTGCTTAGTGTGAAGGGAAAAAAACAAACCAAACCACAAATCCATGCCAGTTTCAGCACCTTTGCCTTTATGATTGACAGCTTTCCTCCACTGCTGGGTTAAGACCACTGCAAGTGGGAATTCCTTCTCCTGAATTAATTAAATCTGTATTGTTATTGCCTTTGATCTACTGCCATAGGAACCGGAACGAGCACTGGAAAACCTCAATTTTTGTCCATTTCTTACACAACTAGGTCTGGACAGATTATTAAAAGGATCATTTAGAAGATGGTGGGCAGAATAGTCCCCTCCCAAAGCTGCCCTTGAGACTGACGGTTTCTGTGGAAACTGCCTGGGAACAGTTACAGACCTCTAGTGGCTCTGTTTATATAGCTCATCTATTTCCTCATTGCTCACCAGCACAGTATTTTGGAAAGCCATATAGAAGTTTCCCATAAGGATTACAAAACAGTGTCATTTCATCTTCTCTGCATTTCCCATCCCGTTGTCTGTTTTATTTTCCTCACCATAACATCTGTCCCACATCACGGAGAGATTTCACAATTGGAAACCTGCTATAAATTATGACACAGAGTTAAAAGACTTCAGTGTTTGCTCTCTGCTATTTTTTCAAGGGACTTTGGGTTAACCACCTCTTTAAAATAAGCCTTTTTTTTTTTTTTTTTTTTTTTTTTTTTTTTTTTGCTATTTATATACTAGTGTTTGTAAAAGCTGTCTTTGGAAACTGGAAAAAAAAAAAAAAAAAGAATATTTCTGTCCTTCCTGCTTGTATCCTTTTCCATTTATCTTCCATGGAGTTCCTAGAGAAACACAAATTTCTCTAAGTGTTTGCATAAAATAATCTTTATCAAGCTCTGTTCCTAATGGCCCACAGGGACTACAGGTAAAAAAACAGTTTCTCACACTGTGGAAGCTTTAGGGCTCCAAGTGCCAGACTGTGTCATTGCTGCCAGGACTGCAGGCTGAACTGGCCTCTGGTTCCAACCAAAATGGAAACAAAAGTCCTGAATTATATAAAAGACAGGCTATTCTGCTTGGCTCTATAGGAGGCTGCAATAGCATGCAATCCTAGGAACAGTCAGAGTGACAAAGTTTCATCTTTACTTTGGCTTTACACACTGTTTTGCACTGGTCAGTCAAGGTTAGTTTCACATATCATCACCATGTGGGAACCAGACACATTTAAATGAGAGACCTACAGGACTATATTCTCACAATCCAAGGACATCTGAGTCTTTGGTGACTTCACCTGTCACTTCAGCCTTTTTTCTCTGAACCAGAAAGCAGCACATGTATCTCCTGCTCTTGTTCTCACTCACAAATGAGATCACTGCAAACCACAAACATGGAGTACTTGCAATGCTCTACAGCATCAGCCTTGCATCCTCCAGCAGCCAGGAGAGAATCAGAGATTCATACGGCTGGGAGGAATCTCAGAAAATCACTCAGTCCAGACTCATGTCCCAAGGCAGGATCATTATACTTATGTCACACTTGGCAAGGGCTTGTCTAACCTCTTCCTAAAAGCAGGATGGTGATTCCACACCCTCCTCAGATACTTCTGTATGTAATTACCCTTACTGCATGCCATCTTCTAACATCCAACCCCAACCTCCTTTTCTGTAGTTTAAGCTCATTACTTGTCCTATCCATCATCTATATGGTGAACAATTTATTCCCCTTTTCTTCCCAGCCACTTTTCACGTATCTGGCAGCAGTAACCCTATCTTGCCCCAGTCTTCTCTAGACTTAAGAAAGTCAATTTGTTCATTTTTCCCTCCTAGCTGTGTTTTTCAGGGCCTCTGATTATTCCCCAGTTGTCCTCTGGACCTTGTCTTGAGCACAGCACCCAAAGCTGGACATTACACTCCAACTGCTCACAGACAACTGAACAGAATGATTATTTGTGGAGTTCACCTCTAAGCACAAATCCTAGTAAAGCACTTGTCCTTTTTACATTAGCAATTAACTCAGATTTGAATTGCAACCTGGAATATCTCTCAGATCTTTTTATGCAGTGCTGCTACTTACTCAAAAATTCACTGTCCTATATAAATAGAATTATTTTTTCTTGGTAATGCCCAAGCATAGAAACTGAGAACTGTCCTTACTGAAATGAATCCTATTTTTAAGGCTATTTGTCTAAATATTTTTTTTATGTAGCCTTATATTTCAGATTACCCATAGTACCCTTCCAGATTTGTGGTAGCCAAGAATGTAATATTTTCTATTCCATTGTCCAAGCTGTTCATAATCCCCTTAAATCAGACTGAACCAGTATAGATTCCCACCAACTCTTCTTGATCCATCGTTCCCTTTTAAAAGTATAGCTAATAAGTCTTTTCTTCAGGCAGTTTTCCAATCAGCATTCCATCATCCCAGACCAGCTCCGTCTATCACAGACTCCCTTAATTAAATTTGCTTTGGAGTATCATGTTACACTGTGACAAAAGCCTCACCACCAGCAAAATATAGGAATACTATTGCTTGTCCCTTATCAATGCGGGTTCTTTATTCTGTCATGAAAGGAAATTTGACCTGTTTTACACAATTTGTTTTTGACAAATCTGTGCTGGCCATTATTCATCTCTTTGTTTTGTTTTAGGTGCTTACCAAAGTTTGATTGTTTGTTCCAGTATTTTTCCGGGAATTGAAGTCAAACTGAACAATCTGTAATCCCTGGCTCCTCCTTTTTTCCCTTTTAAAGACCGGAACTACGTCTGCACTTTTCCAGGCTTCCAAGTATGATCTCTGGGCTCCATAAAGCATCCCAGGAGCTGGGCGAGGTTACACTTAGAGCTTTTGTGGTTAAATAACTAACTGGCTGTAGCAATTACCCAAGGACGAAATTCATCTGTCCCAACCAACTTCAGCACTATCTGAAGGAACTTTTGATCTAGCCTTCATTATAATTTTGTGATCTCACCGCTCTCTGTCATTGACATTGATTGCAATATTTGTCTGAAGTGATAACAAATGCAAAAAGGGTATGAAGCACCCTGGCACACTAGCCAGGAACTGTCTGGAGCCTTTCTTCCACAATGGGCAGCATGCTTTTGGTCACCTACGTCTTCCTCTTGCTGCTGAAGTAGTGATGGGAAAATTAATTGTCATTTAAAGTCTCTTGCTAATTGACTCCCATTTTGCTGCGTGACCTTTGTGATTTTGTTGCCATATATCTAGCCCAGCTTCTGTATGCTCATTTCCTCAAGGCTGAGATCAAAGCAGAGCTGATGATTTCTCAAAGTGGATCTGTTATTATATCTCCTGTGGATAGCTGATGCTTGTTACTGTTCTCTGCAAGCTGCTTTTTACATAACCAGAGCTTCTCCCTTGCCCAGGGTCCAAAATTACGTGCCTTTAGTTACTGAGCAAATGGTTTTAATGGAATCACTACTGGTTTTCTTGGTCTAGGAAAGACCAGAAGCCTGATATTTGTTTCCATCTCGTACCAATTGTTAAGCTCTACCTGGGAACATTCAGTCTCTGCTAGTCAAATATTGTTTAACTTCCTGACCTTACCATAACTGGTAGGTGTAAATAAAAATAATTTTTAATCCAGATCAGAATTTTACATAGTCCCAAATACTGGAAGTGTTTAAAGCCAGAAGTATTCTTCAGTTTCATCTCAGCTGCTCATTAGAAAATAATATTTTCTCATTTGGGTACTTTTTTTGCTGGCTTCTCTCAGCTGGCCTGCCAAGCTTGAGGGCAGAACAGACTAAGCTGATGGAGAGGGGAATATGTTTTTATTTTCATATGTATGAAAAACTAAGAATTCACTGGTAATGTAATGGCTCTGAAGTCATGCCTGCACAGAAGCTCTAACTTACCTTCCACTGTCACATATTCTTCTCACCAGTAAAGACTCAAAAGGTCCCTGCTCAAGGAAGCTGAAGCAGTTCCACCAAGTCTGTAAATAAAGTAGTGTTGCACTGCTATAATGGTGCTCTGACAAAAGAGCAGCCTGAGCAGCCAAAAGGGGAAGGAGTTCAGCTGGTCCTTCTGTTGCCCAAGGGGAAGCGAATTTCAGATAGTACTTCTGTTCCCTTCGGTTATGATTCACCACAAATGAACAGCTAAAACATCAGTTGATAGTAAGGCCATGCAAACAGGGACTTCCACAAGTGGAGACTCAGAGGAAAAAGCAGAGAAAGCTGGCCCCTTGCCCAACTGTGAGTCGCCTTCCTTCCCATTATGCTGCTTTTGTTTTTAGGGTTCCTGGTGTTTTGCAGTGTCAGCCAGTTGCCAGAGAGGAGAAGACAGCCTTGCATGGGTTTTAGTTATGCCTCAGACCACAGGCACCAACCAGACCCTACTGCAGGATATGTTCTCTACTACCAGCTGCTGTTAAACCAAAGCAACCTTGATCATAAATCAAGTAACAGAACACCCTGCTGATAAACTGCAGTATAAAGAAACTTGCACAACATTTGTGGTTTGTTACAGGTTAACACTGGAAGGAGAGAACCATAAGGGCTGTGTTGCCGTCTTCTAAAAGAGTTCTTATCCAATCTTGTAATGACAACTTTCCATGAGAGAAAAATTGCCTCTTCTTCTCAGCCTGGACAACCTGCACCATTAGCACAATATCCCCTGTTCAGCCACCCTTAACGTGCTTACTGGTGTGGTTTTGTTGTGCTTTGTTGGATCTTGTTGGATTTGTTGCATCTTGTTTTGACTTGTCTTACTTCTTCTTCATGTCAATATCTAAAGATCATTTGTGACTCTTGTGTAAAGACCCTGATGCACAGAGGCACTTACTGTATCACATCTAAAATGCAAGAGAGCATGACAGCAACAATTCCAGTTCTTATAAAGAATTGCTGGAGACTACTTTTCAAGAAACAAGTGAAAAAACACCATGCTTGGAAAGAAGGGACAGAAGACTGTTGTCAAGCTGACAAAGGTAAGCATTAAGTAATTCAAACAACAGACAAGTTTTCCACTGTCCTGTACGTGTTACCACTGTTAAGACCAGGTACAAAGTTAGTACAAAGTGAATTAAACCAGACAGTGCTATAGGGCAATGGATGAGATTGACAGAAGACTACAATGGCCTGTCTTTCCATTTCTATTTTACAAATCTAATGAGCAAACAAAGCCTCTTTGCACTTGCATTTGCCTGCTCTGCATGAGACCCCAAATGAGTGGAGATGTGTAGGGTGAATGAAGGAGCATCATGAAAATTTGTGTGGCCATACACACATATGACACCAGGGTTAATGAAAGGTCCTTAAAAAGTTTCTCCTTACCAGTATGTCCCATTAGGTAAACCTGTGTTTATGTGAGGAATGCATTTACTAATTCAGACTATATTAGCAAAATCAGCCTGTCTGCTAACATGGGCCAGCCTGGCAAAGTAAGGCATAACACTGACATCCCATTCCCCCATATCTCATCATACTTTTGGGTACAGTTCTGCTGAAAAATTGGAGATAAAAAGACTGAAACATGGGGAAAAGAAAGTGGGGGATGTGCTAGATATGGAACACCTGATCCCCCTTAAGAAGAAATCCCTCGGGGGGGAAAAAAAAAAAGGATTGTCTTAAAACAGTCTGCAGAAGAAGGATGGGCTGATACCTGAAGGAGATTAAGCCAGGAAAGCTTTATTAAGGCTGAACTGCCATGTGTAAAATCCATCACTTTCCAATGCAGCAAGGCTCTCTATGTGCTCCTATAGCTGGAGGGGAGGGGAAACTCTTGAAAGTAGGAGGAGAGATGAATAAAAACATATTTGCACATTTAAAGGCTGTTCTTGCCTTTGGAAATGGCTAACTTTATCCTTTCTAGTACAAGTGAGCAGTCCATGTCATCACCTGCATAGCAGGAGTGGAATTCTTGGCCAGAGGGAAGTACAAAGGTAGGGAGAAAGACCTCTAGGTGAGAGAGGCTAAATTATTTCTTTACAATAATGGATTGCTTTTTAATAAGAACTGTGAGGTGATTTTTCAAAGCCTCCTTTAGGGTCCATGAAAGAAAGGATCAAGTAAAGCCATCAAAAATCCCTAAAAATTTTTGTTAGGTGTGGTGGAGTTTTGCAGAGACGACATGCCGTTTGTCACTGCTGTCCCACCCCAGTGCCCAGAGCTGTTCTGGCTGGCACAGCTGCAGTCACACCACCCCTTTCTGTCCCCACAAGAAAGTGAGTGCTCATTTCATTACTCTGTGAGTAAAAAGCTGCATGGGGCAGGTGCTCACTTCAGTTTTGTGGTCCATAATTTATTCAGACTTTCAAAATGGAGCTCTGGTTAGCAACCTGACTAATTTTCAGATGGAAAGAAAGAATGCACTGTCCATCACTTCATTCTCCCACTGTGTTGCCAGCAAAGGATTAAGCCCTACCCTGGTTTGCTCTGCTGGGCACAGACCTAGGAAGGTTCACTATGAGCCTGCAGCCTCCTGCATTCTGGAGCTCTTCAATTTATCTGCACTGACTGAGACATGCTGTGGTGGGATTCTTTGCTCCTGGGGCAGCCAGCACAGGCCACAGCCAGAGGGAAGACACTTCCCAGAGATCCCAAGGAAATAACTGTGTGAGGTTTAGCTAGGCAGCACTTTGTTTCTCTACGTGAATCTTCTCAAATCACATGCTTGCTCTGGTTTTGTAAAGGCAGATCAAATGAAGTAAACAAAACTACTTCCAAGGCAAACATTTCACATTTACATTCATACTTGATGTCTGATATCCCTGAGGTCCCTGTGTCTTACTTAACTTCTATCTTGCTATTTCTCAGAAGGCTGGATGAGCTGAGAGAAGGAAACAATAATGGGCTGTGGGACCTCTTTCACTTGGAGCCTACACTTCTCTCAAGCAGTGCCCTTTGTTGAGGCTCCACTTTGCTTTACAGATGTTTAAAGCATTAATTAAAAAAAAGACCAAAAGAAACAAAAAAAAAAAAACTTCTAGGAAAACAATTATACATTGATTTCTATCAAACATTTGGCAAGGAAATGATCCTTCCTGCCCCCACTTCAATAAAAGAATTCCCCATCATGGGGGTGTCAGGAGAAAGAGAGTGAAATAAGATAACTCTGCTCAGCTTGCCTCAATTTAATGAGCTCCTTTAGGCCTTATCATTCACCGTGTGCTTTCCCTCGTTGTAAACTTCTCAGCCTCATCAAAAAGAGCTCTTTTTTTTCCGATTCTTTTTTTTTTTTTAATCAGATTTTGTTTGATCAGCCCTTTTCCCTTTCTTTCCACAATCCCCCACATCACGCTGGAACTGGTACCAGTGGTGCATGTCAGCATGCCCTAGCAACAGAGAGATTAAAGGCACTACCAGCTCCAGAGGACAGGCCAGCTCAGACTTACTAATTAACTGCAGTGAAAGAAGTGAATGAGAACAGCCTTTTCTTTTGGGCAGAGGAGGCACTAGAGGTGGATGAAGGAGTTCAGCTAAATGAAGGTTTCCCTCCCCCAAAACATGTGTCAATATTCAGACCAATCCTTTCTTAATAAGACTTTGTGTATGTACAGGGTTTGTATGGATGGGAAAAGGCTGACAGCAGTCAACCCTGATGCAGAAATACACAGATGAGAGTGAAGTCAAACCATGGCTGACCCCTGCCTCAAGCACCCAGCTTCCTCTCATTGCTGGGACTCATGCATCAGATGTTGGTCACTCTTGAGAGGCAGATCCAAGTGTGGCACCGTGGGATATGCATGCCCCAGGCTATGCCCATCCCTCAGGCACCAGCTGGTGTGCCACACTGCTGCCCACTGTGCCACACTGCTGTCTGTCTCTGGGCTCCACGGGGCTTGTGGGAGGGGGGCAGCAGGAGGGTCAAAGCTGTGAACCCCAGGAGTGTGCAGGACAGGGCTATGGCTCAGCAAGGGAGGTCAGGCAGGTCTGCAAATCTGCCAGAGGTCAGGCTGGACCCTCCAGGGGTTTGTAAGGAAACATGAGCAGTCCTCCTGTCCCTTCCAAACCTTGGCATGTTCCTGGTCCCCACCATTACCAACCATACCCAGGTATATCAGGCTAAAGGTTCCTTTCACACTGAATCCCCGTCAGGGCCTGTTCATTTTCTGTCACCCGTAGCCTCTGCTGGTAAATCTTTTCTGAATTATCTGAATTATGAAACACTTATGTCTCTTTTTTTTTTTTTTTTTTTTTTTTTCTTTTTTTAAACTGTTACTGTTTGTTGCTGCTTACTGGTGTTTTGCCGTGGGTGTGGAAGTGAAACTGCTGATATTCCTGTGAGCAGGGCAGGGCAGCTGGTGTTCCTGACCCCAGCAGGAAGCACCAGACACGATGACGGGCAGCAACTTCTGGTAATTCTCCAGCCCGTTTTGCTAATCTACAAAGGCTTAGCCAAACTGGGTAAGTTTTTTAAATCTTTGCAGCTTGGTGGTTTACCCAAACCAAGCAGGTATGTCCTTGCTGCATTGCAGTAGGGCGGCTGGGATGGGGCCCCGTGCCCCTGCCAGGTGGGCAGGAAAGGGGGGGCCTGGCCATCAGGAATGCCCTGCTGTGCCATGGCTGCTGAGCCGCCTTCTCCTGTAGAGAGCACCTCCCAGAAGCCAACAAAACCTCCCAGGTGGGGTGAATCTGAAGCCCAGGAGCTTTATTCCCTGCTCAAACACAAGGAATGCCAGTCCACCATTCAGGATCCCCATCCCACAGCAGTGCCTGCCAACCCCTGGGGCTGGAGGCACCCACATGTCTTCCCTTGGCATGCAGTGCCTGACACAGGCAGCGTGGCCATGGCAGCTGACAGCCTGTGGGAGGACAGGGCAGGCATGTGGGTTCCTAGGCCCCATAGCTCCCCTGGGACATGCCACATCCGTGGCAGGCACAGTGCTGGGTACAGCGTGTTCATGGCCTGGGGAAGGGTTACATGACTAGTTAGCTTTCTCCCACTTCTGCTTAGCAATACACCAACCTCCCCAAATATTCTGAAAAGGGAACTTTTTTCAGTAACAGTTCTGCACCTCATTCTGAGTGTGTTATCTTCTCTGAGAAAAGCTATGGAAAAATGTACAATCTTTCAAAACAGAGTTGTGCCTTTGCATATTTAGCATTGGATCTGCTGGTATTAGAAACAAAGTCAGATTTTATTACTTTTTATTTCTTCTAGCCCTGCAGCACCAACACAGACAAGCCATGTAATAAACTGCAGAATCTTTTCTTTATTGACAACCAGAAATTATTATTTCTTTTTTTTTTTTACTGTATATTGGTTCAACCCTAGCTTTGCTAACACACCATAAGTCATATATACTATTTTGTAGCTTCATAAAACTTGTAATTTTTTTTTATTCAGGTGTACTGCTTTCTAGAGTTAATCTCTGTGGCCTTCAATTAAATTTGCCTGGCCTGCTGTTGATTTCATATTCTTAAATTTTGCAGGACCTTGCCATATGTATTTGTACATAATCACTTTTCAGCTCAGTCCTGTACTTGAAATCTGCTACTGCCTGCAATGTTCTGGGGCTTGAGAAGGGAAGAAGTTCTCCAGAGCTGCAGGTCACTGATGGAAACACAGAAGGGTTAATTGGCTGCTTCCTGCAGGGACTATTTCATGGGATACTTTGGATCTCAAATGCTAAAAAGGGACATGAAACAATAATCCCTTAGAGACCATGCTAAATAATTCAAGGTCAGTTAAAACAAAACAAACCAAAAAACCCAACAAAATAAAAACAACACACCTTTAAAGCATTTTGTTGCAAGAGTTTGGCCTTTCTTAATAATATAGCTGGGAGGAACAGGCTATCTGGCTGCCTTCCGAAAGGCCTTGTTATGGTATTTAATAAACCCCAGGGATCATTACACTGTAAGTGTGCATCGTGTTTATATGGATGCATTGGGCAACCTATTACAATGCTAGGGGTTAAAAGTCATTTCCGTGGATTCCCAACCAAGATAAACTCATCCACACCCCGAGGTGAATAGTACTTAAAGCCGTGTTTGTAAAAAGAAGGCAGTCAGGTTTTCCAGCACCTGGAAAATGGCAGGCTTATCTGTTAGTTATCTCTCACGTTCGGCTTTTATATGTAAATTTGTCAGCAGGAGCAGTAATCGATAGCCAGTGTTCTCTGGGGCTGGGGCTGGGCCAGCATCTACCCCAGCTGCAGCAGAAGGGGCACCAGGCTGGGAGCAGCACCCTCCCACTGTGGCTCTCTTCGGGGAACTCCTGAGGCTGGCTCCCCTTAGACCACCAGAACCTGCCAGCCAGAGCTGCGTGAAAGAGATAAATTCCTTCCAGACAGAATACAAAGAGAAGGTTTAGACCATTTTACACTGCTTAAACTGCTGCTTGCCTCAACTAGATTATTGCCAGATAATGGAATATTCTAATAGTACCTGAATTAAGCAGGATATTTTTAACACATATATGTGTGTGTGTATATAAACAAACGCCCACCCATGGAAATATAGCTGGGGTGACTCTCTTAAGTTTTCTGAGAAGAGGACTGTGGGTTGAGACCAAATGCGGAAAACATTACCCAGAAGGTGTTGGAGAAAGACGGAACAAAAACCCCCAGTGCCTCACGTGCAGCAAAAGTGGCTGTTACGTCCATACAGACACACAAACAGGAAACAGTTTCCCTCGTCATGCCTCGCACACACCGCTGGAACAAAAGCACAGTGCCTTGCAAGACCGAAAAAACCACAGCGGGATCTCAGACGAGAACCACCGGATCCAAACCACCCGGTACCAGCCTGCTGCCGCGGATGGGGCAAACGCAGCTGCTGGTGGGCAGCACAGCAGGGCAAGCAGCAGCCCTGCGGAAAGAAAGCCGGGCTTTAACCATTGCAGGCACTCCGGCCACCTCGTTCAAAAGCTGCAGTGTGCAGTGTAAATAGCTGCAGACTGCTTTTCCTCCCGGACAGAACAAGTTGCTTCTTGCTTCCACCTTCTCAAATTTCCGCATAGCCCACAGGCAAAACCGAGCACCTTTGGTTCGGAAAGCAGAGCATTCTTTCCCGGCATCAAAGGGCACGGGGAGGGAGCGTGTGGTGGCCACTTCACACACACACACCAAGGTGCATTTCTTGCTAGCGGCTTTCCAGAGCTGTCTGTGCAGTTACTTGCCTCAGCCTGCTCTGTTCATTAGCACACAGAGGCGTGTACGCCCTTAAACCAACATTACATCACCTGGGATGCTGGAAGTCAGCTGCCCAGTTCCTCACATGGGGCACGCAGGGCTCTGCCAAGTTCTTTGGATGAACGTCACTTTTCTTTCTTCCTTATTTCATGCTTCGTGAGTTGGGGTTTTTTCTCAATATTTGCTTCCAATGAAAGATTAGGTGTGATGGGTGTGGGGTGGATTGCGCTGGTACTGTTGTGTGAAGTAAAGGGATCCATCCATAGGAAAGACATGTGTTGTTTATTAGCAGCTTACATGACCCCAGAAATCCCAAAGCAATATGCTCGACACCAGCAGCACAGTGACTACACAGAATTACGCTCTGTGTAATGGCAGAGTAGGCCCAGCTTGGGCATTAATATGGCTCCAAGGATAACACTTCATTTCACATCTCTGATGGAAAGCTTTTGTAAGAAGTCAAGTACCCACATGGGATTAGAATAATAATAATCTCTTGCACTTCAGTACAAAAAATAGGGTGTGAAATCAAGCAGCTGATCAGTGGTCACAACTTCTACCTTAGCTGCTTTATTCCATTCAACAAACTAAAAAAAATTATGCAGTCCTTACAACACCAGGAGCATAGTTCTTTATCTTGCTTTTACCCATAGGAAATGTGAAACCTCAACAAAACTGGTATTCTTCTGCCAAAGACTTGTAGAAAATGTTTGCTTGGATGGAAAGGGGTGCTAGAGGAAACCAGGCCAGCCCCCGGCCCCAAGCCATGCCCGGAGAGGAGGGTGGCTTGGCTGCAGAAGCTCCTTTTTATCAGTGAACTCAGCAGCTGTGCCTCCTAGTACCCAGCTCTGACCTATTTCACCAGGCACACACGCCACTTTTACACTGGCATCAGCCCAGTGACATCAGTAGGATTACTCCATTCCTGCATTAGGTAAAACTCGGGCGTAAAGAAGACTCACTGAAGAGGAAGATGCTCTTGT